>NW_027142475.1:565000-1165000 GCF_026170545.1 Melanerpes formicivorus
TCCATCCATCCATCCATCCATCCATCCATCCATCCATCCATCCATCCACCCATCCACCCATCCATCCACCCATCCACCCATCCATCCACCCATCCATCCACCCATCCACCCATCCATCCATCCCCCTCCTGTCCTTCCCCAGTGCTTTTCATGCTCGAGTTGGACACATTCAGGGCTGTTGAGGAGAAGATTCTGCTGTGCCCTGCTGGCATTCCGTGCCCTTGGTGGGAACGAGCAGGACTGAGAGGGAGAATGCAGCAGCAGGGCCCTGAGCAAGGAGCACAGCCAGCAGATCTGGAGTAAAACCTTGCAGGCTGCAAGAGAAGCAGGGGGGGCCACACATGTGAGGATAGGACCATCAGCGAGGGCTGATGACCACCACAACAGAGAGCTGGAAGCTGGAGTGCCTGCAGGGTAACCTCATGGTCAGCACATGGACACAGACCCCAGCTGGGAGGAGTCCTTCCCTCTGGATCAATCAGTTGAGAAGGAATGAGTGAGGGCTGATGGCAGGAGCTCACCTCCCCCAAGAGGCCAAGCCCACACCTGCAGCAGCTCTGACCAAGCTGCCCATCCATGAGGCAGTCCAAGAGGATTTTCCTCCTGCTCAGGCTCTCCCAGCACCCAACACAGCACCAGCCTGGAGCAAGGGGAGCTGAAGGGTTAAAGTTTGCTCTGCAGCTGCCCTTGCTAGCCTGGGTTCAGGTCCAACAGCAGGTACTAAGTGCAGATGTCTGGATGCAGTCCAGCACGTGGAGCCCTGCAGCTGCTAATTGCTGGGAGCCGCAAGGTTGTGATGCACAACTTGTTCAGCTGCTGCTGCTCTCCCTGCAGGCCATCTGCTGCTGCCTGCTGCAGGAGCTGCCTGGACTAAGGCAGGTCAGGTCCCCACATATGAACATGATCCCTTTGAGCAAGCTCAGTTTAGCTCACAAAACCAACCCAGGCAGCTGCCTCTGCTCTGCCCTGGTTGCAGGGCCGGTAAAGGCTGCCAGTGGAAACGGCCAGGAAGGGATTGATCTGAGGAAGAACCAAGCTTTGTGCAGACCTCTCCTGACCATCCACCCATCAGGGCTGCAGAGTCTCTGAAGGGAGTCCTGGAGGGGGCTGAGGAGCCAAGGGGAGAAGCCCAGCAAGGCTGCAGCCCCTTGGCCTGGCGGGGAGCTGGGATTCTTCTCCTCCCCATTCAGCATTTGATCAAGCCTCACAAAGGTGCTGATGCATTATTAAAGCTAATGGAGCTCTACAAGAAATGTTAATGGACATTAAGTTTGCATAAATGAATTACACATTAGCAGAGCTCAGCTCTGCCAGCTGAGCTGGTATCTGATCACTTCTGTTTTCCTCATTACAGGAACATCACTTCCCGCTCCTCTCCCAGATAGGAGAATTGTAACCAAGATGTTCAGAATCAAAGCACATAATGAGGCAGACAGGATGAATTAACACAAAACTTCCTCTTCTCCTTTCCATTCACCTTACACTTGGAGTGAACCTGCAAAACCAAGTGCTCAGAACCACCCTGGCACCCCAGGCTCTGATTGTGCCTTCAGCAGCTTTCTGAGCACAGCTGTGACTGTGGAGCAGCTCCAGCAGCTCCAGCAGCCGAAGGTCAGGCATGGCTGCATTTGGGACCACAGGGATCTGTAGGTACCTGCTCATTAACCTCGTTAACACCATCAGAAGAGCAACTCCTGAAGGAGGTGGAGTGCACTGTGAGTACTGAGGATGTTTGGAGCACTGCAGAAGGTGGTGGCCTCCAGCAGCAGTGTCACTGCAGATGCCACACAGCTCCTGGAGCTGTGGTTTAGAAAAGCCTTGGGAAAGTGTTCGCAACGCACAGCCCTCAGCTCCTTTTGCTCAGCACCAGGCTTCTGCCAGCAGACTCGCAGTGGTGGCCAGCTGCTTTGATGTGGGAGTAGAGAAGCACTTTTCAAAGAGCAAGTAGGTTGCTAAAAGGAAAATGCTCAGATTTAATCTGTTCTGACAATTACAAAGCCCAGCCAGGATCCTTTGATGGTGCAAATTCTAGGTACAGCAACTTATTCCTTAAGAGAAAGAAGCTACCTCAGAAGGGCTTGGAAGAGTCATGGTTTAACCCCTGAAGTGGTACCCAGCGTCCTGGGGACAGGAGGACAGGACACAAAGCCCCTGGGGTTTCATCAGGTAGTGACCAGTCCCTCAGCTCCTAGGTGAGCACTTTGCTAGGTGCAGGGAATGGGAAGGCTGCTACTCACACATGACTTCCAGGTAGCGCTGTGTCTGCAAGTCCTTGACCGCAGGGTGATCCACCAGGCAGATGACAGGGACCCCATCGTCCTCCCGCCCCACCTTCAGCACCAGCTGGCTGGTGACTGTGTACATGTCCAGCCACTGCTCCACCTCTGACTTGCCTGTTGGGAGAAGACAGGGGCAGGGAGTCAGCATCACCACCCCATGGGCACCAAGGGCACCTCCCTCCTTCCTGTGCCCTTTGGCCAAGTGTCCCCCCTCTGCTCACAGAGGTTTTGGGGAGGCGAAGGAGCATCCTTCTCCATCAGGCTGCTGCCAGACGAAGTCCCCACTGGGATCAACGATCCCCTAACACCAGCCCCAAATCCCCAGACTCCTAAATCAATGCACAACAAATGCCCTCCCACTCCTGGATCAACAATTAGCCAGAAAAGTGATTAAACAGATTAACTTAATTGAAAGACATATTGATAGACTGCAGCCTTCCAGCAGCAGTGGTGGCTGGAGCAGGGCATGGCTTGGCACCAGCTGCCTGGAGGATGAGGCAACAGAAACAAGGAGGGAGAAAGGACAAAGGAAGAAAGGAAAGAGCAAAAGGATTTTCCAGGAGCTTGGCAGGCCCTGGTGCCAGCCCTCAAACACTTGTTTCTTGAGAAGTCCCAGCTGGTAGCTGAGGTCCTTCAGACACAAACATTTGTTTGTAACACAGCAAAGTGAAACAGGAGAGGCACAGGAAGTGGCACCCCCTGATGTTTAGGGGAAGGGCTTTCTGCCCAGCACAGCCATGCTTCCCTGCTGCCCAGCCCCAGCCAGGGACTTCAGCTTCCCCACTTCTGCCTGCAGAATAGCTCCCAAGAAGCAGCAGGGTGGGCTGCTGCTCAGCTCAGCAGTCTGCAGACAGGAAGGGGAGAGCTGCCACTCAGCTGCCACCACAGAAAGACTGTGGCCAGAGGCCGGACAGCCGGGCACGAAGGATCACACACTGCTGCAGTGCTGCCCACCAGGATGGGGAGGAGCCCCAGAAAGGGACCATTGGCACACTGTTGCTGGGCATTGCTGGGCACGGCTGCCCAGGCAGCAGGTCTGCCTTCCACCCTGCTCAGCATGGCCTCAGCAGGGCTCCTACTCAGATGCTTGTAGGTGTTGGGCTTGCAGAGAGAATTTTCTTCTGCCCTTGTTGGGGGTAGGTTTCAAGCAATGAGCCTGGACTCTGCAGAGAGCCCTGCAGTGTCTCAGGGGGGTGAGGCACTGAGGTGTTGCCAGCCCAGCTCACAGCTGCTCACAGACCCCAACGAGCAGCATGTCAGCAGCGACCGGAGGCAGAGACTCGAATGTGCAAACAGCAGGAGCAGGCAGAGCTCGGGGAGCCCCAGCAGCCAGGGGCTATGAATATTCAGCTGAACACGGAGAGACGCTCCACAAACAAGAGAGGCAGACGTGAGGCTGAGCTAGGAACCTGCAGAGGCCTCAGCAGAGAGCATCCCACCCGCAGCCGGCACGGCGCGGCCGGCACGGCGCGGCCGGCACTGCCGCAGGAGCGATTCAGCACACGGCTCCGGGGCTGTCCTCAAGGTCACCTGCAGCTACAGAGCGACTCCAGACCTGGTACTCCAGTCTGGCAGGTGGGCAGGGACCAAGGGTTCAGCCCTTCTGTGCTGGGCAGTTATCTGCCTGCCCACACCGCCCTTTGCTCTGAGCTGCCCTTCAAAGCAGCTCCTGCCATGGTTGGTTTTTATCCTTTCTTCTCCTGTTTTCCCCCCAGGCTGGTGCTGAGGACAGGCCCCAGCCTCACACGGAGCACTGCAGCTGGCTGCAGGCAGGAGGTGGCTGAGGGGCCACACATACCAGTCAGCTCCTTGTTCCCTTTGAACCATCTGATGGTGGTGGCTGGTCTGCTGGCCATGGCAGTGCAGTTCAGCTCAATCTCTTCTCCCTCCACGGCGACTTCTTTCTGGATGTCGATGACCAAGTTGCGTGGGGGGACTGCAACAGGAGAGGAGACAGGAGGTGAGAAAGACATTTTTTGATCACTACCACAGGGCAAGACCCTCAGGAAAACTCATCAGATCTACCTGAGGAGAGTTGGCCACAGTACTCCTGGGATCTTGCAGAGGATCAGCTCTTGGCTGGGCAGTTTCAGAGTAAGCAGAGCCAGACCCTCCCCACCCCACAACCATCACTCCTCAGCTCTGGAGCTCTGCTCTCCCCCAGGCAGGCAGCATTCCAGGGAAGAGCTTTCAACTCCATGCTGCTCGCCTGTGCTGCTGCTGTTCAGAACTGCAGCTTGACTCTGTGCACGTTCCCTGACTCCTCTGACAAGGAGAGGAAACATAGAGGCTGACATTTGGAAGTGCTTTGCTTACCCTGCCTCTAACCTCGCGCTGCGATGTTTCTCTCCTGCTGTTGAGCTCCCAGCCTCAGCTGGCAGCGGTGGAAGGCAGCCAGCAAGCATCAAGCTCATTTAAGAGGCTCAAGAAGCTGCTGTGCACAGCATGGGCTGGAATGCCCTCACCTCTGGAACCCATCAGGCCTCCACAAGCCAGGCACAAAACCATCCCAGAGTGGAGAGCTCCAAACCAGGGATATGCACCCAGAGCACATGGAATTCCCTTGGGACAGGAACGTGCTGGTGCCCCAGAGAAGGATCTTCTGGAGACCAAGACTCTTTTAAACATGACTACAGAACATAGCATAGTTAAGGTTTGAAAAGACCTCTAAGAGCATCAAAGTCCAACCTTCTGCCAAACACCTCCGTGACCACGAGACCACGTCCCAGAGTGCCACATCTGATTGCTTTTGAACACCCCCAGGGATGGGGACTCCACCACTTCCCTGGACAGCCTGTGCCAATCCCTGACCACACCTACAGCAAAGAAATTCTTCCTGCTATCCAACCTACACCTCCCCTGGTGCAGCTGGAGGCAAATGGTCCATGAACATTACCCCAGGAGTAGTGAGCAGCAGGCTGTGACTTCAGGGGGACCACAGCCGCTGCAGCACAGCCAGGAATGACAGACTCGCTGAAAGCTTCCAACAGGGGCAGGAGGAAATCTCTTCCCCACGGAAGAGCCCACAGCTAGCGAGGCAAAAAGCAGACAAAACTGAGCATCAGGAGCTCAGAGAGCGCAGAGCTGGAGCCTGAGACAAACCCCAGAACTTCCAAAGGAGCCTCAACCTTGCTCTGATCAATGTGATTAAGCAACTGCATGGTTCAGATGTGACTAACACGGTTCCGAGCTAATGAAGAACAAATATGTACAAATAGCATCCAGATGATCAAATGGACTAATTAGTCACTTGTGGCTTCTGCCTAAAAAGAACAGAACAGGCTCCATATTTGAGCCTTTCACATCTTCCAATTAGGCAGCAACAACTCTCCACAGCATGTCAGAGCAGACAGGGAGGTGCGCGGGGAGCGCCGCCCGAGCCAGCGCCGAGCTGCCTCCCAACGCCCACTCCCAAGGAGGATGCCTCCAAACTTTGCTCCCTGCTCTGAAGCCAGCATCATTAGAGGCAGAGCAGCACAACTGCTCTTTGATAGAGCCTCAGGCAGATCAAAGCCTGAGTGATGACCATGAGATGAGTACCAGGGAGCATGTTCCCGGGGGCACTGGTGGGGACCACTCCGCTGCCTCAGCTCAGGCTTTTCTCAAGGTCACAGCCCAGGAACAGGCTCAGCTCCACCTTGCCACAGAACATGTCCCTCATGGAGCTCTGACCAGGGTGCTTTGGCCATGGTCACTCCTGCTCATGGCACAGCAAAGCCACCAGAAATTTCTCCTAATTAGGGAGTCAACAACAGAGGGAATGGGAAGGAGATGCCACCCTTGGTGCCACAGCACCCGACCTCTCCACACAAATGCCAGCCAGGCTAAGTAGTGCCCTCCCTTGTCCTCCAGTACCAACAGCCATTGTCCTGCCTGCCTCATGAGCTCAGCTTTGGCCTGAGGGTGCCATGAAGGTAAAAGCAGAGCACTCAGTGCTTCATGGATGCCAGGGAAGGCAGGCACACAGCAGCCACACTGCAACCCCCTCCTCAAAAAGAGCTGAGGGACAGGGGGGGCAACACAAACTGCCCCCTGAGTTCCTCAGAAACCCCAGACCAACAAACCCCTGCGTTTTGTCTCCCACTTCAGAGGCAGCAGCGCTGGCCTGGAGGTGATCAGAGCAAGTGCCATGATTTCAAACAGCTTCTCAGCACTGTTGGCTGCGAGATGAAACCCAACCAGCTCTGTCTGTGTGTGATGAGAGAGGAGAGCTGGAGCAGAGCTGTGAACAGGGGAAGTGCAGAGAGACTCTGAGGATGTTGATAACCCTAATAGCTGTAGTAGAACTGCTTATAAACATTACTTATACAATGTATAAAACCTAAGCAGCAAATCTCATTAAGTGAAAGAAGGAAGATTTAGACTAATCAGGGAGCAAGATCTCACATTAACTCCCCCCCTGTGCCTCAGGTTCTCTATTAATAGAGCCCTGGAAGCTCGGCAGGAGCAGCTCCAGCGGCAGGAGCAGCTCCAGCGGCAGGAGCAGCTCCAGCGGCAGCAGCTGCTGATGCGGGGAGCAGAACCGCGGCCCCCCCTGCTGCCAGTGAAGCCCAGGGGAGTGAAGGGCAGGGATGAGCCCACGGGGCTGTGTGGGAGCAGGTTCAGGTGGGGGACAGAGCAGACAGGGTAGGGCTGGCTCTGGCTCTGGCTCTGCAAGCAGCCATCCCGAGGCAAAGGAGCAGGCTCCGATGCCAGCGGCGCTGTACCAACACACAGCTGGCTCAGGTGAACAAGGAGCTCTCACTTCCCATGAGCTGAGCTCCAGACTCCCCTGCACACCAAATCCACTGACAGCCCTGCAGGAGCTTCACATCTGCACAGCAGCAGGAGGTTTGCCAGCGCTGATGCTGGTGCCACCTGCCCTGAAGGAGCACCACAGCTGGGCAAAGCTCCAGCACTGAACCGCAGCCACCCACACCCCGGGCCCAGGGAGGAAGGGTTTGGGATGTGGCCACAGTGGCTGATTGCTGCAAGCACAAAATCCATCCACAGCACTTCCACCACGCTGGGAAGCATTCCCATCCCTTGGTCTTCCCTCTGCACATCAGAGAAGCATTGAAAGAGGTTTTCTACAGCTTCTCCTTTCCAGCTGACTCCTTCCTTTCTCCCCTAAATGAGACAACCACTGCAGCTCTGTCCCTGCTCCCCATAGCATGTGCTGCCTCCCCTCACCCTGGGCAGAGCAGAAATGAGACAGAGGAGGGTTTGTGCTGCACAGCTCCTGCCCTTCTGCCAAGCCTGGGGCTGCAGACATCACTTCCAGGAAGTCAGAGGTTCAGCTTGGCCTGAGAAACCAAACGACTTCCTCAGGCACACAGAGCAGTGACAGCACTAAGAGCTTGTCCTCAATGCTGTCTGCAGATGAAAGCTGGTAGTAAACCCCACTCCCTGAGAGGCAGGAGAGCCTCAAAGCCTCTCCAAGCGACCTGCCTGAGTAAAAGAGGCTTGGAAGTGGAGAACACCTCATGCTTACACCTCTGCTTATTCTTTGAAGCCAAAAATTGCCTGCAGGTTCAAGCCCTAAGCTGCTGAAGAACTGAGCTGGTCTCCAGTAGGAGAGCTCTCAGTGCTCCAGGCTTGCTGTGCTCATGGCTGGAGAGCTGTGGCTCTCCCTGGGTGGCTGGAGCTCTCCAGATGCTGTGCAGCCCCCAGCCCTGCCAGCACCTCTCTGGTCCTTACCCAGCACTGTAATGGTGGTGTAGATCTCCTGGGGGGGGTCGGTGTAGAGCTGGCAGAAGTACCTCCCCTCATCAGAAACAGACACATTGGTCAAGGACACTCGGAGCTCGCTGTTGGAGAAGTTCACCAGCTGGAACCTGCTGTCCTTCAGCGCTGTGGAGCAAGGACACCACGGTGAGAGCAGCCCTGGCCCCCTCCCGCCACACAGCAGAGCTCTGCAGAGAGCAGCAGCCTGGGGACGGGCGCCCAAGGGGCTCCTGACGGCAGCTGCCCTCCAGCTCTGGGCCTGTGAAGCATTTCTGCTCCCTGACACAACCAGGCACAGGGAGAGCTGCTCCCAGCCAGGGAAGAGGAAACTCACGCCTGAAGTCCCGGAAGTAGATGGTTTGCCTGTTGGGATTCAGCAGCTGGATGACGGAGTCGTCGCTGTTCTTGACGCGGCAGCTGATGGTGGCCACGTCCCCCTCCACCACCGTCACGTCCTCTGTCACCAGGTTCTGGCCTTCGCCTGAGGGAGCAGAGACAGGGCATCAGTGGGGGGCAGCGAGGGTCCCCTGGCAGCAGAGCTGCACAGCAGCACAACCCATTGGACACAGACCTCTGACACAAAGCTTGCATCGTGTGGGAGGGAAGAGGCTGCGGCTCACCAGACACCGTCCCAGCCCTGATGGCACCAGGCTGAACTCTGGCCACGTCTCCCTGCCCTCTGGGTACAAATTCAGCTCTCCAGACTGATGAATAGCAGCAGTGAAGAGTTGCTGTCAGACAGACTCACACCCCCCAGAGCTGAGTGCTGCAGGCCCATGGCAGGAGGTGCAAAGAGCCTGTCCCTGGCTATCTGCTTGGCTCCTGCAGCTCTTCCTGCAGCTTGATCCTGTTGGAAGCCCTCGAGCAGAAGAGGAGCATCCAGCCACCATCCCCCCCCCCCCACTGCCACCACCCCCCTCACTGCCACCACCCCCCTCACTGCCACCATCCTTCATGGAGTGTTACCTGCTGCTAACCTGAGTTTGCCAACCTGCCCGTCCAAGGATGCAGACACAACCCTGTACTTGTCCAGGCAGCTTCCTGCCAGAGTGGTGGCAGCCCTCATGCCCAGCCCATGGGGTTCAAAGCTGTCTACAGACACCCACAGGCAGGATAACCCTTGAAGGTGACAACCTCTTCCTGTAGCCATTCTTGAGTGTCTGCAGCCCTGCCTGAGGTCCCCAGCAGCACCGGGGCTGCAGGCACACACTCCCCTTCTGCACTCGGGGACAGGTCCCCAGCCCCACTGTAGCACCCATGCAGACACCAAGGCTGCCAGCCAAGAGCCACCTCCACCACTCACTGCAGGAGCAGGGACCGAGTGGAGGCAGAGCAGGTCCCATCCTCAGCAGCCCCTCAGGCCCCAGCAGAGGCAGCATCAAACAGCTCCGAGGTGCAAACCCTGAGGGCTGCTAACCGCTGCTGAGGAATGGTTTCATCAAAGCCATTCCAAGGCAGGTTCTTGCCCAGGGATCAGCTGGGTGTGCTCTCCTCCACACGGTATTCACTACAAATCATTAACACAGCCATTAAGATTCGATTTCCATCTCGGCAATCACTGCCAGCATATTTTTTTACATTTACTCTAAAAGACTCAATCCTGTTTTCAATTCATTAAGCTGCTCCTTGCCTTTGCCGAGCTGCACATCGGCTCAGGAGCCTCTTGGAATTAATAAGAATTACAGTAGAAGTAATTTAGAAATAAATTATTTGAAGTTCAAGCCACTGAAGCTTTTCCTGCCAGGATGCTGCTGCACTAAGCCTGCCGAGTGACGCCTTTAGAAGCCCAGAGCTCGGCCCGGGCTGGCACCGAGCTGCCTCTCCAGAAGGCTCTTGTCCTCCGTGAGGGCCTGGGGTTAGCAGTGGCAGGGTGCAGCTGAGGACAGGCTGAATGCAGGCTCTGAGGCAGCTCCAGCCCTGCCTCGCTCCGGCTCCCAGGGCTGCCAAGCCCCTGAGCTCCACCGCCCTGAGCTCGCCCGCGGGCAGCCCCAGCCCGAGCCGGGCACCGCTCTGCGCCAGCCCTGCCCAAGGCTGCTCCCATGGCACAGCTCAGTCACAAACTCCATAGGAAACAGAGAGGCAAGGTGCAGTGAGGACTCTCCAGGCCCACCCCTGCCACTCACATCCTCACTGCCAGCTGTTCCCTGTTCTTGTCACCAGCTTTGCCCCGTGAGGGCAGGGACCCGCCTCCCCTCTTCCCCTTAGGCAGCTCACACCCAAGAGAAGGCTCTCAGCACCTCCCAGCAGTGAGGAGCCAGCTCCTGTCCCCAGCTCACCTTTCCCTGCCGAGTGACTCTGCCCTTCAGAGCCCCCAGGCTCAGCACCAGTGCCAGGGGGGAGCAGCTTTGCACTGCGAAACACTTGGGGAAAACAAACTGCAAACGGCAGCCAGTTGTGCTCAGCTATTAAATTTGTGGGGAAAAAACCAGGCTACAGCCACCTTTATGGCTTAAAGAGTAGGAATAAAAGATGACAATGGCTGCAAACTGACACCAGAGGCTGTATTTACCTTAAACATCTGCGAGTTTCTGCCTGATGGAGTGGCGCCGGGGAACGCCTGCCGCTGCCTGCCGGCTCCTGCTGCAGCAGGGAGGGAGGAGGGGCAGCAGCAACCCGGCTGGCCTGGCACTGGGGCTCACCCTGCCACACACCAGCTCATCCCTGCCACAGACCAGCCCACCCATGCCACAGACCAGCCCACCCCTGCCACAGACCAGCCCATCCCTGCCACACACCAGCTCACCCTGCCCCAGACCAGCCCACCCCTGCCACACACCAGCTCACCCCTGCCACAGACCAGCTCACCCTGCCACACACCAGCTCACCCCTGCCACACACCAGCTCACCCCTGCCACACACCAGCCCACCCCTGCCACAGACCAGCTCACCCCTGCCACACACCAGCCCATCCCTGCCACAGACCAGCCCACCCATGCCACAGACCAGCCCATCCCTGCCACACACCAGCCCACCCATGTCCCACACCAGCTCACCCCTGCCACACACCAGCTCACCCCTGCCACACACCAGCTCACCCCTGCCCCACACCAGCTCACCCTGCCACAGACCAGCTCACCCCTGCCACACACCAGCTCACCCCTGCCCCACACCAGCTCACCCTGCCACAGACCAGCTCACCCCTGCCACACACCAGCTCACCCCTGCCACACACCAGCCCACCCCTGCCCCACACCAGCCCACCCCTGCCACACACCAGCCCATCCCTGCCACACACCAGCTCACCCCTGCCCCACACCAGCCCACCCCTGCCCCACACCAGCTCACCCATGCCCCACACCAGCTCACCCTGCCACAGACCAGCTCACCCCTGCCCCACACCAGCTCACCCCTGCCCCACACCAGCTCACCCTGCCACACACCAGCTCACCCTGCCACACACCAGCCCACCCTGCCCCACACCAGCTCACCCCTGCCCCACACACTGCTCAGACCAAACTGCTCCCCTCGCTCTCGAAGCCTAAAGCCTGTTTTCTGCCCTGGCTGCCTCCCTGCCTTTAGCCAAAGGGTTTTCCAGCCCAGAGTGCTGCCAGGCTTCCTGGTGCCCAGCAGCAGCACCTGACCCCTCCCCTCCTGCCACTCCCAGTAACCACACCAGAGCAGGTTTATGGTCTGTGCCTCTCTGGGGTCTTTCTCTTACCCAGCTCTTGACAGCTAAAGCTCCAGGGCCATACACCTCCTGTGCCCCAAGGGCTGCTGGTGGCAGGGGCAGGCAATCCCCCTCATCTGCCACTGCTCAGGATGGGCATGGCCAAGGAGGCACCTGGGAGGCTGGGGGGAAGCATCTGGCACAGCTCAGCGTTAGCACCAGGCTTTGCCACCAAGCCTGCTGCTCTGCAAGCCCCAGGTTCTCAGTCCCCATGTCCAACACAGCTCCTGACTCAAAGCAACCTCTCCCCAGGGCGCCCAGCACCCTCCAGTGTCAGGCCAGCAGCTTTGGACCCTTTGGAGGAAGGCTGCTCCAAGCCCTGCTCAGCACAGGGCAGCTTCAGCTGCCTGAAAGCACAAGGTGCAGGTTCTGCTGCTGTGGCTGAGCTGGGAAGCTCTGGGCCTGGTTCAGAACTGTTTTTTTAAGCCATTGGACAGTTCTTAAATAAAAGATGTTGCTGCTGCAGCTTTCTACTCTATTTATCTATCTCTCCATCTACCCAGGGATGCTCAAGCAGCTGAATGACCTTTCCAGAACAGCTTTCAAAAAACACAAGCAGCTGATCTCTTGCTTTTATTCTGGAAGCTGATGGTCCATCATCAAGACAATAAAAGGTCACTTCTTCAAAGTCTGTCTTGCTCTCCTAAGGTCAGAGGTTTATCAGAGCACCACCAAAGGACATCTGTGTGAGCGCTGCTCGGTGGCTGCCGAACATCAGGGACGCAGAAGATCTTTCGGTGGAAGGCTTTGAGAATAGGAGGCAGGATGAGAGAGTCATCCCCTGAGAGATGCCTGGGGGTTCCAAGGGGGCTGTCAGGGGCACATTGAAAGAGAGGAATGAGGGAGGGCACAGAGAAGAGAGCAAAAGTGCAGTGAAAGGCAAAGCTGTGCACAGCCCCAGAAGAAACACAAGGTGGGTTGTGTTGGCTCCTGCCCCTCCTGCCCCTCAGCCCTCACTGCCAGCCACCATCCACCATGGGCACCACCTAACACCCAGGGCTTTGGTCCCTCTGCCACTGCTCAGCAGCAGCAGCCAGGGAGCAGCATCTCAGCAAGAGGAGCTGGTCCCAGCAGCCTGCTGCCTGCATCCCCTGTGTTTAAATACCACTCAATTAGGACCAACACTCATCTATTATTAACAGCACCTCGTGCACAATTCCTTATCTGCATCTCCAGCCACAGCGCTGCCAAGGACACCCACGGCCCAGATCTAAGCAAGGAGACCTTGATTAACCCAGAGTGTGAGACACAGGTGGAAGTTCCCCCCCCTGCCATGCCTGGTTCCATGAGGGGCTCTGGCCTGGCAGGAGGGGAGGGAGCTCTGCTGCAGGGTCTGCTCTGCAGGGACACCGAGCACCTTCAGAGTGGTTATGGAGCCAGCACAAGTCTGGCCAACAGCTTCTCTGCCTCAGGGTCCTCCCTGGCTCTCCTCAGCTGTGGCAGCCCCTGCTAAAACCCTGAGCAGTGAGGAGTAGGTGTTTGCAGGTCTGTCACCTGCACTGTCACCTCTCCTCTCCTGGCTGGCAGCAGCCACATGCTGCCCATCGAGCACAGCACTGCTCACGCTCTGGACTGGCCTGTGGAGCAAGCTCACCCAGCTGCTCCTCCTCCACCTTCCCCTGCCCAGCAAACCCAGCATCCATCAGGAGACATGGCAGGGAGGGCTCCCAGACAGGACACCAACCACACCAACCCTCCATCTCCAGGAGACCTTCAGGTGCTGCTCCTGCTGAAGTCTGTGTTGCTGCACTGATACAGCAGCTGCCTGAGGCACAACACCCCCAGCCCCAGGGAACAAGGGCAAGTAACAGGGAAAACTGCTCCCAGTCAGAGGTTTGGTTTCCCTCTAACAGCAGCCTCTCCTGCAGCCCTACCTGCAACCCATTTCTTGCAGATTTTGTAACATTTCTTTTTCTTTCTTCCTTTTTTTTAACTGCCAGCAGCATCTGTCACCCTCTGCAGCTTAATAATCTCCTTCAAAGCCAAGAAATCTTTATTTCCATAAAGCACCCGAGATGAATGTTGATCACCAGCAGCCCTTTCTCCTTCCTGAAGGACAGACCCCCCCTAACTGCCTGCACACCCCAGCTAAAGCCCTGCCAGGGTCCCTGGGCCCCCCCTGCAACAGGCACCAAACAAACAGCACAAGTAACCAGCAGCATGCAAGCAATGTCCTGGGGCAGGGTGGGAGAAGAGGGAATCAGCTGGAAGGAGGCTTCCCTTGGGGTGTCCTGGCCAACTCCCATTCCCAGGCTGAGGCAGTGTGCAGCCAGCTGCAGATCCCAGCCTGTGCATTACCCACAGAAGTTATTCTCCCAGCCCTCAACAAACCCCCTGCAGAACTCTCCAAAGCATTCACCCTCACAGCAAATGAGAAGGAAAACACTCACCAGCTGCAGGGACCCAGCCTGTGCCCACCTCAGCTGCCTGCCCCCCGGGGGCCACAGGGTGAGCCTCCCTCCCTGGCTTAAGCTCAGTTTATGTTCTGCCCTTTAAAGCTAATCCCAGTTTGCAGCCACAGCAGAGCTGACCTGGATTCCCACTCAAACACCACTGCCCCCAGCTGCTTCCTTAGCAAGTGCTTCTCTTTTGGGATGGGAGCTGATGTCCCAGTCCTGGATGCTGCTCCTGTCCTGCCTGAGGGCACAGCACTGCTGCTCCTGGCCAGCTCAGGCTGAATCTGCTGGCTGCAGGGTGTCAGAGCCTTCCCCTGGCTGCACCCAAAGCTGAGTGAGAGATCCTTGCAGGAGCTGTCTGCCTGGTGCCTGCAGGGGGGAGATGCCCACATGCTGCACAGGAACCAAGCCCTTTGGGTAGCTGAAGATTCAGAGGTGAGCTGCCTCTGGCTTTGCCAGCCTCTAGCAGTCACACAGTTAATTTCTTTCAGCCCTTTTGCCCCCCAAGATAAGGCAAAAAGTGCTGCTGCTGCCTGCCAGTGAGAGCAGGGCTAGGGGTGGATGCTGCTGTCAGGTGCTGGGGGCCACACAGAGCCAGGCTCAGGAAGCCAAATCAGCAGCATCTCAGAGACAGCACAGTGCCAGGAGCTTGGTGCAGGGGTAAAAAGCTCCCAAGCCTGAGCCTGCACACCTGACCCCCCTCTGATGTGCCTGTCCAAGGACCACTGGAGCTTATGCTGCTGGAGCTGAGGAGGAGCCACACCTGAGCCTGGGCAAATGGGAGCTGGAGGCTTGGTGCTGCCAGTGCACCACAGGGCTCAAGGGCACCACCAGGCTTGTGCTGCCAATTAGCCACCTTCCTAGCCCTGAGTTCTCAGCACATCAGCAGTCCTCAGGCCTCACATTCCTGCTGCAAAGCCCACATTGGCCAGGAGGAGCCAAGGGCAGATCCTTGGCCCTGGCAGCAGGATGCTGGAGCAGTGCTGTGTTTATTTGCCTCTGCTCAGCACCTGCTGGCTCCCATGAAAGAGCTGAGGATGTTCCACTTCGTGCCTGCACTGAAGGCATTCTGCTGCCCTTTGCTGCAGGAGCAGCCAGGCCACAGAGACCCCCACACATCACCTGCACACAGCCTCCCATGAGCAAGGTGCCCTGGCTTTGGGGTCTCTTCCTTTCCTTCCTCTTTTTTTAAGGGTCCTTCTCCCCTTTATTTCTTTTCAGAGGCCAGAGACAAGATCTGCTGCTGATCTGCAGACCCCATCAGTGAGGGGGATGCACCCCTGAAGAAAGGGGGAAAATAAATGGCAGCAGCAGCAGCAGGATCAAAGCGAGACCTGCCTCCAATTTATCCTGCTGAGGAGGGATAAAAAGGTACCTTCCAACAAAAGCTGTTAGTCTAGATCCTGGATCAGACACAATGATGAATGGGAGCCTAAAGGGCAACATATTTGTAAGTTTTAAGTCTCTTACAACACCAACTGTCCTGATTCATCCCCACGATAAAGGCAGCTCCGAGAGCTATTTTACCATATTTATTATTTTACAGAGGAGGCAGAAAAATGTGGAATCAGCTCTCAATCTGCCACCCTTCAGATTTATAAATGTGAGCAAAAGACCAGTGCTAACATCTTGGAACATTAATCTGCTCGCTGCAGCTCCTGCACCTCCCTGCCCCCCGCTCCCCGGCACCCCCCAGGGCTCCTCCAGCCAGGCACAGGGAAGCTAAATGCTGCTGCTTTTTTTCTGTTGTTCCCCTTCATCTGCGGGATTTGCTTTGATTAAAGCCATGAAGGGAAAGGGCAGAAGCTCCTGAGCACACAAAGCTCTGCTCCAGGGGCTGGCTTTGCAGAGGCAGCTCCCCGGGCACAGACCCATCCCTGGCACTCTCCGCAGGGGCCCTGTGGTGCGGCGCTGGCTCACGGGACAGGGGCGAAGCTGGGAGGGAGGGAAAAGAGACCCTGCACTGCTCACGAAAAAACCACCTCCCTCTGCATCGCCCCACATGCCTCGAGGCTGCCTTCCAAACACAGATCGTCTTTAATTTTTAATTAGGGCACCGCCCCGGCGCAGACCCCACAGGGCCCCAGGTTCAGGCTCGGCGTCTCCCGCCGCAGCGCAGCGGCGAAGGCGTTTTCCACGCAGCACCATTAGAGCTAATTAAGCGCCGGGCAAAGCACACATCCTGCTCTAAATGTCATTTAGTTTTACAGTTAAACTCATCAACATTTATCAAAACACTGCCTGAAGAAAGAAGGAGACAGCTACAACTCCTGACGACTCTGTTTCGCTGCTGCCTTTGAAGCGGCGGCTCGCAGGCAGGCGGCAGCCAGCAGAGCCTTCCCCTGCCATATTTTCATCTTTTTGACTGAAATGTTAATTTTCTGCCAGGTTCCTGCATTCAGCAGGATGGGTGCTGTGTGCCTGCTGTGCACCGAGGCTGGGGAAGCGCTGGAGAAGCCCCAGGCGCGGGCAGGACCAGCAGCCTCGGTGGATACCCTGACCCTGGTCCCAGCCACCACTCACCGGTGGCATTTCTGCCAGGTCAGCGCTGGTGTGGCCAGCGGCAAAGGAGGCAGGAAAGGGAACAGGAGGCTGAGGGTTGAACTCCCAGCTCTCTACAACTTCCTGAAAGGAGACTGGAGCTAGGTGGGGCTCATTCTCCCAAGCAGCAAGCCCCAGGACAAGAGGAAAGAGCCTCAGGCTGCCCCAGGGGAGGTTTAAGTTGGACATGAGGAACAATTTCTTCCCCTTGAGTGAGGGTTGTCCCAGGGCAGTGGTGGAGTCCCCATCCCTAGAGGGGTTTAAAAGTCGTGTAGGTGTGGTGCTGAGGACCATGGTTTAGCAGTGGCCATGGCAGTGCTGGGTTAACAGTTGGACTCAACGATCTGCAAAGCCTCTCCCAGCCCAAAGGATGCTGTGACTCCATCCTGTGATTCCATGAGCTGCTGGGTACCAGCTCGTGGCAGCAGGAACCAGCACCTTCTGCTTTTGCTCATGAGGCTTCTGCTTTGTTCTAGCACCTTTGGCTTTCCCATCCCTTCCAGCTACACATCCCTGGCTGCCAACACAGAGCAGGATGCACACCCACAACCAAGAGCCCTTCTGCCCAACGGCAGGGCCGTGCCACCGCCCCCTCCTCAGGCACGTGGTGACCATCACCGCTCGGTGGTGTCCTGGGCTCCACAGGACGTTCCTGCTGCAGCAGGAGGGAGCTCTGAGCTAAAGGGACATTTCCCTGCCTGCTTTGTGGCTCAGGGGCCGTTTGAGCTCCACACAAGGGATGTGAGCTGCAAAGAAAGGAAAACAGAAGCAACGTGTGCTTGCAGACACCGCTGTGCCAGCTCTGTTTTCAAAGCTCAACGTTTCTGGTTGTCTCCTGAGAAGCATTAAAACATGCAAACCGAGCCCATTAGCAGCAATTTGCAATTTACTGCTCCTCCTTGATATTCACATGGTAAACACCAGCAGGTATCAGCTCCATCAATAAGGATCGCAGGCACCCAGTCGACTGTAAACCATGTCGAGCTCCCTGACTCTGCAGCTTGAGACAGAAGAAAAGGCACAAACAGGCAGGCTGGGGAGGGAGGTTTCCTCATCAGCCCTCATTACAGAATTATGCTGTTGTGCCACGGCAGAAGCAGCAAGGAGCGAGCATTGAACCTTTCTGCCAGTATTTATGGATTCCCCTTCCTGCAAGAGTGCTGCGAGGAGGCTGAGGTCCTCCTGCGGCTCTCCCCCCGCGCCCTGCTCCGCCTGGCACCGCGGCTCTGCAGCACAACCTCCTCCCCGTGCTCCGACGTCTGCTCCGCTCCGTGTTGGCAAGGCAACGGCAGCGCAGGGCGCCGGGAGCCAGCTCCGCGGCTGCGCCCCGGGGGGCGAGGAGGGAAGGACCGCAGCCGTTAAGCCGTGCTTGAAACACCAAGTGCCCTCTTGCTCTGCATTTGGAACCTCTCCTGAAGGCTCTGAAGCTGTGCCCGGCACGGAGCTGCCCGCCCAGTGCAGCTACAGGCACCTGTCTGCAGCCCTGACGGGAAGCCACAAAGGCTTTCCAAGCAGGGTTTGGCCAGGACTGGAGCCGTTGCTGCCCACACCATGGAACCACAGCCTGGAGGGGGGTGGAAGGGACCTCTGCAGATCACCCAGTCCCAGCCATGCAGTGAGTTTCTGAGGGGGGTGCAGCTGGGACAGCAACGGCCCTGAGCAGAAGGGACATTAGCAAGGAGCTTGGAACAGTGAGGGCCAGGAGGTGCTTTGGGAAAAACTCAAGCAGCACTGCAAACGTCCCCTTCCTCCCTGCCAAGCCCCAGGCCTGGGGCACAAGCCTGGGCCACAGCAGCAGCCAGAAGATCCCTGATAAACTGCTCCATGGCTGCAGCTTGGCACAAACCCCCTTGCTGGTGCCAGCACTGCCCAAGGGGAGCAGCCCCTTCCGTGCATCCCCAGGTCAGACTCTTCTGAGCACACAGCACAAAGCCTGCACTGGTGCTGCTGCTGTGGTGGGGACCCTGCAGAGGTGGTGGAGAGAGCAATCCCTGGCAGCCACGGAAAGGCAGGCAGCAGACACAGAAATGGGATGGAAATGGCCTCCTCTCTTTTTCTGTGTAAATACAGTAGTTGTCTTGCAACCCCAAAATGCTCTCCCAGCTTATCTACTCCTTCTGTTCCTACCCTCAAAGCTCAGCACACTCCAGTGTTCTGCTGAGATGTCACCAGAGAGACAGGAGACCTTTCACAGATGTTGCCAACAGCAGCTGGAAATCTACTTAGACATTTGCTTAGCTTTTCTTGACAAAACAACCTGAACCCTACCCCATTCTTCACCACTCCTCCCAAACCCAGAAGCCTGGAGAGCTGCTCCTTTCTGCTGATGGGAAGGCTGCCCCCCACCCACCTGCTGCATCAAGGGCAGAAGAGTTAAAACCTATTTTTACAGGAAAAGCTCTGCAAGAAACATCTCAGCAGCATGGTCAGGAAAGTTGAAGTTTGCAGCCATTTTCTTCAGAGAGCAAAAGAAATTCTCTCCCTGCCTCACTCCCATTCAAAGCCCTTCACAGAGCCCTGTGACAGGCCTTAGCCTGTCAGGAACACCATGGAATTGTTTGGGTTGGAAAAGCCTCTGAGATCATCAAGTCCGACCTTCAGCCCAACACCACCATGGCCACTGAACCATGTCCCAGAGCCCACAGGTTTCTTGAGCACCTCCAGGGATAGGGATTCCACCACCTCCCAGGGCAGCCTGTGCCAGGTTTGAAACGTGCTGCCTGTGCCTGTTTCTCAGCCAGGGAGGCTGGAGGCTGGCTGCTGGGCTGGGAGGGTTGCACTGGCTTACAGGCACCATAAATCACCGAGTCCTTGAAAGGTGCTCGTAGGTTCCACCTCCGAAGTTACCTTAATAACTCACCAGGCTGGAGCAGCAGCATCTTCTGCAGCAAGTGCAGGGTGGGAGCAGGGCTCCTCCAGCAGCCTCCTGGGGCTGCTGCTTCAAACCCATCACCGTGGAGCCAGCAGGGTTCATGCAGCTCAGCTGCCGAGATCAAGCACTCCGGTTTTGTGGAAAAACACTGCCCTGAGCACCATCTGCTGAGCACCCAACGAGAGCTGGGATCCTCCAACCAGGACACCTCCCTTTTCCTACCACCTGGGGTTGATCTGGGGGCAGCTCATCCTCTTGTCACCACCCTGAATCCAGAGACGTGGAGCTGGGGATGGATAGTGAGCTCCTCCGTGGCTGGGGATGAATTATCCTCCGGCTGCTGCCCAGAGACAGCCAGGAGCAGCCTTTGCAGGGTGATGAATGGCTTCTGAGTTGGGGTTGTGTTATGAGAACAAAACAAACCATCATGAATCATGAGGTTTTATGGCGATGCCTTTGCCTGTAATTTCCTCAAGAAGCTGAATTACCCTCTGCTCATTAGCAAACCTGGCTGCACAAAGCCAAGGGTGCCGCAGCACGCCGGGAGGCAGGGGCGGGGAGGCGGCGCGGGGGCCAGCGCAGAATGGGGGCCGTCAAATGCCATCATCACACGCCCAAGGAAACAATAGAGGAATCAATCGGGGGGAGGCAATCAGAAAAGGAGGAAATTCAGCTGCCATATTCTTTGTTTCCACCCAAAATACCACAGAAGGAGTTCAGCTCCCCGCTCCTCACCCACCGGCGGCCAGAAGGCAGCGGTGCTGGGAGCAGGCTGGGACGGCCGATCCGGCACCGACAGGGATGAGCACAGCAGGTCCTGCCCTGCTGCCAGCTTGCGAGCGCTGGTTTGCAGGATGGGAAACGCTGACACCCCCCAGCCTCCTACCAGGCATTTCCAGGGGGAACTCGTGAGTTTCTGGTCATTTACCCTCAATTTGCAGGGGACACAAAACCTCCTGAGGGCAGCAGCGCTGCTGCTGGCTTCAGACTGCAGCTGTCACCACACTCAAAATCCCGGCGGGATGAGCTCTTGGAGCTGGCTCAGAGGGTTTCTTGGTTTGTTTTCTAAACAAACACCAGCAAAACGTGCTCTGCTAGGCAAGCTGCCCGTGTGGAGATGCACATCTCTGAGCAGACCTGGCAATAATTAACTGTGGAAGCCAAAAGGATTTTTACTCAAACTCTACTTCTGGTTTGGTACCTTCCAAAGCAACATCCCCAGGCAGAAAGCCTGCAAGCATCAGAGTACAGCCCTTGGGTCATCAACAGCTACAGGCAGCAGGGGGCTGTGTATGAAACCCACACCATGACACACTTCACCTGGAAGTGACCTGCCCTTGCTCCAGCCACACTCTTACATCCCTTCAGCATCTCTGCTCAGGATTAGCTGTGAATGAGGCACTGAACCCGGTGACCACGGAGCTCCTGCCTTACTCTAAGCTGCCAGGTTTTCTAGCCAGTCCCAGCTGGCTGCAGACGAGGTGGTTTGGGTGCTTTGAGCCTGGTTTCCACCCGTGAGCAGCATCCAAAGCAGGGTCATGCATGGGGCAGCTCAGCTGCATTCTCCTTGTGTCTTTGCCCGCTGTCCCAAGGCTTCCTGGCAGGGTGGAGAAGCCCTGGTTTCATGCACACCAATAAGCTGAACAGGACCCTTGGCATGAGGCACAGAGGAGGGCCACCAGCCTGTGTGACAGAGCCCCTCACCAGCGCTCAGCCTGCACTCCTCATCCTGGCTGCAGCTTTCCAGAGACCTGCTGGGCTCACGGCCTCAGGGAGCGTAAGAGTTGAGCTGGAGCTGCTCCTCCATCTCCTCCAACATCAGAGCTAATGAGGCCGGTGCTGAAGGCAGGGAAAGCAAAGCTCCCTCAAAGGCTGTGTGCTCGCTGTGCCGGGACGAGCCCCGCACGGCTGAGCAGGCGCTGCGCGATGCTTTTCTGCTCTGAAAGCCGCTCAGTCAGACCCCCCCAGCGCCCAGATCCAGGGAGGCTGCAGCTCCTCAGCCCCTCTCCCTCAGCCCCACCACCCTCCCTCCCCCCGGCTGAGCCTGGGACACGCAGCTCGGCCAGCGGGACCGTTCCAAAGGGATCCCAATTAACAGCCCGCAGCTATTCACGGCGAAGGGTTCCGCAGCTCTCATTCAAAGTTCTGCTTTTGTCTTCCCCGTCCCTTCCCCGAGCCAGGGCTCATTACCCGCGGCGCCCAGCTCTGTAATTGGTTGGGAATGCGGTTCTGAGCACAATGCTCCGGAGAGGCTGCTTTATGAGCTCTCCTAATCCTGCCGAAGAACACCATGAAACCTCAACCCCAGATGTCTGGCTCGGCACCAGGACACTTGGCCGGCCCGGCCCGGCGCGGCTGCCACGGCTCTGGCACTAGCGGCAGCTCCTGCGAGCACGGAGGGCACAGCACGGAGGGCACAGCCACCACACCTGCACCCTGCCAGCTCCCCCACTCCAGCAAGAGCCCTTTGCTGGCTCTGAGCCACAGTGTTTTGCAGGTGAGGTGAGCACAGGTCCTCCCCTTAGCAAGAGGCTTGGGGAACACGCAGGCTGGTGCCTCAGCAGGTCACTTTGAGCACCGGATCCCAGCACCCCACTCAGCTGCTGGCAATGCTCCACAGCCCTGAGTTTGTTCCCCAAACCCATTTTTACCACTCACAGGTTTTTGCTCACAGTTGTTGCTGTCCAGGGACTGGAAAGAAATTAATCTCTTTACTTAGACATTCTGCCCAAGTGCAAAGGTGAAGGCATCTTCTGACCACAGAGAAGGAGCAGTTGGAGCACCTTAGCTCAGTAAACACCTTGCTGCTGAGAGGAAGCAACACCCAGCTGCAGAGCAACGTGGGGCAGACTGGCAGCACGGCTCACCCCCTCCTTCACTGGGGTCAGTCATCAGGGCTCAGGGGCAGCCTTCATCAAAGAGAGCAACAGGTACTAGACAGGAGAACCACGGAATGGGCAAGAGAAGATCAAGGTGAACCTCACAAAACTGAGAAGCTGCTCAGAAAATGGCCTTGGGACAGCAGAGTGAATTATTTGTGCATCACCCCCCCCGGTGATGGGAAGCAAAGCTCCACAGGGGAGCTCCCACAGCAGTCACTCTGGTGCAGTTTAGAGCAGTTTGGATCCAAGCCACCCCTTCCATTTCCTGCTTGGACTGAAAGATAAGGGATGGCCAAGGGCAATGAGGAGACACCACCAGAAGAGCACTGATTCCTCCGCAATAAATTGACAACTGCAAGAAGTGGGGTCCCAGGACAGCCCCAGATCCACTGCAGAACACAACCAGCAGAAGGCAGCACACCAGAGAGTCCTGCTGAAGGAGTCTGAACACCAAGGGTGTCTGCAGTGGCATCTCCTGCATGCCAGGAGCACTCTAGGAACACAGAACACACACAAGGAAAGCCTCTTAGCCAGGCTGCCAAGCTGGGGATGCCAGCCCTGCCCTCATCTCACCGACAGAGCCAGGCAGCACCAGGGATCCTCTGCTCATCGCTGGGATGCAGCAGCACACACCTGGAGGACTCTGGACTGCTGCCCACCATAGACAAAAGGATTTTTCTCAGCTCAGCACATCTGCTGCTGCTCTTTTCACCACTTGGGCTGTGGCTTGCTGAAATCCCCTGCTCCAGGTCCAGCTGTGGACTTGGCCCAAGCGCTCTGCAATAGCACTGAGGCTCAGGAAGCTGAGAGAACCTATGGATGCCCAGAGGGACACAAGAAGCAGGGGGGCAGGCAGCAGAACCAGCACAGCCCACATGAAACCTGCTGAGGTGTCACAGGCACCTGCATGGGCTCTGCAATCCACCTCACCAGCACAGGGGTAAAAGAGCATCTCCTGGCTCAGGATGTGAAGGCAACCTCCCTAAGCCTTCTCTACTGTCCCAAGGAGCAGCAGTACCTCAAGATAAAGAGCATGGAAAGTCCTGAGGCTGAGGGTCTGGGGAAATCAATCTTTGTCCTCCTTTGAAACAGAGCTGCATTTCCCCTGTTTGTCAGCTCAGATCCCCCCCGGTGCCTCCCTGCTTTCCCCCGGGGCGGGTTACAGACAGGCAGAGCACCTGGAAGCAGTCCCCACTGTGTCTGAGGGCTGGTCCTTCTACGAGGAAGAAATGTTGGATTGGGTTGCTAAAAGCATCAGCCTGCTTATCAATCTAGGAACAGCATCTTTAAAGGTCACAAGCAGAAAAGAAAGAAACCCCCAAGCCTCATTCTAATTCCTCACCAACAGGAGCTGGTCCTGCAGAGATCCTCCCTGCCGCGCTCCGCACCACGACCTTGCCCCTGCCCGGACAATGGCCACGGCTGCCTCTCATCTGCTCACCTCCCCTCTGGGCCACAGATTAAACCCAGTCCTGGTGCCATCACAACACAACACCAAAGCCTCCCTTGAAGTCTCCATGAGCTCTTTGGGTTTAGGTGTTACTGAGAGGCTTCAGCCCCTGCAAGCACAGGCAAAGAGCAATGAAAACTGCAGGTGGTGGCAGTGGGGTGTGACTGTTAGCCAGGAGGTCAGCAGGCTTCCCCTGAGCCCAGTCAGGTCCCTGCCACCGCCTAAACCTTCAGAAGGACTCCCTCAGCTGACCTTTTTTAACGCAAACCTTTCACAAAGTCTCTGGAGCTCAAGGGCTGCACTTCCCTGCCATGAACGCTGAGGTGCTGCCACAACGGGAGTGAGAAGGTCCCAAGTGTCCAGCCAGGATGAAGTCTGGGGACAGCAACCTGTCCCTGCAGGTCTCCTGCTCCTTGGCTGAGCTTAACTGGGCATCTCCTGCTCAAGGCCCTGTGGTACTCCTGAGTGACAAGGAGGAAGAGGCAAGTAGCACAGAGTCACCTGCAACTGGAGGGATCTGTCTTCGGTAATTAGGAGGCACAGACCGACAAGTGCTGCTGATAAGGAACAAGGTGGCTTGAAAGCAAGGCTTTGATCCCAGCACAGGTTGACACAACACAGCCCTGATGGATTCTGTCTGCAGGAAACGTTGAACAGAAGGAACTCAGGGCAGAAGAGTCACAAACCCACGGCAGGGGAGCAGCACTGACCAGCCCCTGTGGGGCTGGCACCGCCCCAGTGCCCATGCTGCTGCCAACAAGCAGCACCCACCAGAAGATTCCCCATTCCTCCCACTGCCAAAAGAGGGAAGCTAGTAGCAGCCTTCCCTGGCTGCTGCCGGCAGGGCGGGTGGTGAGTGGGCTCGGCGGAGCTGTCAGGACCAACACCAGCGGCGTGTTTACGAGGGAAGAGCTGCAGGCAGCGCGGGAGGGGCTGTGGGAGGGAAGTGCCAGAGCCGGCGTCGGAGGCTGGAGCTCCCCAAAGCGCCCTGGCAGGTGACTGCGGCCCTCTGCACCCACCCCCAGCCCTTTGGAGGTGAGTCAGAGGCGACTCAAAGGCTTGGCTCGGAGGGGAGCATCCTGCAGAATGCCCACACTGGGCTGGGGGGACCAGCAGCACCATCACACCTGAGCCGTCGAGGGGCCTCACCCTGGCAGCCAATTCTGCTCCACCTTCTCACACCATCGATCTCTGCTGCGCTCTCAACAGGAGGCAAAGCCGCTCTGGAGCAACCCACACCTCGCAGAGAGGACATAGCAGCACCGGAGAGCTCAGCCCCAGAGCAGGCAGAGCTCTCATTCCACCACTATCAGCCGAGCCTGGGTGTTCCCAGCAACTCCCTCCACCCGGATCGTTAGCACCGGTACTTCACACCCGCTCCTGCTTTTAATTCTCGCTTTGTCTGGAAAATGTTTCTGAGAGCAGCCTTTGTTCACCACCCACCACTGCAAGGCTCTGCCAGCTCCCGTGGCGGGAGCGCCGGCGGCGTGTGCCAGCCCCAGAGAATGGCAGCTACCTGTCACTGCCTGCGGAGCAGCCACTCCGCGCTCGCCTCCTGCACGCCGCTCCAGGTCCCCACTTCGTGCGGGGGTCCGTTGTGACCCAGTGCTGTGGGTCAGGCTGCACCGGGCTGGGCCAGGGCTCTTGTGGGACAGCTGCAATGTGCTCACAGAATCAGAGCCATTTAGGCTGGAAATGCCCTTTCAGATTATCAAATCCTAGAATGGTCAGGGTGGAAGGGACCTTGGAGAACATCTACAGGGCAGCCTGATCCACAGCCTCACTGAAGAACTTCTTCCTCGGCTCCAGCCCAATCCTGCTCTGCCTCAGCTTCAAACCATTCCCCCTTGTCCTGTCTCTAGCTACCCTCATGAAAAGTCCCTCTGCAGCCTTGCTGCAGGGTCCCTTCAGGTACTGGAAGGCAGCTCTAAGGTCCCCCTGGAGGCTTCTCCACCCTTCTGATGCCAAACACCAGGACACCTCCCCACCACCATCCCCAGAGCCACTCTCTGCTGAAGGATGGAAGAGGCAGCTGTGCAGTGGGCAAGGCCTTCACACAGGCAAAGGAAAAAGTTATTTCTGCATCTGGGTGCGAGCAAAGTGTGCAAGAGAACCAAACCTGGCAAAAAAAAGCCCAAACTTGCCAGCCCCTGGGAGCGAGCTGGGTGTGGAAGCAGCCCAGAGCCCTCCTGCTGGAAGCCCTGGGCTCAGCTGAGCTGTGCTGAGCGCTCGGCAGATGCAAACAGCGCAGCTTTATTTTTATCCCAGCTAAATTGGGTTACAAAGAGGGAAACCAACATCTCACTGCTGCAGGCAGAAAAGCAGCGCTTTGAGAGCCAGTGAGAATTGCTGGAAAGAAGTTCTTGGGGGAAGCTGCACAGGGCTGACACACAGGCACTGGCAGCAGCTCCTTCCCTGCCCAAAGAGATTTTCCATGTGGAGAACCACGGCTGCCTTGGTTCAGATCCGAGCCCCTGTCTATGGGATGTGCTCCCTGACCAGCTGCTAAACAAGAGAGAAAAAGCACCAAGGAGAACTTCAGGCAACCTGATCCAGTTGAGGAAGCCCCTGCTGACTGCAGGGGGGGTGGGACTGGATGACCTTCGGAGGTCCCTTCCAACCCAGACCACTCTGATTCCATGATTCAGGTTGCTTCTATCTCCACGTGGCCAAGCACGGTCCCCGAGTCCCCACCCCAGCAGAAGCACCGAGCTCTGCTTTCTCAGCACAGCAATAATTCCCTGCTCCATTTCCACAAGAGCTCTTTCTCTTTATCAATGGCTCTAAACTCTGCTCCTGACCAGAATCCACCCACGCCAGCTCCGTTGCAGGATGAAAGCCACCAAGGTGACAGAGTTTCCCAACTGCAATTGTGAGAGCAGCCTCAGAAATAGCAGAGCCTTAACTCGTGGTGCTGCTGAAAGGAATTTGGTTGATGTGAATTCTTTGAATCAAATGACTCCACTTTTTATCAGCCTGAGGAAGGCTGAGCAGCAAGAGAAAAACCTTTCAAATGGAGAAGAGAGAAAAAGCAGAGTTCAGAGGGAGATTCTGGATGATTTTCAGTGCTCTTCCGAAGTCAGATGTTCCAATAGCAGAGCTGGAACAGCCTCACAGTTTGTCCTCCCTTTCTGAGCAGAGGGTGGAGGTGATGCAGCCATGCAGAGAGCAGAAGGCTTAACCTTACATGGGGCACAACTCACTGACCACTAACCACATCCTGAAGCACCACATCTACACTTTCTTGACCGCCTCCAGGGATGGCAACTCTACCACCTCCCTGGGAAGCCTGTGCCAACTCCTCACCACCTTGGCAAAACTTCCCTGTGCACCCAAGGTCCTCTCTGCACAGCTGCTTCCCCACAGTGTCAGCTGCACCTTCCATAAGAGCCCCCAGGCCCCTGCAGAGGGGCAGGGCTGGCACCCCTCACTCTGCACCACGGCACTCGCTGGAGTTACCTTTGATTGCACGGTGCCAGGAATGCTTGAAACCTGAACGTACAGCAGGGCCTCTGGGAAGCCAGGGACTCCCTGATTTCCATCTGGAGGAGAGCTTAAGACAGGCTGGTACAGCCCTAATCTGCATTTCTGCAGCAGCCAGCGTATCTGGGACAACCTGGCAGCAGGCAGCTGCTTGTTCCGCCGCTGCCGCACACCAGGCAGTGCCCAGCTCCCCGAGCCCTCAACACAGGGATGGCAGCAGCTCACACAGCAAGAGTTTGTCCTCTCTGCTATTCCAACTGGGACTGCTCCTTCAGCCCTCAACTTCTACTGCCTGGGAGAGGAATCATCCACTGACAACAACCGGAGCCAAGAGCATCAACCAAACAACCAGAAGCCAAGAGCGCCAACCAAACAACCAGAGCCCAAGAGCACCAAACAACCAGAGCCCAAGAGCACCAACCAAACAACCAGAGCCCAAGAGCACCAAACAACCAGAGCCCAAGAGCACCAACCAAACAACCAGAGCCCAAGAGCACCAAACAACCAGAGCCCAAGAGCACCAAACAACCAGAGCCCAAGAGCACCAAACAACCAGAGCCCAAGAGCACCAAACAGACAGAGCCAAACAGACAGCAACAGAACCAAACAGACCAAACTTTCTGGTGCCCCAGTGAGGTGGGCTGTGGGATGGCCCCAGATGCCTCCCTGTTCCTCACCACAGGGCAGAACAACTCCTAAGGTCTGAGCAGCCCTTCCCCTGTGGAAGCCAACACCTGGATTCCAGGTTAAGGACCCAGCAGGGAGGGCATCCCTGGGCCATGGGAGCTGCGGCTGGCACAACCACTCCATGCTGGGAGCATCCCTCTGTGCCCAGCAGCATCAGGGAGGCTTTCCTGGGGATACAGGGGATAACACCTCTGCTTCCTGGGGGGGAGTGACCGAATGCAGGGGGATGTGCCACGCAAAGTGTCTGGCTGGAAGGCCAAGCAGCAGGCTGGCTTTGTACCGCCAGCCCCGCGCGACTCCTTCGCCGGCGATCCAAGGCTCCCATCCAAAGCGGGAAGAAAGGATCCTCGCCTGCCTGGAGATAAACTTAAGTAAATAATGTTTGCCATCAACTCCAAATGAAGAATGACAGTTAAATTTTATAATCATCTTCAGAGCTCCAGGACTTACTTTACATTTTCTCAGGCTCATGACCCAGGGGTTGTCATAGCAACTAGGAAATCCTACCTTATCAGGCTCTTACATTTACATTCCTTACGGCTGCTTCCCTTTATGAATTAAATCCATCACGGTCTTCTATTCTCCAAATAAGAAGTTCTTAGGATTATCTGGCAGAAACAAGGATCAAGTGCTTTGATTGAAACACTATGCAAAAGCTAATTCACTGGTGGTTTTCTCTAAGGGAAGATTGACTGTGCCACAAATAAATGGCTCCCATCCAAGTGTGCTGCTGGCAGCCTCTTGCCAAAAAAAAAAAGCCCATAAAAGTTGGGAGGGCAGGGGGGGAGCAAGCACAGGTTCTGCAGCCTGCTCATGTTGGTCCAAACCACTTCCACGTCTGGATGGCAGGAAGAGCGTCTGCTGGGTGGAGAGGTCTGCAGGGGAAGAGCTCCCAGGGCGCTGATGAGGGCAGCTCATTAGCACGTGTCTACATGCACTTAAATTACACAGAGCTGGAGCATGATCACAGCCATGCAAATCCCATCCTGGAGCAGGTGCTGAGCCCCAACTCAGCATCCTGGCGAGGCAGGCAGGAGCAGAGGAAGCCTTGCTGCAGAGTGGTGAAGCTGTGACAGGGACAAGCGCTGCCCACGTCCCTGCTCTGAGATCCCAAACCCTGCCCGCACCGCGGTCTGGCTGGAGCAGGCCTGGCTCAGCCTTGGCTGCTTGATGAGGGCTGGGTAAAAAAGGTACAAGAATTAGAGAGCTGCTTTCTGGAGCGTGAAGAAGATGAATCCCTGACACCAATTAACTGCAGCCAGCCTGGCTCCAGGGCTGGGCACCTGGGGAAGCACACATGTCCCTGGTCCTGCTCACAGAGGCCATCCCAGCTCCCAGCCTGGGTTCTGTGTTGGGAAACAGCACAGCTTCAGTGGCCCAGAGAATGAAATCCAAGCAGAGGTGTGTCCAGCAACGGGGGGTGAAGCTGGGGCAGTTAGCAGCTACTCCAGCAGCACTCAATGAAAGGAACTTCACGGCTGCAGCATCCCTTGGGTTGCAGAAGCTGAGGCAGCCAGGCTGGGAATCTGCTGAGTTGCACTAAGCACACAGGCAGGCACAGCACGGAGGAGGAGAGGCCATTAGCAGCTCGGCAAACTCTCGTTATGCAGATTTAAGGGAGGGGGGGAGACCATTTAGTTGTTTAAATTCCATTCCCCTGCATTTGATGGGCCCGGAGTCAGAGCAGTTAAGCATTCAGGCAGAGCAGCGGCAGCCAGGCTCATCTCTGCCCTAAACAACACGGAAATAAAATAAACTTTAATTCCCCGAATGTTTTCTGCAGGAGCCTTTTGATTAACAGGACTCTTAGAAACTGTAATGAATTTCATAAGGCAGCTCCACAGTTACAGACCTACGGGCATCGAGAGTTTAATTTAGTTAATGTACTTTTTATTCATTATTGGTCCTCCACCAGAAGCTGATCACCAACTTGTAGAGTGCATTGCTTAATTATCCATGCTGCACTTCCTCAAATGAGCCCTATTTAAGCTGCCTGTCAATACAGCAGGCAGGGCAGGGCCGTGATCGATCGCTGCAGTCGGAGCCGTGCAGCTGGAATGCCAAAGACCAGCAGCACCACAGGGTTGCACTGAAAGACCTGTGGAGAATGCAGGAGGCCACGCGGTCAGGAATTCAAAGGCTCAAAGGCTTAAGGCCCTTTCTGTTTCCTGAGATACCATCTCCTGCAGGCGGTGAGCAGGCTGCAGAGCTCTCCCTGCCCGCGCCCTGCCTCTCGCTGTGCCTGCACACACTCCAGGCAGCTCTCGGCCACAAGCATGCAAGGTCCTCTGCTTGATCTCCTTCCTCCACACTGCTATGGGGAGGACAATGGCAATGTGCACTCGAGCTGCCTGCTGGCTCCCTGAGGAGCTGTGAGCTGAAAGCAGATCTGGTCCCTCAGGAGCACTCTACCTGCACAGACCTAAGGAAGCTGAGGCTCAGAGTGGCTCCAGTGTCACCTCGGTCAGCAGCTCAACGAGCAGGAATTATGCTCCCTCTGGCAGCAGCCAAGGCAGCTGAGTGCTGCAGTCCCAAGGAGGAAAGGCCCTGGGATGCTAGGGCTGACCTAGGACACCTTCCACAGGCAGCTGGCCTCTGTGGCTAGTGCCAGCCCTCCTTGGCTCACCTTCACAGGAGCACTGCCCATCAGCGGATCAATAACTCATTGGCTCATGAGATCAAAGGTAATCCACTGCCTCAAGTCAGGGCTTAACCAAACCCTACCTCGCTTACAGCACCACCAGGGCTGGCAGGTCCCAAGGCACTCCCTGCAGCAGGGCAGGCAGAAGGACAGCTCATGAGGGACCAACACATCACAGAGCAGTGAGGGCTGGAAGGGACCTCTGGAGAAGGAGATTCCACAGCCTCTCTGGGCAGCATTCCAGGGGATGGGATCAGCCTTGTGGCTATTTCTGGAGCATTTCCCAGAGGTGTGGGCAGAGCTGGCAATACTGAGGGCACTGGAGCAGCCAGATGCTGATCTAGGTGATGTCCTGAGGTCCCTTCCAACCCCTACCATCCTGTGACTCTGAACTTCCAGACCTGTCCAAGGCAAATGCAGCAAGTGCTTGGACTCCTCATCTGCCTGGAGTCCTTCAGGAGAGCTTCAGAAGGTAAACAGCTCAGCAGAAAAGGTACCCAGGCTCCCAACACCTCGCTGGCACCATCAGTGCCAACTGCAAGATGGATGTGGAGGAGGGAATCAAGCGTCCTGCCCGCGCCAGCATCCAGCAGTACCAGGGATTCCTCTGCAGAGCTGGTGGCCACAAGAGCAGCTTGTTCTGTACACAAAAGACCACCACGGGGCACAAGAAACCCTGCTGGTGCTTCAAAGGCATGGATCCAAGGTCAGCCAGGCTCCAAGCCAAGGCTCCAGCAGTAAGCCAGCAGATCTCTTCTGAAGTGGGGGAAGTAAAAGACCTTTTAATTGTGGAGCTCCAGAAGCCTTTCTTATCAATCTAGCATTCACCTTGAGACATCAGCTTTCTGCAGGCCCTCAGCAGAGTGTGGAGGATGGGGCCTGTTCTCCGTGGGGAAGGTGTTCTCCAGCTCCAGGGAGGTGAAGCACTTCTCCCAGCGCTCAGCCGTGGGAGAGCCACGACCGCGGCAGGAAGGTGCCAAAACCAAGCCCCCAGGCGCAGCCGCCGCCGAGCCCAACGCTCCAGCAGCCTGCCTGCACCTTCACACCCTGCCCCATCTGCTCCCACCACCAGCACCCAAAGTGCACGTGAAGGTCTGCAGGCCCAGCAGAAATAGCTGCCGTGGGAGAGACTTTGTTCATCAGATGATAAAAATTCCTCGGTGCCGGCGGGATGCAAATTGCCTCAGCACCCGGAGCTGACATCTCCAACAGTTTAATTTAGGTACAGCTCTTAGCAGCGTTGGGTGTCTGCAACTGAAACAGATGCCTTGAATCATTTCAAAGTATGCTCCTGTCAGAAATGTCCTTTCTGACACCAAAATCAATTTCCTTCTCCTTTACTAACTACTCCTCCAAAAATAGAATGGAAAAGTTGCCTGGATCGGATCCGCTGCGCGCGGGCTGCCGGCAGGCGCCCGGCACGTGGGCCCTGGGAATTAGCACCGCTCTGATACAGCACCTGGCAAGGAGTGGAACCTCACCCACCTCCATCACAGAGATCCACACAGCCCCTGACAAGCCCTTTGCAACCCCAGCAGCCAGGCTGCTGCCCTGCCTCCACGCCAGGATCCCCGCGGGAGGCAGCTGGAGCCACCACAGGCATGCTGCCCCCCGAGCCCCTCCTGGACCTCAGCCTGAGCACACTGACTGTGGGGCCAGGATTGCTTCACACTGATAGATACAAGCCAGAAGCCAGGAGGCTCCACCTCAACATGAGGAGACAGTTCTGTATGGTGAGTGTGACAGAGCCCTGGGGCAGGCTGCCCAGAGAGGTGGCGGAGTCTCCTCCTCTGGAGACTTTCCAAACCCATCTGGATGTGTCCCTGGGTGACCCTGCGCTGGCAGCAGGGTTGGACTCGATCTCTGGAGGTCCCTTCCAGCCCCTCCCACGCTGTGACAGCCAGAGGAACATCTCAGCAGTGCCACAGCCCTTGCTGGGCACACGTCAGCAGCTCTGGGAAATTCCACCTTTCCGGGATGTTTGCAAATCCAATTAGAAGAGAAGGCTCTGAGCAGCCCAGCAGTGAGGCTGGGGACAGAATTCCTCATCTCTGAATGGCTCCAGAGACAACACCTCCCTGCCCTGCCAAGGGCTGCTGCTGACGGGAAGCCTTCTCCTGCCAGGCTTTCTGGTTGCTAACCAAAGCCATCAGAAGAGCAACCTGGTACCTGGAGCTCTTGGGAAAGCCTCCTCCAGTTCAGGGACAATGAGACTCCCCCCCAGCCCTCCTCTCATGCTGGGAGCTCTGCCCATGAGCCCCACGAAGAGCTGCGAGTGACACACAGGCATTGGTTCAGGGCTGGCACCAGGGCGCCAGTGAACCCTCACTGCCCCTCAGGCCATGGCCAGCTGCCTCCCCCCAGTGCTTTGAGGTGCTGGGGCAGCCCAACTCTGCCCCTGAACGCACAAAGCTATTCCCAAGCCTGCTTCAAGACCCCAGCCAGACCTCCCAGCCAACACCTCAGCCTCTCCTGGCACTGCTGTTCCCTGACCTGCCCAGCCTGCAGTGCTTCGTGTTCTGAGGGGAACAGCAAAGGCAGCTTGAAACAAGCCAGAAAGACACAGCCCAAACAAGGTCCTGTGGCTGCAAAACAGACCCAGAGGTTCAGTACCAGGCACAGAATCATCTAGGGAAGGGCATCTGCATGTGGTGTGGGCACAGCGGGGCAGAGGGGCCCTGGGCAGCTGCTGCCCTCCCTGGCATGTTTGCCGTTTCCTGCTCCTCGCCTGCCCAGTTCCCACAGGGCAGGAGGCTAACGACAGCACTTCATCACCAGCAGCAGCGGGCACTGCCATCCATCCTGCCAGCCTGACAGCTGTGTCACCAAGTCCCCAGCCACCCCGAGTGCCCCAGCCAATCGCCTGGCACAGGCGCGCCCCGCAGCCATCACTCACCCAGCGCCTTCATTAACAAACTGCCCTTAATTACAGCCCTAATTGCAGAATTATTTCATAGCAGCAATTATTCTTCCCAGCCCAGTGCAGGATATTGAAGTGGGACATTGTCTCTGGCAGTGGCACCGTGCCAGCTCATCTGCCACCACAGACTGCCTTCCACCGTGCTGCGTGGATCCAAACCGGTGCCCCCGGAACGGCCGCGCCGGGGCACCGACCCCGCCTGGGGCACCCCAGATCCCTGCTCAGGCGACCACCCCACAGCAAGGGCTAACAAGGACACAGCTCATTAGACAGTGGTGAGGTCGAGGAGGGACAAAGGCCTCTCCAGCTCCACTTTCAAAGCTTCCTTGCACAGCCCTGGGTCTCTCCTGGGCAGCAGGGGATGGAAGCCCCACAGGTGGTTTTCCCTGGAAGCCCACAGCCACCTCAGCATCTCCTCATAGATCATCCCAGTAACAGCTCCACAGCCAGCAAGTGAATCTATTTCAGTTTGAGCTCTTCAAATTCTCCATTAATGAGAGAAATTGAGGAGCATTAGTGACTGATCTCAGACACTGCACAAGTTCAGGGCCAGGCTGCCAGCAGCTCCCACCCCTGATGGTGCTGGGGGCAAGGCAAGGGGAAGGCTGTGACATGCCAGCAGCAGCAGCCACAGCTCCAGCCCAGAGCCTGGCCCCTGCTCCAAGAGCTGCAGAAGGGCCAGATCTGCCCCATTAACTCCACATCCTTCCTTGCTTCTGCTGCTTTCTGATGTCCTCCAGCCTCAACGTGGCAGCTGCAAGCGTGCAGAGAAGCACCCAGCAGAGAGAGCGCCAGGCAGAGCTGTCATGCAGCTGGTGCTGGCCTCTTCTCCCAAGTAATTAAAGACAGGGCAAGAGGAGATGTCCTGAAGCTGTGCCAGGGGAGGTAGGGTGGAGATGAGGAAAAATTCCTTTGCTGCAGGAGTGGTCAGGGACTGGCACAGGCTGCCCAGGGAGGTGGTGGAGTCCCCAGGGGGAGGTGTTCAAGAGCCAAGCAGACACAGCCCTTGGGGACGTGGTCTGCTGGGGAAGCACTGCAGAGGGCCAGGAGCAGCAGGTGCCTGGGTGGCAGCAGAAGTGATGGCAGACATCTCACCACACTCCGGGCCCCGAGACCTCAGCCACTGCCAGCCGCACCACGCAGCCCAGCGCCGCGTCCCTGCGCCTTCAGTCGCGGCAGAGCCCTTCCATAATCACCCAGGAAAGCACCATCTGTTGGGCCTTACTGCTTAATTAAACCCAAATCCACAGCTCCTCCGTGCTCCCAGCTCATAAAGAGAAAGGTCAGCTCGCAGCCCTGCTCCCAGGTAGCCTGGGCAGGAAACACAGAGCCTGGAGCTGCTCTCTGCCAGGCGGCACTCGGGCACTGCTCCTGCTGCCCACCGCACAAGGACATCGCTCCAGCAGGGTGACACTGGCTCCATGGCCTGGCTCCTGGACTGACAGACAGAGGGGACAGACTGCAAAGCCTGAGGCATCACCTGCCCCTCCAGCTACAGCAAGCAGCTCCTCCCTGCCACCCAGATCCCTCCTTGTTCTGGCTCTGAGCATCCAGAGAACCCTGCTCCAAAGAGCAGGGCCAGGACCTGCCCATCCACATCTCACAGTCACAGAGTGCCAGGGTGGAAGGGACCCCAAGGACCACCTGGTCCAACCTTTCTAGGTAACAGCAGTTGACAGGAGCTGGCCCAGCACCCTGGCAAGCTGAGCCTTCAAACTCTCCAATGCAGGGGACTCCACCACCTCCCTCTCCCTGAGCTCGGAGCTTTTGCCCTGGCTACCTGCTGGCTGTTTTCACACCGAGCTGCACACAGCCACACCACCAGTGCCTGAGAGGTGCCAGGTACCTCTCATGGTGCCTCCTCCCAGTGCTCTGCACAGGGACAGCCCAGTTAGAAACCTGTCACGTTGCAAAACCATCCCAACACCCACAGCAGCTGCTGTGCACCCAAGCAGGAGAGGCTGCTCAGGCTGCTCCCCACGCCGGGAACGAAGCAGGAAGCGAAAGGCTCTGTGCAGGGCAGGAGGAGGCAGCCCCTGAGCTTCCCCTTCTCACACAGGGAGAAACGGGAACCAGCCCTGCAAAGAGGGAACAGGGCTGCAGCAGCTCGGCTGAGCCCAGCCCCAGCAGCAGCACCACCCCCAGCCAGCCAGCGGTGCCTCCAGAGCAGGCAGGGAAGCTTTGCTTCCCCCAGAGCCTCCCAGCACCCTGCGGCTCCCCTTGGAGGGCTCTGCTTTGTCTCTCAACCACCAGCCCCAGCGGGAGCCTCTCCAATCCCAGCCCCATTGCCATTAGCAGCTCCTCAGCTGCTGCATGCTTTCTTCTGGGGCCTGGACCATGAGAGAAGGTGAGTTAAAACCTGTCTGATGGGAAGGAGCTCTCCAGGCTGCCACAGCACCTTGCAGGAGCAATTCTGAGTGCTCCACACTCCAGAGACCACCGAGATGCTCTCCAGAGCTCCTCAGGAAGATGAGCACTGCCAGGCTGTGCCACTGTGGCCTTTTTCTTGCTTGCTGCTTCCTGTAGGTGGAGGCAAACTCCTTGCTGAAAAGAGGAGCCGGGAGCCAGAGCTGACAGGTACCTGCAGCAGCTGTGGAGGTGCCAGCACACCCCTCCTGCCCCACGACTTCCCCTGCAGAGGAGCATCCTCAGCGCTGCCAGCCCAGCCAGGCCCAAGCAGGATCTCACTGCAGCCCCACGATGCTCAACAGCCCCCAGCAGGGCAGCTGCCCCCAGACACTCCCTGCAGGACACCTTTCATGCTGCCTTTGCCTCGCCGGTCCAGGGCCACCAACGCCACCTGGGCAGATGCTGCTCACCCACACACCTCACTCCAATGCCCTGTTCCACCTCCCTGAGCTTCTCACGGCCCAGGGGGTACTGCCCAGGTCGGTTAGGGGTACCCTGCCCTCACTCCCAGGGTGCCCAGCAGAGACACCCCACCCAGGAGCCCCATCCTGCCCCCAGGCAGAGCTGCACCAGGGCAGCAGCGCCGGGGGAGAGCAGTGCCAGGGGGACAGCAGGCTGGTGCTCCACAGCCCAGGCTCAGATCCCTGTACCAAAGGCTTCCTTCCCCTTCCAGCTGCTGAGCTGTCTGAGCACAGCTCCAGCTCTAACGAGCTGCCTAACCTTGCCCCTCTTCTCCACCCAGGCTTTAAAATTTAAAGCTCCAGCTAGCTGAACATGAAGAGATGAGCAGGAACATCGCTCTGCTCTCGCTGTAGGTGCAGAGCTTTATATCTTCATTAATATTTCAGTCTCTCCCATCTCCTCCTCCTCCTCCTGCAACTGTCCTCATTTTATTTATATCTGCAGGATACCACTGCTGCTCCTCCCCAGCTCCTCTGTGCCCGGAGAAGGTTCCCTGCCGTGGGACTGCAGGCCCCCAGCAGAAGCCCTCCCCCTGCATCTGTGCTAATTGCTGCTCCTCCCATTCAGCACCGTGCCAGGGCCTGGAGCTGGAGCAATCCTCCTCCCCCACACTCCTGCCCCAGAGCAGTGGGATGGGCACAGTGCCTCGGTGGGCACTGAAAGACTGCTGATGGCTCAATGGCAGCCAAAGGGCAGGGATGTGCCCATGAGGGAGGACTCAGCCACCCCTGCCCACCTTGGGTACATCATCATCATCATCATCACAGAATGGCTCAGGTCAGAAAGGTCCTTAGAGATCATCTGCTCCAACCTCCTCACCATGGGCAGGGACAACTCTCCCCTAGGCTCAGCTGATGGTGGCACCTCTGCCAGGCTGAGCTCCCCAGGGCCAGGAGATGCTTTCCTGCGTTGCTTAGGAAGGAAAGGAAGCCACACAACTATTGCACTAAGTAACTCTTTAAGCCTATTAATATTAATATCAATATCAATTCCGCCTCTCCTGTGCCTGGCATTTAAAAACCCATTTGACAAACCTCAAACTCATTTCAGATTTGCATCTGGAATAGCAAGCAGCAGGGCAGGCTCCCTGCTGCCTGCTCTGCCTGGCACCCAGCTCTGCCCAGCCACCCGTGGGTGCCACTGGGTGCCACTCCAAGAAGATGAAGGTTTCACAGCTCTCTGGCCACTGCATGAGCTGAAAGCTGCAATTACACTGAACAAACAGGGCCCAGGAAACCAAAGCCTCCTGCTCACCTGCACACCAGCACAGAACCAGCAGCAGTGTGGTGCCAAGGCAAGGCTCAGGCTTCTGTGCCACAGGGGGCGCTGGGTGCCATGCATGGGCACGGCTGTGTCTGCTCCTCTGCCTCTGCCAGGGACACAGTTCCAGGTGCAGCCACCTGGTGCCCACCTGAGAGCCTTCCCCTTGCCTCCTCCCCTGCTCAGCTGCCTCAGCCTGACACGTGCTTGTGTTTATTCCCAGAGCCTCTTTCCCTGCCACCACCTCACAGGATGCAGCTGATCCTTGGGGTGGAAAAAGAGAACCTCCTCTTGTGAGCAGCCACAGGGGAGAGGAGCAGGACAGAAGTGGTGCATCAAGGACAACTGGAAGAGCCCTCTCACGCTCTCCAGCCTCTCCCCTGGCCTGCCCAGAGCCCTCTTCCCCCTCTCTGGGGGCACAGTCCACATTCCCCAGCTGGAGCCACTCAGGTGCTCCCAGGCAGCTGATTCTCTGCCCCTGCAGGGACTCACTCAGCCTTCGAGGGAACACGATTCCTGTGCCTTTGCACAGGAGCCATGACCACAGGGCATCAAACTGGACACCTGGAAAGAGAGGAGGAGCTCTGTGGATGCCACATCCCCCGGGCCTGGGGGCACAGACGCTGCAGAAGCGACCAGGCTGCTCCTCAGCCCTGCCGTGCCGTATGCCAGCCTCAGCCTCTCCCTCCCTGCTTGGGAAGCTCAGGCAGCTCGAGTGCTGAGGCTTCCTCCCTTTTATCTCCATGACTCATGAGCTCATATCAAAATATTTTCTTTCTAGCTGGCAAAATCTGAAGCCAAATTTCCCTCTCACAAATGAAAGTCGCAGCGCTGCAGGCGCAGCCAGGGAGCCACAAGTGTCACTTTGCCTTTCAACTGAGTGGCTCCTTCCTCATCCATCTCCCCAGCTGAAAGGATCAGAGGATGCATTCTGAAGGGCAATGCTCAATTAACATCCTGCTAAATAAAACTTCCTCCCAGGCAGGGAAAGAAGTGCACAGCGGCAAAGCTTGAGGCCCTCGTGCCGGCATCGCCTGCCTGCAGTGCAGGCAGAAGGATCCATCCAGAAGGGTGCTGGGCAAGAGCCTGGCTCTGCACCCTGCGCTCCACGATGCCCACAGGCAGCCAGCCTGGGGAGCAGGGGCCCAGAGCAGGGCCCAGGGAAGGGCTTCATTCCCATCACCCCTGCTGGCCCTGCAGCCCCAGGCCAAGCCGTCCCGGTCTGGGGATGTCCTTTCTGCTGCTCCCGGGGGAACCAGGCAGCCCAGGCAGGCTCCTGGCCGTGTGCTTTGACCCAAACATCTCCCTCCCTTGCAGCTGGCAGGAGGCTGCTGCTGGAGCACTTTGCTCTTTGCTTTTCAGCACAAGACATCCCCCCAGCCCACCCCAGGGGTAGACTGGACATGAGGGGAAGCTTCCTTACTGAGTGTGGTGAGGGGCTGGCACAGGCTGCCCAGCGAGGTGGGGGAGTCCCCACGCCTGGAGGTGCTCCAGAGCCGTGGATGTGGTGCCTCAGGACATGGTTAGTGGCCACAGCAGTTGGACTCCATGATCTAAAAGGTCTTTTCCAGCCTGAGTGGTTCAATGATTCTGTGATTCCCAGGAAACCCCCCAGAAACTTTTCTCTCAGGGCTTGTTTGCTCCTCCCATCAGAGTCCACAGCAGCAGCAAGCTGCTGACAGAGTTCATCAGCTGAGCTTCCCCTCATGGAGCCAGCAGGACCAGCAAGCAGCCCTCTGTCTTCTTGTCAAGCTAAACGTCTCAGCAGCTACCTCCCTCTTCCCAAAGCAGAAATTTATGCATCCTCTGAGCAGCCCATGGAAAATCCTCACTCTGTGCCCATCTGCTGAGGGAAGGAGTCCCAGCAGCCATCCGTCAGGGCTGGTGCTGTGTGGAGGAGCAACCACTGGAACAGCTTCAACTCACCTTAAGAACTACAGCAGCCATGAAAAATAGCTGCATGTGCAGCTTCCACCCTGCTATGAAAGAAGATGACTTTAATTTGATTCCTTGGGAACACAGCTAATAGAGGGCCTAAAAACACTGCCAATTTGTCATGCTGGGGAGCCAGGGCTGCAGAATGTTATCAGCACAGCAGCTACAGAACACAGCAATTGTGGGGGAGAACCTGCAGAAGTCCTGGGGGCTTCCCCACAGTAACAAGGAAGGGAAGCTCTGGGCTGGGAAAGTTGTGTTTCAAACCCAGCTTCACACAGCCACAGAATGGGAGGGGTGGGAAGGGACCCCCAGAGATCATCCAGTCCAAGCCCCCTGCCAGAGCAGCAGCAGCCAGAACACAGCCAGGAGGGGCTGGAAAGGCTCCAGAGGAGACTCCACAACCTCTCTGGGCAGCCTGCTCCAGGCTCCAGCAGCCTCACACCAGAGAGGTTTCTCCTCATGCTGGGCTGGAACCTCCTGGGTTCCAGTTTGTCCCTGCTGCTCCTGGTCCTGTCCCTGGGCCCCTTCCTCCTGCCCCCCACTGCTGTGGCAGATGAGCACAGGCTGGGTGCTCCACACCCCAGGGCCACATGCAGAGTGCCATGGCTGAAGGAGGACAGCTGCAGGGCACCCCAGGAGCTGTGCCCAGGCATTGCACAGCACTGACAGAGGGACTGGACCCCCCCCCACACCCCCAGACCCAACACCTTCCCTCGAGGGCTGCTCCCATTTGTCCCACAGCTGCTGGGAGCAGGTTTTGCTCACCCAAGGGACCTGCTGGCACCCAGCACATCCTGATCCAGGGCAGGAGGGCTCAGCACCAGCAGCTCAGCACCGGCCTGGCCTCTGGTTCATGCTGGGCACAGGATTTGGAGTGGAGCATTTGCTGCCCAGATGGGCACAAGCAGGTTCAAGTGGCTCCAGGAGATAAGGGCACAGCCAGACTCATTTCTCAGCTGCATCTTGCAGCCTAACCACAGCCAGGCAGCCCTGCATGCAGCCCTGCATGCAGCAGCAGCTCAGCACCAGAGGCCTTTAATTGGCCAGCCACGGGGGTTGGTTAATCCAGAGCTGTCACCAGCTCCTCCTCAGCAGAGATGCAAACCAGCTGGTGCCAGATGAAAGGCTGGAGAACAATGAACAAGCAGCTGGCAGCAGGGCTGGGCAGGCCAGGGGGAGGCAGGGCTCCTCACCCAGTGCTGTGCTGGGGCAGCAGCTCCACAGGGGCTGCCTGCAGTGGAGCAGCCAGCTGGGAACCAAACCCTTCCCGGGGCTCCCAGGGACAGACTGGGAAGGCACAGAGCACAGAGGCATTTCAGCTGGGAGAGGCTCACCCACTCCAACCATCCTCTACCTCCATCCAGCCTGCTGCCTTCGAAACACCTCCAGGGACAGGGAGACTCCACCACCTCCCTGGGCAGCCTGTGCCAGTGCTGGAGAGCCCTCTCAGGGAAGAAGTTTCTCCTAATGCCCAACCTAAACCTCCCCTGGTGCTAGGTCCAGGGGGACAATCCCTGCCCTGCTGCTGCTGGCCAACATCTCCTGACCCTGAAGTCTCCCTTTTCAGTGGAAGAAGGGGCAGTTGGGTACCCTGTGTTACCCATCCCACCTCTTCTCCTGCCCACTTCCAGGGCACCTGCAGCAGCTGGGATGTCTGCCTCTGGAGCAGAGCTCACAGCCAGCAAGGGTCAATCCTTTTGTTTGCTGAAATGCAGACAACAGCTCCAATTATGTCTGGAGGCTTAAAAAAATCCCTTCCCCCAGGGCTGAGGTTTGAACAGCCTCCACGGCACAGCACAACAACTAATCCCTGCTCAAACAACCAACCCAGGGGGGCTCAGGGGGCTGGGGGACATCTGAGGGGTGTTGCTCAGAGCAGCAGCAGGCACGTGAGCTGTCAGCACTGCAACGAAGCACTCAGGGTCAGGAAAGTTGCTCTGGTCAGCTCCATCCTCTACCAAGACCTAGCAAAACCTCACCTCTCCCAGGGACAAACCAGCCAGAGGTCCCAGAGTGTGAGGGCAGACAACCAGAGAGTGGTTTTCCCATCTGGAAAGGACTGAAGATGACCTCAAGAGTCACATCCACCTCTGTTCCCCCTCCCCAGACACCCCCAACCTAAGCAATGCAGCAGCAGTGAGACCCCTGGGCAGACCATGCCCTCCCTGCCAGGCTCTCTGCCCCTGCTGTGGGGAGCCATCAGGGCAGGGCCCAAGCATGGGGGCTCCACAAGCTGGCACCAAGGCTTCACCTTCACATCTGAGGCAGAGCTCCTCTTCCTCCTCCCCTCCCCATGGCAGAGCCTAGGATGGGCACCACGGGGGAAGGGAGGAGGAAGAGGAGCTCTGCTTGCTGCTAAGTTTAGTTTGATTTTCATCTGCCTTCAAAGTGCCAGCACTCAGCCAGGCACAGGACAAGGTTAGAGAATGTGAAGTTGAAAGCAGCTCTCTGGGTGTTTATCTACAAAAGCAGCACAGCTCCACCAGCTCCACATTTGCACAACACCCTCCCTCCTCCCTCCTCCTCCTCCCCCCTGCTGTCCTTGCCTCTGCCAGGGCACCCACAGCCTCCTGCTGTCCCCCTTGGTGGCACCCTCCCACACCTGTGGTGCCCTCCCTGCCTGGCCACCTAACCTGGCCCATTTGGTGAGCTCCTGGTATGGCCCAACGCAGTTGGCAGCACCAAGTGGAGCTGTGGTGATGCTGCAGAGCTTCCTGCAGGGCACAGAACAGCTCAGGTTGGAAGGGACCTCAGACATCATCTGCTCCAACCTCCCCACCATGGGCAGGGACAGCTCTCACCTAGACTCAGCAGCTCAGCACCCCCAGGCAGGAGGCAGCCACAGCCTCCCTGGGCAGCCTGGGCCAGAGGCTCAGCTCCCTCCTGCTGAGCAGCTCCACTCTGGCCCTGCTCTGCCTCAGCTCCAAACCATTCCCCCTGGGCCTGGCTCCAGACCCCCTCAGCAGAAGTCTCTCTGCAGCCTTCCTGCAGGATCCCTTCAGGTGCTGGCAGCAGCTCTGAGGTCCCCCTGGAGCCTTCTCCTCTGCAGGCTGCACAGCCCCAGCTCCCTCAGCCTGTGCTCAGGGCAGAGCTGCTCCAGCCCTAGCAGCATCTCTGTGGCCTCCTCTGGGCTCTCTCCAGCAGCTCTGTGTCCTTCTGCTGGAGCAACAGAACTGGAGGCAGGGTTGGAGGTGAGGTCTCAGCAGAGCCCAGGGGCAGAACCCCCTCTGCTGCCCTGCTGCCCACCCTGCTCTGGCTGCAGGAGGGCACTGCTCTGGCTGCAGGAGGGCACTGCTCTGGCTGCAGGAGGGCACTGCTGGGCTGCAGGAGGGCACTGCTGGGCTGCAGGAGGCACTGCTGGCTGCAGGAGGGCACTGCTGGCTGCAGGAGGGCACTGCTGGCTGCAGGAGGGCACTGCTGGCTCCTGGGGAGCTTCAGCTCTGCATCAGTACCACAAATCCAAGTCAGCTCCAGCCAGACTCGGGAGAGCTTTGCTCCCCAGCTTCTCCCCACTTTGGAACAAGAGCCTGCTACCCATGGCCACTATTTGCTCAGCAGTGCCTGGTAGAAACCCAAGAATCCCCCACAAAACCTGTGGCCAGGCTCAGCTCAGGAGGAAGGCCTGGGGGACTGGCAGAGCACACAGGGACCCACCAGGAATGGAGGCAGGCAGTGAGGCACTGGTGGCACCCAGCTAGGGAGAGGCTCCCTGGAGAAGTGGAAGGGAGCCTGGAGCCCTAAGGAGCTGCATGGAGGTAAGAATCCCAGCACCTCCTTGCCTGAAGAAAGTGAGAGCAGCAGCTGGGAGAGGCTCCTGCTGCTGCTGAGAGGTCTCACAAGTTTGTTCCCAGAGCCTGCAAACTGCTAGGCTAAGGCCTGGCCCCTGCCCAGCCCATGGGAAGCTGCTCCCCCTGCCCAGCAGCCAGAGAAGCTGCTCCTGAGCATCTCTGAGGCTGGGGAGAGGGAAGGAAGGAAAATCCACCCAAGGAGTTCCTGTGAAGGTGTCTGAAGCAGGACTGCTGTCAGCCATAGCATGCTGCAGGGAAGGCAGCAGGCTGTGAGGCTGAGCTGCAGGCTGCTGGCAGCCTGGTGCCGAGGAGGGCCATGCTAATGTGGCATTTCACCACCAGGCACAAACCCCAGCACTACAGAGCATAAATCAGGCACCAATCCTCCTCCAGACGTGCAGGAGACTTTGCCTCCACTTCTCCTGCTTTATGCACCAATCCTGCCCCGGGCTGGTCCCAGGGAGTGCTGCTCCCCTCGACTGCAGCCATGGTCATGGCGCTGCCATGGAAAGAGTCCCTCACACCAAGACTGACAGAGGCATCCCTTAGGGCCTGGGTGATTTATCTGGGCTGCAAGGCACTGTGGGCAGGGAGGAAGGGCCTGAAGTGCAGCATCAGCTCATCGAGGCAGTGGTGTCTGCACCGACAACGAGGCAGGAGCCAAAGGGCTGCCTGGTAAGCAGCAAAGAGCCCTGAGCAGAGCCTGCACACATCCACCCTCAATTAATGCACTCAGCTCCAGCCAGGAGCTGTAAAATATGCTCCCAGCACTGTGCTCCCACCTCGAGAGCCTCCAGCCCCCAGCAGGAGGCCACAGGAAGCTTCCCAGAAGCGGAGAGACCGGCAAGAGCCAACCCTTCAAGAGCCAGCTGGGATTCCCAGGCTCTCAGCAGGGATCCCGGAGTGCCAGGTTGGAAGGGACCCCAAGGGTCACCTGCTGCAGCCTTTGCCAGCCACAGCAGAGCTGCAGTGCTCCCCCTGCCCAGTGTGGGGGGAGTGGAGCACATTTCTGAGGTCCCTTCCGACCTGAGCCCCTCCAGGGCTCTTTGCTCCCAGCTCAGGGAGCTGCTCTCATCCTCCACCTCCGTGGAGCCCAAGCAAACCACAGCCAAGGAGATCCCAACCCCTTCTGCAGTGCATGCAGCCTGGCCGTGGCCCTGTGCTGGCCTTGGCTGGCCTGGCTGAGTTGCAGGCAATCTCTCCACTGGCTGAATTGCTTCACAGCCCCTCCAGGAGGGCTCCTGCCTGCCCCAACAAGAACAATGAGAGCCCATTAGCTGTGTCTCCAACGTGTATTAACATTTCCTTTGTTTAGAAAGGTTAATATCCCCCAAATAAAGGCACCCAGCCTGCCTGCCAGAGTAATTACATCATGACATTTCAGAGAGGTTGGCAGATGACGAGGTGCCCAGCAAAGAAACAAACCCAACCAGGAGGAGCCAGGCTGCAGGCACCCGGAGCAGCAGCGACCCAGCCCCACCCACGGCTCCCCTGCAGCTCTGCTCCCGGGACACCTTCAGCCCTGAGGAGATGCTTTGGATCCCAGCACCACCAGGCTCTGCTGCTCAGGGGGCCTGGGGAGGTTGGACTCTCAGCACAGCATCCAAAAGGCCAAACTGCAGAGGTTTCCCTGCACTCTGTGTGGGGCAGGGGAGAGGAAGCCAGGCTGTGCTGTGCTGCTCACCAGGGAACCACAGAACCATTTGGGCTGGGCAAGACCCTTGGGGTCATCCAGCCCAACCCTTCTCTACCTCTGCCAAGGCTGCTGCTGAACCATGGCCCCGAGGGCCATGCTGAGCACCACCTCTCTGCCTCCTTCAAACACCTCCAGGGATGGAGGTTCCGCCAGCTCCCCGGGCAGCCTGTGTCAGCCCTTCCTTCTAAGGCCCAGCCTAAAGCTCCCCTGGGGCATCCTGAGGCCATTTCCTCTCTTGGGAGAAGAGACTGGCCCTGCCCTGGCTCCAACCTCCTCTCAGGGAGTTGCAGAGTGCAGTGGTCTCCCCTGGGCCTCCTTGCCTGCAGACAGGCTAACCTCAGCTCTCTCCACACGCTCAGCGCTCCAGGAGCGCCAGCCAAGTGCTCTGCAGCTGGGAGCCCACAGACACCAAAAGCTTTGAGGCTTGAGGAGCTCCAGGCTGTGAGGCTGGAGCCTGAGAGCACTGTGTGCAGCCACGGAGGTGTGAAGCCCATCAGCTGCTGCACGGTGCCAGGAAGCAGCCAAGAAGCACCAGCACTGCTCACTGCCCCTGCAGCTGGAAGCCTTCCCTGGTAACCTTCCCAGTCCTTGCTTAGGTCTCAGGGCAGCAGCAAAGGCTCCACCTGCTCCGCTCCCCCCGGGGGTGCTGCAGCTTCCCTCAAACGGCTCCGAGGGGAGCCCTCCCTGCCCCCCTGCCCCTCGCTGCAGGGGACCTCAGGACTTGCTGTGGGCCACCCCCAAACCTTTGGCTGCTCCAGCCTTCGTGGGCTGCAGCAGCAATCAGCTCCCTCCATCGCCTGCAATATTTGCAGCCTTTAAAGTGCTTGAAAAGCAACAAATGTTACAGCTTCCAAATGAGTCTGGAACATGCACATATAATTAGCCCTGTCTAACAAATCTGCTCCTGACTGCAGTAGTAAACAACTGAATTTAAGCCAAAACCTGCTTCAGAGACATCAAATGTCAAGGTCTGAGTCCTGCACTGCCAGCCCAGCTGAAGCCTGGCAGGTAACATCTTCTGGGGGCTGGTTTGCTCCACCGGAGCCTGCTGGAGGGTGAGATGCCCTTAGCTCAGAGCAGGTTCCTCCACTTGGGCTTGTGACGCTTCAGAGGTGATACTGGAACCACAAACCCACCCCAGAAGATCTCCAAGAGCCACCCCCAGCCTCAGGGTCCCTCCTCCTCCTGGGGCAAGTCCAAAGGCTGGGAGTGGAGGAACAAAGCAGCTCCTGGCTGTAGCAGCTCGCAGCTGACTCCGAGCCAGCTCTGTCTCTGCAGCCTGTCTGTGACAGCAGCGCGAGCTGCCAGCCGCTCCCACGCAGCCTCCCCCCCACGGGGGACACTTGTGATGGCAGCAGGACCTCCACCAGGCTGCAGGGGAGTCTGTGCCGCGGCAGGGCTGGGAGCTGAAGAGCTGCTGCTCCCCCAGCAAGCGATGGTGAAGCAATGCTGGAACCAGGACAGCTTCCAAACTGGAGACAGCCAAACAGCTTCCCTGAGGAAGCCTTCATCATTCATAAAGAGCCAGCAGTGCTCTACAGCTTCCTCACTCCTTATCCTGCAAGGAGAAGACTCTCCATGGCAAGCTGTCCACAGCACAGGCAGGAAACCAAGCCCCACAGCTCATGTAAGGGGCTCCTGGGAACTGCAACCTGAGCAGAAGTGCTCTGCTCCCAGAGCTGGCTGCTGCAGAGGAGGTGAGAGCCAGCAGCAGGGTGAGAACAGCCTCCCCAGGCAGAGGCCAGCTGGCAGCCCCAGTGAGCCTCCACTCAGAAGGTGGCACAGGGGGTGAGAACATGCAGGCAGTGCTCAACCAGGGTGGAAATCAGGAGACAGAAGGCAGGAGCTTTGCAGAGGTCTGCTCAGCATGACTCCTGCCAGGGCATCACACCAGGACCTGGGGCTGGGAGGGGGTTTCGTGCCAGGGATGAGAAACAAATCAAATCAAATCAATCTTCCCTTGCTGCCTGCAGCCAGGGTGGGACCCAAGGCTGCCTGCATCCTGCAAAGGTCATGTTTGCATTTCTGGTAAACACAACCCTGTGCTGCTTCCTCTCCCTCCACTAAGCTCAAGTGAGTCACATCTGGCTGCCTTGTCAGGAGGCAGTGAGAGTTTGAGGGATGCTGCTCCACAGGTGCTGCTGCCTGGAAACAGCCTCCCCACAGCCCAGAGCAATGTCCCAGCTCTGAGCCACACGGGGCCAGTGCAGGTCCACTCCAGAGGGCAGCTTCAGCAACTCTCTCCTTGTCCTACTGAAACTTCTCTGCCCTCCCATCTTCAGGTGCAACCAAATTCATTCCTTCCACAGCCTCAAAGCCCACTCTGGAACTTCATCTGATCCCACGACCCACCCCAGCATCCCCCTCAGGAGTGACCTCTTCCCAAGCAGATGGGATGTGGATGTTCTGCTACCCACAGGGACAGAGCCATTCCCTGCTGTGGAGCAAGGCCAAGGTTTGCAGAGCCTCCAGATGAATTATTCACCTGGGTGGGCTCTCAGCCAGAGCTGGGAAGGGGCAGTGCACCTTCCTCTGCCATGGACGTGCATCATCTTCCTCTGCCATGGACGTGCATCCCCTTCCCCCACCGCAGCAGGAGGAAAGCGATGCACAGGCTGAGGCTCCTGCAGCAGGCAGGAGTGAGAAGCACTCCAGAAGCCCAGGAGGGGCTGGCAGGAAGGCAGCAGCAATGAAGACAGAGTGCTGGGAGCCAGGCTCGGCTCTCGCTCGGCTCCGAGCAGTGGGCGCCGGTGGCATCCATCAGCGCCGAGGAAGCTCCAGGACTGCTTCACCTCCTGTCTCAGCCCTGCCACTCACCAAGATAAAAACCCTTCCCCCCTCCTCTGGCTGCCCAGGGAATTAATTTCCAGATCAGCCTCCTGCACGGAGCTGCTGCTCCCCTGCAGCTTCACCAGCAGGAGGGAAGTGCAGATTTCCATCCTCCTTCCAGCAGGATTTTCCACAGGGATGCAGAAACAACCTCTGAACCCCTGGGACGTGGCTTGGTGGGGCTGGATGGATGGTTGGACTCAGAGGTCTTCTCCAGCCTTCATGCTTCTGTGATCTAAACTGGCACAGGCCTGGGCAAGGGAGGACAGACTGTGCCCTGCTTGGCTCAGCACAGGGAGCAGCTGCTCCCCACCTCTCCCAGCAGCTCCAGGACCACACAGTGACCGATCCCCCCCCGGCTCAGCGCCCGCAGGAAGCTCAGAGGTGCCGGGTGGGAAATGGAGCTTCATCCCCTGGCTGTGCTGAGGCTTTCAGCAGCCTTCCTGGGATCACCAGGCAAGGCTGCAAACAATCCATGCTGCCTTCCCAGCTGGCTGAGGCCACTGCTGCCCACGGCACCTCCTCTGCCCTCTGTCTCCGCGCTCCGGAGCCGGTAATCCCCAGGATCTGCTTTGTTTGGTCCTGGCTTTGTGGAGAAGCAGTGGCTTAGGACAGGCTGCACTCTGCAGCAGCCCTGCCCTTTGCACAGAGCCAGAGCCAGGAGCTCAGGAGACAGCTGTACAAGGAATGTCCTGCTAGGAGCCCACCCTGCACCCGAGAGGGCCACTTCTGCTGCAGCTTTGCTCCCAGGGAACTTGGAGTGAGTGTGGGAAGCAGAGGCTGCCTGGGTGATGCCTTCAGTTCCCAGCAGGGTGTTTTGTTTCCTTCTTAAATTAGATCTGGTATCGATCTCAGACCAGAGAGGCCAACTGCAGACATGCACAGGGAAGATCAGTAGGAGAAACCTGAATCACAGCATCCTGACCAAGTGGAGACAGAGCAGCAAGCCAAGCCTCACACTGGCTCCTGCACCCAGGCACACAAACAGCCCCATGGACGTGCACAGAGGTGCAGCTGCACCCAGGGGTCTGTGCACAGAGGTGCAGCTGCACCCAGGGGTCTGTGCACACCCAGGGGGTCCCAGCAACACATCAAACCCTTCCTTCAGGCCAAACCAAGCCCTTTGGCAGGAGCAAGTTCCTGACATCCACTTTGCCACCACAAGCAGCCTGCTCCAGGTGCTTCCTGCCCGCCCCAGACTGGAGGCTGAGGATGCCAAGGAGGTTTTCTTGCTGCAGTGCCTGCCCTGATCCAAAGAGGTTTTCCTGCTGCCTGCCCTGGTGTGCTGCTGCAGAAATTCCATTTCCAAGCAGCCTGACATTCAGCACCGAGCTGCTGAGATCCAACTTATCCCTTTCAAAGCCATCTCCTCACTAATGCATCTCTCCCCACCAGCCTTCCCCGTGGCTCATCCCTTCCCTGCAAAGTTGCTCATGATTCAAGCAGATAATTTCTGTCTTTAATCTAAACTCCACTGGAAACTAAATTAACTTCTGCAGGCCCCCACCGGGAAGCGCCGCGGCGGAGGAGTCGCTGCCGAGCAGCTCGGCTGGCACAGCTGCCAGTGCTTCACAAGAAGCACTGAGGGCAGCACCCCAACCCTCTCAGACAGGGATGGATGCAAGATGTCCCTCCCTGCCTCGCCCTCCCACATGGACACCTGCCCCCAAAAGCCACCCAGGTCAGGAAACCGAAACCAAATGAGGTCTTCTTAACAGCCAAGCAGCCTTCAGCAGGGCTCAGCAGGCAGCTCCACACCAGGCATGCAGCAAGGCAGAGCTGCAGACAGACAGTGCAGGGCACCTCTGCTCCACACACCGCGGGGGAGCAAAGTCCCAATGAGAAACCAGGGCTGGGAGCAGCCAGCAAGCGTGGGGCATGCAGGGGGCACTCCTTCCACAGCTAGGAAGGGAGGTGCAGCAACCTGCCCAGGATCAGCAGCAGCCCAGAGCCTGGGGCTCTGCCCCTCCAGCCCTCTCCCATCACAGTATCACTTAGGTTGGAAAGGACCTCGAGGATCATCGAGTCCAACCTGTCACCACAGACCCCATGACCAGACCATGGCACCAAGTGCCATGTCCAGTCCCCTCTGGAACACCTCCAGGGTCGATGACTCCACCACCTCCCTGGGCAGCACATCCCAACGACGAATGACTCGCTCAGTGAAGAACTTCCTCCTCACCTCCAGCCTAAACCTCCCCTGGTGCAGCTTGAGACTGTGTCCCCTTGTTCTGGTGCTGGTTGCCTGGGAGAAGAGGCCAACCCCTTCCTGGCTACAACCACCCTTCAGGTAGTTGTAGAGGGCAATGAGGTCACCCCTGAGCCTCCTCTTCTCCAGGCTAAACAACCCCAGCTCCCATCCACCATCCTGCTTTTAGAAGGGTCTCAGGACCACATCTCTCCACTCAACAAACCAAAGCCAAGCCGCAGCTGCATGCCCTGAGCCCAGGACCCTGAGGTGGGCAGGGAAGCCAAGGGTCTCCTCTGGCCATCAGGAGGCCTCCTGCAGGCTGAGCAGCCCAGAGGAAGCCCCCAGGCTGGCAGCAGAGGCTCTCGGGGGCGGTGTGGCAATGGCTGCTTTTAGCAGGCATTTGTCATTAGCAAACTTGAGACAAGGTTAATGAAAGTTCTGTCACTTGGATGTCTCGCCTGCTTTAAATTACAGATGTCATCTGCCATGACTAAAGAAAGGGCACTGAGCAATAATACCATAAACTATCCTCTCCAGGGACACACAGGTAATTGCACAGCTCATTAAAAAACTGTTTTAATTATTAATTGACCATGTCAGAGTTGTCCTTTGAAGTCAGTTTAGATTTCTTCCTTGCAAGCATGATGGTTCCAAGCTGACCTACACAACTTTTGCTACCACCTCCAAGAACCAGGAGGGAAGGCTGAGGACCTGGCTCATGCTCTGTGTCTCCACAGCAGAAGTGTCCCCCCCACACCCCCAGACCTGCCTGAAGCACAGGAGGAGGGGACCTCAGGTGAGGTATTCCCAGAGGCAGCACATCCAGGGGCTGGAAGGGAGATACTGCAGGGAGACCTCTGGGGGGGTGGTTTGGGTTTTGCTCTCTGTTGTTTCCTGACAAACAGCCAAGTGACAAAGCCCCAGAGGAAGAGCATCACAGAGTGAGCTCACAAGCCTCAGCCTGGGGCCTCTTCTGCAGTGCCTGCACCAGCACCAGGCAGCTTTCAGAGATCCTACAGACAGGGCTCAGAGATTGACAGAGCCACACCAGCTGCTGACCCTGCAGCTGAGTTTAGCCCCAGCCTGAGTGCTGAGCGAGGGCAGAATTGCCACCTGGGCTCCTCAGAGCTCAGAGTGAGAAGGACACAACTGAAGAGGCAGAACAAGCAGCTGAAGGGAAAAGCATTTCAGTTAGAGTGCAGCAGTCCCTCCAAGAGCTGCCTCTGCAGAGAAACCATCCTGAGGAGGGGAGTTCCACCTGAGGAGGCCTGGGGGGGTTATTTACTTAAGGAAATTGGGGTCCTAGGGAGAAAGCTGGAGAGAGAGACATCAAAGCACTGCCCTGAGAACCAAAGGCTGCCCCAGCCCTCGGTCCAGTTAACACCTTCCCTCCTCTGCACCACAGCAGCTGCAGCTCTCAGAGGCAGGCAAAGCAGATCAAAGCACAAACATCAGATGGGCTTCTTAATTGCCAAGTGCTAGACTGGGAGGAGAAGAGCAAAGTTTGAGCCACTGCAGCTACGTCAGGAGCAAGAGAAGGCCTCAGCAGCAGGGACTGGCTGTAACTGCACAGCTTGAGCTGCAGCAAAGGGAGGTCACAGTGCCCAGGCTGCCCATGGCCCCCTGAACCTCACATCGTGGCTCACCATCCAGCTCCTTGCTCACATCTGTCCTGGGCACAGAGTGATTTCCCCAGGAAGCCACAGAACACAGCTGCTGCTCCTGCCCTCCCCTCTCAGAGCTCACCCTTCACACTTCAAGATGCCTCCATCCTTTCTTCTGATGCTTCTCAGACCACCTTCCCTGTTCTGGTCCTCTGAAAGCACCTCAGGAGCACAGCCCTGGGAGAAGACTGAGCTCATCCCAGGCTCCAGCAGGGCTTCCAGCTCTCCTCATCCTGTGCAGCCGAGATGCTGCATGCCAACATCACCTCCAGTCACCTGCTGCAGCAGCTCCCCTGCTGCTGACACAATCTTGCTCCAGCAAAAGAGTCTTTGAAGGCAAAGGACCAGGAGGAATTTGTTTTGCACAGGCAGAGGCTTTTGTCCTTTCAGCAAACCCAAGTCCTGCAAAGATCTACCTGCAACCCAGACCAGGCAGCACAGCCTCAGCCACAGAGCAGGCACCAGCAGGCCTGGGGTGCAAGGAGAGCAAAGGCTCACCCAGAGAGCACCAGCACCCAAAAAGCACCAGCAGGGGAACAATTCCCAACAAAGCCACAACCCAAGGAGCTCCTTGAGCTCCACACAGGCAGGGAGGAAGTGTGCCAGGCACATAAACTGTGTGTGCAGCACGTGGGAAGCAGCATAAACCTGCAGGCAGGGCTCCATAAACCACAGCAAACAAGCTGGCAGCTGGCAGGGATGTGATGTGAGCAGGAGGCTTTCATGGGCACCACGTTTTTACCTTCCAACTCCATCAATCCACCTGCAGCATCCACTGCCCTGCCAGCTCCCTTCTCTCCCAGCTCCTGCTCCAGCCCTGAGCTGCTGTGATTGGATCCTTCTCCGAGAGCCTTTCTGTTGCTCTCTGGTGTGGGGACAGCGCTGCTGAGACTCCTTCCCCATCCATCTTTCTTAGCCTGCTTAATCTAAATAGAAGCCTCAAATCCAGGATTGGGGAGTTGATGGATGGCTTCCCCTGCTCCTAGCACTCCTCAGGCACCTGGCAGCCAAGTGGCACTCCCAGCCACTTCGGCCTCTGCTGCCCAGCTGGCTGCCACCCCTCTGCTGCTGCAGGAGGAGGTCAGCAGGGATAGCAGCTCTGCTTTGTGTGTCCTGATGTGGTGTGTGGGTAGCAGAAAGGAACTGCATTGGAGCCAGCAAAACCCATTGGTGGTGCCACATGGCACCGAGGAGAGCAGCTTGACAGAGCTGATGCAGTGCTGTGTGAGGAGGCAGCTTGGCTCTGCTGCAGGAGAAGCTTCTCCTTGCAGGGGCTCCCAGCACCACAGGGTCACACCTCAAATTGCTGTGGAGATGCAATCCCTCCTGCCCCAGTTTGCAGCCCCACCCAGAGCCACAGGATCCCAGCTTCCAAGGAGTTATTTTGGTGCAGAGCCACCCAGAGCCTCACCAGAAACCAGGCTGCTGTGGTCTGCTGGAACCAACAGCTGGCAGCACTCCTCCCCCCAGGGATTTACTCCCTAATCCCTGCCTAACACCCAGCACACCCCTGTGCCCCACACCATCAGCACTGGTCACTGCTGCCCCACCAGGCTGAGAGACCAAGACCTGGCAGAGAGGCTTCTGCCACAAGCTCCTCCACTCTGATCTCTGCCTGAACTGCTTCTGGGTCCCTCCAAGGCAGGACCAGGCACTGCCATGGAGCTGGGGGGCAGGGGGCTGCAGGGGCTGCTCCTACCAAGCCTTCATGGCTGGCTGCTTCCCATCTGTGAGCTCCCAAGACATCCAGAGGATGCTTCCACCAGGCCTGGGCAGCTGTGCCAGGGAAGTGTCTGTCCATCAGCCCTCATGTCTTGGCAGCTGTAGCCTCGTGGCCGGGCACAGGGCAGCTGCCAGCGCGCTGGAGCCTGAACCAAGGAACTTTGCTCATCTCTGAGCCTTGCTGGGACCTTCCTGGAGAAACTGATTCTCTCACAGTGTCAGTGGCACCTGTGGTTCATAGGACAAATAGCCCAGACAGGGCTGCACTGCTCTTGGAAAGCAAAGCCAGCAAGGAGCATCAGGAGAGCACTGCCAGCCCCAGGCAGGCTGCTGGAGGTGGCCTGAGCCCGAGCAGGGGGCAGGCTCAAGCAGCTGCAAGTCTCTGCCATGGAAGGAATGAAACCCACTGAGACCCCCATGCCCCTGAGCCACAGACAGCTGAAATCCCATTCTGTGCTGTCACTGCAAGGTCTCACAAGGAGCCTGTGCCCCTGGGACACCCAAGGGCTCCTCTTCACAAGGGCAAGCAGCAAGGATTGCTGTGCCAGCGAGCCTGGGGAGCCAGCAGAACACCTCTGGGGGAGGGAGGGAGAAAGCCAAGAGGGCTCTCCAGTGCAGGCACTTTGCTCTCTCTCATCCCACTGGAAGCTTCCTCACATCCAGAGCACAGGGAAGGGAAATCCATGAGGCAGTGCCTGACACAGCTCTGCAGCCCCTCCCCAGTCGCTGCAGTGGTTAATTACAGCTCCCCCAGAGGTGCAGCGCAGCCAGCAGCCAACCACTGTGCTGTGGCCCTGCTAATCCCTCATCCACTTTTCAAACTGGATCAATTCAGAGGCTGCCAATAATCCAGCAGCAGAGATGCAAACCCCCCCACAACTGACAGCAAACCAAAGCTGGACCTTCTTTACACATTGATGATTGCCTCCAAGCCTGGGGAAGCAATCAATGGGCAGCACTGCCTGGGAAGTCCTCAGCCCCCGCTGCCAGGCTGCAGGCCCTGAGCACAACCCAGAGAAATCCTCCAACCCAGCAGAAGTGCAGCCAAGCTCCCCCTAGATCCTGCTGCCTGCCATCCTGGCCTGCACACGTGGCCACCAGCCTCCAACACAGCCTCTACACACAGCTCCCTGCACTACACCTCCATGCTGCCTGGGCTTTGCAGAAACATTCCCCCCCCCAGCAGCTCGCTGCCCCCCTTGAGGATCAGCCTCCTCATGCACTGGAGAACCATCTCCAAGCACACCCTGGTGCCTCTGAACGTGGGCAGAGATCCTTGCACAGATCCCAGCTCAGGCTGAGTGCTCTGCTGCAAGCCTCAGTGCTTTCCATCCCCTCTTTCCAGGAGGACTTTCACCTCCAGCTCCTCTGCTCTGTGGGCAGCTGACACTGAGGGAAGTTGGCATCTCCACTCTCCTTCACCAGCCACCCTGCTGCCAATTTGATTTGGCCCTGCCTGGCTGCTCCAGAGCTCTTCCTGCAGCCCAGGGATTAGCACAGTGGCAAGGCTGCTGAACTGGAAGGGGAGGCAGAGGAGAGGATGTGAGGAGGGTTGGTAGGTAGGCACTCAGCCCACAGCAGGGACATGATTTGAGAGGTCATGCTCAGCTCCTGGCCTCCAACAACCTCCAACTCAGACTGGCAAGGCTGAGGGCAAGTTCACAACTGGGCAGAGCATGCCCAGGAGCACAGCTCAGTGCCTCCTGCAGCTGCCAGCCCATGGCCCCAGGGCTGCCTCCCAGGAGGTGAGGCTGGGATGCACTCAGCCTCAAACCCTCACACCCCAGACACCAACCCTGGTTCAAGCAGCAGTGACCCAGCTAAAGGAGTCAAGACAAAGGGGACTTGTGGTGCCAGCACCTCTCTCCCCAGCACCCTGCTCCCCTCCCTGCTGAAGGCAGTCATTGCCAGCAGACATTTCCCATCCAGCAGCCAAAGATAGAAGGCAGGAACTCGGTCACAAATCCCCCAGGAGGCAGAGGCTGGCTGGGGAGGCAGAGCAAGGCTGCACTCACACAGCAGCAGCAGCCAGGGTGCCCTACTTTCAGAGGGGATTTTGCTGCCAACTTTGTTGTTTCCCCCACCTGTGATCCACCTGAGGAGGGCTGTGGACACACAGCCCTGCAGTGAGTGGGAAAACTTGGAATCAGAGAATCACTGGGGTTGGGAAAGGCCTCTAAGGTCACAGAGGTTGTGGATGTCCCCTGCCCTCCCTGGAGGTGTTCCAGGCCAGGCTGGATGAGGCTCTGAGCAACCAGGGCTAGTGGGAGGTGTCCCTGCCCAAGGCAGGGGGCTTGGAACTGGAGATCTTCCCAAACCATTCCATGATTCCATGAATCTCTGCTGTCCCAGCCCACCACAAGAAACACCCTGAGTGGGGTTTTCCACACTGCCTGCTCCACCCTGCCCACAGCCTCAGCTCAGCTCCAAACCAGACCCTGCTGGACCGTCTTGAGGTGTGAGGGATGGAGCAAGCTGCTGCCCACCTGCAGTGCCCACACAGAGAGTGCCAGCCACACCCCCCCAGCTGTGGACACTGCCATGGCCACCAGCACCCAGTGAGGCTCAGGCTGTGCATGGATCCCAGCAGGACTCCAGAGGGACCCCCGGCAGGCTCCGGGGGCTGCGCCGCTCCCGCGCGGCTGCACTGCTCTGAGCACCTGCTCCAGGAGATAAGGCTGCAGCAGCAGCAGCAGCTTTGGCTATTTTTATCCCCCTGCCTCGCTAGGTTTGATGTTTAGTCAACGTCTGAGCTCAAAGCAGCCTGCTACAAGCACTTGCTCCAAGTTCCACTTCTGCAGATCAAGCTCAGAGCACCTCGGTCCTCAGCCCTGCCCACGCAGCCTCGGCGCACGCAGAGCAGGGGAGGAGGATGAGGAGGAGGAGGAGGAGCCCCTTTGGAGGCCTGTCCCTGGCACTGCTGGCCACTGGCCCTGGGCAAATACCAAATCCCCAACACTGTCCCAACCCACAGCTTGGGAAAGGATCAGGAAATCATCCAAAGCCAGCAGCCCCTCTCTGAACCCCGGAGGAGGGGAGAGCCCAGCAGCAGACAGAAGCACAGAGTGGTAGGGACTGGAGGGGACCTCAGGACATCACCTAATGCCACACCATCAGCTCTGCTGCCTGCAGGAGGAGCTTCCACAGGCACCCTCTGACAGCCCAAGGCAAGCAGTCCACCAACACCCAGCCCCAAGCCCCACACCCTCTTCTCTCTGTCCTGGCAAGAAGCAGAGCTGAGGCAGCTACCACCTACAGCAGAGCCTGCTCCCAGTCCAGGGAAGCAGCACCAGCACCAAAGAGGCAAATTCCCCTCTTTGGGAAACTCATTTTGCTGCAGCACAACAGCAGAGATCCTGCTCCAGCCTCCCTCGGTGTGACACAAGGCAGAGAAGAGCTTCCAGCTGCCCCAAGGACCTGAGGAGGTGCTGCGGCCATCAGCCCCCAGCCCTGCCGGTCACACCACGAGGCGAAGGGAACGATCTGCTCCTCCTCTGGCTGCTGCCACCTCGGATTCCCGACACTGCCATGAGCCCAACAGGTCAATAACCAGGTGAGGGCTCTGCCAGGGCACAGTGGTTGAGCTTCTGCCAGCAGGGTCGAGGGTCCAAGGCAAGCACAGCTGCAGCCGGCCCGCACCAGCAGCCCCCTTCCCCTCTCTCGGGCTCTGCCCCACGCTCCCAGGCTGGCTGGGGGCTGTTTTCCTCCTTTCACTAATCATTTCTAATATCTCCTCTCAGCCCACACCTTCCCCCTGTGCCAACCCGTGCTGAGGTCATGAGACATTTGTGACAAGGTTTCCACAGCAACCGACTGACGACACAAACAGCGGCTGAGGATTTCTCTGCGAAGCGGGAGGAGAAGATGGGCTGCCAGGGAGCTGCTGCTCAGCCACCTCCCCAGCCATGGCTGCGGGAGCAGAGCCCAGCAGCAAGCAGCAAATTGCTTTCTGCACAGCCCTGCCCTCTCTGTTTTTGAAGTTTGCCCCCGTGTGAAAGTCTCCAAGTCAGAACCTTAACATTATTTTAATGCACTGCTCTGTGTTTAATCATCTTCCTCCTCAGACACTCGTCTGTTGCCATGGGAATGACAGCCACACAAATAGAGGATTAGGGCTGCCCAGCAGAAGGAGAGAAGTTCTGAGGGAGCTCAGTTATCTCCAGCAATTAGCCACTCGATGGAGCAGCTCCCAGCAGGAATCCAGAGGGCTGCGTTCCCTGCACATCCCAGCGCCAGGGCCAGGGAGCTGCTGCTCCGAGCATCCCCCCAGGGCTTGGGACCTTGGGTCCTGCTCACCATGCTCATTCATCTTGCTCCCCTTCTCCCTTCCCCTTGACAGACCTCTCCAGATGGCTGGGGAGAAGAGCAGGAGCCCACCTCCTGCTGCAGCTCACCAGCCCCATCCCTTGGAACATCCTGGCTGCGCAAGGCAGCCCTGGGCATTGCCACTCCTTGGGCACATCCTCAGGACCTCTCCTGCAGCTCTGGACCATTCTGCTCAGCTCAGCAGATCCTCACCACCCCAAAAGCTCCAGGGTTTGCTCTCCCCAGTGAGCAGAGCCTTATCCCTGCCAGGAGAAGTTGTGCTCCCAAGCACGGCAGTGATCCACTGCTCGCCAGCTCCTCCTCTGCTCACCTGAGATCCCTCCCTCTCTCCATATCTGTTGCCATTAAAATTCCCCTTCCAGGACACAATTCCCTCTATGAGCTTTTCTTGCTGATTAGAGAAGACAAAAACTATTTGGAGAATCTGATCAGAGAGATCTCCTTCCCTCCAGGCTCTGCTCTGAATTCAATTCCAGACCAAGCATTGCTGAAACCAAAGCACAGCCTCCTCCCTGCCTCCCGCTCCCAGCAGAGGAACTCAGCTGGCTTGCAGGAGAGCTCTTGGAAGAGTGATGCCCCTGAATGCACCACAGAAAATGGGAAGCAAGAGTCACAAAATGGGAAGCAAGCATCACAAAACAGGAAAGGAGGAGGGGAAGAAGGCTTCAAAAGAGGAAGAGTTTGAGTCCTCCTTTCCTCACCCCAATGGGAGAGTCCCAGAAGCCTCCCAAAGCTGCTGGAACATTTCCTCACAGTTGTTTGAAGAGCCAAGGAGCCACCTGGGGTTAAGGGCACTTTGGAGGCTGCTGGTTGCCCCAGCAGGCTCTGGACACCCCCACAGCTGGTGTCCCCAAGCACCTGAAGCTGTCCTACCCTGGTCCACGTGGTTGGCACACCACAGCTGGCATCACCCGGCGGTTCCAGACCTCCTAACGCTGCCTCCACGGCTCACAACAGGCTCATGCTCTCCAGCTCTGTCCCATGCAGAACATCACCATGCACATGAGGTGGCTGAAGGTGTTCACTTACCTAGAGAGAGCAGAGAACACTCAAGGTTAGCATGGCCCTGGCACCTGAGGCACAAAACCCTGCAGGAAGGAAGCTTTCAGGGGACCCTGCAACACCACAATGGAACCAACGCCAGCAGCCCCCTGCTGAACCCCCTGGGCAAGGCCCTGCAGCCACCTCTGGACCATGAAGGAGAGGAGAGGTTAACAAAGACTCAGCTGACCTCTGAGGCCTTTTATTTGCCCCCACACACACATCAGGGGGCATCTGGTGCAGAATACTTCTCCAATGGCTCCTACACTCTGGAGCATTCACCTCTCTGTGCCTGAAGGTCACTTTTCACCCTGCCCAGCACAACAACATCCTCCCAGCCACAGACCATGAGTGGTGCTTTGGCATCAGCAATCCCAGCTCTGGGAAGCTGGAAGGCAACGAGGAGAGGCTGTGCTCCCCCCAAAGAGGGCTGTCTGCCTTATCAGCCAGCAGAAAAATCCACTGGAACCCAAAAACAAAGGGCTGCAGTTCTGGGAGCTTGTGACAAGGATGCTGTGAAAGCAGCACACTGAAATCCCTGCCAGTGCCAGCTCATCTGCTCATTACTCACAGTCACCTCCAGGAGCACGTTTCCATGGCTGGTGACATTGAAACCTCCTCCCACCAGAGGGACAAACCACAACAAACCCTTCAGAGCGCTCCCAAAGCCAGCCCCAGGTGTCCTCAGCAAACCCCTCAGCACCTCAGCCACCAGAGAGCTCCTCTGACCTTTTGCCAGGAGGAGAATCTGGGCAGGTACCTGGAGGTCCCCAATTCTCCTTTGGAGCTTCTGGTTTGGTTTTCTCTTTTCTTTTCTTCTCTGCAGCACCAGCTGCAAATGCAGCAAGTGCCAGGCAGAGCAGCAAGGTCAATTTGCTCCAAGCTGGCAGGCCATGGGCATGAGGAGATGGACAGAAGCCACCTGGGAAAAGGGCTCCTTACACATGGGGCTTCAAAGGGTAGCTGTGGCTCAGGGCTGAGAGTGAGAACAGGAGCAGGACAACTGAAAATCATCCAGCTGGCTGGTGAAGGTTGCACCAGAGCTGAAGGTGCTGCATGGATGGCAGGAGAGGGCATGTGGGAGTCCAGCAGGAGCTGAAGCACACGGAGGAGCTCTTCCTCTCCCAGCAACGGGAAGCCCAGCATGGAGCTCTGGACTGCAGCTGAGGTTGCCACTTGGAAATGCTTTGTAAATCACTTAGTGTAAATCACTTTCATTAAGACAGAGGAAGTCCATGGGGTCCATTCTTGCCCTGTCCTCCTGGGGAACATCCATCCTCACTGCACACTCACAGAGCAGGTCCACTGGCTCTCCCTGCAGCGGCTCCACACCAGGATACTAAAAGCCCACTCCCATGGCCTCACACTCTCTTCCCTCCCCCAGCTGGGATGCTGTGGGCATCACAGCTGCATCCTCACAGCTGAGCAGGCAGCAGGTTTGTTCTGGCTCTGCCGGACCTGCTGCCTTCCTTGGATGCTTCCTGAGCAGAGGGAAACCCCCAGCTGAGGAGGTTCCTCAAGCCCCTCATTGGTATGCTTCCAGCACAAAAAACGTTGCTGTTTCATCTGCTCCATGGTAGCCCTCTTCAAGATGTACCCCCCAGGCATCCTTGCTGCCTGGCCCAGGCTTCAATGGAAAAGACCTAGAGCAAAATCATCCTCACAGCAGCGGAGCAGGGAGGAGAGCAGAGCTCATCTCCACTCAGCCACATGCAGCCAGCCCCCAGCTGTCCTCAGCACCAGCTACAGACACCTCTGCATGGCCTGGAGAGGAGCTGGGGAGGCAGAATCACAGGGCTGGCTGGGTTGCAAAAGCTCTCTGAGATCCTCCAGTCCAACCAGCAACCCAACCCCACCATGGCCACCAAACCACAGCCCCCAGGGCCATGGCCACAGGTTTCTTGAACCCCTCCAGGCATGGGGACTCCACCACCTCCCTGGGCAGCCTGTGCCAGTCCCTGACCACTCTTGCACCAAAGAAATTGTTCCTCATCTCTAATTTAACCCTCCCCTGGCACAATTCCAGGCCTTTTCCTCTCCTTCTGTCACCTGAGACCAGGGAGAGACACCAACCCCACCTCACTGCCTCCAGGTAGCTCCAGAGAGCAGCGAGGTCTCCCCTCAGCCTCCTCTCCAGACTGAAGGCATCAGCACAGCTCCACGCTGCAGCAGGTAGAGCAAGGCTCAGGCACAGCTCCTAGGGATGCCCTGCAGAGCCCCCAAGGCTCTGAGCAGGAAGCCTCTCCCCACAGCCTCCCTGTACCCACAGGAAGCTTTGGCTCTGCTTGGGAAGGGATCCTCTGCCCACCTCCATCCAAGCGCTGGAGCCCCCAACCCCTTCCGCACGCCGGCACCGGGCAGGGAAGCCCCAACGTCAGCACGGCACAGGGGCCGGGACCAGGCGTTCTTACAGCCTTAATTACACCTGGTAATTACACTTAGTAATTACAGATTTAATTGTTGCACATTAATATCACCTCAGCCTCTAATTAGGGCTCGTTCATGTAAACCTAATCAAGGCAAACCGGCGGATTTGCATCAAACTTGCAATGCAAACTCTAACGATCTCCCTAACAAGGCAGGGCTGGGGCTGCCTGCCTGTGACAAACTCTGGGTGTCAGGAAGGATGGGAAACGATTTGCTCCTCCTGCAGATTATTTCAGGCCCATTTAACACAATCTGTGGCACACACAGCAGCTCCGAGCCGCAGGACGCTCCCCGCTCCACATCAGATTCCATTGCTCGGTTTGGTTATGGGATGGATGGAGGTGGCTGCACTGTTAACCACAGAACATGTCTGCTTGGAAGGGACCTCTGAGATCACCCAGGTCCAGCCTCTGAGCCAGGGGGTCAACACCAAACCATGGCCCAAAGCGCCAGGCCCACATGCCACCACACCACCGGGGATGGTGACTCCAGCACTGCCCTGGGTTCCCATTCCAAGGTTTGAGAACCCTTCCAGGCCAGAAATATTCCATAGCATCCAGCCTGAACCTCCTCCTCAGCCTCCTCTTCTCCAGCCTGAACACCCCCAGCTCCCTCAGCCCCTCCTCTAGCCCAGGGGCTCCAGGCTGTTCTCCAGCCTGGCTGCCCTGCTCTGGACAGGCTCCAGCCCCTCAATGTCCTTCCTGGAGTGAGAGGTCCAGAGCTGAACACAGCACTTGAGGTGTGGCCTCCCCAGTGCTGAGCACAGGGGGATGGTCACCTCCTGTCCCTGCTGCCCACCCTGGTTCTGACTCAAGCCAGGCTGCCATTGACTATCTTGGGCACCTGGGCACTGCTGGCTCACGTTCAGTGACTGCCAACCAACACCCCCAGGTCCCTCTCCAAGCTGCAGCTTTCCTACCACACATCTGTAACTCACCATGGGGTTGCTGTGACCCGAGTGCAGGACCTGGCCCTTGGCCTCACTAGAGTTCACACAAGCTGGGACCTGGAGGGCTTTGGGCACCCCCTGGTGCCCTTTCTTTGCCCACTGCCGGAGCACCGCAGCAGCCCCAGCCCAAGCTCCACGCTGCTGTTCCCGGTGCAGCCTCTCTCTGCCTATAAACCAAGCAATTAGGAACGAGCAGAACAGGCTTGGAGCTCCTGAGGCCACAGATAAAACCAAATTTGCTTTTATAAAGCTGAGTTCTGTGCTGGTAAAACAAGAGGCTCAGCTAATTGTCACTAATTTGTCACCCCTCGTTGAGGCAGCCGTGCCGGTGGGTGCGCATCTGGGGTCCTCCCAAGCCCCAGCCAGCAGCAGAAGAGCCAAGCTCTCAGTGGCTTGCTTGTCCTCTGCTTGGAGAGACAGGCAACACCCTCTCCATCCTTGGACTTGTGTTCCTTGGAGCAGCCTTGTTGGAGCTGAAGGCTCTCAGTTTCCACGCTGGACAGAAGGCAGCGAAGCTCTGCTGTGAGGTTAGCCAGCAGCCGGAGCTGCTTTGCCATCAGCGGCTCTCACATCTCAGTCCCTTGCTTAAGAGTGCCAGGAGCTGCTCCAGAGCTGCAGTGTCCAATGGGAACATTATGGGAAGCATCCAGATCCACTCAGGCAAGGAGACCCAGAAATAAAGGCTGTGAGGAGGCTGTAGGTCCCTTTGCAGTCCTTGAGGACCACCACTTGGAATCACCTGCAGGGCACTCCCTGCTCCCAAGCTGCAGACACGTCCGTGGTGGTCCCGGAGCTCTGCCCACCCTCTGGCAGTAGGAAGCAGTGCAGAAGTGCTGCTGCTGGCCTTCAGCCCCTGTGTCCTCGCTGCTGCAGGTAACTAAGCCACCAAAGGCAGGAGGTGAAGGTGGTAGATGGCTGCTGGAGTCCAAGCTCGATTGCCTCTGCAGGCAGAGCTCCTGCTCGGCGATTCCTTTCCTTCCCCCCGCCGAAAGCACTCCAGCAGCCCTGGATTTGGAAGGCTGATTTTCTATCATTCCCTATGGAAAGCATCTTCAGTTTCCCGCTCCTGAATGTTGTTTCCTTTCCAGTCACAGCTCCTCTCATCATCCCCAGTCATTAGCAAGCCTGGCTACTAGGAAATGGCATTCCTGAGGCAAGCTGAGAACTTCCTGGGAGCAGGGATAAGGGAGGAGACAGAGAGCCTGCTCCTTGGTATTCAGCTGTGCGCCTGGAAATCTCTATTGCAAAGGCAACAGCTGTGGAGAACATCTGGAGAACTTCACCAAAGTGCTTCTAGAAGCAGGAGGAAGCCCTGCCAGTTCCAGCAGGGTTTGAGCTCAACAGCCTCTGCTTGTCTCCTTGACAACACACAGCCCAGCTCGGCTCCCGGCGGCCTTCCTCATCACCAGCTTCAGCCCGAGCCGGAGGGCAAGGCAGGGGAGGTGCCAGCACAAAGTCTCCAGCCACCAGCTGACCCTGGGCAGGCTGCAGCTCCAGCCTCCCAACCTGACCCTTGGCTACGCCACCAGCCCTGATTTCATTCAGCCACAAGGTCGAGCAGAGGCACCAGCAAGGTGCAAGCAGGAGGGCATCTCCTGCAGACAGCCTCGGTGTAACCTTAGCTACTGCTCCTCCTGCCACTCTGCTTGAGCACTGGGGCCCTGTTTACCTTCCCAGAGCCAAGGCAAACGATTAGCAGGCAATATCTCCACACCTTGGAGGTGAGCTCAGCTAGCAAAAAGCTGTAAGGGACAGCACAGGCAGGAGAAACCCTCCCCAAAGCCTGCAGCTTTGGACACCTTCTGCCCACTCCCTCCTTAACCCCCCAGGAACAAAGACACAAGAAGCAGCACCAAGAGCTCCTGCCCTCCCCTGCTGGAACAACAAAACCTTGCTACAAAGCAGCTGCAAACATGGAAGGAGCACCAGCAGCCCCAGCATGGAGCTGCACCCTGTGGGCAGGAGGAAGAGTCCAAAGCCCTTGAGGGGTGTCAGAGAATGGAGGACACCTGAAGGGAGGCTGCCCATGGCAATGCCAGCAGGATTTGCCCCTTTTCTCCCGTGAGTCTATGATCTGGCAGTGTCTGTGCTTCACCTCAATGTACCAACACCTTGGGGCAGGCCCCTCCCTGGCGGGCAGAGCCCTCCTGAGCCCCTCCATGGGACTAGGGGGCTGCTAAACCTGCTTGGAAGCAGGGCCAGGGGAGCTGCAAGATTGCTCTGGCAGAGCCCCAACTGAAATATCAGCTTGCTCTTTTCAGACCAGACCTAACCTTCAGCTCTGCTGTCAGAAGCTGCTGCAGACCTTCTGATGGGAGATCCCCAGCTTCCCAGGGCGACAGGGGAGAGGAATGGTGAAGAGCTCCCCACGTCCCGGCGGCACCCGGTGAGCACCAAACCGGGCAGCTGCAGCCTGGCTGCTGGGGGCCTGGAGCAGCTGGAGCCAGCGGTTAGCAGGGCTGTGGTGAGGAACTGAGGAATTGCTTTCCCAGGTAATCAGCTCTGCTCATTTAGGATGTCGTTTCCCCACCTCGGGATGTCAGCCCCGGCAACAGGGATGATTAATCACTGCGGCTCGGACGCGGCACAGGAAGCGGCGCACGGGGGGAAGTGTTCTGCCCGGCTCCAGCACCACAGGCAGCTCCCAGGGCTCTGAGGCACAGCAGACAGGATGGGAAGGATGGCCAGGATGGCTGCACGACAGCACAGAGAGCTTCTGTGGCAGCCTGCAGGTCTGCAATTCATGGCAAGCCTGGAGTCAGGCAAAACTTCAGAGGCAGCACCTGGCAGCCTCCTGCCCCTGCTCACTGTCCTGGAGTCACACAGGAGGGAGGTGCCTGGAAACCCCTGCCCAAAAGACCTGGAGCTTGGGGAGGGCAGATTCAGACTGAAGGTTAGGAGGAAATTCTTCACAGTGTGTGGGGAAGACACTGGCACAGGCTGCCCAGGGAGGATGTGGATGCTCCCTCCCTGGAGGTGTTCAAGGCCAGGCTGGAGCAACCTGGGCTGCTGGGAGGTGTCCTGGCCCATGGCAGGGGCTTGGGACTTTAAGGTCCCTTCCAACCCAACCCATTCTATGGATCTGTGCAAAACACCTGCAGCATCCCCCTGTCCCATGCACCTCTGCTGAAGGTTTAGGAGAGGCACGTTGAGAACTTCCTGGTGATCCAGCCAGAGGCTGTGTGTCCAAAAGGCTTTGGTGGCCCTGAGAGCAGCTCAGCTCTGCTCCTCCTGGGTTAAATGCTGAAAAGGAGATTTTGTTCCCTTCAATTACCAGTATTCTTAAATTGCCAGCCAGGAAGGTTAATCCCTTTTTCTATTTTTCCCTGGCAGATCTCAGGCTTAAGTCTTCTGCTGGCTGCCTCTGTTCTCATTTCACCCCTTTGCAAAGTAATTTGGAATATTTTGCAAGTCTTAGCCTTGCCATGCAGCACAGAAACACAAGGTGCAAAATAGGGCAGCCTGGGATTTGGGACACGAAGGGGCATCAGCTTCAGCTCTCGAGTGTGGCTCAGGAATTGGAGCTCCTTAGGCAGCCTCTTCTCAGCACTAACAGAGAGGATTTTCAGCCTCATCCCTTCTGCTAGCAGCCTTCTGCTGCTGCTGTCCCCTCTGGCCGAGTGGCTTCCAGCATTTGGCTCTTCAGGACGCTCAGCCAGGGCCGGGGTCTTGCTGCCTGCCCAAGCGCTTCGCTGCACACAGCGGCGCCAGGAGCCGCCGGCAGGTTGAGCTCCGTGCGTGTGCCGCAGCCGCAGGCTGTGCTCGGTGCTGCGCTGAGGAGATTTCCCTGGCAGGGTGTTTGTGAACTTGTCGCCTCCTCACCTGGCCGCGGCAAGCTCTGCTAACAGCTCTCTGTGTTTGCGAGGCGCCCGGCCCCGCAGCGCCCTTTGAAGTCGGTTGCCTGGATGCGCTGCGAGCAGGCAAAGTGCTGCGGGAGGAGAGGCTGAGAGAAGCTCCTGGGGCATCCCTGCCTGCCAGCAGGCCTGGGAAAACAGCACATTGAGCTTTTGACTTCAGATGGTTTGTGTGGAAGCGTTCCTGCGGAGTTATCCCACTCCAAGGCCATTCCCACCACGGGGAAGGCTACGACAGGACAGGGCTCAGAGCTGCTCCCAGCGCAGCACAGCACCGAGCTGCGGTGGCATCAAACCTCTTCCCACAAGCTCAGCTCCACAAACAAACCCATTCCAAGCAATCTGGAGGGGGTCATTTCCTCCTCCCTGCTCCCTGCCTGACACCATTTCATGCCTAACACACAGGGCAGCTCCTGGAGCAGCTGATCCCTGCTACCAGCCAGCTCTCAGCAGATTGAACTCCAATAATGATCAAGCAAAGCCACATTTCAAGCCAATATCGGTGAGCACCTGAAAGCAGCCTCCAAAGCCCCATCCCACGGCAAGGGAAGCATCTCTGGAGTCACAGCTCCACATCACCAGCCCAGAGCATCATCACACAGCCTGTCCACAGCTGGCACTGCAGCAGAGTGTCTCTCCCTCCCTCTCAGCCACAGCCACACAGCTGCCCCCATGGCACAGGCACGCACCAGGGGCACCAGAGGTGCTGCTACTGCTCTGCTCAGGAGCTGCAGCCCCTTCCCAAGGCAGCTCCAGCAGGAGCTCCAGATCAATCCAGCCCCTAGGCCACCATCCAGCCCACCTAAATCATTCCAAGGGCAAATCCTGCTGAGTTATGTGACCACCTCCCTGCCTGCCTCAGCAAGCAGCGTGCCATAAAGCAGCTGATTCAAGGCGAGCTGAGGAGCTGGTGGGGGAGGCACAGTGCCTGTGCCCAGCTGGCTCTGCTGCTCACGCTGTGGGTGATGCTCCTCAGCACAAAGCAGGGTGAGCAGCATCACACCTGATGGTCACCAGGGTGCAGGTAACAGGAGCCACCTACACAGCTCACCCTTCCCTCCCGTGCCCCCCTTTTCCTAGCCTCACAGAACAGTTTGGGTTGGAAGGGCCCTCAAAGATCATCCAGTTCCAGCCCCCTGCCATGGGCAGGGACACCTCCCACTAGACTTCATCCAGCCTGGCCTTGAACTCACTCCTCCAGGGAGGGAGCATCACGACCTCCCTGGGCAACCTGTTCCAGTGCCTCCCCCCTGCCCTCACTGCAGGGAGTTTCTTCCTCACATCCTTCTTTCCCCTGTTTCAAGTTTCCAAGGCTCAACCCAAAAGGGAATCTCATGCCCACCTTTCTTCCAGGCTTCAGCCCACAAAGGAAGGGAGCAAGGTCAGCTGCCTGCCAGAGCCCTGCACCATGCTCAGCTTCTGCAAACAGAAATAAACGTGTTTGCTTTCCCAAGCCAAGGGAACTTGGTGTCCTCTTTGCGGCAAGTTATTCAAAGATGGTTTTCACAGGATCCTGCCAAAGAGAATTTGAGGTCTGTGGGTTGTGTGCTGGGAGCTTTTTTTGGGTAGCTGGTGGAAGCAACTGGGCTGGAGGGTGGTTTTGAAGCGCTCTGATTTGCTCAGATTTCCCCTGAAGTGACCTACAAAAGCAAAGGGGAGAGACAGGAACTCGTGCTTGTTTTCTCTAGTTTACTGCTGTCAAAGACACCTTAAAAGCTTCCTGAGATATTTTCCCTCTCTTTCTCTTCCTCCATGTTGTAAATTCAGGCCATGCCTGCATTTGAAGATTATCAAAAGGCAAAGTGGAGAAGCTGTCTTCTCTAAAAAGCCAACAGAGGCTCTGCTTTGATGTGCTGGGGGCTTCAGCAGCAGCAGCACCAGCAGGAGAGTGCTCTGCCCCGGCTCTGCAGCCAAAGGACTCAACCAGGGGAAGCCACACAGGCACTGGGGGGCGGCCAGCACCCATCCAAACCCACAGCTGCCTCTGAGGAGCCAAAGAGAAGCAGAAACTGGGCTCAGCAGCCTCCTGCCTGCGCTAACCCCACAGCAATGCTGCCTCTGGGAGTGCCACAGGACGCCCCGGCTGAGGCCTGGCATTCCTCACATCCCAGGCACAAATCCCAGCGGATAACAGTGGTCTCCCATCCCAACCAGTGGGTCAGCCCACTCCAAACAGGGGCAAGGCTCCACAAGGAGGGCACACAATGGGCATGCAGACCTGCATCCTGGCTTTCCATCTGCCTGCAGTCAGCCGAGGCTGGCCCCTGGGAATTCCAGAGGAATTCCAGCTCAATGATGTGCAGAGGACACTCCAGCCTGCCTTTCATGTCTCCTGCTGTGTGCAGGGACAGGGGCTGAGGGGATTCTTCGCCCTGAAAATACTCAATTATTTTAATAGGATTACATTTGAGCCTGGCAGTGTTTGCAGCAGGCCTGGAATTGATCAGCCTGCCAGCACTCCAGAGGAGCCTGCTGCATGCAAACATCTCCCAAGTTTAAGTAACTCACTGGCAAAGAGTCAATTCCCACCCTCCAGGGTGTCAGGCACAACACTAACTTTTGGGAATGAGTTTCTGGATGCAGCCTCAGACCTTCCCCACCTGGTTCTGCTAAGGCTGCTCTGCTGCTGTGACACAAACGCCAGGACAGAGCAGCCAAGCCCCGCAGGTTAATCCTCCCTCTTTCAGCATCCCATGGTGAGACTCAACCAAGCCATAAATTCATGAAACATGGAGCAAAGAGGCCACAGAGTGGTGGAGCTCCTCCTCTGAGCAGGAAATGCTGCAGGGCACAAAGCAGTGGCAAATCTACACCTGGAAGTGGCATCTCAGCAGACATTGCAGAGCAGAGTGGAAGGAATCTGCCCCAAGGAGCTACAGCCCAGGGGGTCAGATGTCTCCTAAGTGGCTGCATTCCCAGCCCATGCTTCATCTGCAAGGCCACTGCCAAGCACTCACCCCGGGAAGGGGTCACACACCCCGGGAAGGGCAGGAGCAGGACCGGATCCCCCAGCACCTCCACCCAGCTGGGCTCCCAGCACGGCGCTGGGAAGGACAGGGCTCAGTGGCTGCAGGGGTGGCTGGCATCAAAGCCACCCTGGGAGGGGACTTTGTGTTGCACCATCCCCACACCCTGCTCTGCTGCCCTCCCAAAGCCAGGACAGGCTGCCCCCAGCACAGCAAGGCACTGCCTGTCCCGAGCCACCCTCCAGCACACAACCTTTGAGCAAGGCCAGCGGCAGGGAGGCTGCCAGCTGCTCCCAGAGCCCTTCCTGAGGTTTCTGTCTTTAAATTCAACTTCCTGGCACTGCAGGCTGTGAGGTGCAAGCAAGAGATGGGGCAAGCCACGGCGCCAGGGGCTGCAGCACTTCTGCAAAGGCAATTTAATGCTGGCCTTGAGCTCAAGCTGGGGGAACCAAAGAGAGGAGAAGCAACGTGCTCCGGCACTGTCACGCTGGCCAGCCACCAAAAAGGTAATTAAAAACCTCCCCCCAGACAGGTGGTCAACAAAAACCCCTGGCAATGCCCCTGATCGCCAAGCAGAAGTCCTGGAGGAGCCAGGCTGGCACTGCAGGAGCCCAGGAGCCGAGGGCACATTTCTGGCCATGACAAAATCGCCACCGCTCGGCGCCAGCCCCCGGGGCCAGCAGCAGCCGCAGGGAGGGGGCAGCACGGCTCAGGCACGCTGGGGATGGTGACAATGACACAGAGCTGACCTTGCCCAGCTCCAGGAGCCAAGGCTGCGATCGCCCTCGCGGTCGTGGTGGCAGCAGGGGATGGACACAGCCCGCCGGGGCCCCGCGGTGCCGGCACTGAGGCTCCGGTTACTGCCCGGTGCACAGCGCCACGCCGCAGGGATCGTTCTCAGCAGAGAGTGAGCAACACCCAAAGCAAACAAGGCCACAAATCAGAGGAGCAGTGTCAGGGCTGCTCAGCAGCGTGAAGGGAACGCCAGCCCCGAGCCCGAGGTGGCAGCTCCGGAGCGGCAAGGAGTTGGATTTATGGCGGGGCCGGCGCCGCCGCAGTGCCGGAGCCGTGCAGGCAGAGCTCTGCTCAAGGACTGCTCTCGGCAGGAGATCCAAGGCAGGGACATGCTGCTCCTTGTGGAGAGTGGCAAATTGTCCACAGCGTTGGAGGCTGCGAGCTAAGCACCCTGAAATGATTTCCCCCTTGCAGCAAATGGCTCTGCCTGAAGGATGCCTGCGGAAGCCTTGGGCTTCCCCAGCCAAGGTCGGGGAAAGGAAGAGGCTCCGGAGCCCGTGGCCACGTGCTGCACGTGTGCTCAAAGCCCATTTTGCAGCAGACACCTCTTCAGCAGGGAAGATTTAAACCCAGCACTCGGAAAACCTACAAATCCAACTCTGTAAGGACAGGCAAGGGCAGGCAGGGGCTGCCAGGGAGTGTTGCAGGAGCCCAGGGTCTGCAAAACCAAACCAGGGATTACCTGAAATGTCTGAAGCAGAGGCAGCCTCCCTCAGCTCCCTGCCTGTTAGCTCAGCTGCTTGCACCAGGCAGAGGCTCATGGACTCCTAAAGGCTGGAAAAGCCCTCTCAGACCATCAGCCCAGCACCACCATGGCCAGCAGCACTGACAGGCACCAAGCAGAACCTGCTGCAGGGAAATAAATCTCCAGGATCCCTTTATTGAAAGGGGCATAGATTTTAATAACCCTCCTACAACCTCACACCAGGGCTTTCCCTTAAGCAGTAATTTTAACAGCTCCAGGAATTGCAGATACAATAATCCTGAGGCCAGGACTGCAAAGAATAACAGGGAGGGACGAGCAAGCACAGCCAGGTGTGAACTTCTCCACTGCACAGAGAAATTAAATCGTGCAGCCTGCGAGGAGCTGCAGCTTCTCACTCCTGCCAATCCCATTACACAGAGAAATAACTTTCAAAGAGGACATCAAGTGCTTGCCTCCTGTGAAGCTTCACATTTCGAATCCTGGGCTCCACACCTGCACGGGAAACTGGGTGTCAGCAAGGCTGGCATTTAGCAAAGCCAGGCTTGATCTGCACCACAGGGAGACTGGAAGGAGTTCTGGTCACACAAGGGCACTGAAGCTGCTCCGCCTGACAGCCCCAGGTGGGACGTGGGGCTTGGCAGCGTGAGATGAGAGGGTTTGTGAATGAGGATGACACCTGGGCTGCCTGGTTTGGGGGGGGATTTTCCCCTGTGCTTATCCATCTGTTTACCATTCCTGCAGAGAGCTGCTGCCACAGCACCACACTGCCCACTGAAATTCTGGAGTCCTCATGTCTGAAGAGGATGTGGGGAAGAACCAAGATCTAGAAGGTACACAGGAGCATGACTCTGCCCCAAGGAGGACTGCCAGTGTCTCTCAAGGACTGGAGCACCTTCCCTATGGGGACAGGCTGGGAGCGTTGGGGTTGTTCAGCCTGGAGAAGAGAAGGCTCCAGGGAGACCTCAGAGCAGCCTTCCAGCACCTGAAGGGCTCCAGGAGAGCTGGGGAGGGACTTGTGACAAGGGCTGGGAGTGCCAGGATGAGGGACAATGGCTTTGAGCTGGGAGAGGGGAGATTGAGGCTGGAGATGAGGAAGAAATTCTTGACAGTGAGTCACTGGCACAGGCTGCCCAGGGAGGCTGTGGCTGTCCCCTCCCTGGAGGTGTTCAGGGCCAGGCTGGATGAGGCCCTGAGCAGCCTGGGCTGGTGGGAGGGGTCCCTGCCCATGGCAGAGGCTTGGAACTGGATGATCTTTGAGGCCCCTTCCAATCCAAACCATTCTATGAATCTATGTCCTAGGAGGATGCAGGGAAGGACCAACACTTAGCAGGTGCCTGGGGGGACTCCTGAGCTCAGGTTTCTTCTCCTCCCTCATGCACACACAGGGGCAAGCCAGGAGCTGGCAGGTTGAGAACATCCTCCCTGCCTTGCAGGCAGCAACTTTGTCAGCACATCCCCTCTGGGAAGGAAGTTTATTGCATGCTAATCTGCAGTGCTGCCTCTGAAGGAGCTGCCTTAACCAACTGGAGCATCTTCATCATGTCAAGAGCAGCAAGGGACTTGTGTCCCACCAGCCCAGCACGCACCCAGCGCGGCAGATGCTCAGCAGCTTTCAGGCTGCTCTGTATCTCTGTGCATGAACACAAATCCACCTGCTAGAGACACAGCAGCCTGCAGGTTGTTCCTGCAGCTTCCTAAGGTCATAAAGACTCTGCGAGCCACTGAAGAGCAGCAGATCAAATGCAGAGCTGAAGGCACTCACAAGGAGCGCCCCCAAGCTGCTTCCTAAAACATCCTGCACGGGAGCGCTGCGCTCACAAACCCGGGAGGAGAAGGTCTGCTCCAGCCCCAGGGCAGGCTCCTGGCAAAGCCAAAGCTTCCTTAGCAAACCTGCAGCGACTGCAAAGCCCAGACCAAGAGGAGCCCCTGTCAGCTTCTCCTGAGGTGACCCAGCTGCCCTCAGAAGACCTTTACAAATGTCATCTGCAGCACGCTGCTAATGCTTGCTGCTGGAAATTAAGCTAACAGCTTGGAAATCCTGCCTGGCCCCAGATGACGCAGGACCCTTGATCCTCCCCCCCAGCACCACCAAGAGAGGGGACAAGACGACTCCTCACTGAAGCTCACAGCATCCTGGAGCCCTGACCTCCACTGCTTTCCAAGGCAAACACCAGGAGCAGCTGGCAAGGCTCGATAGTGCTCAGAGCTCTGCACGGTGCATCAGTGCTGCTGGGAACGGCTCTGCAGAGCTCCACTTGGAGCTGAGAGCACAAACCTCTGCACCACCCTGCAGCTCAGAGCCCAGCCCAGTCCACCCACTTCTCATGGGAGGAGAAGAACCAGTGGAGCCCTCAGTGTCACCTCCTGTCACGCTGATGGCTCAGGGAAGGGTTTGCCTGACTGGAGGCTACAAACATTGTAGCTGAAGGCATTCAGTGTATCCAGCACTGATTTACCTGCGAGCCCCCAGCACAAGAAGCACACCAAGCTGTTGGAGAGGGTTCAGAGGAGGCCACCAACATGATCAGAGCCTGGACAACCTCCCCCATGGGGACAGGCTGGGAGAGCTGGGGCTGTCCAGCCTGGAGAAGAGAAGGCTCCAGGGAGACCTTAGAGCAGCCTTCCAGTGATTGAAGGGGCTCCAGGAGAGCTGGGGAGGGACTTGTGACAAAGGCTGGGAGTGATAGGATGAGGAACAATGGTTTGAAGCTTGAGGAGGGCAGATTGAAACTGGAGATAAGGAAGAAATTCTTGGCAGTGAGGGTGGGGAGAGACTGGCACAGGCTGCCCAGGGAGATTCCCAGGAGGCATTCAAGACCAGGCTGGATGAGACCTTGAGCAGGCTGGGCTAGTGGGAGGTGTCCCTGCCCATGGCAGGGGGTTGGAACTGGATGAGCTTTAAGGTCCTTTCCAACCCAAACCATTCTATAAACCTATGGATCTCTGAGGGCTGGCACAGAGCCCTGCCAGCTCCACTCCGGGCGCCACACTGCTGGGAGCCAAGTCAAGAAGGGAGGTTAAACCCTCACCTCGGAGCCTCATGACAAATACCTGCGAGAGAAACGCTCACACTCCGGCTGCAGGCCGCTGGGTAGCTGCCAAGAATGATGGAACAGGGCCTAGTTTACTTATTTCTTTTTAATGGCTCCAGCACTGCACCTGAAAAATGGAGCCTGGGGCTCCATAATTGGGGATAAAAATTAAGCGACAGTTGCCATTTGTCACCGCCGGAGCCGGTCGCAGCCCTGCTCACAGAGCACAGCTGATCCCCAGCTGCCCCTGCAAGGAGCCAAGAGGACCACGGAGTGCACCCCCTGTGTAAGGCAACAGGACTCCAGAGGGCTCCTCTGGGGACCAGCACAAAGTGGTGCTTCAACAAACCACCACCCAGCTGAGTGTTTTGCTGCCCACCCTCCGCGCCGGCTCCAGGCTCCTCTCTGACCCTCAGCCCTCTCAGAAGGCTCTAAGAGAGTTTCTCAAGCTTAACATCCTGGCATGGCTTTCCTGTGTCCCTCCTCTCATGCCTCTTTCCTCATGCTCAGCAGGAGACAGTTCTGCTTTCCAAGCAGAAGCAGCTTCTCCAGCAGCACAGCTGGTACAGCACCACAGCGTGGCAGGGCTGGAAGGGATCCCTGGAGGTCATGCAGTCCACCCCCTGCCACGGCAGGCACCCAGAGCAGGTCACACAGATGGGTTTTGAACGTCTCCAGAGATGGAGACTCCACCACCTCTCTGGGCAACCTGCTCCAGTGCTCTACCACCCCTAAAGAAGCTCCTCCTCAAGTGCAGATGCAACTCCTGGTGTTCAGTTCGTGCCCTTTGCCCCTTGTGCTGTCACTGGGCACCAGCCTGAACCCCTCACCAAGGTGCAGCAGTGGGAGCTGCCACGTGCCATGGTCCTGCCTGAACCCAGTGTGGGACAGAGGAAGTTTGCCCTGTCCCTTCCTACCCTGCCCGTGTGGCAATGCCAGGAAGTGGGAAGAGCCTTTTCTTCCTCCTGCCAGGCCTCCAGCAGTGCCCACAGCAGGCTCAGAGCTCACCTCAGCACAGGAGCTGCCCCCGGGGCAGGCTCTTCAACAGCCTTTAACTTGTGAACAAGCTGCCAGAGAGCAGGAGCAGAGGGGAGGGAGGCAGCCCCCTGCTATTCCCAGCCTCCTGATGCTCTGAGGCAGGTTTTCATCTCCTTCCCAAGCAAACAGCAGAGCTCCACTGGGAAGGTCTGCCTTTATCTTTTCATTCACTGCTGCTCATGCTCTCCAAGGAGCTTCCTTAAACACTCACTTCTTTTTTCCTCCCCCCAATCACAAAGCATCCCAAAACAAACACGAGAAGGCTCTGAGCCACAAAATATTCTGCAGTGCTTGAGACTGAGCTCCCTCTAAGAGCCCTGCAGATCATGGAACGTGGCCACTGGTGAGGCTGGAGAAGACTCCAGGGGGACCTCAGAGCTATCTGCCAGTACCTGAAGGGATCCTGCTGGAAGGCTGCAGAGGGACTTTGCATCAGGCAGGACAAGGGGGAAGGGTTTGAAGGAGCTCTGGGCTGCACGTTGGCAGAAGCTGTCACTTGTGCTCAGCAGAGGATGGCCAATTAGTGAGACCAAAGAGGGAGCTCTAGGTGGTCTGCAGACTCCCTGGTCAGGCTCAAGGCAGAAACCTCTGAGGCAGAGAGATCACAAACAGAGCTTCAACCTTCAGCGTGGGGAACCCAGAGGGGAGCCTCACAGCTGGCACCATGGGCTGCACTGCTCCTGCAAGGACCCACTTCAGCTCTACAGCCAGGAGAGGTTGCTGAGCCCCCACTGGTGTCTGTGGTGGCTGGAGAGGCTCTGACAGAGGTGACAGAAGCTGTCAGCTGCCACCGGCAGTGCTGACCCCAGGGCTATCTCGGATTGGTGCTGGGAGGTTTCAGCACCACCTTACAAAAGCAGGATCTGCAGCAGGCAGTTGGAGCTGTGTCTCCAGAGTGTTTACATTAAGGGCTGGCAAGCAAAGCCCTGCAAACAGAGATGAATGGAGATAAGCTATGAAAACACCACGGACATTGGCTGCAGTGGGAGCTCCTCAGCCAGCCTCAAGCCCTTCTGCCAAGTGCTACACACAGCATCTTTGTGTGGCAGGGCCTCAGCCCTCATCCCCCTCCACCCCTCAGCCAGGATGAGCCAACAAGGAGCAGCAATTCAGCAGGGATGCTGCATTTACCAACCCACCTCCATGGGAAGTGATGAGCTGGGCAGGCTGGGAGCCACCAGCCCTGCCCTGGGGGAAGCATCCAGAGACCAGCAGAGGACCAACGCTGCCCAGAGGGTGTTGGAATAAGGCTGCAAAACATTCCTGCACCTCCCTGCTGCTAATGGAGAACAAATGAGCTCTGCTGGCACGGGCAGGGCTCACCAGGGCCTGGCTGCTGCAATTGCTGCCCTGCAGTGAGCCCTGGCAGCACCTGCCAGGTGGAATGCACCAAGAGCAGGGCTGCAGAAAGCAAGACAACGCCAGCTGGTGAGAGCCCACCTTGAATGCTGCCTCCAGTTCTGCTGTCCCCAGCATGAGAAGGGCACAGAGCTGTTGGACAGAGTCCAGAGGGGGCCACAAAGATGATTCAAAGGCTGGAGCAGCTCTGCTGTGAGGACAGGCTGAGGGAGCCAGGGGTGTGCAGCCTGGAGAGGAGAAGACTCCGAGGGGAGGGAGGTTGGAGTAGATGATCTCTGAGGTCCCTTCCAACCTAAGCTATTGCAGGTGCCTGGGAGCTGGCTCACCCAAGCTGGGAGAAGGCACCTGCCAGGCAGTGCCAGCAGCACCATCTCACTAACCCAGAGACTTCCAAAGCCTTCCCCAGCCTCTGGCAGTGCCAGCAGCACCATCTCACTAACCCAGAGACTTCCAAAGCCTTCCCCAGCCTCTGGCAGTGCCAGCAGCACCATCTCACTGACCCAGAGACTTCCAAAGCCCTCCCCAGCCTCTGGCAGTGCCAGCAGCACCATCTCACCAACCCAGAGACTTCCAAAGCCCTCCTCACCCTCTGGCAGTGCCAGCAGCACCATCTCACCAACCCAGAGACTTCCAAAGCCCTCCTCACCCTCTGGCAATGCCAGCAGCACCATCTCACCGACCCAGAGACTTCCAAAGCCTTCCTCACCCTCTGGCAGTGCCAGCAGCACCATCTCACCAACCCAGAGACTTCCAAAGCCTTCCTCACCCTCTGGCAGTGCCAGCAGCACCATCTCACCAACCCAGAGACTTCCAAAGCCTTCCTCACCCTCTGGCAGTGCCAGCAGCACCATCTCACCAACCCAGAGACTTCCAAAGCCTTCCCCACCCTCTGCAGTGGCCCTGACTCCAGTGGGCTCCGGCGCTCCGGGCTGCGTTTTCCAAGCTTGCATCCAGTTCCATCTGATGCAGGGGGAAGAATCCTTCCTCCCTTTGACTTTAGCTTGACACCACGTGGGGAGGATCCATAATTCAGTTAATCACCCATCACATAAACAAAGCAAGCTCTCCAGAAGCAGAGAGCAACACGTAGCAGTATTTGCAATGCATAAGAGGGTATTTTTGTTTTAGATGGCAACAATGCAATCTATTCAGCCTGGAGAGGCTGCGAGGCCAATTAAAGGCTTTGGGTTCCACACAGATAATTGGGGTAATGAATGGAAAGGAGCATTACAGCTCACACAATGCAGCTCCTTCTCAATTCAGTTCAGTGATTCAGCTCTTGTCTGCTTTCAACTCACCTTTTGTGTCTCTTCCTATCAGATCTCACAGATTACTGGAGTACAATGAAAATATCCCCAAGTGTCCCAGGTGCTGCAGGGCTCCAAGCATCCCTGCAGCAGCCACCCTGCAATCTGCAGCAGGGAGCAGGCACTGAGCGGCTGAAGGGGCTGGTTCCTCACCTCAGATACTAATGGCAATGCAGAGGGTGGGCAGGCCACCATCCCCATGCCCTGGCAAGCCCAGGGGTGACAGGGGAAAGCCACACTCCCTCTGCTGGGGTTTGCTGGGGCTTCCTCTCCTTGACATAGCTCTTCCTGATCACCCCCGGCCTGGGAGGGGGGTTGGAGTGAGAGACTCCTCTACCTCATCAGCCTGCCAGCAGCTTTGATCCACAGTGTGTCTGCAGAGATCAGCCAGAGATTAGCAAACTGAAGAGTTCCTTGTCCCAGAGAAGTTAAACCAAAACTGCTCCATTTCCACTTACAGAAGATCTCCTTTGGGTTTCTCTGCTTGGTTTGGGGTTTTTTACTCAAATGTCCTCACACTTGCCCTCGTTTCCCTGCAGCCCCTGTGTTCTGAGAGTGAATCACCTCACAGGAATCCCAAAACTTCTGGCTATCTCCAAATCCCCCAGAGCTGAGGTAGGTCTCTCTGCCCAGAGAATGACCATCTTTGGCAGCCCTTCCCCCACGGCCTCCCCAGGCCAGGATGGAGCATTTGGCACACAAATGGATTTTTATCACCCCCACAGCTGGCCCACATGGTGCTGAAGTCATTGACACACAGACAAGTGGCTGGAAAAGAGGAGAAAGGAGAGGGAAGCAGAGACTGTCACCCTCTGTGCTGGCCACACAGAGGAGGTCTGGAAGCAAGCTGAAGCTCTGCCCACGTTGTTGTCTTGGCATGACCCTGCCCACGTTGTTGTCTTGGCATGACCCTGCCCACACATCTGCACTGCCCATGTGTGCAGCAAAGGCACTGGAGAGCAGCTTTGGAGCCATGAGGACACAGAGCACGTTTATGACACCACAGTGGTTTAAGGCAGGCTGGAAGACCCCCAGCTGCCATGCACCCAGCAGGAGCAAGGCTCCCCCATGCCCCTCCTGTGGCTCCTGGCTCCTCCCCTTGCCCCCAGCATGCAGCTCCCCTGCTGCCAGGGCTCCCAGGCTGCTCACCACGGCTGCAGACAGCTTCCCTTTAGACAACCTCTTTGTGCTGAGCCCATCAGCAACAGCCAAAGGCTCACCCATCCCTCCTCTCCCAGTGCACCCCCTGCTCCCCCAGCAGGCTGAGGGCTGCGAGGAGCCAGGCTCAGCGGAACTGGGGAGATGTTTCACTGTCTCTGGTTGACTTTCAGAACACAGCCAGGCAGCACCACTCCCTGGCAGGCATTGCCTGCCTGCTGCCCACCACAGCCATCAATCTCTTCAGAGGGAACATTACCTTACACTCATAATAGGTTTATGCAAGGCAGTGCATAGTTGAGATGTTAGTCATGTCTCCAAAGCCTTCTCTCCTCACTCCCCAAGCCTCACAGGAGCTCATTCTCCCTGACAGAGCAAAGGGTTAACGCTGGGCCAGGGCTGCACACAGCCTCCTTTCCCCATCTGTCTTCAGGAAATGAAAGCAAAGAGATTTCAGCAAATCCAAGCTTTATGAATTCAGAACTTCAGATGCCACTTGCAGGAGAGCAAAGCAGCAGCCCTCACAGAGGGGAGAGGAAGGGGAAGGTCAATTTCACTGATGGAAGGCACTCAAAGGCAGATCCTGACCTGGGCAAGGGCAAAAAAATCTCCCCCCCATGTACAGGGAAAGGGAACTGGAGAAGTCAGCACTGAAGGGATTTATCCCCAGCCTGGGGAGAGGATGAGATCCACCTCCTCAGGCTGAGGACCAAGGTGTCTGTCCCTGCTCACCAAGCTGCTCTCCTTGGCCACCCAAACCCTGAGCAGCACGGCCCAAGGGCCACGTGGGCTGCCCCTCTCTCAGCATTTCTGCTCCAGCACACTCAGCCTCAGCTCCAGCTGGAACATGGAATCCCATCCCCAGCTCTGCCAGGGCTGCTTTGCAGCACTCATGTAAGACCATGAACAAACAGCTTTTAGGAAGCCACCTGAAATCACCACCTGCCTCCAGAGCGCCAGGAAGCTCAGCTGGGCATCACATCACCCTGAGCACAGCTTCCCCTCCCCTGCACCTGCAACAGAGTGGATTCCTCTCAGCTATTTTTCAGGAGAAGACAGATGCAAGGAGGCCTCCCCACCTCCACCTGGCTGAGAATCACAGAGTGGCTCAAGCTGGAACGGACCTCAGAGATCATCTGCCCCAACCCCCCTGCACGGGCAGGGACTCCTCAGCTCGACTTGCTTGCTCAAGGACTCATCCAGCCTGGCCCTAGACACCTCCAGGAGGAGACATCCACAACCACTCTGGGAAGCTTATTCCAGAGTCTCACCACCCTCATACAGAAGAACTTCTTCCTCAGTTTCACTCTAACCCTGTTCTCCCTCATCTCCAAACCATTCCCCCTTGTCCTGTCTCCAGGCACCCTGATGAGAACTCCCTCTGCAGCCCTCCTGTAGGTCCCTTCAGGTACTGGGAGGCAGCTCTAAGGTCCCCCTGGAGTCTCCTCAAAGGCCAGAAGGAGCTCCATGAGATCACCACTGCTCAGCCTGCACAGCTACCAGCTCCTAACAGAGGCAGCTGTGCAGGCTGTGCCCTGCACTCCGAGCAGAGTCCCCAGGGCCAGGAGCAGCAGGGACCTGCCACAGCCCGGTGCCGGCACGGCCACGCAGGGTGACAGTTCCTCTGGACTGAATTAGAGCTTCTTTAATGAGCCTCACTTCAAAAATCATCTGAAATCCATTTGCTCATGTCAGCATCGGTGTCCTCAGCGTTAGCTCCAATTAGGGCAGCAGAAAGGATCCCTTAGATGAGCTCAGATCCCAGGGAGATGTCCTGAGCGCTGCTCCTGTGCCACCAACTGCCCTACAAAAACCAGATGACTGCCTCCAGCTGTCACACAGCAACAACTGCCCCAGGACAGAGGCCTGGCCGGGCCCTGCTGGGCTGTTGGTGCTCACACCAGTGTCACATCCTCCTCTCCTGCCCAAGTCAGACCTTCCAAACACCATCCCTGCCCCAGGGGAGCAGGGGAAGCGGTCACAGGCGCTTCTGCCATCAGCAGGGTGCAGGCGGCCCTGGATGGGGGCAGAGAAGGATGACCTGGTGGTCAGAGGTGAGGGCTGGGAAGGGCTTTGCCCTTCAGAAGGATCCAGCATCTGGGATTTCACTGCCTGGCCCCTTGGAAGCAGCTTGGGACAGCTCTGCCTGGAGCACCTTCTCAGGTGTGCAGTTTGGGAAGCCCTCCCCAGGTTCATTCCAGATCACCAGGTTAAGCCATGGGAAGGGATTCTCCTCTAGATCAGGCTGGCAGGGAGCTCCAACAGCTCTCCACTTCCCAGCCAGACCCAGCAAAGCAGTGCCAGGGCTGCAGCTCAGCTGGGGCATGATGCCAGCCTGGCCCAGGACCGCTCCAGAAGGTTTGATAGCCCAGCAAAGCCCCCCCAGAAGGTTTGATAGCCCAGCAAAGCCCCCCCAGGAGGTTTGATAGCCCAGCAAAGCCCCTCCAGGAGGTTTGATAGCCCAGCAAAGCCCCCCCAGGAGGTTTGATAGCCCAGCAAAGCCTCCCCAGGAGGTTTGATAGCCCAGCAAAGCCCCCCAGGAGGTTTGATAGCCCAGCAAAGCCCCCCCAGGAGGTTTGATAGCCCAGCAAAGCCCCCCCAGGAGGTTTGATAGCCCAGCAAAGCCCCCCCAGGAGGTTTGATAGCCCAGCAAAGCCCCCCCAGGAGGTTTGATAGCCCAGCAAAGCCCCCCCCAGGAGGTTTGATAGCCCAGCAAAGCCCCCCCAGAAGGTTTGATAGCCCAGCAAAGCCCCCTGCAGCACTCCTATGCTTGCAGCCTCAGCAGGGTGAGGATCGCTGCCCTGCACCACACCAAGCACCTCCATGGCCACAGCCACCCCCAACAGCCCACCCTGGCCACCAGAGCTGTCTGCCTGCAGACCCTGCAAGCTTTTGCAGACCCTTCCCCAAGGGTCACACCTGAGGAAGGCTGAAGCATGGCCACAGGGCTCTGCCACAGCAAATCCATTCCCGACAGCCCCGCGGGCTCAGGGCAGGAACGCAGCCACAGGCCTGAGAGACTCTGCAGAGGACGGGGAGAAGCCCAGCCTGGCACACCCCTGTGATCCACTAGGATCTGCAAGTGGAGCAGGCAGGCAAGTGGGGGTGGTTTGAAGGCTCTCCTGGAACCCAAGGCAAGCAGCCCATGAATATGGAGAGCTGCTTTAAGTGCTGAGCTAAATGACAACCTCCAAAACACACCGAGGAGAGCTGCCGGTGACAAACCAGTCCCAGGAAATACCATATCTATCATCAACTTTTTAATTACCAATTGATCAACATGTAGACAGTGTAATAGCTTTCAGCTTTTAATTACTGAACTATCAAAATTCCAACCAAAAAAAAGGAACCTCCAGAGATGGAGCTGCGACGCTTGATTATTCATCGCTACATAATGAATGATTTGTTTTTAAACAAGATGTCAAGTTCCTCATGTAATCCATCTGGATGTGTGACTCTGCAAGGCTCACACTGCCCATACTAACTACTCAGGGGTCCCCTTCTCCCTCTTCTCCTCGCCCCACAAGTGAAGATTTGCCTTGTTCCCCCCCCCCCCCCCCACCAAAGGCAAAGCAGGGCTGGATGGAGGGGCTGCAAAGCAAGCGAGCTGCCAGCCTGTGGCACCACAGCGGTCCAGCCTCTGCGCCTCCCACCCAGGAGACAGCTTCTGCCAGGGAGGGAACAGATACTCCTTCCAACTTGTCTCTACTCTTAACACAGCTCCAAGCCCAGAAGTACATCCAGTGGAAGCTCTGCTTCTCGTTTCACACCTGCAGGGCTGTTAAAAACCAGCGCCACAAGAACTGGGACGCAGCCCCCAGGTAGCCCAAGGCGCACGAGGCACAAGGCTCTGAACGTCACAGTCAGTTACCCAGAGAGGTCCACCAGGGTGGGGAGAAACCTTTTATCCATGCCTTAAACTCAGCATCCAGTCCAGCAGACACCCTTGGTCTCTTTAGCAGCATGCAGATTTCAGATTGCAGGTCCAGGGTCTCCATCTCCTGGCAGCAGGCCACAAAGCCATGCACGGCAGGAGCCACCGAGACCACCTGCAGCCCAGAGCCTGCCTCTCACACCAGCAGGCTCAGGTCCATGGCTGTGCAGGACCAGCCACGGCCATGCTCCCACAGACAAACACCACCAGCTGCTTCTCCCTCCCCTGGCTTTTAGCACAGTAACTGCCACGACCTGAAGTCACCTCAGAACCTCAGACTGCAGCCCCCAGGCTGCCATTGCCATGGGCTGAGGGCACAGGATGCAAAGACAGCGATGCGAAGGCTGCAGCAGAGCCCTCAACAATCCACATCCCAGGAGAGGATTCCACCAAATCCAAGCTTTTTGCATTTGGAAAAGCACTTCCCAGAAGCCCTGGCAGGGGATCAGGGCAGGTACTCAGAGGTGATGCCAGTAAGCAAAGGCAGCTGCAGCAGAGGTTGCAGGCAGTCAGATGCTGCAGCACAGGATTGCCTCTGCTCCTCCAGCCCCACTGCCAACACTGGGCTCAGCCTGAGCCCCTCCTGCATCACCTTACAGATGCTCCTTGCACACATGGTCCCCCAAAGAGTTGCTCCCCATGAAGGAGTCAGGTCCCACAAACCAGGGGCAAGAACCTCCTGTTCCCCCCTCATCACAGCCCCAGAGCCCCCACTGCTGCCAGACAGCAAATGCTGCCCCCAGCACCCCCAGTGCAGCCACACTGGGGCTGGGTTCCCACACAGAAGCCAGGAGCTCCTCTCTCACCTCCCCTGGGAAGCTGCTGGAATGCAGAGCCTGTGCAGATTTCCAGAGGAGAAATTCAGTCATCAGTCCAGGAGCTGTAAGCACTTATGACAACAAGATCTATCAACACTTACCATATTTACAACTAAATCATGTAAATAGAGCCAGCTCTGCCCTGCATGCTGATAGCCTGGGCAGAGCAGGGCTGGGGACTCAGCACACAGTGAGACACAGACACGCTGGAGCTGCTGCAGGCCAGGAGGACCCAGGGCTGCTCACCATGCCCTGACTGCCCAGGGCTGGCTCTGCCACACGAGCCAGGCACAGGGTCCCCAGAGCCTGGCTTCTCTTCCCACAGGATCCCTGGGTTTTCCAGGGACAAGCTGCCTCAGCACCGGCTCCTGATCTGCCCCTGAATCCCTCATTAGGGCACAACTCAGAGTGAGGAGATGCCACTTCCAGAGCTGCTTTTCTCCCTGCTAAGATTTACCATTCATGAGGCTGATGAACCTGACCCAGGTGGCTCTTGAGCTGTTCCATTCCAACGAGGCTTCTGCAGAGGCTCAGACAAGCGATTTCCTGGCCCTGCTGAGCAAGGAATTCCAGCTTTTGCACAACAAAAATCCCAAGCTGCTGAAGGTTCCTCATGGTTTCAGGTTGCCTCTCTCACAGTGCTACAGACACCTCTGACTGGAGCAAAGAGCTGCATTTCCCAAGGCTTCCCCGGGGAATTCAGACAGGTTTGCAGCACAAGGCTTCCTCCTGGGGCAGGGAAGTCTGGGAGAAGCAGGGAGCACACTCACCAGCCCCACTCACCCCAGCAGCAAACCTGCTCATCCCTCGGAGCATGGCCACTCCACTGGGCTCTCCCTGGGGAGAGCAGCAGATGACCAGCACCAAAATAGCTTCCTAATCCTTGTGTGCTTTCTGCAGCACCACTTCAGCTACTCCCCGCTCCGGGATGGGATTTGCACACAACAGGGACAGGATGGAAGAGGAGGTGCCACTTGCTCAGCCTGCAGGAGGACCCCAGTCCTGCCAGCTCCCTTCACCTCCTCAGCAGTCTCCATCATCCCTCCCAGCTGCCTCCATGTGCACATCCTGCTCAGGATTCCATAGAAGGATTAGGAGCAAGGACCTTCAAAAGGGACCAGAAGCTGTTTGTGTGCACAGGGTGAACAACCTCAGCCTGGGACTCACTGCAAGAAGTTCTGCCTCCTGGGTTAATGAATAATTCTCTTTTGGAGCCACTTGCAGAGCAGCAGCTCTGTGAGGAGGAGGGAGAATGGTCCTCAGCTGTGCTGCAGCAGTGGTGCAGCATGACCCCCCCAGACAGCTCTCCTCACCACGCAGCACAAGGCTTCGTTCTGAGCAGCCAGCAACTGTTAAACATGAAGGTCAGAAGCCAGCAGTTCAGTGAGGAAGGAGAAGTCTCAGCCAGCTTTTAGACACCCAGGGGAATCCTTCAGTGCCTCCACGCTCCCAGAGTGAGTAGAGATGAGAAGCAGGAGCAAGTTCAATGGGTCCTGTGCCTCCTCCCTACCATCAGCTGCTGTAAGCACCTACGAGGGTCAGGAATAGCACAATGCTCACCAACCAACCCTGCCCTGGGCAGGCATCCCCACGTCCCCCTCACCCAGCAGCGGGCTCCAAGGCTGGGCAGCCTCTTCTGCTCCACCACCCCGTCCAGGAGGAGCAACGAGCCGGGGATCAGCCTGCAGAGGAGCCAAGGCCACACCGGCTGGCTCAGCAGGGTGCCTCAGCACGGGCCCTGGCCACAGCCCCTCCAGCCCTAGCCACAGCCCCTCCAGCCGGCGGGCACCGAGGAGCTGGCTGTGGCTCCTCCATCCCTGCACAGTGCAGTGAAAACCGAGGGTGACACAGAGCTGATCTGCCTGGAGCAGTGGAGCTGCTGCCGAGCCGACCTAGATTCTCCCTGTCGTGGCAAAGCAAAGCTTCCCGTGGCGAGCAAGGCTTTGGCTTCACTTCCTCCCTGCTGCCTGGCTCCCAACAGCCCTCAGCAGCCCAGCACCCTCCACCAGCTCCCCTGCCAGCGCCGCCGCTCAGGCCGTGACAGGCGTTCAAGGGTTTGATGTTTGTCAAGCAGCTCTGCAGCCGCAGTCAGGCTGTCACCGGGAGGTGATAACGAGGCGATAATGAGGAGCAGCATCGTTGGGGAGCTCAGCCCCGAGCAGCACCACCCAGCCCCCCAGCAGCCTTCCCCCGAGGATGGCAGGAGGAGTGATGCAGTCACGAACATGCTCTGAGAGCTGCTGACACCGAAGCCAACGTGGCACACTTTCTGCTGAAGGAGAGCTCAGGCAGCTCCCAGCCCCAAAGTCAGCAAAAAAACAGAGAGCATCTGATTTTATAGAGGCTGGGGGGAGCAGGAGCAGCAGCGTGAGGAGCAGCAGCGTGAGGAGCTCCCCCGCTTCACCCAGGCTTCTAATACCATAACCTGCGTCCGCACTCGCTAATGGGAATAAAGATATCAGAGAGGCAAGTCAGGGAGCACAAACAGATGGCTCAAATCATGTTTCCAAGCAAAATAGCTCAGAACGTGAGTCCAAAACAAATGAGCTACAGCAACAGCTCCCTGAACGTGACCATCCCAGGTCTTCATTACAACCAGAGCAGCCACAGCCAGCTGCAAGCCTCACAGCCCAGCTCCACGCAGGGTCTCTGTGTTTGCCCACGTGCTGCAGCAGCAGCAGCCTCCCTGTACCGATGGATTGCCTCTGGCAGAGCAAGCTCCCAACCCGAGGTGGTGGTGTAGAAGAGCTGACTGGCTTCTTTCAGGGCAGTGCTCCCAAAAGTGGGCAGCAGGAAGGCTGGCACCGCTCTTGGTTCGAGGAAAGCAAGGAAGATGCTCACCCTTCCCCAGCCCTCAGCCAGCTGAGTCCATCAATGCCAAATACCTGAGCAAACACAGATGTGGAACCAACGGCACTGCAGCTTTGCAGCTGTGTGGGTGAGGAGCTGGTCTGGTGCCCCACAGATACTGAGGACCAGGCTGGATGTCCAGGTGCCTCCAGCCAGCACAGAGACCTCTTTGCAGCTGAGCCACAAACCCCAGCCAGCAGCTCTCCCTTGCCCCACTCTGCCCCAGCCACCTGATTTCAACACCTTTGGCTGGCCAAAGGGCAGCTGCTGCCCAGCAGCCAGCCTGTGGCACCCCAGGGCAGCAGTGCTGCAGAGAGCCACTGTGCCTGCTCAAGGTCACAGATCCCCCAGCAGCATGGGTGGCAGCTCAGAGCAGCACTGCTGCGATACAGCGCTGGGAGCGTGAGAGCTGTGGTGGGGACAGCACCCCAGGGCCGGGTGGGGTCTGCAGGGAGCGCCTGGGCTGCACAAAGGCCTTTTCCTCTCCAGCCCCATCTCAACAGAGCCCTACACATCACCCAAAGCCAGCTCCAAGGCTTAACATCCCTGAGATGTCAGCGTGGGGCGAGGGGAGCTGCCAGGCAGCCTCATTTAGAGGCAGAAAAGCAGCAACAAGCAGTTCCTCATGCTTGATCCGATTACTCTGATCTCTCCTCTGATGCTGCAGCCTCACACTCGTATTTCTATTGCTGCACAGGGGGAGCAGGGGAGGAGGGAGGGGGACATCACTTTGCTGCTTGATGTTTCTTTCCTCCCTGTCACCCTCCGGAGAAGGGATGAGATACACACTGCGGAGCGCTGGGATAAAGCGGATGAGGGGTCTGGGATGAATCCACCTCCCTGGCAGGGATGCCAAAGGGCTGGCGGTACCAAGGGCTCCCATCCAGCCACCACTGCTAGACCTCCCTCACTGGAGCTTGCCAAATGCCAGTCTGGTCTCATGCTGCCCATGAGAAGTTCCCATCCAGCTCCAGCACTCCTGCTCCAGCAGGCAGCTGTGTTTCTGCATCCAAATGTGAGCTCTCCCGGGTCCCAGCTCGGAGGAGTTGTCACGTTCTGGATTAGCAGCTGAGTGCATCTTTGTCAGTGGAAGATCTCCACTGCCAGAGCCTACTCCAGAGGAGATCGACTCGAGAGACCCGCTGATGGCTCAGGGAACGCAGCGACCTTTCCATGCTAGAAGCAGAACTTTGAAGAGATTATAAAGCAGAGCCAGGCGCTTACCAAGGCTGCTAAAAAAGGAGAGAGTGAGATCAAGGAGCTCCATTTGCTGCTGTAACCTGAACCCAGGGGTTTACACACCCAGCAGTGGTCAAGCCCAAGTGTAACTTGAGGAGGCCACATAGTCCCTGCAGGCATCCTTGGTTCCAGCAGCTACATTCACATCTCCCCTGTCCTGCAGACCACTGTCCCCCAACTGCTCAGCCAAGGACTGCAGCAATCCCAACACAGTGCCAGCCCTGCCAGCAGAAGGGAAAACAAAACCCAAGTCAAACCCAGGGTGAACCTGCCAGAAGACAGCACCTCCACGTGTGGCTGCTGGCAAAAGGACAACACTGAGAGGCTGCCAGCACCTCCAGAAAGAAAGAAACCCTGACAAACCAAGGCTAAAGAGATGTGCTTAAGTATCACTTTGATCCTCTATAGTGGCATCTTAATGGGGTCTCAAGGCTTCTAATAGATTCACCTTGAGCCTTCAGTAAGGGCAGAATGTTTTTAATACCCAAGTTTTTCAACCACAGGAGAATGTAATCAATGAAATCCAAGCCAGTGGGTAAAAATAGCCCCTTGGTCCAGCCCTCCAAAGGGACATCATTGATCTAAAACCAGAGGGTGTGCAGGCCCAGAAAAGCTCCTGGCACGTCCTAGAGAGCACTTTAAACACCACAGAAAGTCACCGACCACACAGGGCAGGCAAGTGGCAAGAGCTCAGCACCGCTCACGAGAGCCACTGCTGATCCTCCTCTGTTTCCTCACTCGCCAGAACACCTCTGCAATCCACCCAAAGACAGGTTTGCAAGTCCCAGACAGCACCTTCTGTGGGGTTCCCCAACACCCAGCTCAAGGCCACACAAAGACTTACAGAGATAACCTGATGTGCACAAGTTCAAGGGGTTAAGAGTACACTAGGAAGCAGAAAACCTCTTATTATGGCCCCAAATGGTGGGAGGAGCCGGGCAGACACTGGTCACAGGCAGGCAAGGGCTGGTGGAGAGCCAGCCTGCACCCACACTGCTCGCAGCTGGGGCTCTTTGTGCCCTCACAAATTAGAAGCTGGAGGATCTAAACCCAGCCCACGGCCGCACCACAAACCCTGGCTCATCTCGGGGCAGCGTGGGCCAGCGACCACGCAGCGCTGCGTGCCCTGGCCAACAGCTGCCTTGTGGTTCACTCACCAAAGGTTTGACTGAAGCCTCGTGGTGCTTCCCTTCAACACACACCTGCCACACAGGGTGCAAAACCCTCCCCTCTTGCGGCAGAGGCTGCCCTCGAAGCCAGGCGCGCTGAGGCATCCGAGCCCACGCTGGACGACCTTCAAAGCCTTCCGTAGTGGAGCTCCCCCAGAACCACAGCAGCAGCTGCTCGTGGCAGCCTGCAATTAAGGCTCCAGGAAGGCAACTGATTTATGAAACTTAAACAAGTCCATACCACTGGCAATTACCACATTCCACCTAGGCTCTCTCTCCCTCACTGCAGCTCTCCAGGCAGCCTCTCTTTATTTAGCTCCGGTGGGTTTGCCCCACCGGAGCACAGCACTCCCCATGCCCCAGGGACACAAACACAACTGGTTTGATTTTTCCACATAGTTTCTCAGGAGACACAGACTGCCCAGCCAGCTTTGCTCGTGCTCCTCACCCACCACAGGACTGTTTACTGACTCCCAGCTCCAGCTCGGGGCAGCACCCCAGCCTCTGGAGCCTGCAGAAGCTCCACACCACCCCAGCCACAGAAGGCAGCTCAGCTCCCGGGCTGCAGGGAGCCCCTGAATCCAGGACAGAAGTGCTGCCAGGTGCTTTCAGTGAGCAGGAGAGGCACAGGCTGGCAAAACCTCTTCTACAAGCATGCCAGCAGTCCCTCGCAAAGCAGGCATTCGACAGAAACATCCAGAAAAATCTGCCCAGCCTCCGTGCCTGGCAGGGGCTCGGCTGAGCCTGCTCAGGAGGCTTCCAGTGCTCCGCGGAACCAGAGGGCTCATCCAGGCTGCAACAAGTGTCCTACTCCGGTTGGCCTCAGGCAGGCACAGGGTTAAAAGGCTGACCCATTTCTAGTCCAGCGATGGGGCAGAGACCCGGAGGTGGCATCGCCATCACCCTGCCCAGCGCGGCCCCGGCGCTGGCATGGCCGGAGGAAGGCGGCCAAGCCACCAGGGCTAGCGAGCCAGAGCTGCCAGCTGACAAAGCTGCCTTTATTTACACACCCAGGAAGACAGAGGAAGGCAAACAAAGGAAACGGCGACGCAGCAGCGGCGCAGCAGCCGCCAGTGAGGCCCAGGGCTCCCCGGGGGGAGTACAACTCTTCTCCAGCCTCCTGCCCACAGAGCCACCTCCGTGAGACCAGTGGCAGCCACAGCCACCAGAACCATCCCAATGTCAGTGAATCCCAACAGTGTCCATGCAGCCGAAGGTGCTGACCACTGCTCCTCCTCCATGCTGAGCGTGCAGGGAGCTGAGCTGCATCCTCATCTTCCCAGCCAGGGGAGCCACGGCAGCCTCCTTGGCAGTGGTTTCCAAGCCAGACTGTGATGCTTATAAACCTGCGCTCCGGTGGCTACACACGAGACAAACGAGCCCAGGCTGCAGCCCAGATGCAGCACCGTTCACCAGCTCCTTCCCTGCAACACTCCGCCGCATCCAGAGCGCAGCCTCGTGTTCCCCGGCGCCGGGGCTCAGCCCAGCCCCAGCGAAGTCGCTGCAGATCAGAAGGTTCCTCGGAACCTTGTTCCACGTTTCCTGGCTTCTGACGGCGGCAGGAGCGATCGCTGCCTTCCAGAGGCTCCTGGTTTGGTGTTGGCAGATGCCGAACCCAGGCTACCCTCGCCTCTCACCCAGCCCATCGCACCTCTGTGCCACAGCTGGGTCGCAGCTCAACGCCGGCTCCGAACACCTCCCGCGGCTTCCGAGTCCTCCTCCCTCAGCCGATGCTCTCTGCGCCGCCGGACAGATGCTGCGTTCCAGCCCAGTGCTCCGTATCCATTGAAATCCTTCCTCAACTCTCACCCTGCTTCGCAGGGGTGTTAGGAAGTTTAATTAACTGCAAAGCATTAAAAGCAGCTGAGAAGGCTCCACGGCAATTCACAGATTCATCTCCGGTTACCGCCTCAGTCAAGCCCAGCCCAAGTGCTGGCTGTCGCCGTTCCCATTGCCCCCACTCCACGCCGGCAGCAGAGCCATCGCCACACGCTCTGCATCCCGGGATGCCACCACCGCGGCGCTGATTCGGCACCGTCAGCATCGTGCCTCGGGTGGCAACCCGTACGGGAACCACGGCGACAGCACTCGGCGCCAGGCGCTGCTGCCACAACACTGCTTCCTCCTCCTCCTCCACGATTGCCGAGGAAGCTCACAAACAGAGAGCTTCGAAAAGGCAGGGAGGGAAAAAACACACCTGAGCTCCTGAGCGCCAAGGAAGCGTCGTCTAAAAGGCTTTAAGGCTCCTAGGAGGTCCAGGATTTTATCCTGTGAGTCACGACGGAGCACGAAGCCCACCAGATCGTTATCTCCCGCTGGCAGCACCGCGCTCCGGCTCACGCTGCCTGCTGCTTTTCGCCGCTGGAAAACCCCAGCTGCAGCGGTCCGGCTCGGTCGGCTGCGCTCAGCATCCAGCCTCGCTTTTGTCTGCCGGCGGCCGCCTCGCTGTTCGGCATCACCCGTGCGCGGCGCCGGATCCGCAGCCTTATCCCGCGGGAGCGTCCGCCAGGCTCGGTAAAAACAGCTCGGGGAAAGGGATGGGAGACGCCAGGAGCTGAGAGCCAGGCAGCAAAACAAAGAACGGGGGCGTCCTGCACCGGGGCTCTGGGCTTTGGCTCAGCTGAGCGTCTCCCAGTGGCGGGGGTCTCCGGGTCGAAGCGGCGGGCGATGGCGAACCCGCGCCTACGTTCCACACAAACGAGCACCTTGCGACGGAACATCTGAACAACTAGGAGGGGAGGGGAGCACAGAGTGCTCACACACAGCTGGGCGGTGGGCGCAGCCGAGTCGTGCCGGAGCGCGGCCAGCGTCTCCCCGCCTGCCACGAAAGGCGCTGGCGCCGATGGCTCCTCTCCATCGCTCCCGGCTTGCCCTCAATGGGCACTTGGGGCCACGGAGCAGCTGATACGGAGAACACGGCAGCCCTTCGCGGCTGCCGGAGCAGGCGGGCGCTCCGTAAAGAAGGGAGGATTTTTCCTGTTGGAGCTACCCTTTGAAAAGGGAGAGGAGGGAGAAGGAACTGGAAACGACCCCGGCTTCCCCTCTTGCCCACCGCCCCACCGAAAAGGCCACGGGGGCAGCCCAAGGGGATCGTGTCCAACACGCCCGTGAATCAAGCTCTTTGTTCGACCGCGCTGCCCGCGCCTTCATCCCCCCCTCGCCATCAGCCAGACGCAGCCCGCGGCTCAATGGCTCCTTGTTCTGCCCCAAAACGTCCCGGGCAAGCCCCGCGGGCTGCGCTCGGCCGAGCCGCCCCACTGAGCCCCCCAACCCCGGCGATGGCTGCAAGCGGAAGGTGCCATCGCGGGGGGCATTTCGCCCCAGGCACCGAAACCGGTCCCTGCAGCGGCTCCCGCGCTCGGTGCCGCCGAGAGGGCATCGGGGCTGCATGCAAGGGTGGCCCCCGCCGCACCGGCTGTCGAAGCGCAGCTCCGACGGCAGCATCGGGGGTTGGGGAGGGAGGGCAGGATGCGAGCTGAGGGAGCCCAATTAAGTCCCGTTTAATTAACGGCCGCCGTATCCCAGCTGAATGATCGTCTCCAGGCGCGCCCGGGCTAGGCTGGAGGCATCCAGCGGGGAGGGTGTTCGGCGGGCCCCCGGTGATACCGGAGGAGGTAGGGAGGAGGTAGGGAGGAGGAGGAGGAGGGCTGGGGGGGAGGAGGGAATCGGCTCCTCGCAAGTTGTGCTCGGATTCCAACAGGTTCCCGCGGGCAGCGCGGCGCCGCTTCCCGCCCCCCCCAGCTCCCCGCCGAGGCCGGTACCGGGAGGGGGGCCGCACACCGTAATTAATTTTTAATTACGGGGCCGCCTGATGAGCCCGGGGGCAGCACCGGGAAGCCGCTTCCATGGTAACCGGCACCGACTGCCCGCGCCGCCGAGCCCGCCGCGACGGCTGCTGCCCCACCCGCCCGGCTCCGGTGTCTCCCCATCAGCCCCGCCACGACCCTCCCGCCGTTGTTCGGCCCCCCTGCAGGCCCCGTCGACGTGGCGGGAGGGTCTGGCGGGTCGAGCCCCGGTCCTACCTGTGCGGATTACGGCAGCGGCGGAGAGTAGCAGCAGAAGGAGCGGGAGGAGCCCCGGGCCGGGGCCGCCGCTGGGCTGGGCGCGACCCGCCATCTCCGGCACCTGCTCGGCTCTGCCCGGCCGCGCCGCCCGCGCCACACACCGGAATGAGCGGCGGGCGCGTCACCGCGGCGGCGGCGGGGGCGGGGACGCGCCTTGGCCCCGCCCGGTCCCGCCCCTCCCGCCGCCGCCGCGCAAGGGGCCGGGGGCAAAGTGCCGGCGCGGCGAGGGGCGAAGGGGTGCGGCGGGGACCCCGGGGGGGACCGAGCGGGCAACACTGCGGTGGAACAGGGATCGCGGGTGGGAGGGTGTGGGAGCCGGCCACGGCCCCGCCGGCGCTCAGAGCCCGAGAGTCAGGGTTTAGAACGAGAAAAATGTGAGAAACACCAGAAAAAAAACACCAACCCCCACGTTTGCTACAGCACCTCCAAGCCACGGCCGCCTGTCGCGACTCCTGCCGACAGGCCGAGGGGCTACGCGCATCACCAGCCTTAGCCTTTCCCTCGCCAACCGCGCCCCAGCATCCCTCCCCCCGGGGTTTGGTCGCCGCCAGCATCCCCCTTCCCTGGGTCCGATGTTCCCCAGCATCTTCCCTCTCGGCGTCCGGTCGCCTCCAGCGTCCCCCTACCCTTATTGCCCCCACAGCATCCCCGCTCCCAGGTTCCTCCTTCAGTATCCCTCCTCCCGAGGTCCGGTGCACCCCAGCATCTCCCTTCCCATCTGCTCCCCCAGCATCCTCCCTCTCGGTCCCCTCAGCATCCCCATTCCCGCGGTCCGCCTCCCCCCGGCATCGCCCCGCCCGGGGCCCCGGGCCGCTGGAGGCGGTGTTGAGCCTTCCCCGGCTCCGGGGGAGCGGCGAGGCCGGAGTCCGGCAGCCCCCCGCGGCCACCGGGAGCAATGCGGGGCGGGGGCTCATGAACCTCAGCCTAGCAAAAAACATTTTCCCGCAGATTTCCAGAAGGGTTTGAGCAGAGCAAATTAAAAACCAATCCACAAGTGCCCTCCCCCGAGTGCCAAACCGAACCCAAATAAGCCGAGCCCAGGACATAGTAGGGAAGGTTGACCCCTCCAGGGACAGGACCATCCAAGTCCTTCCACCCACCCACCGTGTCAGAAATAGCCTGGGCCCGCGCAGGTACCGAGCACGGCAGCGCAGGGCATGTCAAATGCTGCCAACGTCATTAATTAGGTTCTTCCAAGCTAACCTGAGGCAGGTGAGATGTCACTTTAACTTTATCATCCTGTCTCCTGCCAAGCCCGAAGATAAAACCGCTCAGGGCAAGTGTTGAGTCACAGCACGGGGTTGGGAAGAGCTTTCACTCAGTGGGTTGAGAAATCAGGCAGGTTTCACACCACCAGCTCCCCAGAAAACAGAAACTGCTCCTCTCTGGGACTGGCTCCAACACCTCCCCGTGCATCCCTCTGCCTCCCAGGATGGCAAATCTCTCTGCCAACCTGCCAACAGCTCTCCTGCCTGCCTCACAAGGCAGGGTCTTGGGCCACCGTAACTGTCTTAAGTCAGATTTATCCCCCCAGGCTGTAAGTGAGGGTTCGTCTCCACCCACCCAGGACATCAAATTCCCCTCTCCCTAGCAGGAGCTGAGGGCTGCTGGACAGCATCTCGGGTTGGAGCAGCTCTGTGGAGAAGCTCTCTGCTTGCCTCTGTGTCATTAGGCACCCAGCTCCTCCTGTCTGTCTCTTTTTAATTACATGGTTTAAACCCTTTTACACAGCATTGCACATCGTGACCTACTGCGACTGAAAGGCAACCTGTATTAGCTAAAAAGGTTTATAATAATTTAAGTATTCATAGGGTGCAGAACAATAAGTAGTAGGAAATACAATTTGCATAATAAATATCAATATCACAACAGCTTAAAACAAACCGTGACAAATTATCTGCTGCTAAGTGACCAGAAGATTACAGAATGCAAATTGCAAATCCTGAACTCTAGGAAATGACTTCCCCCAACCTCCTGCGTCGGGCTGGGCAGACACAAAGGGGCTGGGGATGCTCTCGGGCTGGCTGTGCTCCTGCTGGAAACATCTTCCAGCAGACTCTCATGTGAAGGGCAAGGTGATTTCCTCTGTCCTGGAAGCTCTGGCCTCAGTTGATTTGTCACTGTGGTGCTGAGGTGTGGGCAGTGATGGGAAGCTGGGTCACATCGAGTCACAGGCAGGGAGCGAGGATGGGAGTGGGGACAGGGGGAGTGGGGACAGGGGGAGTGGGGACAGCTGACCTGACCCACAAATCCATCTGAGCAGTGGCTGCTACACAGTGAGGTTGCTGCCCGAGCTGCTCGTCCCACTCTGCTCAGCCCACCTCTGACCCATCTCCAGGGAAGCCAGCAGGAGATGTGGGATGCTGGAACTACTCCATGCCTGCTCTGGAGGCAAGGCTTATGCCCTGCAGCACCTCCAGGCATCTCTCCAGCACCGAAGAGAAAAGCACTGCTGGGCCCACGCTTTGGTCTGCCTGCTGCTGGCGTCTCAGCCTGAAATGCCACAGCCCCCTGTCACCAAGCCTGCCCAAGGACTGCAGCAAACTTGGAGGCCCCCACGTGAAGGATCAGGTTTCCTCCTCTGCTTTGGCCGGGGTCAGGAATTCCTGCCAGGAGCCTCGCTGCTGCCACTTGCTGAGATCCCTCAGATGTCTCATTCCTGCTCCCCCAGGCACAGCTCAGCACGTCTCCAGGACCAGATGGTGTTTTTGCATCTTAAAACCGATAATCAATTGTTTGTTACTTCAGCTTCTCAATCAGGAGCAGAAATGAACTTAAAGAAGAGAATCCAATCTGTGATACACTCCCAGAGACAGAGCCAAGCCCCACAGCTTTAAACACTAAACCAGGCATGAGGAGAGAGACTGAGGCTCCAAACTGGCACCACCCTTGGAGGGGGCATTTTGATGTGCCCTGGAGGGTGTCTGCTCACAGGAGCCAGGCGTAGATACCTGGATGAAATTAGCTGCTAATAACACACCAGGCCAGGGATCAAGTTGGTCCTGGGGCAAATCAGCTCCAGCCTTGCTGTTCCCACCCTTGGGAGAGGCCACAACAGGGCAGCTGACATTCATTGCAGCCGCTGCAGAAGGAGTTTCAGGGGAAGCTGCTTTCAGACAGGTCTGCAAAACCTAACAATGAGGCTCACAGGTGGGCAAAGGCAGCCCAGGCTGCTCGCTGGCCACGATGGCTCTCCACTGAGTTCTCAGCTTTGCCATTCACTCCTGACAGGAACCCAAGGCGGGGAAGAACCTGAGGCAGCCAAAGTTTTCCCCTCTGCAAAAGGAAGTACCGCAGGGACTGCAGGACTTGCCATTCTTGTGCAGCTCTTTGAGCCTCAGATTAAAGGTGCTCTGGAGAGGGAGAGCAAAAAGCTTCCCCCGGCACTGGCAGTGTTTGCTGGCTGCACATTCTGTCAGGAGGAATCAAACCGTTGTCGATCTCGGGAGAGGAGCCTGCTCCCGGAGTTTCAAAGCCCCGCATGGCACTTTAGCCACACAATTCACACCACAGGCAGCGTGGGGCTAAATCCTGTGTAACCCTTTGAACGTGGAGGAGTTTGTCAAAAGGAAAGTGGAGAAGGAATAATCAAGTTAGAGCATTTCAGATTTCAGGGCTCGGCTGGCAGACTCTCCAGCGCTTCCCGGGTGGGCTGTGCTTCCCCCCTCCCCTCGCCCCCCGGCCGGCCGGGCTCCTGCGCAGCGCCTCTCCTGCCTGTCCCCATCCCGGGAGCCCGGCGCGGCCCCTTTGGAGATCAGGTAGAAATGCAAAGCCTCATTTCCAGCCTTTCATGTACTGTGACAAAGTTGTCATTTGCCACGCTCTCCCTCTATAAATTTAGGGCTTTAGTTACAGTACAAATAGCTCCCAATGCGTTTTATTTATCTGCCTTCCACTGCGAGGAACAAATTTGTTCACCATTTTTAAAGGTATCAAAGGGAGGCCCAAGCACCCAGCAGAACTGCTGCCTGCTGAGGAAAGGGGGCACCTTGGGAGGGTGCTCTGCTCACTCAGCACCCACAGCCCTGCTCATGCCAGAGCCTGGTGTTGGGCACCTCATTCTCATCACCTCTCTTGGGATGCTCAGCCACGCTGAGTGAGGACTGCCCCAGCCCTTGTGCCATGCAGGGACATGTGGGGTGCCAGGCAGCACAAAGGTGCACTTGGTGCACGCTGAGATGCTCCTGGGAACTTCTGGCCAGGAGCTTCCTGCCCACACCACCTGCCCTGACTGCCACAAACCAGCAACTGGACCACAGCAAAACTCAGAAACCATTAAGGGCCTGTTCTGCCACAGAGCTGCGTCCCCACATGTCAACCTCCCTCACTGTGTGGCCTGCAGAACACAAGCTCCTGCTACCACCATGCAGGTTGGAAAGGTGAGGCACAGGGCACCCAGTGGAGAGGTGCAGCTGGCACATCTGGCTGCAGCAGCCCAGCTCCTCGCAGCAGTGTGCCCTTGCTGCAGCTCCAGCGCTGCACCAGCAGCATCTCTTTATTAGAATAAACTCTTTATTAGAATAAACCAAACCAGGTTGGAAGAGACCTTCAAGATCATCGTGTCCAACCCATCAACCAATCCAACCCACCCAAACAGCTAACCCATGGCACCAAGCACCCCGTCAAGTCTCCTTCTGAACACCTTCAATGACGGCGACTCCACCACCTCCCCGGGCAGCCCATTCCAATGGGCAATCACTCTTTCTGTATAGAACTTCTTCCTAACATCCAACCTGAACCTCCCCTGGCGCAGCCTGAGACTGTGTCCTCTTGTTCTGGTACTGGCTGCCTGGGAGAAGAGACCATCATCCGCCTGTCTACAACCTCCCTTCAGGTAGTTGTAGAGAGTGATAAGGTCACCCCTAAGTCTCCTCTTCTCCAGGCTAAGCAGCCCCAGCTCCCTCAGCCTCTCCTCATAGGGCTTGTGTTCCAAACCCCTCACCAACTTTGTTGCTCTTCTCTGGACTCGTTCCAGCAAGTCAACATCCTTCCTAAACTGAGGGGCCCAGAACTGGACACAGTACTCGAGGTGTGGCCTAACCAGTGCAGTGTACAGGGGCAGAATGACCTCCCTGCTCCTGCTGGCCACACTGTTCCTGATGCAGGCCAGGATGCCATTGGCCCTCTTGGCTGCCTGGGCACACTGCAGGCTCATGTTAAGCCTACCATCAACCAGCACCCCCAGATCCCTCTCTGCCTGGCTGCTCTCTAGCCACTCTGACCCCAGCCTGTAGCACTGCATGGGGTTGTTGTGGCCAATGTGCAGAACCCGGCATTTGGATGTGTTAAATCTCATGCCGTTGGATTCTGCCCATCTGTCCAGCCTGTCCAGGTCTCTCTGCACAGCCTCTCTACCCTCCAGCAGATCAACTCTTGCCCCCAGCTTGGTGTCGTCAGCAAATTTACTGATGATGGACTCAATGCCCTCATCCAGATCATCAATAAAGATGTTAAAGAGCACAGGGCCCAGCACTGATCCTTGGGGCACACCACTAGTGACTGGTTGCCAGCTGGATGTGGCACCATTCACCACCACTCTCTGGGCTCGGCCCTCCAGCCAGTTCCTAACCCATCGCAGTGTGCTCCCGTCCAAGCCATGGGCTGACAGCTTGGCCAGCAGTTTGCTATGGGGGACGGTGTCAAAGGCCTTGCTGAGGTCCAGGTAGACTACATCAACAGGCCTCCCCACATCCACCAGGCGGGTCACCTGATCATAGAAGGAGATCAGGTTGGTCAGGCAGGACCTGCCCTTCCTAAATCCAGCATCCTCCAGCATTCTCTACAGCCAGATACCTGGACAGCTACCTGCTTCTGTTCTACCTCCGTCTGGGTCGACACTGATTTTTTAAGGGAGATTTTGCTGCGAGTTACAACCATGGCTGTCCCTGGCCACAGCACCTACTGCCAATTTAAAAACAAAAACAAAAACAAAAAAAAAAAAAAAAAAATGGGCGGCGCGTGAGCGTACAGGAGAATACGGGCTGCCCCCGCCCGCCTGCATCCCGCAGGTCTCTGTGCAGCCCATGGCGTGTCTGGGTGCTCGGGCTGGATGGAAAGGGTGGTGAGCTTCAGAATGCTTCCCCAAAGCACCAGTGCCAGGTTAGTAAAGCGGGCAGGTTTATAGCAGGGTGTAGGATGTTGGCTTGAGCTCCCCTGGGCCAGGCAGCGCAGGCACACGGAGCAGCCGGGCTGGCTGGGAGCAGCAGCGGAGGAGGCTCTGTGAAGCTCCCACACTGGACGGCCACCCTCCCTTTCTCCTTTTGCTCCAGCACCCTCTGCACATTCGCATCTGCTTTGTCATTTTCCTGCACGTGGGGGGCCCTGGCTCGAGATTTTCCATTCCGGTTTAAAGAGCAATAAGATGAAATTTAATTATTTCTAAGCCACAAGTGTGGCAATAAAACAAAACCCAACAACAACAACAACAAAAGCCGTAACAAACCCAAACCCACCCCTACCCAAAAAAAAAAGGCTTTTGATTTGGGAGAGATCCTATTGAGGATCTGAAGGGCTGTCATCAGTGCTGCATCAGTCTTCATTATCTGATTCTTTCTTCAATTGGCAGAGCTTTACAGAGAACAGCGCTCTTTCAACCGGCGATAAAGGGTGTTTGAAATAAACAGAGAGAGTCCCCAGCCAGCCGGCACCTCCGATGGCTGCGGACGGTGACTTAACGCTAACTCCTATGAACTCCTGCGTTTTTATCTCCTAATAAAAAGCCAGCCAGATGGGAGGGTTTTTTTCTTTCTTTCTTTCTTTCCTTTTTTTTTTTCGCTTGGCTAAAACCTTTGTTAAAAAAACCACACCAAAAAAAAAAAAAAAGAAAGAAGCCCCTAAGGAACTTCAGACACTGAAAGTATAAAAGTTCTCTCCCGGCACAGTCTCTCACACGTATTTATTCAAGACTACCCAGGATAAAAACACCATTTCCGTCTGGCTCACGCCTCGCTCTCCCCATCCCCGCCCCGCAGCTGCTCTGTGCCAGCAGCCGGAGGGATCCACCCAAAACCTGCCGGGATTCTGCAGCAGCTCTCCACTTCTGCTGCCGCACAAGAGATGCTTCACGGGGACGCCCCGGGACACCCCTTCCCAGGGCTTCCTCCATTCCCAGCTGTGTTTCTCAGCTGTGCGGCCCCCACACTGAGCCCTGGGGTCCTCCTGGGCACACAGGAGCGGCCCAGGTCCTCCTGCTCAGAGCCCACATGGTTCTCCCTCCCAGCTGGGGCAGCAGTGCCAGCCAGGCACCTACGCAGCGGTTCGTGCTCCCTGGAGGAAGCCAAGCACACTGCTATCGCTGCAGACACACACATGGACACAGGCCAACAATCCCTCCGTGCTCAGTGCTCAGCTCGAAGCCAGCAGCCTCCACCGCCGTGTCCAACCCAGCTTTCGCCCACGGGCTGGTTTCTGCCCATCCATGCAGCCCCTGCAGCCGAGCCGGGGGGGGGCTTGTGCCCCACAGCGAAGCCACTGGGAGGATCAACTGCATCCCTCAGCGCCTGCTGAGATGTGGTTTTCTATCACCTCCAATAAGCACAACCAGCGAGGTTAAGCTCCCAAGGTCTGCTGGAAGGAGATGAAATATTTTCAGCTGGTTTTAAAGAGCCCAGATGAGTCCCCAGAGTAAGGATGGAGCAGGAGCAGCCTCGCCAGCCCGGCTCCCCTGCCAGCCTAACCTTTTTACTAGGAGATAATGAGGAGTAAGCTATAATTCAGACTATTTATTTATTTCTTTATTTCCTGATGTGGATCCAATGGAGAAGGGAGAGGAGGACAAATCATTTCATAGCCTTGCATCATCTCTTCCTGCAGGATGAGTCTCTAATGCACCCGTGCCATAAAACTCAGGAACTGTGCCCTCTGCGTGGTGTTGTGACAAATTTCAGATCGAGAGGGTGCTTGAGTTGGATTTATTACAACTGGAAGACAAGAAATTGTAATCTTTATGAGCCAATGACACAGAGCCTTATAATAAGAGAATGAAGTATCATTTGAAATGTAAAGCAAATTAGATTACCAGGGTCAAACCCTTCTGCAGAGACATCGTGTCTCCCGTGCGCCGCTCCCGTTTGACATCCTCTTTCCAGGTTCCACATTAGCATTTAAGTGTTTTTAAAATGTGTTTAATATTCTTATAGGAGAAAAGTGCCTGCAGGAGTCAGGGCACGGAGCTCACGGGGCAGGGGAGGAAGTAAGCCGTCAAAAATCAGTGCCGGGGGACGCCGCAGCTCTGCCGTAAGGAGATGGCTCCAGCGCTAGTGGAGTGTACTGGGGGTGTTGAGCTCGGTCCACTGTGATGCCCACGCTCCTCAGCCCGTGGCAGAGCCCAGTTTGGGTCTGACCCAGCATCCTGGCTGCAGGGCTGGGGGTCAGAAAGCTCCCACTGCCACCTCCCAGCTCAGCTCCCTCCAGACAGGCACCATGGCAAATCAGCTGAGCTTTGTTGTTCGTTTGTTTGTGTTATACAAGCTGCTGGGGAAAACAAACCCTTCTGATGCCATCAAAAGCCCCACAAGAAGATTCCTCCTGGGTGTTGCCTGCCCCACCTGAATTCCCCCAAACCCAGCATGGACCCTGGTGACCAGGTGCCAGAGCATCAGCAGTGTTAACCTTGGCTCGTGGAAACATCCCAGAGATGCTGAGGTGCAGATCACAGCCTCCCCAAGAGCCCTCCCGAGGTTTGCCTGGTGGAGACAGGGAGCAGAGCCTTGCAGAAGCTTCAGCTCCTCATCCCCACCAGATAAATTCTCAGGATGCCAGCAAATCCACAAGGAACACATTGCTGCCAGTGAAGGGCTGTGTTCTCCTCTGAGGTCCTGCTCATCCAGCTCTGGTTTGTTGTTCCCTTCAGCATCTCCTTTGCTGGGGACACCTGAAGCTGCAAGAGGCAGCAAGCCCCAAACCTCAGAGCCAGGCTGAGCCAGAGGAGCTGCTCTGAGTCAACACCTGAGCAGCACAGGACGCGAAACCTGGGCTGGGCCTCCGGTTTAAGAGACTTCATGTCTTAATCACCTGTCAACACCACATGTAACCAAGCCTGGTGCAGAGGAAAGGTCTCCCAGAAGGGATACAAACACAGCACATGAAAGGAGAAGTCTTACTTAGCCTAGAGGGAATTTCAAATTAGGTACAACATGACTTCAGCTTCCACTGTCAAGAGCGGTTAGGCTGCCATTGACTCCGTCTGTAACACCACAGCTCTCCTTTGAAGCATCCACAAACATCTTCACCTTCAGCTCTCATTCCCCAGCTCCTGCTCAGTTCTCATGCGGCGACAGCACTTAAAAGCCGCAGTCGGGGGCCAGGACCCCAGCTGCAGGAGACACTGTGCAGCACACAGCAGCAAAGCAAAGCACACAGCAGCATGCAGCAGCACAGAGAAGCACAGAGCAGCAAAGGGAAACACAGAGCAGCAGAGAGGCACAGAGCAGCGCGCCAGTACACAGCAGCTTGCTGCTCCCTCGCCCCCAGAAGCACCTCCCATCACCAAGCAGAGCACAAGCAGACACAGCACTGCAGAGAAGGTGCCCAGCCAGACCCTGCCAGAGTGATCAGAAGCATCTCTGGTGCTGGTCCAGAGGCACAAACTGACTTTAGCAGCTCCTGCAAACCAGCCCCACACAACTCCAGCAGGAGCAGTGGTGGTTAACTGTCTGCCACCAGGACTGTCCATGGTTAACTGTCCTCTCCTTTTAGCCTGCCCTAATTTTGACTGAAAAGCATCACCAGAAAGGGCTCCAAGCTGTGGGCTCTCAAGCAGGCCTGGAAGGGAGCTGGCATTTGCTTACAGACAAATAATAAGCAGGAAAAATCCTGATGTGCACCTTCACTGGGGTGAGGCACAAAGAGCTCAGCAGAGAGGTACCAAAAGGACTCCAAAGTTATTTTTGTGAGCAGATGCTTTGCCCAGCTGGGGAAGAAACACAGCACAGCTTTGGGAGGGCAGACTGGGGTGGGCTGATCTGCAACAGGAGTGTGGCCTCAGGAAGTGATGACAGGATGGCTGTGCTGCCGCAGCGCCAGCCGGGGTGCTGCACAGGATGCCCTTACTGAGAGCCTCCACCATGAAGCTACCACTGCCCCCCAGGTGCCAGCCAGGCAGATGAGACCCAGGAACCCCTGTGCATGGACACCAGCTTCCCAGCATCCTGCCAGTGTCATGGAACCACAGAATTGTTTGGGTTGGAACAGACCTTTGAGATCAACTCCAACCATCAACCTCACACCACCCTGGCCACTAAACCACAGCCCCAAGTGCCATGGCCACAGGCTTCCTGAACACCTCCAGGCATGGGGACTCCACCATCCCCCTGGGCAGCCTCTGCCAGTCCTTGACCACTCCTGCAGCAAAGAAATTTTTCCTCCCTCCAACCTGGCACAATTTCAGCCTGTTTCCTCTCATCACCTGCAACTAGGGAGAAGAGGCCAACCCCCACCTCACTCAGCGTCCTCTCTGAGTTGTAGAGAGCGATGAGGTCTCCCCTCAGCCTCCTCTTCTCCACACTGAACACCCCCAGCTCCCTCAGCTGCTCCTCCCCAGCCCTGCTCTCCAGACCCTTCCCCAGCTTTGCTGCCCTTCTCTGGACACACTGCAGCAGCTCAGCATCCTTCTCACAGTGTCCTTCCTGGCCAGCTCTGCACACAGGCTCCATGCATTGAGTCATTACATCCCCAGCAGATACAAACACACAGAGGGAGTGTTTTAAACGTGCATCTTAGCCTGGTAATTGTGGGGCTTTTGTAGGCTTGTCTCAACTTGCCGACAGCTACAGAGCACAACACAATTCGTTAGCTCTGCGGCGGCGTTAAGAACAAAGCTGGAACTCCCATACAATTATATTTTATCTCAGAGCAAGGTGAAATCATTAGATATTAGTGAAGTGCAGTGGCATAAAAATGATCTGTTGGCGGGGGTTCATTACATTGTATTTTCAGAGCCAGGAGGATCAATGCCTTCATGCATCATGAATTAGCCTCACGCCCGCCTCGCCCCTGCTCTCCGGAAGCCCGGAGTGATCTATGGCTGCCATACATCATAGTACAGCACCAGGACACCGCCACAGGTCCCTCTGCTGAGCTGCCCCACCGCAGCCTGCTGCACAGCAAGGGAGACATCCAGAGCAGGAGGCAGGGGGTCACTCCTGGGCCAGGCTCTGCGGTGCATTGCAACCCTTCAGACGTCTCCTTTTGCAGCAGATCCATCACTTTTATAACCTCAGCCTTACCTTGCTCTCCTCACTTATGTCCAGGGCTTGGGAGAGCTCAGGGAAATTGGAGGAATAAATCCATTAAGTGATTTCTGCTGAGCACCTTCTGCCAGCGCAGAGCTTTGCCTCCCTTGGTCCATCCCACTGTCCAGAGCCCATCTGGGCATGTGCTTGGAGCAAAGTGGCAGCAGCAGCAGAGATCCTTTTGTGCCTCCCCACCTCCCGGTCAGTCAGAAAACCTCATTCCCCTAAGCGCCCCTCAGTGTGAGTCCTCTGGAAGAGCCACCGCTGCTCTCTCCTACCAGCTGCCCAGCCCAGGAGATGCTGCCTCCTTCTTCTCCTCCCTGGGCCTTTTTTCACCCTGGGCAGAGCAAAACTCACCTTCTCCCTGCCAACGAACCTAGTTACAAGTTGGAATCTTCCCTTTCCCCTTCCCAGCCCCAAAATGTCTACCACTGCCTGCTGCAATTAATTCTGGAGACACAAACAAAGGAGAAGGTGGTTGCTAGGCTTCTCCCACCCACTGCACCCGCACTGCACCCAGGGTGGCAGCGCTCGAGCAGCCTGTGACTGTCACACGCCGTCACCACCCCTGGTGCACCTCTGAGGTGCTGCTCTCATCCCCATCTCACAGGCAGGGCTCCGAGTTAGGGAGCAGTTTGTCCCCTCCCTCACAGGCATTAAGCAAATGCAGCAAATTGCATCTGGCTCTCCAGAACTGAGGACTTCCCTCCGTGACCTCTTTTCCCCTCAGCTTGCCCCAAGTTCTTTCCTGTGCTGAGATGAACCCCCGACAAGGAGCGGTTTTTTCTGGTGCAGCTTTGACCACCAGCCAGGATGTCCATGGAGAAGAGGAGATCTCCTTTCCTGTGCTCCCCAACGAGGGCAGAAAGGACCTCGCTGGGGTTGCAGCAACCCGCAGATAACAGAGCAGCCCTCTCGCAGGGGAGCAGTTGCAGCCCACTGTGTCCCACAGCTCCAAAAGCTCGGGGACAGGAGCAGGGTCCCCTCTGCTCTGCACACCAGATCCCTGCTGCAGACAGCGCGGTGCCCCTGGGCGCACACGGGGCTGGGTTTGATTATTGTTTTATCTAAAGCATTGATCAACAGCGCTTGAAACATGACAAGGTGCCAGCGCTCGCCTCGTAACGCGGCAGTGACCGCAGGCACAGGGCACTGATGCTGCTCTCGCTCCAGCTGATGGGCGGCTGAGCTCCTCAGGGCAAATCGCTTCCTGCCTGGCCCTGGATGCTCGCAAGGTAACGATCTGGCCATGGCAGGGGGCTGAGGCCCCTCGGACCGTGTTTCGACTCGTAGGAACTCGGCTTGATCCCACAGCCCTGCCTGCAGAGCGGGCAGCAGCCAGAGTGATCCTCATGGCACCCCATTAGCAGGTCCTGTGGTGCTGGATGAGTGCAGCACCCCATTAGCAGGACCTGCAGTGTTGGATGTGCCCTCTCCACCGTCCCCACCAGCCCAGCTCCTCAGCACGTTCACCCACAGCAGCAGGAGCCGAGCAGAGGCTCCTCTCCGTGCCAGGCAGTGCCCTTGCCTTGGCTATTGACGGCGGCGAGCGGGGAGCCTTTCAGAGCCTCTTTGTTGGCTTTAGACAATGCCTGTTGCCAGAGCTATTTTCGCTGCCTCTCCCCCGCTTTCCCCTCTCCAGCGCCGGGTTGGGTTGTTTTAAATCAATGGGCTCCGAGCGCCTCGTACTCGAAGTGACCTTTCGAATACCAGCCGGAGCCAGGTCATCACAAATTGTGCTCTCCACCCCCGCGGAACATGAAAGCCTTTTCATTTCTGACTGAAGGGCCGGGGAAGAGCTGGGCTGTGTTTGGAGAGCATCCACTCTGAGCTGGCCCTGGCACGAACAATGCCCAGCGGCTGCCTGCCCCCCGCGGCAGCGTCGCCCTGGAGCGCCGGGCGGCACCGCCTGCCGCATCCTCCTCCCTTGGCCACCCCCTTCCTGCTTTGGACGGCAGCCAGGAGACCCCGCTGGAACCCCGGCGTCTGGAAGGCAGAGCGGCTGCCTCTGCAAATCCAGACAAACCCGGGAGTGGAGAGGCTCTGCGGGGGGTGGGCAGGCATCCCGCCGAACGTGCCTGTCAGGAAAGAAGTCTGGAAGCCTCCGCGGGGTCTGTAATCAGGCAGGTATTTTGTGTTCCGGGGAAACTAGAAACCTCTCTCTCTTGCTCTCCAGTCTATAATTTCCACTCGCACCACTAAATTCCTGTGTCTGCCACGACTGCAGCGTTACAGAGCATCCTACCCCGAGCTGCACAAGCCCAGTGGCACTCGGTACCCTACCCCTGCACTTTCCAGGTTAGAAGCAGAAATCCTTCTCTTAGACCTAACAGAAATGAGAACAGAAAGCATTTTCTTCCAGTCAATGAGCAGGATCTGTGCCCAGGACCACGGAGCTGGAGATGCTGGTGCAGCACCGGGCAGTGGTGGCTGAGAAGCAGCCAGGAGAGAGGCAGTCGTGAGGTCAGGGTCTGAGAGTCCTCTGACAGCCTGGGCAGGACCCCAGGGATGGGCTTGTCCTTAGTGAACCTCAGAGTTCTGCTCGGGCACAAAGCCAGAGCGGAAGGACCTTGCAGTGTGAGCAAGAAGCCTCCTTCAGAAGAAGCATCACGAAGTGTGTGTCAGGGGAGAGGTGCACAGGGGTGGGATCTGCTCTGTCCATGGGCTGGGCTGGGGTATTTGTGAAGCCAATCCATGGGAACAAAGCCAGCAGCCGCGGGCCACGTGGCTGGAAAGAGCAGAGGGAGGGAAGAGAAGGGCAGCACAGGACACCCATGCAAGAGCATCTCCACTCCATGCACTCACAGGGAAGTGCTAACAAATTGCTTCCATTTCTTTAAAGCTCTTCGCTGCTGTGCTTTGCCCTTCTGAAACGCAAAGAGGGAGTCAGCACGACGCTAACAGCGCTTGGAGAGCAGCCTCAGTGACGGCACCACAGACAGCCCCCATCAAACAGCTCCAGCCACAGCAGCTCCTCAGCGGAGCAGCCAAACGCTGCCGGCGTCAGGAGCAGCACCTCCAGCATCCCAGAGCGGCGCTGGGATGACTTTGGCTCCCCGCACCCAGAGGCGGCTGCCATGGCTGCCTGAGGGTGCAGGGTGAGGGGCAGGGATGCAGTTGGCTGTACAGGTTCTGGCCACTCCACCCCACACTCCTGGTGCCCCTTCCCTACCGCCCTGGGGTATCTCAGGGCAGGATTTAACAGCAGGACATCTGGAAAGCATCAGTGCTGCCAGGTCAGGCTCTCCCAAACAGAAACAACTCAACCTCAGCCACAGGCTGGATGTGGAACTACTCACAGCAACACCTCAGCCCTTCTCCAGGCTCTGAACCCCAGGCCAGCTCAACGGTGCTCTAAAATGAATCCATCGAGCAAGAATGAAACACAAAGCACCCAGCAGAGAGTGGATGGTGCTGTACTGATGCAGTGTGGGGAAAGCTGCTTGCTCCCCACACACAGAGCAGCCTGCTCTGCCAGCAGAGGAAATCCATCTTCCACTCTGCCCAGGGACTGCCCTTTCCCCCCTGTTTTACTCCAAAAGGCTGCTCGGTGCATTGTGCACTGGGAAGTGAAGAGCTTCCTGCTTTCTCACACGGAGAGCTTAAACAAGGAGCTTGCTAATTATTTATTTGACCATTTAGGCCTCTAAACAGGTCTCAATTTTCTCACATTTTCTCATTATTGGGAATTATTCCAAAAGCCACTGTCGCTACCCAGAGATCGATGCCTCTGATCATATTTCCTTTGCCACTGTTCGATGTTTACCAGTTAAGCTGCATTAAATTACCACTGGCTTCAAAGGGCTGCCTCTTATCTGGGCTTATTTGCTTGGAGGATTGAGGAATTGCACAGATATCCCAAGACTTGTTGGACTCGATGCCAGCTGATAAAGCAAGCAAACACCGAAGTGAAGGGGGGGAAGAGGCTTTTCCTTGGCAGGAAGGGCAAGCTGGGAGAGCTCACCCGGGGCCAAAGCCAGCACCCCAGGAGCTGGGTCTGCTCCACGGGGAGCATGATTGCTGGATCCCTGCTGCTGCCCTTTACCTGGCACCAACACATCCCACACCTTGCAGAGCCTGCTCCTTGCCTGTCAACAGCACTGCCCAGCACCTCCTTGCCCAGCATCTCCCTGCCCAGCACCCCAAGGCCTTCAGGGGACACACACTGCAGCGGTGAGAAGCATCAGCCCATGAACTGAAATCAGGAGGTGAGAAATCCTCAAGGTCAGGCTCTGAAGCAGCATCTGGCAGAAGATGCCAAGCCTGCTCTGGATGCCTTTTCCCACCCCCAAAGCCTGAGGGAGCACAGGCACAGGGTCCTGCAGTGGGCTGCAAACATTTAACAGAGCAAAAAGCAGCCTTGGTTTTGAGCCTGGCTCTCACTGGACAGCCTCCTCCTCTCCTCTTGCTGGGTTCCTGGCCACCCTGCATGTTCCCCACGGGTGCCTGTGCCTGGTCTGCCTCCCCCACAGCCCCTCACCTCCACCAGTCAGTCACCACAGGCCACCATGCCAGGACCCCCTGCCGGTGCTTCTGGAGGCAGCTCTTCAGCTTTGCTAGGTGGCTTTGCTGCCCCTCAATGCTTTCACTGACAGAAGCACCCAGGCTTTGCTTGCCTTCAGAGATCCTTCACAGCTCTGACTTTGACTGAAGGGTGGAGGAAACAAATCCCTTTTTCTCAGGCATTGTGTTAAAAATACCTTCACCTCCGCCAGCAGCAGCCGCAGCTCCTCGCTGCCAGCCTGCTCCTTTAGACCCTCGGTGCCAGTAGTTAAGAGGGACAAAAGGGTGACTATAAATTGAAGGGACAGTGCTGCAAGCCAGCTAAATATAAGTGCCCCAGGAGCAGCATTTCTCCCTTGTTGTTTGCTGCTGGCTTCCTCCTGCCCCTGACAAAGAATCCCTTTCACAAGCCTCCAAAAAAGCACCAAGGAGCGCTGGGAGGACATGGGCAGAGGGGACAGGAGGAGGCTGGTGACCACAATGGCTCTTCTCCCATGTGCCCCTCACCAAAACAGCCCAGACCAGGCCAGGTGTGGGGAGGCTGCTGCACAGCTCAGTGAGGCTCAGTGTGGGGCAGGCAGGCATGAGCAGAGGGAGGCAGAGCGAGAGGTGCGAGCAGCAACGCACGACCGGAGGGATTGTAACTGCTTTTGACGAGGCCTTCTCCTCTGCATCCAGCAGATCCATTATCCCTGTCAGCAGAGGCTGGGGCTGCTGAGCAAGAGTTAAGTGATGCCCAGTGACACTTGCTGTAATCAGATTTCCACATTGTTTGAGCAGATACAGTTCCTGAGCTCCCCAGCTGTCCTGCCTCATAACACATCTCCCAGCGTGGTTGAGCTGCAGCTCCAGCTTCATCCCCAACCAGGCCATCGACCCCAGTGGTAGCCCGAGAGGGCCCAGGCGTGGCCTGAGGGCAAGGCTAATGCTGTCATGGAAAACCAGGTCACCAGAGCTGCTCCCCTTCCCCTGTGCGTCATCCATCATCGATTCCAGCAGGGACAGCACTCCAGGCTCTGGGGCGGTGCTGGGGATGCTCTTCCTAAGGCCACCAAGAGCCTGTCCCAGCAGGCAGAAGGTGAGTGGGAAGCCCAGCTGTAGCCCCTCCAGCCAGCATCTTGGTGGGATCTTCTTCCCAGCCACCTTCCCGTGGTCAGGAACTCACAAAGAGCCTGAAACCCCCAACTCATTGGCAAGTTTGGTTTTAGGTTCACAGAATGGGTTGGAAGGGTCCTTAAAACTCATCCAGCTCCAACCCCTTGCCAGGGGCAGGGACACCTCCCACCAGCCCAGCTTGCTCAAGGCCTCATCCAGCCTGGCCCTGAACACCTCCAGGGAGGGGGTAACTGGGGTTTGTCCTTCCTCTCTCCTGGACAAAGAGCTGACTGGAGAAGAGCATCACCTAAGCACACAGCGTGTACCCAACCAGAGCCAGGGCCTCCAAGCAGGTCCAGCATGACCACTGGGGCACTTTGTGTGTGCCTTTGGTTTGTTTAAGCCACTAAACCCAGGAGTGATGAGCACCCCTGGTGCCTGCTGGGCTGGGCAGCCGTTGCCATGGGCCCCCAGGGTGAGAGGCACTGCACAAAGGTGGTTCAGAAACTCCAGTCGTGAGAGGCAGGGCAGGATGGGGCACCCGAGGCTGCAGGAGGGGCTGGCAATCCATCCCTGCTGCCGGTGCAATAAAGTACACAGCCCCTTATTTTTCTTAATTATTCCTGATATTTCACCTGTCATGTTGTCAGCTTCCTCTGAGAGCCACGATAAATAGTGCTCCTCATCCCATGTCCTCAGGGAAGGTTTGCTATTTATCCCGGTGATGGGCAAGACATCAGGACTAATTAGGAAAAATGGTGGCCTGCTTGCACCCCAGCAGGGAACGGGGCCGGCAGCTCCTGCTCCTGGGGGGCTGTGTGGGTGTTCTCCATGGACATCCAGCAGCCTCCCCCCTTCACTGCAGCCTGGCAGAGGGAAAAGATGAAGAAGGTGTCCCCACGTCCTCCAAGGGCTCCACATCCCCAGGCTTAAATGCGGGAGGCTGAAGTTGCAGGGTGCCTCACTCAGCACCAGGGAAGTGGCCAGGAGCAGACAGAGGTGCCGGCAGCTGGGCTGCCCGGGAGCCAAGACACATCGACCAGGGACACCCAGCTTGTCCCCACCCAGCCCCTGCAGAGCCCGGCAAGATCAGCCTCTGTGCTTCACCAAATCCCCCCCCGGCCCCTTCTCAGCAGGGGAGGATTTGCCCCTCCTCACCCCGTGCCCACCGCACAGGCTCCCAGCGTGAGAAGCTAAGGGAGCTGGGCGCTGGAGAGGGCAGCTCACGGGGGAACTGCAGACACTCCTGATTAAAAGTAAGCAAAATTAATTTCGAAGTTGCTATGACCACAGACGAGAGCAGCAGCTGCGGCAAGGCTCGGATCCGCGCTGCGCAGCGCCAGGCGAGGCAGCCACCAGCCCTTCCCCGCTCCCTCCCACCCGCACCAGACGAGAGCTCATCCCCGCACCAACTGTGAGCGCACACAGGGGGCAAAGCGCTCCCGCAGACACAGGCACCAGGCTCCCGCCTGCCAGCATCGTCTCGCCGAGGAGAGGAAGGGTAGGAGAAGGGTGCCTGAGCTCCCCGCAGCCCCAGACAGCAGCGGCTGCCTGCGGAGCGGCGAGGCGGCGGCGGCTGCTCCGCTGACACGCAGCGAGGGCTGGGCAGAGCCGGGAGCCTTTCTGTTGGGAAAACTAATGAGGACAAAACTCTGTTGTCACTGTCACGTCAGGCAGCGCCGCCGAGGCTCCTCGCAGCCTCTCACGCACTGACACGTCGGGTGAAAGTTATTTGTTTGCAAATTCTGGCTCTGGGCACCAGCCCCTCCTAAAGAAGCTGTCAGCCCCGAGCAGGCAGCTAACGAGACGCGGGAGTGCGTGGGGCGGGGGGGAGCCGCCGCGAAAAGTGATGCAAAATGAGCAGCCTCGGGTGGCAAATCGCACGACCGGGAGCCTCAACCCCCACCCCCCCGGCACGCATGCGGGCACCGCGGCGCAGGGCGCACCGGCAGCGGCACTCTGGCCCTGCACCTGAGCTGGGGAGCAGTGGAGTCACTGGGAGAGCGCCAGTCCCTGCCATGGGAACGAAGCAGGGCGTAGCAAGGCTCCTGCCTCAGTGAGTCATTGATCCAGGACCTATCCTGGCAAGAGTGCCAGGGCTGCCAGTGTTAACCCTGTTCCCACCCATCCTGCTCTGGGCTCCCAGCCATGGAACGCTCCGATGAGCAGCTCCCTGGGGAGGAGCAGCTTGTCCCCAGGGCTGGTAGGGAGGGCAGATGGACAGGGCAGGCATGGGAACCACTGTGGTCTCCTCCTTTCACCACTGTAGTCTCCTCCTTTCACCACTGTCCCTGTGCTTCCAGAGGGAGCTGCGACTGTGGCACAGGCCAGGGGGTGGGTCGGGATGCACACCACCTCCCCGAGCAGTGACTCTGGGGGGGGCCTGGGGATGCAGACTGAAGTGATACAACTTGGGTGCAGCTCCCTGGGGGTGTTCCTTGGGAACATCAGCAGAGGGAAGCTGCATGGGGCTGCAGGTTCACCTTTGCCTGCTGCAGCTTGGGAAAGGGGCAAAGCATGCACCACAGCCTGGGGGCTGCTGCCCTGGGTTTTGGTGCTGCCCATGCCCTATCATGAGCTATAGACAGCTCTGGGGAAGGGTCCTGCTGCGTGGCAGCAACCTAGAGCTTTGTTCTGAAGGAGCCACCCCTTCCAGCTAGGCTCTGCAAGCACCCACCCAGGCTGGACGCAGCCAGGACCTCGTTCCTTCCAGCCACCAGCCAGTGCCAGCTCACGCCCTCTCCCTGCTTCCTCACCATGATTTTGCACTCAGAGCTGCTTCCCATATGCCACTGACATTCCCCATTCATAAAACTCAGCACCTCACTCTCTCACATCTCTGCAGACACTGTTTGCAGAAACAGGCACCGAGCTCTGCCTGCCAACTCTGCTCCAGAAACCAGGAAGCCTCTGAGAGCTGTGAGAGGATATGGAAATGCCCTCTCTGAATCAGGGGCTGGCAGAAGGCAGCAGGATGCCCTCCCTGGCTCTGTCAGCCCAAAGCAAGCAGGGCTGAGGAGCAGCTCATCACCCTCACCTTCCACACCTCAGGGTCACAGAACCCTTCTGCCACCTTCCCACCAAGCAGCTGACCTGCACCGGAGTGTCCTGCAAGCAAAGCTCCTGCAGGCCAGGAAACAGCTCCTTCCCTGGGAAGAAGAAAGGGAGAGGAAGGGGAAAGCTCCACACATGCCTCACCTGCAGGTGCTTCCCTGCTCAGCAGAGGCTGCTGGGACCCCTGCTCACAGACACAGCTCCTCACGGCAGCCTGGGAGATTAAATTAAAGCTATTTGCTCCGTGTTTACAAGCTACAAATAAACCTCAGGAAGCATTTGACTGAAAGAGGCGAGGGGAGGGGGAGAGAGGGGAAAAAACAATGCATTTTCTGGGCCAAATATAAACAAGCAAGGCCACAAACCTCCTCATGATTACTTATTAGCTGAGGGAGCAGCGAGCCAGGCGCTGGTACGCCTGGAACATTGCCGGGGAGAGCAGCGTCCCCTTCGCCTCTGCAGGTAGCAAGGAGGAAGCCAAATGTTCTCCTCCTTTTTCCATGTGAGGAAAGAGCTCTCCTGAGCCTGCACCTCCAGCCTGTGTTTGCTCTGCTGCCTTCATCTTACCCGAGTGCTGGGGGTCAGGGGGAACCCTTTCAGGTTGCAGCTGCATGACCTGCCCAGCCGGCGCCGGGAGGCTGCTGGGCTTTGGTTGTGTTTTTGTTGGTGTTGTTTAAGTGGCTGATTGAGTTCTCCTGGTTTTGTTTGGAGTGTGGTGCACGACGTGGCCCAGTGCATTAGTCAGGAAAATCAATAGCTGCTTCGGAGGGGAAATGGAGAGGAGAGCCCAGGGACCAAGCCTGGAGAGCAGGAGAGGAGCAGGCAGGGATGGAGGGCAGGGATGCAGGGCAGGGATGCAGGGCAGGGATGGAGGGCAGGGATGGAGAGCAGGGATGCAGGGCAGGGATGGAGGGCAGGGATGGAGGGCAGGGATGCAGGGCAGGGATGGAGGGCAGGGATGGAGGGCAGGGATGGAGGGCAGGGATGGAGGGGGCTGCCTCCCAAGCCCTCCCACTGGGCACCATCTGCCCTTGTTACCCCAGAGCCTTCATGGTGCTGCTGTGACAGAACACTGTGCCCCACAGTGGCATTGATGGCAACAAGGGCAAGCCTGCAGCACTGAAACCCAGCAGGCACCCTGCAGGGCACTGGGAGAGCAAAGAGCTCCATGCCCCAGACCTAACCCCAAAGGTTTAGGAGGTGTAAGCAAGTTTTGCACCTTTAAGCCATGAGTTGAGCATGCAAGGGTCTGGATTTAAGTGGCTTGAAGTTGAGATTAATGCTTTAGGCTTCTGCTGGGTCACATCTGACAGCCCTGCTCCAAGTCAAGGGCTGAGGTTTCTGCTCATTTGCACTCTGCATGTGTGCAGGAGCTGAGGGAGTGCTTTGGAAAGCTCCAGCACCTCAGGACCCCCCAGCCTTGCAGGTGCTCTGCAGTGTGGCTTTGCTTGGCAGACACAGAGGGACTCTGACCATCACCAGACAAGAGGCAGTCTGCACAGTGTGGCTTTGGTGGGGTCTGCATATCCAGGCTCTTCTGCAAAGGGGGCAAAGATGGAACCACCACCCTGGAGCCAGGAGGCTGAGGCACATACCTGGGGCATGAAGTAATGGACCTGAAGCCTCACTCTCGATGTATAGCTCGTCAATGATTAGCCCTTCTGTAGGGAAGCTCCCCTTGGCTGGTGATGCATTAACCAGGGGATGTATGGCCTGCTGGCCCCAGCAGCTCCTCTCTGCCATTGTTGGCTTGCCCAGGAAATCTGAGCTGGAAAGCTCCCATTTCAAAGCCACCCTCCACGGACACCACCTGAAGCTGGGGCAAGCAGCTGACCCTGAGGTCACAGTGCGAGCTGTAAACATGCCCCAGATAACAACACCTTTCCCCCTCCTCCAGGGGCTCCTACCAGCACCAGGGATGGATGGAGCTGTACCAGAGCCTGTCCTGCCCAAGCCACACACCAGCTGGGCCAGCAGAACCAGCCCTGGCCCCCACCTCTAACCACTCCTTTCTGTTTGGAGTCCGAGCAGGGAGCCTGTTCCCACACACCTCAGCATCTCCAACCCTATGGTCAGCTCCTGCCCAGGTGCCTCACACAGGGCACAGGAGCCAGCACATCCCATCTCCAGCAGCTCCACCACTTGTACTAGCAAGAAGCCTCTGCTGTGAGCTGTGCCCCAAACCCCTCAGCCCCATTCCCCCTCCTCTCTTTTCTTTGCAGGAGTAGGAGCACGGAGCTGAATCAATCGATTGCCAGCAGGCTGCTCGCTGTGCCCTGCCTGCCTTTGAACCTTCCCTGCTCTGAAATGGAGTCCAGGAAGATGTTGTGGCCACCCTGTTTGGCAGCCCTGGGCTGCTGCTTGGCTCTTGTCCTCCACAGCTGCCGGGGGGGCCCAGAACAGGCTCCGCTTGCTGCCGGTGCTGCCGGTCGCGGCGTGGTGGGCACTGCACCCTGGGGCAGGCCTAGGCCCCACCACACATCTCGAGCAGCAGAGGTGGCCATGCCTGCAGGAGACACAGGGAGGGCCTTGGCCACCCCCAGACTGCCCCTGCCTGGCTCTCTCCACTGGCAGTGGAAGCACAACGCAGAGCGGGAGATGCAAGCCCTGCTGCACCCCAGCAGCAGGGTGCAGGGGAGTAATCCAAGCTTAAGGCTGAGCAGCTGGGGATTAAACAGCAGATGGGGAGGAGGGAGAAGGGGACAGATTTCTTCCCCCTTCCCTGGCTTGTTTTTAATCTGTTCCCCTTTCAGAGACAGAAGGCAGAGGAGAAGGGAAATCCCCCAAGCGCAGGCTCCCAAGCCAAGGAAGGGTTTGGTTTGCACAGGTGTGGGGGATGGAGGCTTTCCAACAAAGTGCCAGAGCCTTTGCAGAGAGACTCTGCTGACAATGAAACTCTTCTGCCTCTTCCCCACATCCCTGAGAAAGGCTCAAGTTCCCCAGCCTGGAGGAGTCTGTGCCAGCAGCCCTGTGCTGCCCTGCAGAGCTCAGCTGCCAGAGCCACCTCAGCCTGCAGGAGAGGTTTGCCTTCCACAGACCTCCTTCCTCACCTCCAGACCTGCTGACCTGCAGCAAAGCCCAGCACCATGGGGGGAAAAGGCTGCAGTCCTGGGAGAAGGAAGCCAGCCTCAGAGGAAAGCCAGGTACCACTCCTGTCCCCACAGCCCTCCTCCAGCTCTCTCCCAGTCTGGCTGCAGGAGGAGAGGGGAGAATGAAGCCACTGAGGGGTTTGGCTTTGGGGTGTCTCCCTTCTGTCCAAAGAGGCTTGAGGTGCAACAAAGGCTACACTGCAGCAAGCCAGGAGGCTTCCCTTTGGGAGGGGAGATTACAAGGCAGGGATCACAGGAAGAGAGGCAGAAAGCAAGGCTGCTGCTGCTTCCCAATTATTGTGCACTCTCTGCTCTATTTTGTTGACCTCGCACATTTCAATCAGGCTTCAGCACACTCTGCCTTCACCTGCTCAGAATCCAGCCCGGGAGGGCTCAGCTCTCCCTGCCAGGCAGCCCTTTGATAAGCTCATTAGGGATGCTGGGCAGGGGGGGAGCTGCTGCCCAGCCCCACTGCCGATTTCTGGCATCGTCCTGGAAAGTTGTGGGAGAGAAGGAGGGGAGCTGAGAGGCTGCTTGATTTGCTTCCTCAGCTAAGGACTGGGGAGGAGAGCACTGCCCAGCAGCCATGGGGCAATGGAGAGCTGCTGGAGCCTGCTCTGAGAAGAAAATCAATCAGCCCACGGCAAAATCATGGATGAGAGGGAGTGGAGTGAGGCTTCAGAAGGGCAGAGTTGGACTGGGGAGTAGAGGGAAATCCTTGGCAGTGAGGGTGGGGAGCCCCTGGCACAGGCTGCCCAGGGAGGCTGTGGCTGCCTCCTCCCTGGAGGTGTTCAAGGCCAGGCTGGATGAGGCCCTGAGCAACCTGGGCTGGTGGGAGGTTCCCTCCATGCCTTCCCTCAGGGCCTAAGCACCAGCAGCAGCCTGCTTGAACAGCAGCCACACACTGCCTGCTGCTTGATGCGCTCGAGGAGCACAGTTCGGATCAGAGCTGAGTTGCAGGACCACTCTGTCCCTTTTTCCTCCCAAAGGCTGCAAGTCAGAGAAGCTGCTTCACATGGAGCAGGTCCCTGCACCATCCCTGGCTGCCCAGTGCCTCCCAGTGCCACCCAATGCCCCCCCAGTGCCACCCAGGGCCAGGGGGTTTGGTGTCCTGAGCATCTCTGTGCTGCTGACTTCCCCTCTGCTCCTCCTTTGGGCAGGCTCCAGTGGCTTTCCTGCTCTTGCTCCCCATGCCCCTGCTGTGGGCTGCCAGACTCTAGCCACAGTGGTGAGGAGGTTCAGCCCCTCCAGCACCAGCAGGAACAACCCAGAGCATGCAAACTCCTCCTGGTAATTGGAACCATTTGCTGCTGCAGCTCTGTGGAGGCACAGGGGGCACCAGGAATGTTTTCCTTCTCCCCCAGGTTTGCCTCATGGAGCTCCAGAGCTGGAGCTGGAAGAATTTAGCAGAGTTCACGACCTGGGGAGCTGAGGAAAGGCAGCAGCTGAGGCATTTCTGTGCAGTGAATCACTTCCTACCTGAGCACTGGCACCTCGCAGCTCCCTGCTCAAAGAGCAGCTCAATTATTTATCCTGCCCAAACCCAGGCCCCCTGGGTCTGAGCAGAGCTCTCCCTGGCCTTGCTTGGAGCAGCTCCCACAATGAGCCCAGGCACCAGACCGTGCCTGGATGCTCTGGGTGCAGGCTGCCCCAGGCCATGCCCTGCCCTCCTGCCCAGTTCCATCAGCCCCTGGCACGGTTGGTGACCCTCAGCAGCCATCATTCTCTGCTCCTGCCTAAGGCCCCAGCACAGCCACATCTCCCAAGCCTGGGTGACAAGCCCTCATTTCCTCCAGCCCTAGCTGAGAGTGCAGGGCAAGAGCAGTGTCAAAGGCCCTGGCAATGGAAGGCAGCAGGAGAGATTTGCTGCAGCACTCTGTGCTCCCACCCTGGCAGGCATCCTCAGCTGGGATCCACAGAGTGGTTTGGGTTGGAAACAACATTAAAGGTCATCCAGTTCCAACCCATGGGCAGGGACACCTCCCACCAGCCCAGCTTGCTCAAGGCCTGGCCCTGAACACCTCCAGGGAGGGGGCAGCCACAGCCCCCATGGGAAACCTGTTCCAGGGTCTCACCTGGATGCTCTGAGTGCAGCACTGGAGAGCTGCTGCCTCACTGCAGTCTAGAAGCCAAACCCCAAACACAAAATCTGGCTCAAGGTGGCTGTTGCCCAGGCACTGCAGCCCCCCTCCAGCCAGGCCAGGGGCTGAGCATGGGAGCAGGAGGGGCACAGGGGTGGGAGCAGCAGTGCCAGCGATCCCCACAGCCAGCAGTGAGAACACAAAGAAAGCAAAAGGTTGTTCTGCTGCTCAGGCTGTGGGAGCACAGGGAGCTGAGGCATGATTGCATTATTTCCCCTGTACTGCAGCAAGCCCTGCAGAAAGCTGCAATAAACCACTCCTGGCATGTCCCTGGGTGCAGCACAGCAAGCAGCTCAGCCAGGGCTGCCTGAGGGAGCCTCTGAGGCTGAGCATTGTGCTGCCAGGCAAGGGCCCGGGGCTGGGAATCACAGGGAGCCACAAGGCTGGGTGCTGGCATCTCCATGAGCTGCCTTCTCACTGCTCCCTGCCCCCAGGGTGATTACATTTGTGGCTGGCTGGTTGAAGGGGTTACTGGGGGCTGGGGAGCTCTAGAGAGAGAGGAGCACAAAGGAGGCCTGGATGGGACCTTTGCAAGCAGGGCCTGGGGTCCTGCTTAGGTACCACCCATGGGTGGGTGCTGCTCTTGCCTCTCCCCCAGGAGGCAGCAGGTCAGTGCTGGACAACTTCCAGTGTTCATCTTAGGTATTTCCTTAGCCTCAGGACAACAAAGCAGGGCAGCCCTTGGCTCCCCGCACTGCCTGCTGTGTGCTGCTGCAGGGCACCCAGGGTGCTGGGGCTTCACTGCTCAGCCTGCAGCACTCCATGCAGCTCAAAGCCTGAGAGCTGCAAAGCCAGAGAGCCATTTCCAGCTCCACCAGAGCTTTGCTTCAGCCATGAACCAGTCTTAAACTCACAGATCCCCCTGTAGGAAACGGCTTTAAGCTCAGCCTCCCCTCCTCCCTGCACCGCTCGAGCAGAGGAGGCACTGCCAAAGGCAGTCACGGCAAGGGATGCTGCAGCGAGCGGGAGGCAGGAGCCAGCTGATGCTTCCAAGTCCTCCTCCAAGGAGGCAAGCTGCTTGCAAACAGATTTGCAAGTAGTGAGGAGCACAAAAAAAAGTCATCTGCCAAGTTACTCATTCAGGAGACATTCACAGAGCCTCAGTACAAATCTCTCCACGCTGCACCACGCAGCGCCAAGATCTCCTGGCGCTGCACCTGAGGCTGCAGGCAGCAGAGCCCTGAGGAGCATGGGGCCCAGGGATGCTCAGCTGCTGAAACCATCACTCAGGATCAGTCCTTGGGAACAGGAGGTGAGGGCTGCACACCCTCAGTGCCTTCCAGCACAGGGTGCAGATGTGGAGGCTGAGGCACCTGCAAGCCACTGAGCACCTAGAGGAGCCAGGTGCTCCAAAGTGCCAGCCTAACCTCTGAGCCTGCCTGCACTCAACTCACTGCTCCTGAATGCTCCTGTGGGTGCCCAGGCAGTCACCAGCTGAAGCTGAGGCCAGCTCCATTTGCTGGAGCATCAGAAACTGCTCCAGCTGAGCACCTCAGGGCCCTCCATGCAGCTCTGAGTGGACATCAGCATGAGAGATGCATGACACAGCAGGGCTGGCAACCAAAGAAATGAGTCCTGTCCTGTGCCCCTGCTGCCAGCTGATGGCCACCAGCTCTGCCCTCGGGGAGCCTGCTCCAGCCCCTCTGGGTGGACACCCTCAGGTTTGTGGCAGTGCCTCCAAAGTCCCTGCTCAGCCTCAGACCTGCCCCAGCACAGCAGTCAGAGCAGACACAGCCCAGCGCCGGCCGCTTCGCCCTCCCGTCCCAGGGCTGGAGGTTCATCAGGCTGTGGCCCACTCCTGAGTGCTGTGTGGAATTTATTGGTACTCTCTCACCTCGTTAGATGCTTAAATAGATCTGACAGGACAGAAAAATGGGACTTGGGGAGGGGAAAAGAAAAGGGGAAAGCAAGAGAAAGAAGCTGGGGCTGGCATGCTGGGAGTCACCTCCACAGCAGCAGCCTGCCCTGGGGAGAGCACAGGGCACAGCACCAGCCAAGGGAGGCTCTGCAGCGTGGGCAGCTGATGGTCAGCCCCAGCAAGCCCCATCCCTGCAGAAAAAGGCTCTGGCACCACTTGGTACAACCCTGCTGGCGACAGAAGCTGGAGCAGAAGGTCAGCCTGAGGAAGGAGAGAAAGAGGAAGAGGCAGTGCCCACCCTGTTAAACTGGGCTCCGTGGGGGCTGAGCTTTTGCTCCCCCCAGCGACAGCTCCTGCTGCCCCCCCAGCTGCAGCCGAGGGTCTCCTGCGCAACCTGGGGGAAGCTTATCTCCAGCCCCATGCTCTCCCCCTGCCCTGCTCCACCGCGGAGCCGCTGCCCACCGGGGCCGGCGCTGGGAGCAGCCCCGGGCAGCAGGGACCCCGCCCGGGCAGCAGGGATCTCGCCCCGGACAGCAGGGACCCCGCCCCGGGCAGCAGGGATCCCCCCACGGGCAGCAGGGACCCCTCCCCGGGCAGCAGGGACCCCGCCCGGGCAGCAGGGATCTCGCCCCGGGCAGCAGGGACCCCGCCCCGGGCAGCAGGGATCTCTCCCCGGGCAGCAGGGATCTGGCCCCGGGCAGCAGGGATCTGGCCCCGGCTCTGCTCTCCCTGCTCCAAACCAGCTTCACTCCCCACTTAATTGTGATTTAGTGGGACAGCTCCGGTGTAATGGCTGCGGGAGACCATTATCCTGTGACAATGTTCTGTTCCACTGTTATTGCTTCATTAATTAAGTGCCAATTGACTATTAATTGCTGCAGATATGTATTATGGGAGAGAATCAGCTCCCAAGCAGTTAAAGGTCAATAAGAGGCTTAGCTCATCAGTTGGTATTTACACACACTCTACACCTACACGCAGCGCTCAGAGAAGGATTTCTCCAGTCTCTACAGAGACTGAGTGAGGTGAGAACAGCAGCTCCAAACCATTCTCCCTTGGCCTGGCTCCAAGCACCTTATGAAAAGCCTCTCTGCAGCCTTCCTGCAGGATCCCTTCAGGTCCTGGCAGGCAGCTCTGAGGTCCCCCTGGAGCCTTCTCTTCTCCAGGCTGCACAGCCCCAGCTCCCTCAGCCTGTGCTCACAGCAGAGCTGCTCCAGCCCTCAGTTCATCCTTGGGGCCTCCTCTGGACTCACTCCAGTTGGGATGCAGAGCTGGGATCTGGTGCCATAGATGGGGTCAGAGCAGGAATTCCAGCACTGGGCAGGGTGCTACTGGTGGGATGAGCAGCAGGGGCAGACCGAGGGCCAGGCGCTCATCAGGCACAGCTCAGGCTGGAGCTGCATTTCCCCAGGCAGTGCTCAGCCCACCTGAGTCTCTTCAGGAGAGGATGTGTCTGAAATCCTAGGAGTGAGCTGTCACAGAAGGGTTTTTATTTGCCTTCAGAGACACATCACTCACCCAGGCAGCATCCTCTGGCCCCTTCCCTGCTCCAGCAAGAGATGCCAGGCTGAGCTTTGTCAGGACACCTCCTGCGAGGGCTTCTCTGGTAGCCACAGACCAAACATCCTGAATCCAAGCAAGAAGCCATGCAAATCCCAGCTAATTGATACCAGGTCGCGTTTTGCCCTCTTTGGTTTGCTTCTTGCCTTTAAAATGTACTTTAAAGTGACTCCAAGCTAAGATGTTCTGCACCTGAAAGGAGCTGCGGTGGGGAGCAGGCTGCTGCCGGCCGCAGCTCTGGGCTCCTGCCAGGGCAGGGAGATGATCTGAGGAGACCTTCGCTCCCGTTTAACAAATCCAACCAGCCCATTTTCAGGAGTTCAGCATCTGAAGTGCCAGGCTGGGTTTGAACAATCTGGCTGCAAGTGTCACCACGCTGGGCCCTTTAGAAAGCCTGAGTGCAGCAGCGGCTGCAGCCCTTTGAAACCCGAACCCGCTGCCGCTGAAGCGCTGACCCCGAGCCGCTGAGGGGCAGGCACCCAGCGCTGGCTGTGGAGCCTACCCCCTGCCTGCCGGGGAATGCAGGCATCCTGCAAGGGGAGGTGAGGGGAGTGCTGAGCACACCTCTGCCCTGCTGGTCTGATCTGAGAGCACTGAACAAACCTCACCTGCCCAGCTCCTGCACCCTGCTCTTGCCCTTCTCAGAGCATCCCTTGCCCTCACCTGTCCCAGGACAGCTCCAAGCCTGTCACACTCTGCTCACTGACATCACCTGGGTCCTGTGTGAGCTCAGTGCACAGAGCCAGGGGTTGCCCTTTCCTTTAGCAAAGCCAAAGCAATGCTGAGCAGCCAGGAATGGGCTCAAGGATCCTTGGGCAGCCTTTCCCTCTCCTTTCCAAAGAAAGGTGGAAGCAGCTCTGCAGGGGGAAAAGGACACCTTGGGGCAGCTCCTCCCTGGCTCTGTCTATACCCCAAGAGTCCTCTCTGCTCAGCCAAGTGACAAGAAGCCACTAGGGCCATCAGCACTCAGAGGGGAGAGCCAGAACCTCACTGTCCACAGCCCACAGCACCCTGAGGATCAGCACCACGTGGTCCCATCCCACCCCAGGAACAGGTCCTGCAGGCAGCAAAGAGCCCATGAGCACAGCAGCCAGAGGGGAAAGGCAGAAGGTTTCAGCTGGCATTTGTCATCTCACTTCGTGGTTTGCACTTGCTGCAAAGATCATCAGGACTTTGGGCAGGGACAGCTTCTGGTGGTGAATGCAGGATGCACAGCAGGTCCTGCCTCTGCCACCTGCTCCTGCCAGGGCCAGGGGAGATCTCTGAGGGCTGAAGGTTCCTGACCCAGGGTGAAGCAGAGGGCAGCAGCCACCCAAAACTGCAGCCCAGCACACTGAGCAGGAGCTCCTCGGGTGCTGCAGCTGCTGAACTTCCCCTGCAGCCCCCCCAGGCTCAGATTGCTCCCTGCTGCCTTCTTGGGGGCTGCTATTTTTATCTCTGTGTTCTGCAAATGCCTCTCACATGCCTTTGGCCCGACCCAGGAACAGCTGAAGGCGGCAGCTGACGAGGGGTGCAAAGAAAACACCACCAGTTTGGAGGGCAGCATCTGCCCTGGCAACCCAAGGCATCACCTCCTGGGCCCCACTGGTGCTCCACCTGGGCTTTGGTACAACTGGCCAAGTGTTGTGGTTGAGAAGAGCGCCAAAAGTCCTCAGCACCCCCTGCTGTGGCAGCTCTGAGCAGCCCCTGGGCATGGGGGGGGGAGGAGGCTGCTGCAAGGCTCCAGGTCCAGCGCCCCCCAGCCAGCTCTGTGGTCCTCACCCATCCCTCCTGTGCCTCCACACCCCGGAGCTACCCTCCCAGAGGGCACACCCAGGCTCCTCTCCACACCCACACCCCACCTCCAGACCCACAAACTTCATCTGCAGGGAGTGAATCCTTTCAAGAGGGCCCCGAAGAGCAGCTGCCTGCTGCTGGGGAAGGGGGGGGCAGTTGTGTGGAACAATAAGAGGAGATATCATCAGCGTGGGGCTGTGATGGTGCCACATGAAAAATAAAACACACACTGCTTAATCAAAGCACTACAGACACTTTTAAGTAATCCCAGCCCTGGCTTTGCATAACTCCAGATCCTGCCAGCAGCACTCCTGTCGACCACAAGAGACCATCACAGACATCAAAAATTCTCCTTTAAATTTATTTTCTGTAAAGAGTGCTCTTTTGAACTGCGCTGGTGGAAGCTTAAGGGTACAAAAACCTGCCTCTCTCTTTTTTTTTTCCCTCCCCCTTGTCTCTCCCTCTCGCTGAGGATGCTGATCTGTGGGGAAAGTGCTGCCACAAGCCTCTGTGCCTCCTCGAGATACCCTTCCCTTTCATGGATCACTTCTCTTATCAGCCACTTGATTAAGACATTAAAAGAAAGAAGGTGAAGGAAGGTTGTGAGACAGGAAAGAGGCAGCTCCAGGCTTCCTCCTCCTCCTCCTTGAAGGCTGCACTACAGCTGCTGTCATTCCCTCCAGGAGCTTGGCTCACTCAGCAGCAGGAGCAGCACCCAGCCCAGGGAGCCCTCTGACTCCTGCCGGGAAGGTCCCCAAAAGCCAACTGGGACACAGAGCTGCCCTGTTCGGGCAGAGCCACTTCCAGCTCTGAGGGCTCGGGCAGAGCCACTTCCAGCTCTGGGGGCTTGGGCAGAGCCACTTCCAGCCCCGGGGAGCAGCCCCAGGTGATGGGATGCACCGGGACAGATCCTGGCACCCCCGGGAAGGGAGCTCAGCGTTGTGCCTCTTCCAGCCGCGGGCAGGATGAGCAGGAAGGGAAGCAGCGCAGGGCTGCTGTGTGGGAGGGGGCAGGGGGAGGGGGTGGGGGATTTATGGGCTAAAAATGACAAAAATAGCGATGGCCTTAAGGCAACAGCGTGGCTGGCTGGCAGCCCTGGGGCTTGGAGGGCTCTCTGCTCAGATGTGGGATGTCTCTGAGAGATAAAAGGGGGACATCAGTGCCTCGACTTCCCCGAAACTCTGCTTTGTGTGCAGTGCTCTTTACCCTGTCAAAGGGCTCCACAAAAGCGAAATTAAACACTTACACTTCCCCTGCCAGACATCAAAGCCACACTTATCAGAGCGCTGGGGAAGGCAGAGCCGGGGCCAGGGCTGGAGGTGTGCGTAAGGACAGGCAGCAACACGTGCCCCTTGCAAACACGGCGCAGCGCCGAGGCTTTCATGTGCTGCGCACAGCCCCCGGTGCACTAAATACCTGCTGGCTCCCCGGGGGGGTTCCAAAGGCATTCCGAGAAAAAAGGGGGGGAGGTTTCAGCTTTTTGTGTGTGCAGAACGTGCTTGGTCTGGACAAGAGGAGAAGGATTTGCTCTGACAACAACAACAGAGCTGAAGGAGCCTCTGGAAGCCTCAGGCCTCCTGCGGGCTCAGGGCTGCCCGAGCACCAGCAAGCTGGCCAGGAAACAGCAGCGGCGCTCCCTGAGGAGGATCCTTTGGGGAAGGGTCACAGCCAGCACCGAGCCAGGACTCCAGGGTCAAGGTGCAGCACTGGGTGGGGCAGTGCCCAGCAGCACCACCCAGCAGCGAGGGCCAGCGTCCGTCCCTGAGTCAGACCACGGGAGGCGACTGCAGGCACACAGCCTCGGTCCTCAGCTCCTGCTGGCACAGCTGGGAGGTGAGGAACAGAGAATCAGAGAAGTTTGGGTTACAAAAGCTCTCCAAGGCCATCCAGGCCAACCCTCAACCCAGCACCACCATGGCCACAGGTTTTGGGAACCCCTCCAGGGATAGGGACTCCATCACCTCCCTGGGCAGCCTGTGCCAGCCCCTCACCACTCTGGCAGTAAAGAAACCTTTCCTCATCTCCAACCTAAGACTCCCCTGGCTCAATTTCAGGCCATTTCTTCTCCTTCTATCACCTGAGACTAGGGAGAAGAGTCCAACTCCCACCTCACTCAGCCTCCTTTCAGGGAGCTGTAGACTGTAAGGATGTCCCTCTCAGCCTCCTTTTCTCCAGCCTAGCTTCTAGCTTGCTTGGCCTCTGTCTGGATAAAGTCATTTGAGTGCAGGTGGCCTCCCAGTGTTTCTTTTCCCCAGCCAAGAAGCTTTTCTACATAGCCAGGAGACCACCAGGCCCTTGTGCCCCACCACTACCCCACTTCATCTTCCCAAAGCAGCTCCTGCTCCCCCCTACCATCCACCCCCCTGCCAAGGCAGCTCCTGCTCCCCCCTACCATCCTACCCCCTGCCTAAACAGCTCCTGCTCCCCCCTACCATCCACCCCCCTGCCAAAGCAGCTCCTGCTCCCCCCCAGCATTCCTGCAGCCATCCCACAGCCAGGGGCAAGAGCCTCACCCAGCCAAGACAGCACCCAGAGGAGCTCAGCCCCACCAGCACCCGTGGATGGGGTTGGAGCAGTCAGCAATGTTAGCCCTAACAACCGGGGGGCCACCAGGCCCCCCGGCCTTTGTAGTCACCACCACCATCACCCAGTGTGCACTGTGGGCACTCACCTGAGATGAGAGGAGGATCCTCCAGCCCCGAGGGGCTCAGCTTAGGGCTGCTGCCCTTCCTGGTGGGGAGTAAATAGGGGAGTGGGTGGGGAGGGCAAAGTGGCCACACCTGGGGAGGGGAGGAGACTCCAATAGAGCCCAGGTGCTGTGGGTTTGAGGGGAGAATGGGGTGGGAGGGGTGGGAATGGGGCAGGTGTGGTGGGGAAGCAGAGGTGGTGGTGACAGGAGGGGACTTTAACTAACTTCATCTTCCACAATGCACAACTGAGGCCATGCTTGGCTCTGCCTCCACGCAGAGAGAACCAAGCCACCCATGCTTCCTCTTCTCCAGACTGAACAATCCCAGCCTTCAGTTTATTAAAACCTCATCTCCTCACCTTCCCAGGGGGTGCTGCAGACTCCCCAGGGTACCAGGAGCACGAAGTGGGGAGCAGGCACTCCCCACCAAAGCTACTTAGCACCCTGAATAATTGATGGCGGCAGCCGCGGCCCCGCGGGGCGCAGTCCCCCGGAACCTCCCCAGCAGTGTGGACTCAGCTAAATGTCTTCATGAAAGGCTCTGCAGCAGCCCTCCTCTGCACAGCAACTGCACCCAAGGCAAACTAATAGCTCCAGCTGGCACTCGTTGAAAAGTCACTTAATATTTCAGTGTGCAGGGAGCTTTGTTTAATGGGACAGGCTGCTTCTCCCTAAGCAGTTGGGAAACCCCTTGACATCAGATTAATAATGTCAGCTTTTATTGGGGCTCTGATTTGAAATGATATTAAACTTTTCAGACTGTCTCGACTGAGGGAGGAAGCTGTTAAGATGTGGACAGTTTGGATAACAGGAAAAATAATAGGTGCTGTCACAGCCTCCCTGGCAGCCTGCAGGGGGTGGGGGAGCAGCGAGGAGCAGGGAGCAGGAGGGGAGCTGCTGGCCAGGGGCGGCTCAGCACCGCTGCTGCCAGCTGTGCCCAGCCCGGGCTGAGAGGGGATCTGATCGAGGTCTGTAAGCATCTGAAGGGTGGAGGGCAAGAAGGTGCCCAGGCTCCTTTTGGTGGTGCCCAGTGACACCACGAGGAGCAGAGGGGACAGGCTGGAACCCAGCAAGTTCCACCTCAGCATGAGGAGACACTTCTTCGGTGTGAGGGGGCTGGGGGACCCTCCCCTCTGGCCAGGGGAGCACAAGTCACAGCTTTGTCCTCAGGGGCTGCAAAATGACCTGAGGAGCTCATAGATTGAGAGAAAGGGTTGGAAGGGACCTTCAAGACCATCCAGTGCCAACCCCCCACCATGGGCAGGGACACCTCCCACCAGCCCAGGTTGCTCAAGGCCTCATCCAGCCTGGCCCTGAACATCTCCAGGGAGGGCACATCCACAGCCCCCCTGGGCAGCCTGTGCCAGAGTCTGCCCAGCCTCACTGGCAAGGATTTCTTCCTCCTCTCCAGTCTCAATCTGCTCTCCTCAAGCTTCAATCCATTCCCTCTCATCCTGTCACTCCCAGCCCTTGTCCAAAGTCCCTCCCCAGCTCTCCTGGAGCCCTTCAGGAACTGGAAGGCTGCTCTGAGGTCTCCCTGAAGCCTTCTCTTCTCCAGGTTGGACAGCCCCAGCTCTCCCAGCCTGTGCCCACAGGGGAGGGTCTGCAGCCCTCTGATCACCTCCGTGGACACTCTCCGGCAGCTCACTCTGTAGAAAGCAGCTGGAGCAGCCTGGCTGTGCTGCAGCCAGCACGATGCCCTCTCACCCATGTGCTGCTTGCTGCTGCAGCCTCAGTCCCCAGCCTCTGGTCGTGCTGAATCTCCCCCAGCAGCAAGGAGCTGCACGCCCGGAGCATCGCGCAGCTCGGCGCCGGGAATCGAGACCCTCGCAGATGATTTCCACAGCCACGTTTCCAGCTTGCCTGCTGTCAAATGAGTCTTCATTACCAGTTTATTCTGGACCACTGGCTTACAGAAATCCGCCTTTGACAGCCCTGGCTGCTGGGAGCAGCTGAAGGATGCCGCCTGAAATTGCACCTTTTGTCTTGCATGACAGGAAGCGGCGGCGCTGCGACTCGCTTCACCGGGAGGCTGGAGCTGCCCCTCCCCAGGTCCAGTCCGCAGCCCCTGGAGCTGATGGGATTTACTTTGCTCCATTAAGGCAGCGCAGAAGTTGCGGTGGCTGCTGCATGACAAGCAGCAGGTGAGCCCAGGCGTGCCGAGCCCCGGCTGGGAGGGTGCCCAGGCAGCTCATGCAGGGCAAAAGCGTCCTCGGGCCAGGGAAGGGGCAGGGCTGCCCTCCCAAGCTTCCCAGGGCCTGCTCCGAGCCTCGGGTTGCATTTCATACATTCAGAGAACCATAGAACAGGTTGGGTTGGAAGGGACCTTCAAGATCATCCAGTTCCAACCCTCTCCCACCAGCTCAGGTTGCTCAAGGCCTCATCCAGCCTGGCCTGAACACCTCCAGGGAGGGGGCAGCCACAACCTCCCTGGGCAGCCTGTTCCAGTGTCTCAAAAGAGCAAGAGGACCTCTCCCACTGCCCTAGAGGAAGGGTCCCTTGGCCCTGCTGCTCGTTTCTGGTTTCACTCACAGAGGCACCACAGCCACTCCAGGCACATCACCGGGGGGCTGCTCCTGCTGCTCCTCAGACATTCCATGATGCTCCATCAAGGAAAGGTTGGGCAGGGCTTGGAGCAATCTGATGTAGTGAAAGATGTCCCAGGAGGGTTGATGGAGGATCTTTAAGGTCCCTTCCAACCCAGCCCCTGCCATTTCCAAACCACAGCCTCACCTCAGCTCTGCCTTTGCCTGAAGCTTGGTGGCCATCAGTTTCTCCACCCACTCCCTGCCACCTTTGCTCTGCATCCCAGCTTGGCATCCCCTCCCCATGTGCCCCAGCAGTGCTGTCCCTGGCTGACCTACACAGGAGCCATCTCCTTTGGCTGCCTCTCTCCTTGCAGTTGGTGGTTTGCAGAGGCAGCCTCTGGCTTTGATTATTTCCCACAGCCGTGCTGTAAATCTCATTTCAGTCATGGTTTGCCACTTCAGCAGCTGAATGGATCCATTCTGCCTGACAGAAAAGGCAGGGAGGAAGCTGCAGCTCTGGCTGGGTAATTTACAGGACAAGCTCAGCTTCCCTCATGCAGATTCAGACCTTTGCTCTGTGTCAGATTTTATCAATTAGCAATTAACAGTGTAATGGACATCTCCTAAAAACACAGCTGCCCTCTTTCCAGGGATGTCTGCTGGAAACCCTTCAGCAGTCTGCATCTGATGTGCTGAAGCTGCCACCTTCCCCTCTGCAGAGTCACCTCACTGCTGCATCCCTGCCCCTGCTGCCAACCATCCTCCTCTTGGCAGCTTGGGCTCAGCCACCACCTTCACCGAGGGTCTGCATGGACCAGCACCAACATCCCACAGCCTCACTGCCGCTGCTCAGAGGGGCAGAAGCCCCCCAGGGACCACAATGTGTGAGTCTAATCACAGCAGGCAGCACATCCCTGTGCTCTCTGCATGGCCAGGTGCTCAGGGTGAGCACCACAGGGCACAGGGGCTCACATAGGCAGCAACCTGCAGCCTGGCACAGGCCACAGCTCACCAGCTGTGCCAGGCCCAGGGGTTAGGTGGTTACCTAATGATGCCAGCAGATGAGCTTCAAGTCAGGACAATGCCACCCCCAAAGCTCACCTCAAACCTGGTCCCAGCTTCTCTGGGGCAGTCAGAGAGTACAGACCCACTGGCAGGACCATATCAAACCCCTGGGGACCAGCTGCTAGGACTCTTCTCACCCCAGGCAGCAATGATGGCATCAAAACCAAACCCCTTAGAGCCAAGCTCAGCGACCAGAGCAAGGGAAGAGAGAAGTGTGATTGAGAGTCTGAGGTTAAGAGCAATTGCTTTTATTTGCCTTATTCCAAGCCTGCTCTGTGTTGTTTATCAGGGTAGAAGTTACAAGATCACAGCAGGCAGGAGAGGCAGGGCAGGGGGAGCAGCAGGATTGCCACAAGTGGCTCCTGAGGGCCAACCCCCCCCAGCTAAAAGGCTTCCAGCAGCACTTGCAGAGAGCAGCTGGGCCTCAGGCAGCTCCGTGTCAGACAATCTCCATGCCACCAGGCTGCTTGGGAAATCCTGACCTGCAGTGTGGAAGGAATCCTTCAGCCTAACCTCCCCCATCTGCCACTCCTGGTGCCTCCAGAGCCACCCTTTGTGCCACCAAGCAGAGCTGCTGAGTGACGTGTGCCAGGCTTCACGCCTGGCACTGGCCGTGGGCACCAAACCCTCCCTGCATGCAGAGAGGGAGAGCTGGGTGAGGAAAGCACCACCTGACATGGAAGTGAGTGCAAATGGGAAGAGCTTTGCAAGGGCTCTTCTAACCACATGAAAATGCAACAGGGCTGAGGGCTGCTTGGCTTAAGAAGGCAATAAAAATGCTTCACGTGCTGAATTCTGCTCAGCCTGGGTGAGGGGGAGAAAAAACACCTCCAGGAGGGGCTCAGTGGGGCTGGGCTTCCCTTACCCCCACAGCAATGTCAGACAGGGTTCCTGACTATCACTGTGCTAATCACCAGCCTGGGGGACTGTGTGCCCTTCCTGGGGTGATTTGGCTTCACCAGGCAGGCTGTTGGGTCCTGTGCCAGGGCAGCACAGTGGTGCCCACCTACAGCACTCCTCCAAGTTCCAGCACCATGAATATTCCCTCATCAGCTGCACCAGCACTCAGCACCCCTCCAGCCAGCATGTGCCAGCCGTTGGCCCTGAGGTGCCAGCCCCGGGGTGCCCCTCCACGGCCCCGGGATGCTCCTGCCCTGCCTCCCTCAGCGTCAGTTTCAAGAGCCCCCGACCTTTAGCAATCATTTCTGCTGTTATCTGAACACTTCCTAATTCCTCCCCTTCTGTCCCTGCAAATCCAAATCCCATTGAAGTTAATGCCCTTCATTTTCATTTATAAAGACAGATACAAAATAATTATTTCCTATCTCTGCTGTTTCCTTATCTTTTGTCCTAATAATTCCTCACTGTCTCCCTTTCATCATCTGTCTGCAGTACAAGAAACTTTTCTGTTAGTTAAAATATTCTGTGTGTTCATTTTCCTCCCCTTTCCTATCTCGGCGCTGCTCTCCCCCTACCTGCCCTGCTCCCCCCCAGGCCTGCCGGTGCTTTTCACGCTCACCCCTCCACTGATCTTCACATCTCGCTGCTGTTTGGATTTCAGCTTGCAATTTTGTATGCAAATTCCAGCAGGCCACCTCTCCAGGCTCTGCCTTTGATATCGGAGCAGCCCTGCCTGGCTGCGGTGTTTTGCATAAGCATCGGCAGCGGCTTGGTCCTCGCCCCTGATGAAAGCGGCCAGGCAGGCAGGAGCAGATGTGTCTCCTGGTGACAAGTTGATTAAAAGAAAATAAAGGTGTTTTGTCTGGAGAGCAGCCCCGAGAGCGCCAGGCAAGGGCAGGGATGCTGCTGCGGAGCTCTGGAGGCAGGCAGGGCCTCGGGGAGGGGCAGGCATGGCCAGGGACCAGCAGCTTCTCCTGTCCTCCCAAACCCACTGCTTTTGTCTGGGCATCCCCAGAGCACCGGGGCTCCTCTTTGGGCTCACACAGAGTTCACAGTGCCTGAGCACCCTCTGCACCTCATCTCCTCATCCATTTTAGCCCACAGCCCTTCCCCATCACCAGAGCCTGCCGTGGTTGTGGCTCGAGCATCCTCTCAGCTTCCCTGCACTACAAATGCTGGCCCTGGTGAAGCCAAATCACAAATGCCAATGGCCTGGGTCCTTCCAAGCCTCCAGATCAACACAGCAGCACTTCAGAGGCAGCTTTGGGTAGGTATCTTACATGTCCCCCTCCTCAGGATGTTGGTGTCGGTACCCACTACCCTGTGCTGACACACCAAAGCTTGCTGGTAGAGCAGTGTCCACCTACACACATCAGACCTCTGACATCTCTGGGTTTGCAGTCACAAGGAACAGGATCCTAAACGTTCAGAACTGGACAGCAGAGGTGCCCAGAACACCTTTCCAGCAGCAGTTCATAGATCATTGAGTTGTTTGGGTTGGCAAAGACCTCACAGATAGAGTCCAGCCAGCAACCCAGCCCCACCACGGCCACTGAACCATGTCCCCAGGTGCCATGGCCATGCATTTCTTGAACACCCCCAGGGATGGGCACTCCACCACCTCCCTGGGCAGCCTGTGCCAGTCCCTGACCACTCTTACAGCACAGAAACTTTTCCTGACGTCCAACCCTCCTCTGGCACAATTTCAGGCCAGGAATGGCTTCAACTTCCCCAACTCCCTCAGGCTGCAGCCAGCCGGGATGCGTACACACCTCCCTCCAGAACTTCCTCGGCTTCAACACTGCCTCCAGATCACTGGGTCAGGGGCAGGCTGCAGAGCCCTGGCGTTGGCTCACGGCGGCTGCGTGGCCGCGGCTCGGGGAGAGGGAGCTCCGTCTGGCACCGCGGAGCCATCGCGGCGGATAACTAACTGCGAGTAGTGACTCACCAGCAGCCCGTGCAGGCAGCGTGTGCTTAAACCTGTGCAGCCTAAACAATTGTTAAAGATGTCAGTTTATGCTGCAGACAGCTTTTTAGTGAAAGAAGGAGGGGAAAATATCAGGTTTTAAATTAACGAGAGCAGACCTTATCTCCGCTGCTTCTCCTCGCCTCTGTTTGGGAAAACACTCCTTTATTGTCGGCTCTTTGTTGGGCCCCACACGCCAACAGCCACATTTCAAAAGCCTTTACAAACATTAACCAACCAAACCTCAGCGCTGGGAGCTGCAGCAGCAAAAGCAGCGAAGATTAATTCACTTGCCCCAAGTTATATTAAATCAAACCAAACTCGCGAGCGGAATCCAGGTCTCGGCTCCCCCGCCGCAAGCCAGAGCGGCTCCTGTGCTACTGCCCCAGTTCCGCCAGCCCCAGATAATCCAGCTCCTGCCACCCCGCTGGGAAGGTGGCACAGTCACCGGGCACCACCCTGCAGGCAGCTGCAGTCCCGTGCTAAGAACCTTTTGTTCCCCTCCGCTCTCTACCCGGCGACCGGAGTGTTTGTAACGGCTGCTGTCAGAGCCAGGGTCGCCGATGGAGGCCTCACCCCTCCCTCAGGCTCCCTAAATCACTCAGACCCTCACAGGAGGATCCTGGAAGCCCATCGGCAGCAGTGTCTGGTTACTGGCTTTGATGGCTTTTTATTACCCCAGAAAGAGGGGAGAATGGCAGCGCCATGTGGGCAGGACAGCTGCCAGGGTTCACCGGGGCAGAGGGCCACTGAGGGTCAGAACAGGTCAGCACAGACTCAGGTGAGGTGGCAACAAGGCTGCAGTCTGCACAGGGAGCAGCCTGGGAGGGGAGAGCTACCCCTGTCACCCTATGGAGCTGAAATTCAGCCTGGCTGCTGGCTGCAGGGCTGTGGTGGCACAGAGCTCCCTGGAAGCTCCTGCCAGGGGCAGGGTGGGCAGAAGGCTCCTCTGCTGGGACAGCACCACTGCAGGGATGGCTCCAGCACCCCACATCCCACCTGCAGTCCCACATCCCATCCTCTTTCCCCGCTGCAAAGTGAGGACCACAGGGACAGGAACCTTCAGAGGAAAGTCCTGGACAGCTCTGACACAAAGGCAGAGCTAAAAAATGAGGCTCTGACTTTGGGATGGCAACTGGTGAAGAGGCAGCAATAAAAAGGCAACAGATGATCTATAAGAGGCAGATTGGGACCATCTCATAAGACATGAGAACCAGGACTTGCAATAAAACCAGGCAGGAAGGGAGTCCAAGCTGATAAAAAGAAATACTCCTCCAAGGTGGTGATTAAGTTGCTGGAGTTATTGCCACAGCAAATAAGGACAAAGGCTGAGCAGGGCTCCAGGCTGCCCTGCACGCTCCCACAGCTGCCAGCAGCACCCAGGCTCCTCCAAACACTTGGTGACAACGCTTCCAAGAAGCCTTTCAAACCTCATTTTCCATGCCGAGGAGCACCTTGGACTACGAAGGGATGAAGACAAAGCCTCATGCATGGAGCAGATACTTACACATTTATTAGCTTGGCCTCAAGTTTCGTGACAGAAATGTGACAGAGATGTCAGAGGAGTGAACCAGAGCAGCACAACCCCCCTGGAACCTGCCCCAGCGTGGGCAGGACCCCAGAACGTGGCCTAGGCAGACTTCCAGGAGGGGGAAGAAGAAGGGAGCAGCAGGTCTCAGACCCACCCCACCCCCCATCCGCCCTGTGCCAGGGGAGATGCCCATTCTTCCCCCGTTCCCTCCCGGCCCCGGAGCAGCTCAATCAAGCCCTAATGGGCTGGCGCGGAGCTGGCTGCTGATGAAAATCCTGCAGCCGCTTGCGCTTAAAGGGCTAAGAGACCTCTTCAGCCAAGTCCCTGCTGTGCTCTTTTCAGGAGAGGTCCTTTTAACTCACTGCTATTCCCAGACCACGGCGCTGATTTAAATGTTAACGACGCTCTCCAGGATGCGGCACCTCCCGCGCGTCACCGCCGCCTCGCAGTGACGCCAGCAGCAGCCCCGAGCCTCGCGGGACGGGGACCGGGCTGTGCTGGGCTCCCACCGCCCCTGCCCAGCCCAGGGGAAGGCTGAGAGCATCCCGGAGGAAGCAATCGCTCGGAGAAGGAAACAAACTTGTCCGTGTGGGGTAAATAGCGACGATGTTTAGTAAATACGCATTACAAAGCGCAACACCGATCGGAAACAAAAGCCGCTGGGAGAAGAAGCTGCTCTGAAAGCCCAGCCAGGAAAAAAAACCGGTTGGGGAATGTAGTTGGGGATTTGAGGCAGCTTAAGCCTGGGACACAAATCCCCCTGCTTTGTCCTTAACAATAGGGGATAAAGCCTGATGCAGCTCGCGGGTTGTGATGCAGGGATCTCAGCTCTCCGTCCGGCGGAAGAGATCCGATCGCTGCCCATTGCCTGGGGGTCACATCCCCGCCAGCAGCAGCAGCTCATCTCCTCCTGCTCTCCTTGGCAGGAGCAGGGCGAGGAAAAGCCCCAGCACAGCGCCAGCAGGATGCTGCCCCCGGGGGCAGGGCTGCAAGCTGGGCTGGCAGTGAAAGGAGGGTTTGAAGCAGGCTATGAAGAGACAAATCCCAATGGCAACAAGAGGAGCTCAGGGGCTGCTGCTTCTCCATGGAGCTGGGAACAGCTCACAGGAGCTATGTGGAGCTGAGCACAGCAAGGCAGGGAGGAAGGGGGCTCTGAGGGACAGGTGGGATTTTCCTGCCCCGGGAAGAGCATCTGAGACAGAAAAGGCCTTTCAAGCCCAGCCTGCCTCCTGCAGCCACACTTCTGCCCCAGGGTTCAGCTGGCAGCTGGCCACTGCACCCACTGGCACCCATGAGGCTCCTGATGCTATTTCAGCTGTGAGAGTGCTTCCCGAGTGGGGGCAACAGCCAGGGATGGCACTGCCTGGAGCTCTGCAGCCCCTTCTCCATGCAAGATTCCCCATCTCTTCCCTGCTGGTGCCTGCAGCCCTGGAAAGCCTCTGAGCACGGCTGCCTCTAATCCATCAGAGGTGCTGCTGCCCATTGATGCTCCGCAGGAGCTCTGCCTCTCTGCTAAATCCCTCAAGCCATCTCCAAATCACCTAATCTCCATCCCCACCACCTCCCTCTTCTCAGTGACCTTCCCCCTCACGTACAGTATCTGCAGGCTTCCAGATAACTCCCTCACATCCTTATCTGCAAGAGTATTTTAGCTCCTGTCCTAGCGTTGTGCACAAGCAGCGGCACAGACATGTGAGGAAGGCACTGGCAGGGTTCAGGAGGGGCTGGCGAGGATGGCAGCTTCCCAGCTGCTGACCTGCAACCTCAGCAGCACCTCTGGAACGACATCAAAAGCCTCTCTGCCAAAGGCTCTCGGCAGACCCTGCTGCACTAACCAGTCAGACCAGCTACAGAGCAGGGCTGTTTGAAAGGGGCTCTCCCCTTGGCACCACCCTGGAGCACGACCCATCACTGCCTGTGCCACTCATCTGGCATCATGCTCTGCTCTCATTTGTCACAGCCTCACGCTGTCAGCTGTCCCACTCCCCCCTTCCTCGGGGGCAGATCAAACCACCAGGCCCCCGCTCTGACCCCCTCGCATTGAAGGGCCCTTTCTTCTGCCAGGCAGGGAAGAGGAGGGAGGCAGGAGCTGGGCTGTGAAGTGAGCATGAAAGGTCTGGTGAGGAGCAGTTCCTCACATGCTTCACAGGCTGTGCCTGCTGGCTTCCCACAAGTGCTTTGCAGAGCAATAATCTAACCCAGTAACAGATCTGAGCCATGGGACCCTCCTGGGTCTGGAGTCAGTGGGGCAGGGAAACTACTCCAAAGCATCCCAGCGCCCTACACCCAAGGAGTGCCTCAGATGAAAGACCATTTAGGTGGCCCTGACACCCCGAGGGCTGCAGGCAGATTGTTAAGCTCAAAATGGGAAGTTCATGTACCAGGGAATTCCCAGGGCTCTTGTAACCCTGCTTTTATTTCCAACAACACAGAGGCTCCCTCAGAGGCTTCCCCATGCAGACTCCTTCAGGCAGGCAGATGTGGATCCTGCCAGGCTAACGAGGAGCACTGGTATGAGAGGGAGCTGCTGGGGCACAGGGGTGAGGACTGATTGCTGCACAGAGAGGAGATGGTGGCAGTGCCAAGGCTCAGGCTTCGGCTGTGAGGTTACTCAGAGGTTGCACACAGCCTCTGCTCGGAGCTTCTGCCTCTCTGCAGCTAATGAATGTTACAGGAGGAGAGGGAGGAGGCAGGGGCTGGAAGGAAATGGAGCAGAAATGCAAGGCTGCCATCTCAGATATTGTCTGGCTCTCTCCAGACAGGCTGGCTCAGAAACCATGGCACAGCAGCTCCCACCACAGCAGGGCTCAGCTGGAGCCCAGGGCAGAGGAAGGGCCAGAGTGGGCAGGGGCAAGAGATGGGTCCCAGGCCATGGGCACATCCTGCCACGTGCAGAGGGATCTGTGTGGCAGTCCCAGCTGTAACAGGGGATGTCACTGGCTCTGCTGAGCTCTGTCTTTTGCTCCCCCTCCGTTAAGGAAGGAGCAGCCCAGTGCCCAGCGCCCAGCCTGGCTCAGGCATCAGCTTCCCTCAAGCCCTGCCTGTACCAGCAGGTGGGCTCAGAGCAGCTCCCATCGTGCCAGGGCTGCACCAGAGGCTCTCCCTGCCCTCACACTTTGTGACAGAGCCACAAACTGCCACAGCCAGAGGAGATGAAATGAGCTGAGGATCAGGCAGGGAGTCTGTGATCCCAGGTTCTCCACAGGCTCACCTCCTGCTCTCCTGGGGCTGACACCTCGCCAGCAGCGCTGCCGGCGCCTGCGCCCTGGGCAGGGCTTTCCGACAGGCAATCACATCTCAGAGGCACTGGCATTTCCTTAGAACACCTCAAATTGCCTTTTTTACACCTCACTGCTCAGTGCCAACCCCAATTCATGTTATTTGTGCATTTGCTTAGAGAACATTATCTGATCAGTCACCCTGCGAGAGGCTGGGGAGCAGGCCTGGCTCTGCCCTGTCGCCGCAGCAGGTCGGGCACAGGAAGCTGTGCCAATGTTGTGTACCACAGGCTGCCTCCCTGTGCACGTGGGAAGGGCCTTGCACAGGGTGCTGAGCACAGGGTGCTGAGCACAGGGTGCTGAGCACAGGCTGGCACGGCTCAGCTCAAGGTGTAGCCCACCCAAGAGCTAACAGGAGGGTGCTGAGCGCCTGCCCATCCTGCTGCCTGCTCTCCAGGCAGGCAGGGTCCTCTCCATGGGAGCGAAGCGAAGGGAGCAGCTGGCACATTTACACATTCCCTCTGCTGGCAGGAGCTGGAAAAGGCAACACCCAAAAGCCTGGTGGAGATGCTGGGACTCGGGAAATGCATCTAACTGAGCACACCTCTGCACTCTGTGCTCCTCAGACACCACAGCACTCGGTGCTGGTGGGCTGCACGCTGGGCACCGGCCCCACTGCCAGCCCCTGCAGACAGCAGCTGAGTTCTGCGGCCCAGCCAAGGGGAGAGGCCACCCAGCCCTGCAGGCTCTGCCCATGGAAGCAGCCAGCATGGCTCAGCAGCATGGAGTTAGCCTCACCAAGCCCCCCCAGGCCTTCATGCTGGCCACAAACTGCCACCCACCGCAGCAGGCTCTCCCAGCCTTTGTCTGGGAGAAGGTGCAAGGGAGGCTACGATTAATAATTTGGTTTGAGCCCACCCCTGCAAGCTGTTCCCTGCCAGCCATCTGCATGTCCTGAAATGTGAGGGTTTAGTCATAAATGCCAGGCCTGGCTGAGGAAATTTCTGAGCTGCTTTGCTTGCATTACCTGAACAGCTTCCAGACACTCTCCCCAGGCACTCCAACGCCCTGGCACTCCCCCACAGCCAGCTCCACCATGCCCAGCTCCCACGCCAGACCCAACCACACCACCGTCCCCAAGAACCTCCTCCTCCTCCTCCTGGCAGAAGCTGAGTGTCCAGCAGCCCCACCCTAGGCACCCATCTGCTTGGGCACACCAGGGCACAGGCAGTCTCCAGGCACGGATTTGGGGGTGACCCAGGGAGGGTGGCATCTCCTAGCTCCCCTAATGCAGCCACCACCCCTGACACACCTGCAGTTAAGAGCAGTGCTAATCACCAAAGGAAAGCTGCAGACCTGTGAGCAGACACTGAGCTGCCCTCAGGTTAAGTAGCCATAGGAATCCAAAATAAACCCTGCCCTTGGGCTAATGAAACCAAACCAACTCCCTGTCTGAGGCTGTGCCGCGGCACCAGGGAGCTGTGGCGGCACCGCTGGCTGGGCATTGATGGCAGATCCTCCTCAGACGGCAAATGGTCTGCCCAGGGGGGACCCAGCCTGAGTGGTCTGCCCAGAGGGCACCCAGCCTGATGACTCCCAGCTGACACTGTCACTGCCAAACCTTTTGCTCCACAAAGCATCCTTGGGAGAGCAAGGAGGCTAAAATCCTGTCCCTGGGCAGGGCTGCGTCCAGGGCTTGCTGCCTCTGGGACAGTCTCTCTGCCCACTCTCTGCCTGGACATCTGCTGCCCCAACCCTTTGCTTCTGCTCCAAGGATTCCTCAAGAAGAGCTCATTTGAGGCTCTCCACAAACAAGTCCCAGCAAGTGTTTGGGGTGGTGGGACTCTGGAATAGGTTGTGGCTGCCTCCTGGGGGTGTGTGTGGGGGTGTTCAAGGGCAGGCTGTATGAGGCCTTGAGCTGCCAAGTCTAGCTGAGAGGTGTCCCTGCCCGTGGCAGAGGTTGGAGTAGATGAGCTCTGAGGTCCCTTCCAACCTGAGCTGTTCTATGATGATCTTCTAAGGAGCTGCTAGAACAGCACAAGTGCAGGAGCCTGGGGCTGCTGTGGGTGAGAAATGGACCAGGAGGCAGCAGCAGCAGGCTGGGATGTGCTCACTGGCACAGGACAGGGAGGAGCTGCTCTGCCCTGGAACCACAGCAGCAGAGCTGAGCCTGCAGAGGGGTCTGGGGAGGGGTCTGGGCACCTCCCCTGGAGGGTGTCCTCTGCCATTCCCTTTGAAGCCCAGATTTCCATGAAATCTGTGTGCAGAAGCTGCACAGAAAGCAGACAAAAGGGGCATGGCAGCAAATTCAATTAAATATTCAAAGATTGGGGCTGGCATTATTTACTCTGCTTGGACTTGGAGCTCTGGGTTCCAGGTTTGGTTGTTACTGTGGAAACCAGCTCGACGTGGCTGCATGAAACAAAAGGGCTCATCAATTAAATCAGTTTAAAAGTGAAATGAAACCTCAGGGAGCAGAGGATGACAGGTTGGGCTGTAGTTAGGAGTCTCCCTTCAGAAGCCTTGCTCCGAGAGGCAGGAGCATCTGGGATGCTTGGCTCACCTGCCAGCCAAGGGCTCAGGCTCTGCTGTCCTGTTCCAGGACACTGGGAAGGGCTGAGGAGCAGCAGGCCCCTGCTTGCTGACCAGCACAGCTAACCCCCCCCCAATCCCTGTGCAGACAGCAGGAGCCCAGTGGCCAGGCAGAGGGGTGGGAAGCTGGGCTGCAGAGCCCTGGCCCTGCCACTCCCCTGCTGCACAGCCCCAGATCTGCCTCTGCACAGCTCGGGGTTTGTGTCTGCTGGACAGGAACACAAATCCTCACCTGCTGCCTCTGCTGGTGTTTGCAGAGGGCTTGGAAAGCCTCCAGAGCAGAGAGGTGTAAAATAGCACAGAGCATTATTCCTCCCCCCAGCTGGCTGGGGGAATCGGAGCTAAACCGCTGCTCGGAACAGCAGAGCCGAGGAAATGAGGATGAGAGGGGAGGTCAGAGCAGGATTTACATCCCAGCAGCCAGCCCTGCCAGGACACTGCTGGGCAGGGGAGAAGGAAAAGCAGCCAGCAGGGGTTCCCAGTAGCTGGGAAAGACCCATGCAGCCTGTCCCCCTCCTTGCCCACGGAAGCAAAGGCTGGCAGCAGGGCCCCTGCACAGCTGTCCCTCAGAGCGGCTTAGCCACATGTCACCACCCTCTATTTTTAGAGAGGAGCAGGGAGGAGATGGAAGAGGCCACAGCAGGTCACGGGGTGATGGAAGAGCTGGGGCAGCACCCCCACCCCTGCAGCGAGAGCTCAGCAGCTGCTCAGGACCCTTCGGCCCTGGCCTGTTCCCAATTCCCAACTGGAGTTCTGCAAGCCCCCTGTGCTTCAGCACCTGGGAGAGGGGCGGAGGGCACCGGGCTGGCACCGGGAGCAGAGGTCATTTGTCTCCGCTGGCAGAGGAAGGAGATCGACGATGTGCTCAGGGAGCTAAGGGCTTGTTTGACAGCACCCGTAAGGTTTTCTGTCACACTACCCAAAGGATATTTCTTTGCTGTCCAAACACCACTGTCATCATTTAACCAGTGCCAGAAGATGGATTTGGGTTTGTTTCCTCCTGCTGCACTCCCTGTCCTCACTCATCACACACCAGCAGCCCCTCGCTGTGCTGGCTAAGAGTCCCAGGCTCCTGAAGGGACTTTTCCCATCCATCAGGGATGGATCAGGGTAAGATCCATAATCCTCTCCATCATGACTGGTTGTTAAACTGGACCCTGAACAGCAGTGGGGACTCAGCATCAGCCATCCTGTACCCCAGCCCCACTGTTCCCAGCAGGAGACAAGGGGAGCACAGGACCCTCCTGCCCCATGCAGTGAAGGAAGGTAGGGAAGGATCAGTCGCTGGTGGCCAGGGGCAGCTCTCAATAGTGTCCCAGCACCAAGGACTGGGCTAAAACCAGTACAGCCTCGAGTGTCAGATGGCATCAGCTGCTGCCCAGGCACCCAACAGGCACTTCTGCAGCAGCAAATCACCAGCTGGGGCCGGTAGGAACATGGTGCTAAAGGGATCCACCGGCTGCAGCTGGGAGCTGCTGATCCCTGCCGGCGTGACAGCCGAGGCAGGTTCCAAGAGGGCTGAGAATGAGCAGCAAAGGCTTTTCGTGCTCCCCTGCGGCAGAGTCATGCTTTGGAATGTGCTTGCAAGTGCCTAAGCCCCCCTGAGCCCAGGCAGCCTAAGCAAATTGTTCATGCCTGGCCCCGCTCCTGCCCTGCTGCAGCTGGACTCTGAAGTGTCAGCGAGCTGCAGGCTGGCAGCTCCTCCTTCCTCTTGGAAATCTGCAGCCACGCAGCCACTCTGCTCCAAAAGCCTCTCCAATCCCTCTTTTCCCTGCCAAGGACTCAGCCACCTGATGGTCAGGCTGCAGGAGAGGAGAGGGCAGTGAAGAATTCCCTCTACCAGAGGAGGTGAACTCTTTACGGCAGGGCTGCTGCGGCGCTGCACACGGCAGCAGCGTGCACAGAAACTGCAGATGCACTTTAATGGCTTTGATATTGATCCAGAGATGAGGATTTTGCCTTTGCCAGTGGAGCACACCATGGGAAAAGGAACCTGCAGCCTCTTCAGCTGCTGCCTGTGGGCTTGGAGCTGCCACCCCAGTGCCACACAAGCCCTGCCCAGCCTCAGAGCCCTGCAGGCTTGACGGCCCCAGAACTGCCTCCCAAGTACAAACCCAAGCTCCTCAGCAGGCACATGAGAACCACCCCTGCAGCACTGGCAGTGGAGCAGCACCAGGCAGGCAGAGCTGAGGCCTCTTTCTCCAAGCAGCAGAAGAACAAAGCAGGGACTTGTGAAGGTGAAACCCAGTCCGGGGTCAAAACAGCCCCCGGGGGCCGGGGTAGTCCAGCTCCGATGGGAAGGATCTAACAGTCCTGTGTCTGCCCCCTCACTAACCTGCCGTTTCAAGATGATTTTCTCTTTCCCAACCCTGCAGCTTCCCTAAAGAGCCTAAGGTGCCAAATGGCCAAACCCATCAGGAAATCTTGATGCTTTTAAATAAGAAAGCAATTAACCACTGCAGTAAGGCAGGAGGTGGGGGGAGGAAGGAAGCCATTAGAGTGATTTCAGGATGACCTTAAAACCTCCTCCTGCTGTAGCTGAGAGCAGGAATATTAGAGAGTCTGACTGGACCACAGCACCAGCACCCGGACCACAGCACCCACACCCAGCCCACAGCACCCACATCCAGCCCACTGCACCAGCACCCAGCCCACTGCACCCACATCCAGCCCACAGCACCCACACCCAGCCCACTGCACCAGCACCCAGCCCACTGCACCCACATCCAGCCCACAGCACCCACACCCAGCCCACTGCACCAGCACCCAGCCCACTGCACCCACACCCAGCCCACAGCACCCACACCCAGCCCACTGCACTCACACCCAGCCCACTGCACCAGCACCCAGCCCACTGCACCAGCACCCAGCCCACAGCACCCACACCCAGCCCACTGCACCCACACCCAGCCCACAGCACTCACACCCAGCCCACAGCACTCACACCCAGCCCACAGCACCCACACCCAGCCCACTGCACCAGCACCCAGCCCACTGCACCCACACCCAGCCCACAGCACCCACATCCAGCCCACAGCACTCACACCCAGCCCACTGCACCCACACCCAGCCCACTGCACCAGCACCCAGCCCACTGCACCAGCACCCAGCCCACAGCACCCGCACCCAGCCCACAGCACCCACACCCAGCCCACAGCACCAGCACCCAGCCCACAGCACCAGCACCCAGCTCACAGCACCAGCACCCAGCCCACTGCACCCACACCCAGCCCACAGCACTCACACCCAGCCCACAGCACCCACACCCAGCCCACTGCACCCACACCCAGCCCACTGCACCCACACCCAGCCCACTGCACCCACACCCAGCCCACAGCACCCACACCCAGCCCACTGCACCAGCACCCAGCCCACTGCACCCACACCCAGCCCACAGCACCCACATCCAGCCCACTGCACTCACACCCAGCCCACTGCACCAGCACCCAGCCCACTGCACCCACACCCAGCCCACAGCACCCACACCCAGCCCACTGCACCCACACCCAGCCCACTGCACCCACACCCAGCCCACTGCACCAGCACCCAGCCCACTGCACTCACACACAGCCCACTGCACCAGCACCCAGCCCACAGCACCCACACCCAGCCCACTGCACCCACACCCAGCCCACTGCACCCACACCCAGCCCACTGCACTCACACCCAGCCCACTGCACCCACACCCAGCCCACAGCACCAGCACCCAGCCCACAGCACCCACATCCAGCCCACAGCACCCACACCCAGCCCAGCTGTGGGCTCCACAGCAGGCTCCACTCAGGACCATCCCCAGACCACTTCATCCTCTCTCTGTCCCTCCTGGCTGCTCAAGGACTCTTCCCTCAGCGTTTGGCAGGAGGAAGCAGTGAGGCAGTGCCCAGGGACCCCCACAGGGCTGCACAGGAAGGACCCCAACCACCACTGTCCCCTGGGGTCACAGCAGACCCTGCCAGCCAGCCGGCTCGGGGGGGATTATCCTGGGGCCTGGCACTTCCACGGTGCTTTGGAGAAGAGGACTTCAAAGGCTCTGAGGCACACAGGGCCCTGTGACACCCTCGCCAAGCACTGTGTTAGTCTCAGTTTTATGGATGAGCAAATTGAGGCTACCCAGGAAGAATAACTTGTGCAGACAGCAGGGGAAGGAAGAAAGGGAACAGCCATGGGAGCAGTGCTCCAGAGCAGCTTCCCAGCACCCCTACGATGAGCCTCTGGGGAGCAGCATCCCCACCAGGGCTGAGCAGAAAACAGACCCCCCAGGCTCCCCTCACCGGGGGCTCTGACCCGCCTGGGGCCCTCCCACCAGCACAGCCTGGCCTTGAACCTCTCCAGGGCAGGCACAGCCACAGCCTCCCTGGGCAGCCTGTGCCAGGGGCTCCCCAGCCTCACTGCCAAGAGCTCCTTCCTCATCTCCAGCCTCGATCTGCCCTCCTCCAGCTTCGATCCATTCCCTCTCCTGTCACTCCCAGCCCTTACCAAGGTCCCTCCCCAGCTCTCCTGTAGCCCCCTTCAGCTGCTGGACAGCTGCTCTGAGGTCTCCCTGGCGCCTTCGCCAGCTCTCCCAGCCTGTCCTCCCAGGGGGCAGAGTGTCCCCAGGGTGCCCCAGGGACGCCTGCAAGCCCCTCCAGGCACCCAGGCCGGCTGCAGCAGGGCAGAGCCCCCCGCCCCCCCGCCGTGGCGCTTTCTGAGCCTTGTCACCGTTCCTCAAGACTAATTCTTTCAAATTGCAAAATCTTACAGAGCTATTAACCTCAAAAGAGTTTAACATATGGCAGCACGAGGCTCCCTCTTACCCTAATTATAAGGCTCGCAGTAATGGGGCTGTCTTTTAAGTTACAGCTGCTCTGCTTTTGGCTCCTCGCTCACATTACAGCCTATTAAGGAGCTCCATTTAATGCATGCAAATTGCCGGCGCAGGGAGCGCTCCGGACCAGCCAGGGGATGCATTTAAGCAACAGCAGCAACATCCCAGGGTCAGGCTCACCCCTGCTGAGCTCTCCCTATGATCCATCAATCAAACCCCCACTCATTAATTAACTAATTCATTAAATATCTTCATAGATGAAGGCTCATCAAGGCGGAACGCCGTGGTGACAGCCGCGTCCTGTCAGCACTTAGTGGTACAAGCTCCCCCCGCCCCGACCCCCCTGTCCCGCACCTACCACAGCTCCACGCAGACCTCCTGCTGCTGCAGCCCCCGGGGAAGGGCCGTGCCCACCCCTGCCCCTTTCATACCCTGGGAAGGGGAAGGAAATGCCCTGGTGAGAGACAGCCTTGCCCCGCGGTGTCCAGCGGCCCCCCCTCGCCCCCCACCCCCGGATCTCTCTCTGGAGGTTGCCACAACCTACAGTGCTGAAATGCTGATTTCCCCCCCGCCGTGTTTCAGCACCCAGGCTGCAAGGCAGGGAGCAGAGAGTGGCTTAGGAGCAGGAGCTGGGGGTGGGGGGTTGGGAGACCCCAGGCTCAGCAGCCCTGCCACCCAGCTCAGTACAGAGGGGGTTAGGGCTGGGTGGGTGTGGGGGGGATTGGGGCACAAGCTGAGCTGGGGCTGAAGCCCTGAGCAGCAGCAAGGGGCACCCCAGGTGGGGGTCGCTGCAGGGAGGGCTGTGGGGCTGCTCAGTGAGTGCAGCACCCCCAGAGTCCAGCGAGGCCCTGCACTGGTGCTGGAGCAGGAGGCCTTTCTGCTGCTGTGCTCTGAAGAAAGAGACACAAAAAAAGTCTGGAATAAATAAATTGTGACAAGATGAGAAAGCCAAAGAAATAGAAAGCAGCCTGTGGCCTGCCGGAGGAGCAGGGGAAGGCAACCCCCCCACTTCCCAGCCCTAATGAACTACTTCACAGGCCGTTTCTTCTGCAGAACAAAGAGTGAGGAGGGCTTGTGGATGGTGTCTGGAAGTCAGGCACCTTTGGGGAGCTGTGCTTTTACCGCCAGGCAGTTCTGCTGGGGAGCCACCGAGGCTGGCTCATTAAATTCCACTCTTCTCTCTGTTGCCTTCTGCTTTGTTTGATTAAAGGTTAATCACTTGTTTGGTGGCTTCCTCTGCCGCTCCCCCCCTGGCTCCACCAGACCCTTCCCAGCAGATGAAGCCATCAGTCTCTGGAAATCGTGGGGTGCAGGCTGCAAGAGCTCTGCAAGCCCTGCAGTGGTTGCTCGGGGTGTGCAGCTGCCCACATCCTCTCAGCTGAAATGAGTCAGCTGCAGCACGCAGGAGGGATGTGCAGGATCCCCTGGGGCAGCCGGGGCCAGGGTCTGCAGGCTGGGATAACACAGCCCCCCCCTGCATCCCGCCCTCTGCCTCCCCCCTCTGCCTCCCCCCCTCTGCCTCCCCCCCTCTGCCTCCCCACCTCTGCCTCCCCCCTCTGCCTCCCCCCCTCTGCCTCCCCCCCTCTGCCTCCCCCCTCTGCCTCCCCCCCTCTGCCTCCCCCTCTGCCTTCCCCCTCTGCCTCCCCACCTCTGCCTCCCCCCCTGTGCCTCCCCCCTCTGCCTCCCCCCCTGTGCCTCCCCTCTCTGCCTCCCCACCTCTGCCTCCCCACCTCTGCCTCCCCCCCCTCTGCCTCCCCCTCTGCCTTCCCCCCTGTGCCTCCCCACCTCTGCCTCCCCACCTCTGCCTCCCCCCCTCTGCCTCCCCCTCTGCCTTCCCCCCTCTGCCTTCCCCCCTGTGCCTCCCCCCCTCTGCCTCCCCCCCTCTGCCTCCCCCTCTGCCTTCCCCCCTCTGCCTTCCCCCCTCTGCCTCCCCACCTCTGCCTCTCCCCTCTGCCTCTCCCCCTCTGCCTCCCCACCTCTGCCTTCCCCTCTGCCTCCCCCCCCTGCCTCCCCCCTCTGCCTCCCCCCTCTGCCTCCCCACCTCTGCCTCCCCCTCTGCCTCCCCCTCTCTGCCTCCCCACCTCTGCCTCCCCCCTCTGCCTCCCCCTCTCTGCCTCCTCACCTCTGCCTCCCCCTCTGCCTCCCCTCTCTGCCTCCCCACCTCTGCCTCCCCCCTCTGCCTCCCCCTCTCTGCCTCCTCACCTCTGCCTCCCCCCTCTGCCTCCCCCTCTCTGCCTCCCCACCTCTGCCTCCCCACCTCTGCCTCCCCTCGGCACAGAATCATCAAGGTAGGCAAAGACCTCACAGATCATCCAGTCCAATCTTCTGCCCAACAGCTCCATGCCCACCAGACCACGTCCCAGCCTGCCACATCTACTTGGTTCTTGCACACCTCCAGGGATGGGGACTGCACCACCTCCCTGGGCAGCCTCTGCCAGTCCCTGACCACTCTTGCAGCAAAGAAATTCTTCCTCATCTCCAACCCAACCCTCCCCTGGCACAGCTTGAGGACATTTCCTCTCATCCTGTTGTTAGTTGCTTGTGAGAAGAGGCCAGCACTGGCCTGAGTCCAGCCTCTCTTCGGGTGGCTGTAGAGGGCAATGAGGCATGAGGCAGCTCAGCAGGTTCTGGGGGGTTCAGCTGAGTGGGACTTTGCTGTGGGGAGGGGGAGTGCTTCCAGAGAGCTTCCCACCCTGCTGGGGGGAGTTGCTGTGCCCCCACAGAGCCCTGCAGCGTGGCACAGCCCTGATGGCCCAGGGGACACCATGTATGGACCTGGTGATTACACAGCAACGTTCCACTTGACTCCCTTTTTGTGCAGCTACAACGGACCTCCTACCTCCTCTCCTCCTCTCCCTCCCCTTCTCTCCCTTTCTTCTCCCCTCCTTTCCCTCCCCTTCTCTCTCTTCTCCCTTTCTTCTCCTCTCCTCTCCCTCCCCTTCTCTCTCGTCTCTCTTTCTTCTCTCTCTCCTCTCCCTCTCCTCCTTTTATCCCCCTGAAATCTGAGGCCATTTTCAGTTGCAGATTTTGCTGCACGACCCGGAGGGATTTTCTTCAGGGGAGTGAAGAATCGACTCCGAGGTTTCCATTAAGTGCCATTAGCACAGCACGGCCGCTGGCAGGGCTGAGCGTGGCTGCCAGGGCAGTGCCAAGGCAATGAGGCATTTCCAGTGCCCAGCATCGGCAGAGTTAAGCTGGAGCAGCCCCATTAGGCTGCCCCCGGAGAAGATCAGCTGGCTCCTGGGACGCTGCTCCGCTGGGACCGTGGCAGCTCTCTCCTCCTGCAGCCGTGGGGCTGGGGCACCCCCGGCAGAAGGAGAGGAGGGGATGGCTGCAGGGTGCTCTGCAGAGAGGACTCAGCTCCTAGGGCAGCAGAAGGGCCACCCAGCCCCTCCCTGCAGTGTCCCCATCGGTCCATCCACCCTCAGGGATTTCTCCTGGCCACTGCCACTGTGCCCTGCCACCAGCTGCCGGCTGCTTGTGCTGCTCTCAGGAGCAGAGGGTGGGGATGACTCTCGCTGGTGCCTGCAGCTGGCCAGCCCCTGGCTCCCACCAGGCAGCAGCTCTCTCCCCCAGACCCTTCCTGGCCAGCATTCCTGCTGGCTGCAGCCCCCTCCCTTCCCTTCCAGCCGAAGGAGACCCCAGGCTGCCAGCTCCCTTCGCAGGGGCAGGTGCTGGCAGGGAGCTGGGTGATTGATGCTGCGATTACACAACTCACACCTTGGCACCGCAGGAGCTGTGCCAGACAGAGCTGTGCAAATGCCACCAGACAGAGCACTGCTCCCATCACAATGAGGCCCTAAGTGTCCTTATTTGTGCCATTATTAATAGCCCCTAATTGTGCTCTCTAATCATCGTGAAGTTAGGTTAATATCAATGTGCACATCCCAACCACCCAGGGAAGAGCAGACCTGGGTTTGCAGAGCTGTGCCAGCTGTGGAGCACTCATCTTGGGCACCAGCTGCAAGGTGGGGGGCCAGGGGGCACCGTGGGGGGCTTCCCAGCACCTCCCAGCTTTGCAGTGTCTCAGAAGTGTCTCAGAGAATTCAGATCCTCAGACCACCTCGCTGCTCCTGGAGGAGCTTCGCTGCTTCTGGGAGTGCCTCTGAGCAGTCCAGCAGAGGAAGCTAAGCCAGGGGCACTGTTTGCACAGGGAGCTCCCAGGAGGTGCAGGGAGATCCCAAGGTGTTGCAGCCCTGTAGCTTTCTGAACACATTTTCCCTCTCTTGGCTCTCTCCACTGTGTTTTTCCCAGCAGGAAAATCCAGCTGAGAGAAGAGCAGCAGCGTGAGGCCACCCAGGAGCTGCTTGGTCACAGCCTCCCAAAGGCACTCCCTGTGCTCAGGAGCTGAGCTCTGTGGATGCTGAGGACGTTTGGCACCCTGGACACTCGGTGTCACCACTGTCACGGCCCCACTACAGCAGGTGGCATCCCCACAGGCCAGGAAGCTCTGCCTCCACCAGAGGAGGTGTCCTGGATGGGGTGGGGAGCGGCTGGGTGGCAGGGAGGGCTTTATTTGGAGGGGTAAAAAGCAGGTGATGAGGCTCAGTCCCTGGCTCTGCAGCTTCCTGCAGCTCCTCTCCCCAGCAGCTCCCCTCACAGACACCCAAATGCTTTGCTTAATAAAACAGAGAGGTCTCTGAGAGCAAACTGTTTTGGCTCGAGTTATATATAACTCAGAGCACAAAAATAACTTCAGAGCACAGGGAGAGGAGCTGCCAGGGCTTGGGAGAGCAGCTCCACTGCTCACCTCCCCGCTGGGACCCAGGCAGGGACCCGCAGGCAGCACCAGGGCTCCTGGGACACATGGGTGAAGCACTCTTGGTGCTGGTGAGATGGCAGCTGGGGCTGTGCTGAGCATCACTTTGGCAAGCAGATGGGGAACAGATTATCAGGAGAGGGATGAGCACCTTGCCGTGCTCAGTACCACCTAGCTGTGTACTGAGCACCAGGATGAGGCCAGAGCATCCTTTCCCCTCTGCTGGTGTTGGATGGAGATTCAGAGATTGATGGAATGGGTTGGGTTGGAAGGGACCTTGAGGCTCATCCAGTTCCAACCTCCTGCAGGGACACCTCCCACCAGCCCAGGTTGCTCAAGGCCTCATCCAGCCTGGCCTTGGACACCTCCAGGGAGGGGGCATCCACGGCCTCCCCGGGCCAGGTACCAGCATCCCACCAAGGGCACCCATCGTGGGATGAGGTTTAGATGTGGCTGGTGGTGGTAGGGCAGGGAGGGGCACTCCTGGAGCTGGGCAGGATGCCTGCAGTGCCAGGCACAGCTGCCACTGCCCTCCCTGAGCACCTTCCTCTCAGGACCAGACCCTGCTGCCCACAACTGCTCTCCCCCTGGGGTTGGGGGAAGGAAGTTTGGGAAGGTGTTTAACACTTCGCCGTGAATGATTTGTCCATAAAATAGTAATGCCGTAGATTTAATCTAATTGATCCCTCAGGGCAATAACCTCTGACAAAATGGCCCTGATTAGGAGATAATTGAGTGTGTTGAATTGCGTCCTAAGAGAGCTTAATGTTGACAAGGTCCATTATCTCCTGGTAATGACCCCCTTTTGTCGGGTGCCGGGGCCATTAGGAGGGTCTTGGGGGGAATAAATCCTCCCTGCTTGGCTCTTTTGTCCAATTACCAGGGTGGCTTTGCGAATCAAAGCTGTGGTTTGTTCTGGGGGCCTGCAGGAGCTGTGGTTTGCTCTGGGCTGGCAAGGCATGAGGTGGGATGGGATGGGATGGGATGGGATGGGATGGGATGGGATGGGATGGGATGCTGCACAATCTCCTCAGGCAGCTGCCTGCAGGTGAAGAGATGGAGGAGAAGGATGCTTCCCCACCTCAGGAGCAAGCTTTCCCTGCGCCCTGGTCATGCCTGCCGTGCATTAGCACTGCGGCTGCGGTGTGCTTTGAGCCTGAGAGGGCATCGAAATGCAAATCAGGCCTTTAGCTCCGCGGGATTTAGAGGTCGTCTCCCGGAGCCTGGCTCAGAAGCAGCTGTGGAGCAGGAAGGGGAAGTCCCTACACGCAAAAGCCTCCCTGGGAAGCCTCCACGTGTGGTCCCCAGAGCAGCTTTCAGCTCGACTCAAGCTTCCCCATCCCAAGCCCTTGCCAGCAGCGTGGCAGCTGGGGGGGAGCTGTCCTTGCAGTTTAGGATAATTTGGGGTTGAGAATTCTCTGGGGAGATGTTGGGGAAGAGGGAGAAAGAGTGGGGAGCTGGTCCTGGGTGCTGTGGATGAGCACAAAGCCCAGGAGATGATGGTTTCCCCCCAGAGAGAGCTGCCAGCTGGATGGGGAGCTCCAGGAAGGGATCCCACCACCGATTTCCATTCCTCTGAAGATCCTGAGCAGTGAGCTCAGCTGGTTCCTCACCATCCTCATCAGATTCCTGGGCAACTCAGATCCCTTGGTTTCGCTGTGGCTTAATTAGGAGCAAACTGTAAGTGAATTAAGATAAATCGAATTAGCAGCAGTCTGATGCTGCAGGGAGAGCCCCACCCAGGAGCCTGCCAAGGCTTCGCTCATCCTCTCCAGAGGCAGCCTGGGGGTGTTCGGCTGTGTGGCCCCATCCAGGCCCCCAAGTGGCCCCATCCAGGCCCCCAAGTGGCCCCAAGTGCTGAGGCTGGGGCTGGACCAGGAGCCAGGTCCCAGTGGCTGGTCAGGAGCACGGCCTTGGCATGAGGGAGAGCAAACCATCCCTGCCAGGATGCAGCCTGGGATCCCAGGCACTTGCCAGCAAAGCAGGGCTGGCTGGCTGGGAGAGACAGGAACCAGAGCTCCACAAAGGCCTGGGGAGAGGGGGAGCAGAGGAGCTGGAGCAGACTGCAGAGGCACAAATTGGAAGCTGGGGTGGCTCTTTCTTCTTCTCCTGCTTTATTCCCTCCCGGGGAAGTGTCATTTGTACAAATTGCCCATCCGTGCCGGCTCGGGAGAGCCCTCAGAAGGGGCACCTGGAGCCTTCCCTGCTTTTCATGTGAGCGGTTGCCCCTTTTATTTCTGAGCAAGGAGTAAGTGGAGAAGAAAGGAGCCCCTGACAGCCTCGGGAGACAAATTGCTTCCTGCAGCCAGAGGTGCCGCAGCTCTAACAACCACCCGTTCCCGGAGGTGAGCCGAGGTGCCCCCAGCCTCCCCCCTCCTCCCCAGCCGCTGGCTTTTAAATTGAGCCCCAGATAAGTCTCTCCCCACCCTTTCCATTTCTATCTGCCCAGGATGATTTACTGGGCCACCGCCGGCAAGTGCGCAGCGCTGCGCTGCTCCGGCGGCAGCGAATTCCCTCCTGCCTAAATGGAATGACCCCCGCGGCCGCCCGGGGTTAAAGACGGACGCCGAGCTGGTGTCGGCTGCTCTGCCGCATCAGATGGGCTCTTATCTCCCTGCTTCCGAGGGGGAGCCGGCCGCCGGGGCCGCCGGGGCACTGCCAGCGCCGCGGTTATTAAAGCGCGGAGGCAACAAAGCGGCGCAGAGCCTCCTGCTGCGCTGACATTTCCAGGGGTGAGAGGTAAAAGCGCAGCCAGGAGCGCAGGCTGCGGGAGGAAAACACAGGCCAGGGCTCTTTCTGGGTCCTGCTGGAGCTCTCCAAGCAGCTAATTAAAGAGAAAAGCCACAAAGCAAACTGCCAGCAAAGAAAAGCCTGGTGCGGTGCGAGGGCTGCGGGGGGGGGGGGGGGGGGGGACAGCAGCTGCCCCCTCTCAGCCCCCTGCAGGGCTGCTCCTAACCAAATGGCTTCATCCAGAGACCAGTTCAGAGCCAAGCCACAGGGAAGGCTGTGACTGATGGCACAACATGCCCAGCACCAGGTCCCTCACTGCTTTCTGCCCCAGCATGCTGGCACTCCGTGGCCTTGGGATGGCCATTCCCACGGGGTGGGCACCCAGTGTTGGGTGATGCTGAAGCTGGGTGGCCATTCTTGGGGCTGGGTGGATGCCCCTGGGGCTGGGTCCCTGCTGCAGGTGGGTTCTGGTGGCAGCTGGTACGGGCTGTGTGACATCCCCATGGTGCCCACTTCTCCTCACCCTCTCCCTGCTTTGATTGATCTGGGGCTGGCTGCTGTCCACCCACACCCTCTGGCTAATGGCCTCATTAGTTAGGGACCAGGGCTGCAGAAGTCAGGTTTGTGATATAAAATAGTGACAAAGGCCAAAATCAATAAGTCTGCAGAGCCAGGGGGAGGCTGGGGGCAGGAGGGGCCAAGGGCTGAGTTCAGACAAGCCCTGAGCTTGAAACCCTCACTCCTGGTACCTGGGCTTGGGTTGCAGAGCTGCTCCTGAGCATTCAGCCTGCACTCGCCACTCCCCACCCTCTCCTGGTCCCTTGGAGCATCCCTGGCTCCTCTTCCCTCCACGGGGCAGTTCCACCAGCTGCTGCCCTGCATGGAGGGGACACACTGCCTCGGGCTGTGCCCTGCAGGCACCCAAAGCTCAGGAGCTCAGGGGGTGTGGGTGGTGAGGAGGCAGATGTGGCACGAGCTGCCTTGGGTCTGCCTGTGATGGGAAGAGAAAAAGCTGCTTTAAGTGGTTCCCCATCTCCTCTCCTCTCCTCTGGCCACCACAAAGACAAAGCCTGAGTGCTCTCCTTGCTGGGTGGCCTCACCATGGTGTTTGTGCAGGGCCTGCAGGAGACAGGAGCTGGGTAAAACAACAACAGAGTGTGGGGAGGGTTTGAGCTCTCCTCATCAAATCATGGCAGCAAGAAGCAATGTTCAGCTTCCCTTTTGTGTCTCCTGATTGTGCTGAGAGCATCCCACTGAGAAGAGTGACTCAGAGGAGCATCACCCTGCCTGCAGAGCCCACAGGGGTGGGCAGGCAAGGTGGTGGAGCAGGGAGCTCTGTGACCCTCCCTCTGAGCAGCATGGGCACAGGCATGGCTCTGCAAGAGGTGTTCTCAGAGCTCAGCACCCAGCTGAGCTGCCCTCTCCCTCAGCTTCTGGCTCCTAACCACCAAACTGCCCTCCCTCCCTCCCTCCCTTCCTCCCTTCCTCCCTTCCTCCTTTCCTCCTTTCCTCCCTTCCTCCCTTCCTCCTTTCCTCCTTTCCTCCTTTCCTCCCTTCCTCCTTTCCTCCCTTCCTCCTTTCCTCCCTTCCTCCTTTCCTCCCTTCCTCCTTTCCTCCCTTCCTCCCTTCCTCCCTTCCTCCCTTCCTCCCTTCCTCCTTTTCCCCCTTCCTCCCTTCCTCCCTTCCTCCCTTCCTCCTTTCCTCCCTTCCTCTCTTCCTCCTTTCCTCCCTTCCTCCTTTCCTCCTTTCCTCCCTTCCTCTCTTCCTCCCTTTTCATGCTTTGGGTTCATGCCCTCCCTGGAAACTCCAAATTGGTCTTCAGGTGGCTCTCAGGTAGCTGCAAAGGCTTTGCAGAGGGGAAGCCAAGACCCTGGAGGGGTTTCCCCCCACGCCCCCTGGGCTGGAGGAGGAGCAGTGATGTCCTGTGCCCAGCAAGGCTCCTGGGAACGCTCTGCCTGCCCCAGCACAGAGCCTGGGGGCCGCTGGGGCCCTGCAGGACTCCCCCAGCCCTGGCTGGTGCTCAGCCCTAAGGAAGCAGTTCCCCTTTCTGCCCAGTGCAGATCCTGCCTCTCCAGCCCTGCCTGTCATATTTCCTACCGGATTGGGTGTTTAATTAAAATCATAATTAAAATTGATCTCCTCATTAGCATGCACCTGCTCTGCTGCTCGCGGCCCGGCGTTTAATTAGGCGCTGAGGATGTCAGCGCTGACAGGCGACAGCGAGACCCTGGCCAGCAACCCCTGACAGGACTTCCTGGTGACAACAGCTGGACACCAGGAGCCCATCTGCTGGCACAGCCCTGCTGCTGGGCAGGGGGAAGTGGCCGCTGCCAGAGCCAGGGGCTGGCAGCCCCGGGGGGTCAGCAGAGCCTGCAGACTGAGCCAGGCTGCCCGGGCTGGGGTCAGCTGTCCCTTGCCAGGGGATTCAGGAGCTGCAGTGAGGCTCAGACCCGTGGGGATGGAGCCACGGGAAGGGAGAGGCCAGCAGGACGAGGCTGAGCTCTGGGGCTGGGTTTGATGCCAGCTGGGACTGATGGCATGGGCAGGCCTGGCAGAGACCTGCTGCGCTGCCTCCAGTCTGTGCCCACTGCCCAGGCAGCTCCCGAAGCCCTTTCCTCTTGTCTCTGGAGGCTGGGGGTGAATTTGCCACCCTGACAACCAGGACAGTACCCACAAGGGGACCTCCTCCCTCCTGGGATCAACACAGGAGCTCTGGAGAGCCCTGCCAAGGTTTTCCCAGCTGGTACAAACCTCCCCCTGCTCCCCAGGCTCCCAGCAGCGGTGTGGAGATCCAAGCCAGCTTGAGCTGTCCTCCAGAGAGCTCCAGCAGCAGGGGTGGCTCTTGCTGCCCTCCCCTTGCTTTGGGTTGGTTATTAATGGAATTATCAAAGTGCTTTCTGCTTCTCAACCCACGTCTGCTCCTTCCCCCACCTCTGGCAGGCCATAAAGCTGCCAAAAGGCATTTTTGGGGCCGTTGTAAATGAGGAGCTTTATTCCCCTGCACTTTGAGAGTCTCTCACTGATGGATGGAGGTTCAGTGGGACGCAGGAAGCGATGAAAGCTGACATCAAACATCCCCTGCAGCCTTGCAGGCCTCCCAGCGGCTCCTGGGGGACCTGGTGAGCTTTGTGCCCACCCTGGGAGCTGCCCCTCCTCCTGCTGCCGGTGCCGGAGGGGTGCCCAGGCAGTGCCCATCCCTATGCACCACCTCCCTGGAGGCTTTCCCAGCCTTGAAACTGAGTGATGCTGGAGAGGTTCCTTAGCAAAGTGGCTTCTAAGGGAGAGAAAAGAGGAGAAGGCCTTTAAACATCCCTCCCATCCCCCTGCCCCTAACCGGGCCCCTGCCACCCCTCGGCAGGCAGCACACAGCAGCGCTGCGGCACCTGGGGGAGGGGGGTGGGGAAGCAATCCCTGGAGGCTCCTCTGCCCTTAGCTTTTTATGGCTACTTGCGAGGCTGAGGCCATCAAATGCCAGAGACGAGACCTTTACACAGCAGGGAGCAGAGCTGAGCCTGCAGCCAAGGCTTTACTGCAGCCAGGCTCCTCCGGGGGAAGGAAGATTCTGGATGCAGGGGAGAGAACCTGGGGTGCTGCAGGGAGAGAGCAGGAGGGAGTCACCTTGGCAGGGATAAGCCTCACACCACGTCCAGAGAGTGAAAACCAGGTGGAACCAGCTGGCTCCAGGGACACTGAGTACCTTGAGGCAGGGCAGGGAGGGACAGGGCATGGGACCAGCAGCCTGGGCATGACCAGAGGACTGGCAGCCCTGTGAGCAGAGGCTGAGAGCTGGGTTTGTTCAGCCTGGAGAAGAGAAGGCTTAAGGAAGACCTTGTCATAAAGGGAGGCTGCCAGGAGGATGGAGACTCCCTTCTGACAAGGAGTCCCCTGGAGAAGGGGTGATGGGGACAGGGAACTGCTGGGGAGGTTCCCATTGGGCTCCAGAGGAAAATGCTTCCCCCTGAGAGCAGTTGGACACTGGAGTCCTCCCCCAGGGGCAGCAGTGGAGCTCCCTGCCCTGGACAGTTTGAAGACTCAGCTTGGGAGGGTCCTGGGCCAGCTCGTTGCAGCTCTGCTCTTACCTGCAGAAGTTGGAGCAGATCTTTGGGGTCCCTTCCAAGCTGATGCTCTGCTTCTGCAAGGTCACAGGGCTGGAGAGAGGGTGGCCTCACTCAGGGCACGTGCTCCAGGGCACAGGGCAGCAGGAACAAGCCTGGCACCCTGCTCCTGGCACAGGGCAAACAGAAGGCAGGGGTGAGAAACGGAGCCTGGCTCCACGTTTGCCTCCTGATTCCTAATTACACAATTACCTAAATGTGAGATATTAGCAGTCAAGAGCCTGGAGTTTGCAGTGAAGAGTCCCTGAGGTAAACAAACCATTTCAAGTGGTGACTCTGTGGGGCTCAGGCTCCAAAACCAGGCTCGTGCAGGACACCACCAGAGAGCAGAGCAGGGAAACCAAACCCCACCGGCAGCAGCAGCCGCTGGAGAACTGACCCCAGGGGCACAGAGGTGGCAGACTCCAAGCAGAGGAGTTGGCTTTGGAGGCCGCCCCGGGAGCTGGGATGCTGTGCTGAGGGCTGTCAGGCCTCTCTCTGACCCTTTGGGGATGCCACCACCGGCTCTGCATCCTCCTGCACGCTGGGTGCCACCTCCCTGCCTCCGCTCCTGCACGGAGCTGGGTGGGCAGCGCCGGCGCTTCCCTGCTCCACGGCTGCCTGGGCACGGAGCTGAACATGCTCAGAGTAATTAAGTCAGTTCAGATTAGCGGCTGGAAAAGACAATTCCCTCTAATTATGTGAGATATCAGCTTGAAGGTGCCACACAAGGACGTCAGTTGCAAGGGAGGTGCAGAATATAAATACATGGAGGGGTGCAGAAAGCAGCAGCAGAGCAGGCAGGAGCAAACCCCAGCCCTGCACTGCATTCGGCCACCAGGTGCTGAGCAGAGGCAGTGGAAGCTGCTCAGCGTTTGGGGCAAGCTGCAACCTTGCTGCTAAAAGTCCTTTGCAGTTAGTTGCATCCTTCGTGGGGGGGATGAGAAGGCTGCAAGAGGAGCAAATTGCAGCCTCCCCTCTGGCCTGACGGCTGTGTGCCGGCGCTTCAAGGAACTTTCGGCAGCTTAGATCTTCCTGCTGAGTGTCCTTAACGATGAGTTGCTAAGGGCTCTTCTAGCTGGAGGGATCACAGCAGCCCAGGGTTCACCATTAGCTCCAGGATTTACTCCACGGCTTCCCCTGCTTCCTGCATCCTTGGCAAGGGCTACAGAGAGCTGTGCCTGAACGAGAGGAATCAACCCAAGCTCCTCCTAGCCTGGTTCTGGGGTGTGGGCTGCCTCAGCGCTCACACGATGCCGTCCTGGTTTGGGGGTCCTTGCTCAGGGCACTGCTCTACCACTCGTGGTGTTCAGCACCACCTGGGAGGCAAAGTGCTGGCTGGAGGAGGGGAGAGCAGCGATCAGACAGAGGTGCAGAGATGTCCCTGTGCCTTGGGCTGTGTGCAGGGGCTTGGTTCTCTGGCAGCTGTGCTGTGGGACGTGGCAGTGCCCAGCTCCTGCCTCTGCCATGCTTTCCAACAAGGAACCTGCAGAGTGCCAGGAAGGAGGCCACAGCCTCGACCAGGGCTGTGGAGCCCTGGCACAGCCCTGACGTTCCCTCCAGTGGCTGCAAACCAGGCTGCCGAGCGCTGCTCTGGGATTTCACGTCTGACAGAACTGCATCAAGGTAATTGCTGCTGCAGCTTTCCCTGCTGGTCCTCAGGGAGGCTGAGCAGGAGGCTGAGCACATCGTGGCTGTGCTGGCAGAAGAATCATTGCAGCCCCTTGGAGGAGCCCTGCTCTGGGTAGATTCACAGCGGCCAGGCCAAGCTGCAGACCCCCCCAGCAGCCACCAACGCCCTGCAGTGCCTCTCTGCTCTGCTGCTGAGCCTGCAGCAGAGGCACAGTTGCTAGACACAGAAAACATTTCCTGCCTGGAGAGAGTGGGGCCTGGAGCCACACAGGATGGCAAAGTGCTGAGGACTGCCTGGCCAGCACCTGTGGAGGGAAATGTTCAGCCCACCGCAGAAGGCTTTGCCCTGTCAGGCTGCGCCAGGGTGCTGGTGGAGCCCTGCTGCTGCTCTCCCTGCTGCTCAGCACCACTCCAGCAGCTCACCTGCTCCAGCCAGCCTCGGCAGGCACTTGGGATCAAGCTCTGAGCTCAGTAAGCCCTTGCCAGAGCCAGGCTGCCCCTGCACAGCCTCACAGCTTGACCTTGGAGCCACAGACCTGATGCTGAGATCTCTCTACAACACCCAGAGGAGCACAGCACTGAGCACCCCCCACAGTGCTGCCAGGAGGAGGGGATGGCAGCTGGCTCTGTGACACCCAGCAGAGCAGAGGGTCTCCCTTCCTCTCCTCTTTCCCCTTTTCTTCCATATGCAGGCACAGAGCTGAGCATTCTTTGGCTTGCCCTCTGCAGCCACTGCTGTCCTGCAGCCTGCTGCAGCCAGATGAGAGCAGAGACGACAGCCTGCACCCCTGGCAGCACAGCACAGCTCCTCTCAGCACAGGAGGGGAAGGGGCAGCATGGCTTGGGCATTTGTTCTTCCATGGACAGCCCCAGCTCCTGGCATGAAGGGTGGCTCTGCCTCGCTGCCCTGTGGTGGGGTGAGCTGAGAGGGATGGCTGCAGCTGGGTCAGGGGGTGCAGCTGATCTATTCCATCCAGTCACCCCCAGTGGTACTCCATCTCCGTGCCTATCCATCAAGGCTAATTACCCCAAGCTCATTACCTTGGCATCAGTGCCCCGTGGGGGCAGGCTGGAGTGGCACTGCACACCGAGCAGGAAGCTGCCTCAGGCTGGGGGCTCGTCTGGCCCTTATTTAATCCAAACTGAACTAACCACCAGGGTGAGGAGGAGCTGTCAGAGCTGATGTTCCAAATGATCACCTTCAGAGGAGCTGCTCAGCAGCGAGGTCTTTGCCAAGCTCACCACTGGCTCTCCTCTCCCTGCTGCCATGCTAATTGCCACCCTTGGCAGGAGAGGGGCTGCAGTTGTCCCTTCCTCTGCTGCTGAAAGGAAAAAGCTCTGAACAAATCCTAAAGCCTCTCCTGTGCTCCCAGCAGCGTTTTGCCATCCTGTGCCTGTCCTCCTGAGGTTTATGCCTCCTGGGCTGGAGGCACCCACGGCACCCAGCCCTACCTGCTGCTTGTCTGTTGAAGAGCCAGGGGCTTGCCAGAGCATGGAAGCTTCATTGATTTACTGAGAGCTGCAGGAGCTTTGCTGCTGCTGCTGAGTCCCTGCCTGCACTCTGCCCCACTCCAGAGAACGAGCAGCTCTTCTTGGGCTGGCAGACAGCACACCAGGATGGGAACATCCCCTGGGAAGGAGCTGGTAGGGGAGAGGTAAAGGACCCAAGCTGAAGAGGTCTGTGATGGCACCATCCCAGCAGCCTCAGCCACCTCTGCTGGGAGCAACGTGGACCCCTTCCTCTTCTCCTCCTGCCTCGTGGTGGCTTCTGCTTCCCAGCAGCAGGTTCTGGGGAGGAGCACAGGGTCTGTGATGTGTTGCAGCAGAAGGGCTTGGGGATAAGCATGCCTGTGTTTGTTTGTTTTTACAGCTCATTGCCATCCTCAGGTGCTCCAGCACCATTAAAAGGCAGGAGCAGGGTGTAAATTGCTGGCTGTGCCGCAGCATAACGAGGGCTGATGCTCCCCTCGCTGCTGCAATTCATCCTGCAGAGCCAGGCGAGGGAATGGCCTCACAGAGCTCCTGCTTCCCTCCTCAGGCAGTGGAAATGGCACAGAGTCACAGAGCTCCTCATCTTTACAGGTTTAGGAAGGGGGGGGGGGGGGGGGGGGGGGGGGCTTGGTCCTGGGAGCCTGGACCACCTGGGAGTCCCTGGGAAGGGTCAGGCACAGTGCTGGAGGGAGGGAGGCTGGGTGCAGGGTGAGCTGCAGATGGAACACACGGCCCAGCCGCACCGAGGCTCCATGGCTGCACCTCTGCTCCAGCAGACAGCAGGCAAGGAGGGATTAGAAGCTTGTAAACTAATTGCAGCTAATCAATGATTGATGCTGTCACTCTTCAGGGTGTCTTTGGAGTGGGAAGATGAATCATGGCTCTGAAAAGCCAGGAGGTGTGACAGAGGAGCTGCTGCCTGCTGGAGGAGGAAGCGTTTAAAGCCTGATGTTTGCATGCAGACTGCTTCCACGTTGCTGGGCCTTGGGCTCTCCCCTGCACCCCTCACCCCACTGGGGAGCCCACTGCCTCCAAGGGCATCCATCCTCCTGCTTCTCCCTGTGCCACACAAGGTGTGAGCTGAAGGCCTCCCCACCGCCGGGGCTGCCACCCAGACACGAGGAACAAAGCCCTGGAGCTGCACTTCCAGCCTGCAGGAAGCCCTGGCAGGGGCCTCTGGTAAAAACATCTTCTGCTGCCAGCTCTCTGCAGCTCACCCCCAGAGCCACCTCCCTGCCAGGCCTCTTCTCCCCATCGGGATGCACTGGGCAGGCAGCCCTGGGTCCCTGGTGGGGAGCAGCCCCCCACCTGCCCCTGTTCTTCTCCCATGCCTCCATGTGAGGGACGTGCAAGGATCCTGGATGCCCTTCCAAGAAGTGGTGGAAGAAAACTACCCTGAGGCTCTCCGAGGAGAGATTTAAGTAGCAGCTTGATCCTCTTTCTGTCGAACTCACCGGAAAAGCTCCTCTGGAGTTCTCCAGGAGACAGATCAGCGGCATTATTGTTGCCATTACACACAAACACCGGCCAATTTGGGGAAATTCATCTGCTCCGAGCCCCGGCCCTGGGTAGGGAATGAATCAGGTTAGCAGCTACAGCCCTGGGCTTCCAGCAATCCCCACTTCGATAATATAAACAGAAAATTGGAAAGGAAATGTCATCTCGGTGAGTTCATTCCTGAAGCACATGTTTGATGAAACACTCTTTATAAACCCTTAAAGCGCCTGGAGCCATTCGCCTGAAAGCAGGGAAATGTTCCTCCGAGGAGACAAACAATTAGCTGCGCAATTAGCTCTCCGAGAGGCAGCCGGCAGCAGCGGGGGTCTGTCTGTCCTGGGGAGGGACAGCGCTGACAGCTCCCAGCTCCCTGCGCTGACAGCAGGGGAAACAGCCCATGAAACCGGTCATTTGCGGGGGATTTTGATCTCCGGGCGGCGAGGGGGAGAGCAGGAGCGGCAGGACGGAGCGGAGGAGCTGTCAGAGCGGCGCCGGCCGCAGGCAGCGCGGCCGCAGCCCCCTCGGGCGCTACCGCGGGCGGGAGAGAGGCTCCCGGGGGAAGGGGCTGCAGGCACCGCGCAGGGGCACCCTGCTGCACTCTGCCAGAGGATGGGCACCTCTGGCTGGGCATCCTGCTGTGAGAAATTGGGTTCAATCTTCGGCTTTCGCAAGGGGAATTGCTGGGGACCGTGGGGATCGATCTCTGGGCTGATTGGTTGGTCGTGGTCTGCGTTGTGTGGGGTTCGATCCTGGTGTATTGGCAGAGAGAGGAGAGACACCGACACGTCTGAAGCCTGGCCAGGAGCGAAGTGCAGGCTTTGTCCCAGCCCCGATGGAGGGGGGTGGGAGGTGCTGGGGCAGGGTATGGATGGCTGTGTCTGTTTGACGTCTGTGTGAGTTCAACTCGTGCTGTTATGATGCCTCCAGCAGCCCTGCTCTGCCCCAGCGCTGCTTTGCCTTGATTTCATGACAAGCTGGCTGTGTTCCAAGTTCAGCAGGGAGCTGCTTTCTCACACTGGCACTGCTGGGGCTCCCCACAGCTGGCTGCTGGGACCCCTGCACGGCCAGGGCTCCCACGGCTGGGTCCCAGACACCCTACAGCTGGGTTCTGGGCACCTCAGTGCTGCTGGGGATCTCATATCTGGCTTCCAGAGCCATCACAGATGGTTCCTGGAGGCTCCAGCACTGCCAGGGCTCCCCACCTCTGGCTCCCAGGCCCCCCCAGCTCCCCCTTGCTCAGAGCAGCTGCTAGGATGTTCAAGCAGCACTGGAAGGGAGCGACTACAGCCGGCACTGGCTGGGGGTTGCAGGGAAGGGGAGGCACAGATTTGTCTCTGCCACTGAGAGATGAACTAGGAGCAGCAGCACAATCTGAAGTTATGAATTTCTGATCAATAAGCTGCTCTCATTGATCCCCCTGCCGGCTGTAATGAACTGATTAAGAGAATGACAGCAGTGTGACCCAGGGCAGCCCAGGCGCTGCTGGTCGCAGGGCTGCAGCTGGCTCTCGGGCAGGGGCTGGCTCCTGCAATGCCAAAACCTGAGGAGGTTCCCTGCAGGAGCATCGAGGGGCTGTGCACCTCTGTCCCAGCGAGCTCACATCTCCTCCTGGCAAGGCTGTCCTGTCCCAGGGCCAGGCAGGAGCCAGCCCTCAGAGCTGCAGCCTGTCCGCAGAGCAGCAAATGTGCTCAGCAGCTGAGATGCTGCTTTTGCACTGCCAGCTCAGGACCTCCTCATTCAGTCTGCATCTGCTCTCCCACCTCTGTTTTCATTGTCTTTCCTTTGCTTCCATCCTTCCCTACCCATTCCAAACAGGGAGAGTGAAAAATGCCCTTTGTGCCCCGAGCTGCTCTTGTCTGGAGCGAGAGCTGAAGCTCAGTGTGCTCTGCCCAGCAGCCTGGATGATCTCAGAGGGTTTTATTCCACCCTCAGTGATTCTGTGCCTGGGGTGGTGCAGCAAAGGCAATACATGGCCCCACGTGTGTTACACTCTGGAATGACCTCCTGGCACTCTTAGAACCACCCCCTGGAAGCTCAGGGGGAGAAAAAGGTGACCCAGCAGAATTGTTTGGGATTATTTGACTGCTGGGGGGCAGGAACCTTTACAATCATCCCAAAGCAAAGCCAGCCCAGACTTGGCACCAGAGGCTGGCAGCGTTTGGGACAGAAGGACAACTCCACAGCCTCACACCCTTGCAGCACCTCCTGCAGCCTGGGTGCTGAGCTGGGCTTGCCCTCTGCAGTTCAGCTGGCAGAGAGGGCAGTATGCTTTCCTCTGCCCCTGGTACATGTGCCATAAAGTGTTTGCCAGGCTGATTTAGGAAGAGCTGGGACATTACTTACTAACTATTTAGCTCTCTGTGGAAGGAGTCAAACTGTACTGCATGTGGAATCAGTGGGGCAGTGCAATGTGTTCTGCTGGCCATGGCTTGGCTGCTGACCATTCCTCTTGTCACCAACATCAGCCACGTCCATGCTCAGAAACCAGGCTGGGGACAAGCTGCTCTCTTGCCCTGCCTCCTGCACCAGCCCCAGTCCTCAGGGACCTCTCAGCCCTGCAGCCAGAGCATCCCTGGGGATATCCCTTCAGGGATGTGCTCCCTAGGGACAGCTTCCAAACAGGAGAGCAGCTCAAGGCCTCATCCAGCCTGGCCTTGGACACCTCAAGGGAGGAGGCATCCACGACCTCCCTGGGCAGCCTGTTCCAGTGTCTCTCCACCCTCCCTGTCCAGAATTTCTCCCTGACCTCCAGCCTAGATCTGCCCTCCTCAAGCTTACACCACAACCTTTCTAAAGCTTGCTGAGCTGAGGCACCCACGGGTCCAGGGGGCAGCTGGCAACCCATCCATCAGCCCATCCCCCACCCACGGGGGCCAGCATGGGGACCAGCAGCCCCCAGGCTCCCCAGCTCTTCCCTGCTGGCTGTCTGCTGACAGCCTGGGTAATGCAATGAGGCCTGGGAGCACACCGGGGGCTCACAGTAAAGAGCTTTCAGCCTTGCTCACCACTTTGCTGCTGCTCAGCTGTTTACCTGACCTGGCAGCCATTTATTGCTCTTTCAACTGCTTGCTTCTCAACATTATGGCTTAATTATATTTTAGGAAAGCAGCACTTCAGAAATATGGAGCTGGGGATGTGCATTTGCTTGGCCCCTCCTTTCCTCACTGGCTAAAGCAATTTTATCTCTCCTTGACTTCGTGGAGTTAAGTTATGAAGTGGAGATATAAAGCTTCAGAGGAGGAGGAGTTAAGCAAGGCTGGGATGAGGAGTGGAGAAGGACCTTGCACTGGAAGCTGCCACAGAGCATCCACAGAGCTGCTGCTCCTCTGCTGCCAGGCTGGGGACGGCCCTGCACCGAGCTGCCCCCTGCTTCTCAGCCCCCCAGCCGTCCCCGAGGAGGGGAGCACAGACAGGGCTGGCAGAGGGGGTGACCACTGTCCTGGGTCCCTGCTGGTCCCCTTAAGCACAGCTAAGAGTGGGGGACAGGCAGGCCCTGCAAGCCAGGGGCTGGGTGAGGGCAGGCAGCCCCCAGCACAGCGCAGGGATTGGGTTCCTCTCCATCCTGACACTTCCTGGCTGCTGTGCGGGGATGAAAACAAAGAGCAAGGAGAGAGCAGCTGGGCGCTGCGGGGCTGGGCGCTGCGGGGCTGGGCGCTGCGGGGCTGGGCGCTGCGGGGCTGGGCGCTGCGGGGCTGGGCGCTGCGGGGCTGGGCGCTGCGGGGCTGGGCGCTGCGGGGCCGGTCACCGGAGCCGCCCCCGACACCAAGTAGAGAGGCAAACGTGAACGGCAAACACCCAAAGCATTGCACGGGCAGGGGGTGGCCATGGGCTGAGAAACGCAAACGTTGCCTTAGCTACGGCAGGAGGAGAGGCAGAGAGGCTGCAGCGCGGAGCAGCCGAGCAGGGGACAGCTCCATCAGCGCCGGGGCTCAGCCTGGCCCCGGGCTGGGAGCAGGCACTCCGGGCACTCATCCTGCAAAAGTTCTCCGGCCAGAGGGGGAGGCAGGGGCCAAGGGCTTTACAAGAGCAGACAGGAACACGGGGAGAGCACAGGGAGGGCCGCTGGCAGCCCGGGGGAGATGAGCCCAAAGCTTGGCACAGGCTGGGCAGGGAGGGGAATGTCTCTCACACACACCAGGAGAGTTTACAACTCCTTGTCGCTGTGGCTGGAGCTCTCTGTGGCTCTGGGGGTTTGGCAGCAGCAGCAGCACTTCCTCCTTGCCTGTGCCTTTGTTGCCACAGAGAAAACGACCTGGTGAGCAGGGCATGAACCTGGGACTGGAGAAACCTGGACTCACTCCAAAGCTCTGCTCCTGGGCAGCTCTGCTCTAAAACCACAGCCACAGCACCTGGCCAAGCCCCAGCTAATGGAGGCCAACCACACTGGCAGCCACAAACCCCAACCTCTGCCCCCAGCCTGCCTCCTCGAGATGCAGGTGATGCCTTCTGAAACTCCTGAAGGTTTTCCTTCCCCACCCCTTCTCTTTCCTCCCAGAGTGCTGCCTCTGAAGCAGGCAATTTTCACACTTCTTGGGTTTCACCACCAGCATCCCTTCCAGCTCCATCTGTGAGCCTTAATTAGTGAATTTACTGACAGAAACTTTATTAACGCAGCATTTAGCTCTGCTGGCAGCGTCTTGCACCCTTCCAGGCATCCTTCTGGGCAAAACTCTGGCACCAGGGCAGCTGAGCCCCTGCCAAGGCAGGGTGTGTGGGGGGGGATTTTCCTGCCACTATTTTGCCTGCTCAGGAGCCCCCAGCCTTGGGGGTGGGGAGGCAAACAGTCAAGTGCAGACAGCTCATCCCATGCAGGACCTGATCCCTGCCCCAGGTCTGTGCTAGGAGGAGCAGATGGCAGCTCCTGCTCTGCAGGAGCCTAAACCACCATGGTCTCTGGGAGCCACAGCCAGCAGGGGGGAGGCTTTGCTGCTGGGAAGTGGGGAGATGGCTGCTCCTGGGCACTGCTCCTGGGCACTGCTCCCCACTCCTTGCTGCCCATGACCAGGCAAAGGCAGGGAGGAATCCCAGGGAACACAGTGGTGCTGGGGAGAGGAGCAGCACACTGGTACCCTCTCCACCCCCAACCAGGCAAGAGGAGAGGGAAACCATGGGTGCTCAGGAGAGCCTGGAGCCAGCACTCTGGGTTCCCTGACACAGTCACCACCTCCAAACCTGGCAGAAGCCAGGGGGCAAGGCCAAGGTCACCCACAGGGGGGCAAGGCCAAGGTCACCCACAGGGGGGCAGCTCCACACACCAGTGCCAGCCAAACGCAGGGATCAGCCCTCTGGGGACCCACAAAGGGCACAAACCAACATTTCCTCTGCATCTTCCTTTTGCTTCCCCTTCCTCCCCCCAGCCCCCTCCCATTCTATTTTGTTTTATTTTAGTCTAGGAGACATTAAGCAGAAATCAAAGTTCAGTGTGAAGTCGAAACAATACTGCATGGAAATAGCAGAAATAACTTAATTAAGTTTTTAAAGATTTCCATGCTTGAATAAATTAGCCTTGCTGCAAATGTCACAACAGTCAGGAAAAAAATGTGTAATCAATGGAGCACGGTGGGGCTCTGCTCTCTGCTTGAATCAAAGCTCTGCTGCTGCCTTCCCCCCTCCCCAGCTCCCTCTCTTCCTCCATCCTCCCTCTCCCTCTGTCCCTGCACTCTGAGCTGCTCTGGGGGAAAACCTCCTGGAAAGCCAAACCTCCTGAAGAGCCAAACCTCAGCTTTCCACAGCCACAGAACAGACCTGGTTGGAAGTGCCCTGAGAGAGAGAGATCCTCCAGGCCAACCTTCAGCCCAGCACTGAACCATGTCCCTAAGCACCAGGTCTGCAGGGTGCTTGAACACCTCCAGGGTTGGTGACTCCAGCACTGCCCTGGGCAGCCTGTCCCAGTGTTTGAGACCCCCCCTCTGGGAAGAAATACTTCCTAACATCCAGCCTGAGCCTCCCCTGGTGCAGCTTGGAACCACTGCCTCTGGTCCTGTCCCTTGCCACCAAGGAGAAGACACCAGCCCCCTCCTCACTCCACCCTGCCCCCAGGCAGCTCTTCTGCTTTTTGCTCCAAATCAGCAGGAACAGAAGATTATTTCCCCCCCCCAGGAAGATGCCAAAGCATCCCAGCGCTGCTCAGGCCCTGCCCATCCTGGATAGATTCTGTGGGGATGCTTATGGGGCCCCCAGCCCCAGAGCAGGCAGCACAGGCAGGGAGTTTAAAGCACTGCTGGAGGATAAAAGTGAAGGGAGCTCTGGTTTGCTTATCTAGAGGAGAGAAAGGAGGGGAGGCAGGCAAACAGGCTTCAAACCTTTAGAGGAGAGCTCTGCAAAGGAGGGGAACAAACAGGTTTTCATGTTCCCTCTGAGGATGACAAGATAAACACAAACTGCAGCGAGGAGCCATCGTGTTCGACAGCAGAGACGCAGCTCCTGTGCCAGGGGGAGGCACAGCTGGCACAGAGGGGAGAGAGAACCAGCCTGGAGCAGGCTGCTGAGGGCACAGCCAGCTCTGCCCTGGGCTGGGTGACCTCGGGAGAGTGTGGGAGCTCTGCTATCCAGGGCCAGGCTGGAATAGCAGCACTCAGGAGCAGTTCAGGTGAGATAATGGAGCCCTGAAGCTGGGCACAGCTGAGATGAGCTCACTGCCCAGCCCCACCCTGGGCACCCCAGCACCACCAGAGCCCAGCTCTGCTGTAGCCCCTTCAGGTACTGGAAGGCAGCTCTGAGGTGCTCTCAGAATCTTCTCTTCTCCAGGCTGAGCACCCCCAGCTCCCTCAGCCTGTCCTCACGGCTGAGCTGCTCCAGCCCTTGGCTCATCTTTGTGGCCTCCTCTGGACCTGCTCCAAGAGCTCTGTGTCCAGAGAGGACAAGCACTGAGTTCCTGATGCCCTTTCAGACCTAAAGCTTCCTTCAACCAGAGCCTGAACTCAGCATCTTTCTGTCGTCATCATGGACAGGTTGCTTTACAGTGGTCATTCAGGTGCGGACTGCGGAAGCCTCCTGCCTGCCCTCCAAGCCCAGCCCTGCCCGGAGAGCCCAGCCAGCAGCTCCGGCTGCGAAGGAGCAGCCAGGGGCAGCAAGGCAAAGCAGCTCATTCACTAAAGAGGTTTTAATTTATGGCCCCTGGTTCTTTGCTGAGCTCAAAGCTTCTCAACGACAGAACATTTCTTTCCAACTCTGCCCTTCACCCCCTTCAAGGCTACGGAAATAGCTGCGGGAGGAGGAGAGGAGCTCCCCAGCCCTCGCCGATTGTTTACCGGCAAGACAAAAGGCTGGAGAGCTCCGGGTGTTAATTGAGGATAAATCTTCCCTCCCTCCGCAAAATTCGGGACGATTGCTCCTAACGACCTCTTTGGAGCCGTGCCCAGGATGCAGAGCTATCAGCTCCCGCTCCAGTAATGAGCTCGCAACTGATCCTGAACAAATGGCAAAGTTATTTAATAATTATTTCGGAAGGTCTGCTCCTGACCTTTCAGCTCGTCAGGATAAGCAGCACCAATTCATCACCAGCACCACGTGAAGGGCCTTGATTATTCGAGATGTTTTTCCTGGCAGGGACTTGTTTTCCCCCCCCCCCCCCATTTTCTGAGCCTTCCGAGGGACCCACCCTCTGTGACTACAAACCCAGCCCCTGCCGACGGAGCTGGAGGCTCCTGCGGGGATGAGGCTGTCCCGGGAAGGGCAGCGAGGACAAACTCCCACCGGAGGTGGTGCAGATGAGGGCTGGGTGGACTCATTCATGGAATGGTTTGGGTTGGAAGGGACCTTCAGAGTCATCTGGTTCCAGCCCCCCCGGACATGTGTCCCTGGAACCTGGTGACAGTTCTGTGATCCTGTAACACCTGTGGCTGTGGCAGGCTGTGGCAGGGCTGAGTGGCCAAGGTGCTGCTAGGACTCAGAGAGCTTTCAATCCATTCTGTGCTTCTCTCTCCATGCCTGCTCTGCCCAGGAATCACTTCCCGTGGGATGAGGATGAGGGGGGGGAGGTGTGGTGGTGAGTGGGAGATGCCCAGCTCTGCTCCCCCAGGAGCTGCTGCCGAGCCTCTGGCTGCTCCCTTCGGGGGGAAAGCCTCCCAGAGCCGCTCACAAAGCCGCCCCTGGGCTGCCCTGTTTGTGTAAGTGCTCGCAGGCAGCCCTGCCTTTCATTTCCTTAATCTTAAATTGCATCAAAAAAGGCAGAGATTAGAGGTAAAACCTCAATAAAGGACGGAACAAAAGCCTCTGCCCACGTTGGGTTCTCACACCTAGCTCTGCAGCGGGGTTTTTTTCGCCTCTGGTCTGCCAGGCTGAGTAGCTGAACCTTGAAAACTGGCAAAACCCCCCTAAGATTAGAGCAGTATTTAGAAAAGGCCATGCCAGCTGGAAATCACCTGTGGTTCATACATTAAACATCAAATGTACATTAACTCTGAATTATGGTCATGAAAAGCAAATCCTTTAATACCATTTTCTGTGTTCCACAGGCTGGGGCTTAGCTTTAATAGCCCTGGGTCCCCACAGCACAGTCGATGGAGTTCAACTTCCCTGCCTGGTGCTCTCCCTCCACCTTCAGAGGTCTTCAGACCTTCCAATGTGCAGCTGAGCCCAGAGCAGAGCCCTGGGCAGCTCTGGAGACCAAGGGGAGAGGATGCAACCTTTAGAAGGATGAGGTTTGGTTGTTTGGCTTTGTCCAGCTCACCACTGGCAAAGCCATCAGCGAGCAGATCGAGTTTGCCCTCCCTGCTGGGGCTGGAGGGGAGGGCTTGTCGGTGTTTGGCCTTTGAGCCTCCTCTAGATATTTGGGGTTGTGCTTTCTTTGTTGGGAAGGGAGGCAGGAAGCCTCTCCCTGCACAGGGGCTGCTGGTGGCCCTCAGGGAGCTGCAGTGCCAGCTCCTGGAGAGCCCTCTGATGGCTTTGTCCCCTAGAAGTCTCCAGTCTGCAGTGCTCTGGGCACGCAGGAGCCGGGAGGGAGACTCTGCAGCTGCCTGGGCTGAACCCCCCGGGGGAAAATCCCTTCCAAAGAGCCCAATCAGGGCACTCCCATCCCCACCCCCCCGGGCAGGGAGGTCAGAGCCCATCCAAGGTCGGAGCGCCCCGCTTGGAGCCATCAGCTCAGCGCTAATTACCGGGTCAGTGGCCTGCTGAGAGCCACAACTGACCTGAGCTGGTCCCAAAGAGCCACAGAACTGTTTTGCTTGGATCATGGAGGCCAACTGCACCAGTACTGGCAAAAAGATTTCATCAGTCACCTTTTCTTCCCCTCCACCCAGAGGTGGATGCTCCTGGGAAGAGCAGGGTGAGGAAACATCCCCAGCTGGCTGGGGAGCAGTTGGCCTGGCAGGACATCAGCTTGAGGTTATGTTTGCAACAGCTAAGGGCTGGCTCTGTGCTCAGAGCTCAGAAACTGTCAGGGAGCTCTCTGGAGACTGTGAAATACTTCCAGCACTGGCTTGTAGTTTGCTTGGCCTCTGCCTGGATAAAGTCATTTGAGTGCAGGTGGCCTCCCAGTGTTTCTTTTCCCCAGCCAAGAAGCTTTTCTACATAGCCAGGAGACCACCAGGCCCTGGTCCCCCACCTCCACCCCACTTCATCTTCCCAAAGCAGCTCCTGCTCCCCCCTACCATCCTCCCCCCTGCCAAAGCAGCTCCTGCTCCCCCCTACCATCCTCCCCCCTGCCAAAGCAGCTCCTGCTCCCCCCTACCATCCTCCCCCCTGCCAAAGCAGCTCCTGCTCCCCCCTACCATCCTCCCCCCTGCCAAAGCAGCTCCTGCTCCCCCCTACCATTCTCCCCCCTGCCAAAGCAGCTCCTGCTCCCCCCAACCATCCTCCCCCCTGCCTAAACGGCTCCTACTCCCCCCCAGCATTCCTGCAGCCATCCCACAGCCAGGGGCAAGAGCCTCACCCAGCCAAGACAGCACCCAGAGGAGCTCAGCCCCACCAGCACCCGTGGATGGGGTTGGAGCAGTCAGCAATGTTAGCCCTAACAACCGGGGGGCCACCAGGCCCCCCGGCCTTTGTAGTCACCACCACCATCACCCAGTGTGCACTGTGGGCACTCACCTGAGATGAGAGGAGGATCCTCCAGCCCCGAGGGGCTCAGCTTAGGGCTGCTGCCCTTCCTGGTGGGGAGTAAATAGGGGAGTGGGTGGGGAGGGCAAAGTGGCCACACCTGGGGAGGGAGGAGACTCCAACAGAGCCCAGGTGCTGTGGGTTTGAGGGGAGAATGGGGTGGGAGGGGTGGGAATGGGGCAGGTGTGGTGGGGAAGCAGAGGTGGTGGTGACAGGAGGGGACTTTAACTAACTTCATCTTCCATAATGCACAACTGAGGCCATGGTTGGCTCCCAGAGCCCTGGAGCAGGCTGCCCAGAGGGGTTGTGGAGTCTTTCTCTGGATACTTTCAAACCCCATCTGGATGTGATCTGTGTGACCTGTGCTGGATTCTGTGGCCCTGCTCTGGCAGGAGGCTTGGACTTGATGATCTTTGGGGGTCCCTTCCAACCCCCAACATCCTCTGATGCTGTGATCCTCAGCAGCTGGAGAGAGCTGCCCAGCAGGCCACACAGCAATAAACAGCAACTCCCCCAGCTGCACTTTGGTCGTGAAATAAGACAACAATTAAAGAAGAGAGGAGCAGCAGTGACAATGAAGAGAAATAAATCAAGGCATGGGATGGGCTCAGGCAGGCAGCCCCTGGGGGAGCTCTGCTTTCCAGAAGGAAAGTGGTGCCTGGGAAGGAGAGAAACCAACCCCCTGAGCTGAGGGGAGAGACCCTGGCACAGGCTGCCCAGGGAGGCTGTGGCTGTGCCCTCCCTGGAGGTGTTCAAGGCCAGGCTGGATGAGGCTCTGAGCAACCTGGGCTGGTGGGAGGTGTCCCTGCCCCTGGCAGGGGGCTGGAAGTGGAGGAGCTTGAAGGTCCCCTCCAGCCCAACCCTTTCCCTCAGTCTCTGGATTCTCAGCTCAGGACAGCTGGGAGCCTGTTCCTGCCTTCCTCCCTGCCTGCTGCCCAAAGCTGCCACAACTTGTTTCTCCTTTTCTCGTTATTTCTCTTGTTGTGAAAGTGTAAATAAAGCTCCCCAGGAGTGCTGCCGGTGCGGGGAGCCTGATCCTGGCAGATGAATTCAGCAATGTGGGACAGGGGGAGCCAAGCCAGCAGCTCCTGCACCTTGCAGCTGGCTGCAGTGTGGCCAGGGCTGTGTGCTGAGCAGGCAGGGCTGAGCAAGGCAGGGGGCACAGGGCTGCTTCAGCTCCCCAGTCCTCCCAGCACCACCTTCCAAACCTTCCTCCTGTGTGGCCACTGAGCTGCCTGGAGGCTGGAGCACAGCTGGGTGACAGCAGCAGCCTGTGCTGAGGATCACAGAAGGCTTCTCCAGGATCATCCAAGTCCAACCATCGACCTGTCCCCACCATGGCCCTTAAACTCCAGCCCCAAGAGCCGTGGTGGTGGCAGGGATGGGGACTCCACCACCTCCCTGGGCAACCTCAGCACAGCCTCGTGAGGCTCCCAGGAGCTTTTGTTCCTTTTTCATTTGCAAGAGACACCACAGGAACATTGCCTCCAGGCTCAGTGATCATTGCCCCATCCCTGCCCGGGGCTGGGTGAAGAAAAGGCTTGGAAATGGCCTGGAAATGGCTGAGCAGCCTCCCTGCTGCTCCACCCGCGGTGAGGAATGGCCTTAATAACTCTGCTCTGGGAGGACAACAAAAGCCCAGCAGCTGCTTTTGGTGTGGCCACAGCCACGGTCATGAATCCTGCCCTGGAACAACGGTGCCAGGGGCTGTGGCCACAGCTCCACATCATCCCTGCCCTTGGGAAGGGAGTGAGCACCTCGGGGCTGCAGCAAGGCAGGCACACAAGGGACAGAGAACCACAGAGTGGGTTGGGTTGGAAGGAGCCTTCAAGATCATTCACCTCCCTCCAGCCCAGGTTGCTCAGGGCCTCAGCCTGGCCTGGAACACCTCCAGGGAGGGGACATCCATAGCCTCCCTGGGCAGCCTGTTCCAGGATGTCCTTGGACATGGGACTCCCAAGGAGGGATGGCATCTCCTGATTCCCCCTGGTGACCACCAAGGGAATGCTCTTCCCTATCCCCCAACACCTGCTCCATCAGGAGACTTCTGCTGCTCTGTCTGGTTGGGCCAGAGCAAGCTGCTGAGTCTGAGCTGGCAGCAAAGGTCCCTGCTCAAAGAGGTGCTCCTGGCACAGCCACAGCAGGCCCCACGTGCCAGGCACCTCTCCTGAGCACAGGGCTCCCAGACACCGATGTTGTGCTGTTGGCAGTGACCCAGGGTCAGCTCTGCAAAGGACCCTGGCCCCCAAGCCCTGTTCCTCTCACTGGGAGCTGGAAGGTGCCCCAGCTCCCAACAGCAGTCAGCATCCTGCCCTGCCCAGCGCCACGGGGGCCTCCCTGCTGGGCTGAGGCTGGGCTGGGCAGAGCAGTCGATAGCTCCAGAGGTATTGATCAGAGCCACCTCTATCCCTTTTGCATTTCTATTTCATCCAATTCTTTTTTCCCACCTCTTTTATTTTTGCTCACATCACCTCAGGACCCCAGGGCTTTCCCCCCTGGCAAAGCCCCTGCTCACCAGGCCTGGCTCCAGTTCAGCTCCTTGCTCTCTCTCATTGTTTCAGTCACCTGGGGTAATTGACAAGGCACTCAGAGACCGGCGGTGCCCCAGTGAGATCCTAGTTCTGTCACCAGCTCTTCCCAGCCCCACGGACAGCCCAGTGCCAGTCCCTGCCATGGCTCAGGGGCTGGTGAGGGAGCCCAGCATCCCCAGCACAGCCTGGGGAAGGCAAGAGGAAGGAATTTCCTGGCAGCATCCATGCCCCAGCCTCATCCCATTCCCTGTGCTCTCCTCTCCAATTCAATTATCTCCTCCCCCCTCGTTTCCCCGACACCAGCGCTTTAGGGCTGCGATGGCCACGACAGGACAATTCCAACCTTTGCTCCGCTGGTTCCTCACATCTCCTCGGATCTAACCCAGCCCTGGCTCTTCGCTGCGCCTTTCCCTGCCTCCCAGACACGCTCCGGCTTTTCAAAGCCAGCTTTGGAGCAGTCTGTGCCTCCCTGGGTTCCTCCAGCTCCGCGTTCCCGGATCTGTGTTTTGTCACACTGCTCTCTCGCTAATGAGCTGTTAATGATATGACCATTACCTATGCAAATGAAGCGAGAGGATTCAGAGGATGTTTTTTACCTGGAGAGAGAGGCTTCTGCCTTAGCAAGGGAGATAATAAATCATGCCAGGGGTTTATTACACGGGGCCCGGCGGGACCTGCTCCTCCGCAGCTCTGCACCGGGAGCTGCGGCAGCGCAGCCAGCGCCTCCCCCCGGCTGGCGCTGGGCGGCTGGGCAGGGCAGAGCCACTGCTGCCCCTGCTCTAACGAGACAGACAAACCACCCCTGGTGCCCAAGCGCCCTGGGCAGCCGCAGGCAGCCTGCTCGGCGCCGGCCTCGCTCTGCGATGGATCCCTTCGGGCTGCGGGATGCCGGTGGTGGAGTCACCACCCCGGAGGCGTTCAAGCCACCTGTGGCCATGGCACTTGGGGACAAGGTTTAGTGGCTGTGGTGGGGTGAGGTCAATCTCTGGACTTGCTCTTCCAGGGCTTCTCCAACCAAACAATTCTGTGATCCTGTGCTCTGCCCAGATGCCCTCAGGCTGCTGCCAGCAGCAGCATGGGATGGATGCCACAGGGGCTGGGATGGACACCGTGGAGCAGCCTCTCAGCCCTGACACGAAGGTTGGTGCAGCCTCATCACACCCAGCTCTTGGCCAGCCCGGGCTGCTCAGGGCAGAGCCCCCACCAGCTCCAAAGCACAGGCTCAAGGAGCTCTTCCTGAGTCCCCCCAAAACCTCCTGGCCCCATCTCGGTGGCTCTCAGGCTCACAACCAGGCACACAGCACTGCTGATGCCCCAGCACCCCGAGGAGTGGGTGCAGGAAGATTAGAACTCAACTTTCAGATATCTTGGAGCCTGGCAGGGCTGTGGGAATTCATCTCCAAAGCCTTCTCCTTCCTTTTCTTTCCGTGGGCTTTAATTAAATGTCCTTTTGTTTGAAGGCAGCTGCTGGTGGCTCTGAGCTCTCCTGTGCTTTATCAGCGACCGAGAGCAGATAAGTGTCCAGGATCTCTCCTGACCTTTCTGGGCTCACAAGAGATGGCATTCAGTGCCTTTCTTCTTCTTTTCTTTGGTGTTATCTCCTCCTGCTTTTGCTGCTCTCTGCCTCGTGCTAAGGCTTGAGATAGCGACTGACGAGTTGCCACCAGAACCACTCAAGCAAAGGACCTCAGATTTCCCTGGCAGTTTAAGAGCCTGGGCAGCTGCAGGTCTCATCTCTTGCTGGCCATCAGCAGCAGCTGCCAGGAGCAGGCAAGGTCAGACTTTAATGAACTGCTGAGAATTAAACAGAAGAAATGAAACTGAAAGGGCCCCAGTGGCTTGAACCGAGTTTAAAGCAACTGACCTTTGGAGAGAAGGAAACAAATCTGTGCCTTAAGCCTTCAGGGCTGGGTTTTATTTCCTCCTGTGCAGCCTGGTGCTGCTGGGGGGGAGTGGAGGTGATGAGCTGGACCAGCAGCACCACAGGAGTTGGGTTTGGGTGCTGGGGTCCCGAGCTGTTGGCTTCTCCTGTGCCTTTCACAGGCCAAACAAACAAGGGAGAAGGAAGGCAGCAGCCACAAGGCTGGCCCAGGCAAGGGGACGATGGCAAATCCACCTCTGCCACGCTGCTGCTGGCTTCCCCACTTCTCACAGGCCCTGGGGGATGATAAGGACAGGGAAGCAAAGTTGGTAGCATTCAAACTCCCATTGGAAGCACTCCTGAGCGTGAGGCACTGCAGCCCCTGAGCAAATCCATGCTAATGGAATTATCCATTTCACTTCCCGGCTTAATTGAGCCTTGCCCCGGAACTCAGCACCAGGATGCCTCTCTTAGTTAACCCCATGCAGGCTGCAGAGTGTCCTAGCACCACTTGAACACATCCAGAGGTTGTTTTGAGAGCTGATACCTACACCCTGTGGTGTATCAGGGCTTGAGATCCCGGCTGGTGCCAGGAACCTCCCTGGCTGTGGAACTGTGCAGCTGCAGAGGGGCGAGGAGGGGCTGCAGAGGGGCGAGGAGGGGCGAGGAGGGGCTGCAGAGGGGCGAGGAGGGGCTGCAGAGTCTGTCAGTGACTGTTTATGGGATGGGATTGTCAGCTGCTGCTGCTGGCAGTGCTGTGAGCAGAGCCTTCACACCCTCTCAGTGTCTCCCAGCAGCGATGCTGGCCCCACACCGAGGGTAGCACATCAGCCACAAACCAGCACTGCTCCAGCAGCTCTCCCTTCCCCCTGGGAGCTGGGCAGGCCACACAGGGGCTGGCCCTTGGGTGGAGAAGTTGCTCAGGCTGACAACTTTCTCCCTCACAGACAGCCTCTCAGGGGCCCAAGGAGCTGGTCCAGCTACTTAGTAAGTCGTTGAGGATGTGTGGTTTAATTAACTCACCCCAAAGTCCTCCTTTCTCTGTCCCATTTCTGCTATTAATATTTTCTCCATCTGATAAGGCAGCACAGCTAATTCTTTCTGGCTTTATAATGAACGATGCCATGATGAGAAAAAAAAGGTTAGTGGTGCTCCAGGCAGCTTTTAATTATCCAGCTGAGCAGGTAAAAGCACTCTGCCTGCCTGCCCCCCCTGCACACCACACCACACCTTGGCAAGCAGCTGGCAGGCTCCTTCTACACCTCCCTGCTCTCCAGCAGGGGAAGCAGCGATGCTGGCAGTGCCCAACCTGCCCTCCCACTGCCAAGGAGCAGGAGAATCCCAGGATCACAGAACTGATTGGGTGGGGAAAGCCTTCTGGGATCACCCAGTCCAGCCAGCAACCCAACCCCACCCTGGCCACCAAACCCTGTCCCCAGGTGCCATGGCCACAGGGTTCTGGAACCCCTCCAGGGATGGGACTTCCCCTCCTTCCTGGGCAGCCTGTGCCAAAGGAGAGACACACTGGCATTTGCCACAGCACAGGATGCAAAGGACACTTCCCCCCCACCCCCAAGCAGCAGAGGAGCTGCGGGGGCGAGGCAGGGCTGGTGCTGGTGCTGCCAAGGCCAGGGCACAGCCAGGAGTGCCACACTTACAAGGCTGTGTGAGCATGGTGGCAGAGCTGTAAATCAGAGGCAACTGGGAGCAAAGCTGGGGCTGGGCTGGAATAAATCAGGACTGTCACAAAACAGAGCAGGGGCCTGCAGAAGGCATTGAGCAGCAGGGAGAGCAAAGCTGCTGGGTGGGGAGGCAAGAGGGAAGTGCATCTGGGGGCTCCAGGAGCTGATGGACCAGCTGGGATGTGCCATCCCAGTATGGTGGCTGCTCCTTGTCCCCCCTTCCCTGGGCAGGTCCCCAGACCCGGCAGCATCCTGCAGGTGGGGAAGCTGAGGCACAGCCCAGCCCTCCTGAGCTGGTGGCCAGGGCAGGTCCAGCCCCCTCCCCTAGCTCCTCCGTGCTCCCAGCCAGCCCTGGCCCCTGCCAGGAGGGTTGTATTTGTTTTCTGCTCCCAGTCCTGAATGGAAATGTCACGAGGACCATCACCATGGTGACATTTCAGCAGCTCTGAGCAGAGCCACGCAGGAAATGAATCTCAAAACGTCTGTTGGAAAGGGAAGAGTGAAACAATTTTCTGGGGGGGTGGGGGGGGGAAGAATCTGCTCTGAGAAGGTTTATAGCTGCTGCTCAAAAGGAAAAGGTCTCCAGCAAAGAAAGTTGGAAGTGTCCTGGTTGCTTCCTTTCCTCAGGAAAGCTTTGGGTCTGTGAGGTTTTGAAGGTTGTTTTGGTTTTTCCCTCACAGGATCACAGAATGGGAGGGGTGGGAAGGGACCTCCAGAGATCATCCACTCCAAGCCCCCTGCCAGAGCAGCAGCACCCAGGGCAGGGCACACAGAACACAGCCAGGAGGGGCTGGAAAGGCTCCAGAGCAGGAGACTGCACAACCTCTCTGGGCAGCCTGCTCCAGGCTCCAGCAGCCTCACACCAAAGAAGTTTCTCCTCCTGCTCAGGAGGAACTTCCTGGGTTCCAGTTTGTGTCCTCTGCCCCTTGTCCTGTCACAGGAGAGCACTGCAAGGAGCCTGGCCCAGCCTGGCCTCCTCTTCCTGACCCCCACCCTTCAGAGCTTCAGCTTCACGGAAACCTCATTGAGCGAATTTTTCTGCCAGGACCATTTGCTGCCTGGCTGCAGCCTGAGGCTGTTGGACTCAAGGGGGATGCTGCCAGCACGGGAAAACAACCCAGGGGGGTGCTGTCCTACAACAGGCCCCGGGAAAGCTGGGGGAAGAGGAATGTGCTGCAGCCCAGAGAGGGGATTGGATGGATTGCAGTCAATCTGTGAACACGAGAGAGTATTGATTAGTGCCAGGAGCTGGAGTGGAGGGGCAGGACTGCACCAAGCAACTGGCATCGCTCATCTGGGAGTCTGCACGTGGCAGAACTTGCAACACCCCTGGCAGGCTCCAACTAACCTCCTTTTTGTGCCAGAAAAGGGTAAACCAAGAGACATTGGCTGATCACCCTCCCTCCCAGGGGCATTAGAGCTCTTTCCTGGCTCCATGGGATACCCTCACAGCCGCACAGTGCTGAGCACACCTGAGAGCTTCTGCAGGGATGGAGATGGGGACAAGGCACTCCTGGGGAGGTTCTGCTTGGACTCCAAAAGGAAGTTTCCCCATGAGCACAGCTGGACATTGGAATCCTCTCCCAGGGGCAGCAGTGGAGTCTCCTCCACTGGACAGTTTCAGCTCAGCTTGGCTGGTCCTGGGCCAGCTCACTGCAGCTCTTCTGTCTCCTGGAAAGGTTGGAGCAGATGGTCCTTGGGGTCCCTTCCACCCTGGGATTCTGAGATGGGCTGTGCAGGACCTGTGCTCCCCTGGCGCTGGGCGAGGAGACGCTGTCCTGTGCAGCAGAGCAGCTGGCATGGCCGCAGCCCACGCTGCTTCGAGCAGACACAGGCGCTGCTCCGGGGGGGTGATCCTAGCCCGGGGTTTATCCTCCAAGCCCACGCAGAGCCTGGCGAGGCCAGGAGCGAGGCGGCGATTGTTGGAGTCCCTTGTTCCTCCGCCCGGCTTGCGCATCACAAAAGAATGCTAATGCCGGTGTCGGTATGAAAGCACTCGAGTTCATCAGCTTCGCAAAGAGGAGAAATTAAATCAAGATTTAATTGGGATATGCATGTTTTATTCATGGTACTATCCACAGGAGAAGGCAGGCGGCTGAAGGTAAAGAGGAGGAAGAAAAAAGTCTTTTGAAAAGTTGTTTCTCTCTGATTAAATAGAGATAGTTTCCCACTTCAAAGGGAGGGCTCCTTTAATGTATTTTAAATGCTCCGATGTGCCGTTCCAGCGCCTCCCTGCACCAGGCTGGCAAGGGCACTGTGGCCCCTGGCTGCCCTCCTCACCACTGTCCCCGGCAGGGTCCTGCAGCCCCCTCACGGCACAGCGGGGATGGGCACACGTCCTGTGGAGCTCCTCTGCCAGAGCAGATTCCTGGTGTCCAGGAGGAGCTGAGGATTTCAGGGCTGGTTCTTTGACTCCTGCTTGCCCCTGACTCCAGTGCTGGGTGCTGAGCATCCCCCACGGCCATCACCATCCCTCCACAGGCCAGTTGGTCACTCAAAGGGAGCCTGCATGGCACTGGGCTTCATTGCACCAGGAACTGGGAAGTGTGGTGGCTGCAGGTCCTGGCAGCCTCGTGAGGAGCTCAGCTTGAGCTTCCAGATCCACCTTTAAAGTTCAGCAGCTGGAAGTGAGGAGTTTCTGCCTCTTCTGTGGCCACACCAGGAAGCAGGGAGAATGAATTTGATTTTCTCTGGCTGGCTGCTGCGAGGAACCTTCCTCTAGATCTCCTTTGAATATCTTCACATCTTCATTTCCTGGGCAGGGGCCCAGACTGAAGCCCCACAGCAGGCAGATGTCCCCAGTTAGTCTGTTCTGCTTTTCCCCCTGCAGAATTTCAGGCAGACCCTGGGAGAGAGGCTTTGTTGTTCTTGTTGCACCTCTTTTAGTTGGAGGAGAGGGCAAGGGCAGCACTGGAGCAGGAGCAGGTGAGACCACACAGGCAAAAGACCAGAGGGGCAAGACCAAGGTGGTGGGGCTGGAGGAGGAGGTGGGAGAGGATGTGCAAGATAGGACCTCACACAAGCTGAACCCTTGCAGAGCCTGGAAAGAGTTAGTCTGAAGCACTTTCCCCACACAGCACCACCCCCAGCACCACATTCAGCAACTCCTGAGTCTGCAGCTTCAAGGAGCTCTCAGCACAGCCAGGAAGACTCTGGAGTGGCTGCTAAGGGCCACCCTCATGCTGCCACCCACTCTGCCCCAGCTACAGGTGGGTGTTCTCCTTCCTGAAGCATGTCCCTGCTCAAACCTCCCCCTCCCCTGCCCTCAGCAGGGCCTGGCGCCCCTCCATCACGTCAGGTGATGGAGCAGGGTGCTTGGAGGATGCAGGGGGACAGTGCCCAGCAGGCCAAAGAGGAGCAGGGAGAGGGGAGTGGGATGCAGAGGCCATGCCTGGGGAGGATGCAAAAGTGGAGAGAGGCCGAAGGAGAGTGAAAGACGAGGCACAAGAGCCACAGGAGTCAGGCCTTAAGGGCACAGGGAACTTGTGGCTGCCTTTGTAGATCGAAGTGTGAGGCACCGGGAGGCAGAGGCGGTACGGGAAGAGGAGGGGGGTCTGCAGCAGCCTTCGGGCGGCTCCTGGTGGGAATTCTTCTCTAAAGCAGCAATTGTCTGAGCCGCGGCGCCTGACAGAAATACAATTGGAAAAGTGAAGGAAGAGAAAAGAAAGAAAAGGGGGAAAAAAAAATCAAAAAGGCAGCAAAGCAACTCCTGTGTGAGAGTTGTGCCCTTCAGAAGCAGCCCTGTCGCGCTCGGCGCCTGCCGGAGACGGCGCTGCCTTGGGAGCCTCAGGTCTTTGTTAAGGAAAGGACACGGAGAGAGACACGAGTGCTGCCGAAGGCTCATTATTCAAACTGCTCCGGAGCCCGCGTCACAAGTGCCGGTGACTTTGGAAGATGAACAATCTTATCTCCCGGGTGAAAAGGACCATTTGTCGTTCGCCGGCCGGGAGAGAGCGAGCTCACAATAGGCGCTGCGGGAAACCTGGGGAAGCGCTGCCCAGAGGCGGCCGGGCGGGCGGCGGCGCTGCCGAGGGGCGCGGGGCTCCCCTGCAGGGGCACACGGGGCAGGATGGTCTCCTGGCCCACAGCCTGAGCAGCTTGCAGGGCAGCAAACCCCTCCTTAGAAGCTGTAATGTCACCAGGGAGCGAGCAGCGGGCAGGGAGGCAGCCGCAGGAGCACACCGAGCATTAGGGGCTGGAATCACAGAACGTTAGGGATTGGAAGGGACCTCGAAAGATGATCAAGTCCAAGCCCACTGCCAGAGCAGGACCACCTGGAGTAGGTCACACAGGAACGTGCCCAGGTGGGTTTTGGATGTTCCCATAGCAGGAGACTGTCTCCAGACAGCCTGTTCCAGTGCCCTGGAGCAGAGCAGTTGCTGCCACAGCTCAGGAGCATTCCTCTTCCAGGGGAGCAGCCAGAACCCTGCCTGTGCTGGGGCTGCCTGTGGGGGGGTTGCAGGCAGCTGTTTGCCTTTCTCCCTGGTTTGTTTTGGAGCCTGCAGTGCCAGCGCCCAGCTCAGCCTGGGCACAGTGACCACAGGTTCTGCAGGTCCTGGGGAGAAGGTGGCTGGGCAGAGGTGAGACTCATCATGAGCACAGAACTAATGAGGAGAGGCTTTGCACCCCCTCTCTCCTCTGCTGAACGACATCTCACAATGATAAAAGTCCCCGTGGTTGATAATTACCAGTTTGACAAGTTCAGGAGTTCTCTGTTAATTATTATAATTAGCTCTGGCTCAGTGAGGATGCAGGAGTTGAACAACAACATTCACAATGGGAGGACTGCAGGGGAGAATTAACTACAAGGAGCTGGCTAGGAAGGGGCTCCTGCTGCCCTACAGCAAGCCCCAGACCCCTGCTCCACATCCTCCTCTTCCTCCACGCAGCCCTGGCTCCAGAGATGCTGGGAGAGTGCCCACAGGGCACCCTGGCAGCGCTGGTAGGAGAAGGGAGATAGAGACTTGCTCTGGGCTGCCCAAAACAGGGTCAAGATTTGGAGCAGCAGAGCAAAGGATGTGGTGAGGCTGCAGAAGCCATGGAAGGACATTTGGCTGTGGAAGGACAGACAGACAGGCCCATGGCAGGGCCCCTCACCCAGAGCAGCATTCCTGCAGGGGTAAGACAAGAACTGGGCCCCAGGAATGGCCTTTAACCTCTGGGCTCCCTGCCCCACTGCCACCCTCAAAGGCTCACACAAGGCTTACCCAAGCTCAGGGCCAAGCTGTGCACAGGAGGAGTTACCCTAAGCACCCTGGCACAGGAGCCTGGAGGGTTTGGTTTGCCTTTTGTCAGTGATGTCTTTGGTCACAGCTCTGCAGAGCACCAGCAGTGACCAGGTTATTCTGGGATGGACAGCACCAGCAGTGACCAGGTTATTCTGGGATGGGCAGCACCAGCAGTGACCAGGTTATTCTGGGATGGGCAGCACCAGCAGCTAACTCCTTTTGACACCCAGGCAAACCCACCTGGGAGCAGGGACCTGGAGGCAAGCGCAGGGCAGAACAGAGCCAGGGGAGCCCTGGGCTGCTTTCCACTGCTGGAAGAACCTCCTTTGCCTTTCAGAGCAGGGGAGTTCTGCTGTGCTCAGGCTGCTTGTGAGCAATCCCAGAGCATCTCAAGCACACACACACCTGGGCTCCCATTCTGTGTGACTGCAAACAGGCTCTGAAGAGCAGATCAAAATCTCAGCCAAACATTTTGAAGCCGTGGGGATGAAGCTCTTTGCTGTACATGATAGGAATTTCCTGGCAGCAATTTCTATTCCAGGGATTTACATTTATATTTATTTTTTTTTCTTTGCTCTTACAGCCCAAAAGCAGCAAAGGAGGCAAGAAATAAAAAGGTTGGAACCGCAGAGTTCCTCAGCTCGGCGCAGCCTTTTCCCACCGGCAGCAGCCAAGGAAACCAGGACGGGCCTGGAGGAGGCAGCGGCAGGGAAAGGGTTGGGAGCTGCCTGGGCTCCTGCAGCGCCCCCGGGGCAGCCACTCGGCATTCAGCCTCTCTCCCTGCTTCCCAGCCAGCATCTGTAATGCGTGCAGGAGATCCCCGGGGGGACGAATCCCTGCAAACATCTCGGCGCCGCAGACAGAGGCGAGGAAGAGACCCCACAGAGCCAGAGGAGATTTTGCAAGCGGCAATGCAGAGGCGCGGGGCAGGTGGCTGCTCCTGGGGGAGAGGATCCAGCCTCTTCCCAGGGAATTATTAAAGGCTTTGCACCAGGAACAAATGATTTTAGGCGAAGGAAAGGCTCTTGCTCTGCCCTGGCAGACAAATCGCTGGTGAGCAGGAGCACCGGCGAGGAGCTGCTGGGCTGCTCCTCACCCTGAGCCTGCTGGGAAACTCCTTTGAACACTTACAACATCAGAGCACAGGACCTGATTTGTTAGACAAGCCAGGCTTGATTATTTTTTTAAAAGGGGGATATTATCCTCTGCCTCTGAAGGAAGAGGGGAGAGGAGGATGGCAGGGTGCAGGGAGGGGGCAGAGGCAGAGCCTCATTATTAAACAAAATAAATAAAATATACTAACAGAAATGTGTCCTGGCTTTATTGCTGGGTTCTGTCCTCTGAATATTTCATCTCCAACTAATGCAGAAGCCAAATGGAAAATTTCAAGCAAAACTGCACTGCTTAGAATATGCTTAATTATTGATTCTGCCAGGAGGGGGAAGGAGGAAGCACAGAGGGGAAGGGAAGGCTCAGAGGGCCCTGACCTGGAGCTGCCAGCTGCCTGCTCCCTGGGCAGAGGGAGTGCCCCAGCCCCCAGTCCTACCTGGGCACAGAGCAGGGAGGATGCAAAGAGGCAGTGCCAACCACTACAGCGTGACTCCAACCGGGTGCCAGCAGAGCCAGGCACAGCTCAGGCTCCCACAGGGCATTTCCCAGCACAGAGCCCACAGGAGGGTCCTCATTCCCTCTCCATGCCCTGCTGAGCAGGGAACACCTCAGCCAGGGTAGGCTTTTCCTGAGGCTTTAGCCTACACCTCTCTGTAGCCAGAAATGCTTCCCCAGGGGGGAGAACTGAGCAGCAGGTTAGGGTGAAGAGCCTTGGCACCTGCCAGCAACTCCACCCTTGCAGAGGGCCAGCACCAACCACCTCTGAGGGCAACACCCACCCAACACAAACCCCTGATTTCCAGCTGACCCCTTCTGGGGTCCCAGAGCCAGCCACACTGGAATGCCAGTGCCCAGCCCTCTGATGGGGCAGCACAGAGGGCAAGAGCCCAGCACCACCACAGCTAGACACTGGCAATAGCCTTTACATGCCAAAGGTTTTCAATGGGGGTTACAGGCCCTGGCAGAGGGGCCCTGGCAGAGGGGCCCTGGCAGAGGGGCCCTGGCAGAGGGGCCCTGGCAGAGACACCACTCACCAGCATGCAGCACCAGGTGTGGAGTCTGGAGGGACTCATCCCAGCTGTCACCATCCCAGAGAGCAGCAGCCCCCAGGCAGCTCCATCCCTGCAGAAGCCAAGAGAGCTGCCCCCTGCACTGGGCATTTATACCCAAGTGGGGGCAGCTATGCTGGTGGTGATGGGGCAATGGAGCCCACCTGTGCTCCCAGCCCTGGCTGGGTATTGGCTGTGAGAATACAGGAATTCAAGGCTGGAGAGAGCAGTGAGGGCTGGGAGTGCTGCTGGCTGTGCAGGGGGGGTTGTGAGTGGGTGCCCTGGGGTGGTGCCCTTGGACAGGGCTGGAAGTCCCCCAGATGAAGCAGTGCAAGGATCCTGCCACTAGCAGGGAGGAAAACTGAAGCTGGAGTCTGTGTGTAAAGAGGCTCCAGGGGCCCAATTTTCTTCCCCTGCTGGGATAAGTCCAGCCCAGACATTCTGGAGTTCTGGGAATTGCATCAGAACAACAAAGAGGAGAGCTGAGTATGGCTGCAGGCAAGCACAGAGCTGCTGGGGGGAGGATGGGCCACACCGGGGCTCAGGGGCAGGCAGGTGGTTGATGGTCTGGGAGGGTGGCCAAAGCCATTTGTAATTCACACCAAAACACTGCCCTCAAGTAACCAGACTCCAAATCCCTGCTGCTTGTTGGTGCTGCTGGCTGTATCCATCCTCCTCCTCCTCCTCCTCCGGAAGGCCTCTCGCCTTCCCGCATTCAAATCCTTCCTAATGAGCTAATTTCTCCCATGGGATGTGGGGATGTTCCAGGCAGAGCAGCTGGGTTCACCCTGAAATCAGCCTGAGCTGCAGTTTTCCAGCCACCCTCTCCCTTCAGCATGTTCAGCCTCAAGCTCCTGCCCACAGTTGTGCAGACAGAGCCACAGAGGTGTTTGGGTTGCAAAAGCCTTCCAGGGTCACTGATTCCAACCAGCAGCCCAACCCCACCCTGGCCACCAAGCCACAGCCCCAGGTGCCATGGCCACAGGTTCCTTGCACACCTCCAGGGATGAGGGCTCCACCACCACCCTGGGCAGCCTGTGCCAGTCCCTGACCACTCTTGCAGCAGAGAAATGTTTGCTCATCTCCAGCCTGACCCTCCCCTGGCACAACTCCAGGCCATTTCTCTCCCTCTGTCACCTGAGACTGGGGAGCAGAGACCAATCCCCCCTCATTCCAACCTCCTTTCAGGGAGCTGTAGAGAGCAGTGAGGTCTCCCTCAGCCTCCTCTTCTCCACACCAAACACCCCCAGCTCTCTCAGCTGCTCCTCCCCAGCCCTCTTCTCCAGACCCTTCCCCAGCTTTGTTGCCCTCCCTCCCTGAGCAGCCCCTTAGCCCCCAGGCTCTCTGGAGGCTGAACACCACGGAAGAGGTCTCAGTAGCTTAAAGAGACCCAAGAAGGGTGGAGCATCCCTGGTGGGTCCCAGGGGGAGCATCACAACGCACAGGGGACAAACTCTGGGTCTGCCTGCCCCACAGCCCCGAGGAGGGGGGCAGCAGGCGGCAGAGGGAGCCGAGCACTCAATTAGGAGCGGCTCTGAGATGTCAAACGCTGTCCCTTCCCTTCTCCTCTGTTTTCAGGAGACAGAACTGTGCCGTGTTCCCGAGCCGGTGACAGGTAATTTGGGACACTGAGGCTTTCTCGGGCTCTGTCGTTAATGGGGAGTTTAGCACCAATTCCTCTGTAATTTGCACTTCTGAGGGGCTGCGTGATTATAAAGTCAGAAATCTCAGGCACTTTCAACTCGGGGATCTGCCAGGCTGATGGTGACCAGGAGCCGAGGAGACCACAGTCCACAGGTCACCCATTTCAATATCTGAGCCTGGGTGGCGTCCAGAACCGGCTGCTCCGACGGCACAGCCGAAAATTGGAGGTGACATTCAGGAGTCTCTGAAAATTATAACCCTGACTTCCTCCTTGAAAGCTTATCTGAATCCTGGCTTATCCTTTGATGAGGTTACTGCAGAAGCATTCTGCTGGAGTCCTCCAAAGATAACAGGCGGTGTGTGTGAGCTGCTCCCCCGGGGGACAACACAATCGAACCGCCGAGCACCGGACGCTAATTAAACGGCCTGCATCGTGCTGGACAGCAAGGTCCTGGGGTGGGCTGCGTTTAACTCCTTCCTGTCCTGATGTCCACGCTCACCCAGAAAGGATCCTGTGGTCCTGGGCATCCCTTTCCACAGCTTCACAGCTGGCATCGGGCTGGAAGGGACTCTCCGAGGGCATCCTGTCCGACCCCCTGCAGGCAGCAGGGACAGCTCCAGCCAGAGCAGCCTGCACAGGCACACAGCAACTTTGATCTCAGATTCTCCAGGGATGAGGCCTCAACCACAGCCCTGGGCAGCCTGTTCCAGTGTTCCACTGCCCTCACTGTGCAGAACTTCCTCCTGGTGTCCAATCTAACTCTCCAGTTTCAAACCATTGTCCCATGTCCTATCACCCCAAGCCCTTCTGAACAGTCCCTCCCCAGCCTGCCTGTAGGTCCCCTTCAGATACTGAAATACAGCTCTGAAGCCTCCCTGGAGCCTTCTCCAGGCTGAGCAGCCCCACCTCTCCCAGCCTGTCCTTGTAAGAGAGATTCTCCAGCCTTCTGATCATCTTCATGGTCACCTCTGGACACTCTCCAGCAGGTCCATGTATGTATGTTCCAGAACCTGGTGGGCACAGGGCAAAGCCCCTCCCTGGAACCAACCAGCTTTTGGGCTCCCAGCCAGCTGGGGGGCAACCCTGAGGAGCTCCTGAGACCTGCAAGAACTAAAGAAATCTGAGGGAGGAGGTCAGGGAGGAGGGTGCTGAGCCAGGGCTCTGCCTGATCCTGCCCTCCAGTAAAGACCTGGCAGCATTTAAATCTTTGCTTAACTTAAGCAAATGCTTAAGTCCCTGGATGCTGAACCTGTGGTTCTGAGCAAGCCTCTCACCGAGCTCTAGGAGGAAAGGAAAAGTGAGTGGAGAACGATAGGGTGAGAAACGGTGACTCCAGTAATGCTTAATGGGCTGGCAAAGGGGCTATGAAAATTGACCCAGCTCTGTTTGTGAGGCAGAATAATGGAGCTTCCTCCATGGAGCAGAGAGGCAATCACAGCTAGCAGGGAGGGGAGGAGGGAAGGGAGTGCACTGAAACAGAAGGCATTGGGGCAAAAGGGGTTTGGATTACAGGGAGGCAAAGCTGCCCTCCCAACCTCAGTGCCCGGGGAAGGGGGGCAGGAAAATGCTGCTCTCTCCACTTACCTTTTAATAACAGCAAATTGCAGGCTGTGCAAAGCCTCTTTGCAAGGCTCTGCTGTGGCTTCCTGATGCTTTTTGTAACTCCTTCCTGCAAAAGCCTCAAAGCTGTGAGTGGGGCCAGGCAGAGCTGCAGCACTCTCCTGCTTTGCTCTCAGCTGTGCACCACTCACCACAGCTCTGTGCCCCATGGCAGAGGGGAGCCAGGTTTGGAGTGTGCCTCTTACTGGTTATTAACAGGCAAGCACCTTGTGAGGGAGGTTTGTGTCACCAGCTGGAATGGCTCAGTCCCCAGGTGACTGTTTGGTGTGCTTGGGGTCAAACAGACCCACCCAGGCCAGGGCTTCCTCCCAGACAATGCTCCCCTCCTCTTCCTCCTGCTCCTCCGCACCCAGCACAGCTGCTGGGCTGGGATGCTCCAGCTTTGCCTCTCCTCTGCTGAGCCTGCAGCCCAAAAAGCAGAGAAAAAAGGACAGAAGCATCCTAATGGAGTGATTTGTTTTAAAATGAGCCCTCTCCTAATGCTGCCCCAGCCCCCAACATGCCAATAATTGCTGTCTGGTTCCCCAGCCAGGCCTCCAGCGGCTCCAGCACTGCTGCTTTGAGCCCCCTACATCAAAGGGACTGGGAAACTGCACATTTAACAGAGGCTGTGCAGGTGAGGAGGGGAAAGGACAACTCACTGCTCCTCATTCTGGGACAGGGCTTAAGGCAGCTCGGGGGGAAAACTCTGTTTAAAGAGATGCAGGCCCCAGAAGCCAAGCAATGCCAGCAGGTGGGAGAAGAGCCCAGGCTCACCACAGGTGGGGAGGGTGAGGGGAGGACCTGGGAAGGTGATGCAAAGCCTTGGTGGCTGGCACAGGGTCAGAGCACCTCTAAGACCAGCCCTGGATCTCCAGTGTGTCCCTGCATAAAGAAGAATGGAAGGAGGGAGGGAGGGGAGGGGAGAAATGAGGAGGGAAAGGTGAAGCTCACAGGATCAGAGGTTAGGGGAAGGCTTTGCCACGACGAGCTCCCATCCCCGGCACATCCCTGGCTGCTCACCCCAGCCACCTGGGCTGGTGCCAGGGCGGCTGCCCACAGCCTGCGCCGGCTGCTGGCCGTGGCCAGGACAACAAAGCCCAGAAGCTCCAGGGGGGAAGCTCTTCAAAGGGCCCTTGCCTGGCAAACACGGAGAGCGATTTCCACGGGCCCTTAAACAGAATAATTCATTAGTCAGCTCCCGAGAATCAATACCTCGCGCCGACAATTTATACACTGGCTCTGTTTACCCAGCAGACCCTCCTTGATAATATTATTTATGATTCTAAATAACTCCATCGGTGTTCAATAGAGCTGGGAGGTACCTGGGGGACGGGGGCACAATCAAATTATGAAGACATATGGCTTGCTCAGCGCTGGAAACGTTCAACTGCAGCTCATCGCTGCCGGTCCTGCCGCAGTCCCTTAGACAACCTCCCTAATAGCGTTTGCTGGATGGGAAGGCTCCTTCTGGGAGCGGGCTCCGGCTCGGCTGATGCAGAGATGGGGCTGTAAAGGGGATTTTATGGAGGCTGCTCCTGCGCTGGTGCAGCTGGAGGAGGCACCGAGCAGCTCGCTGCACCCCAGGCCACCGCGGCAATTAAACTGCTGCGCCGGCAGGGTGCGGGGAGCAGGCAGGACGAGGCGCGCCGGCAGCTCCAGCCCGCAGCTCTCCCGGAGAGGCTGCTCTGTATGCTCCTGGTGTGCTCCCCAGCTCCTGGCTGTGTTTGTGTTCGATGCCTGCACTGGGTAGGTTTCAATAAAGCGCTGCTGATCCACCCCGCGCCGGCCAAACGCTGAGTCATTATTATCGACGGAGCACCGCCCGGCTTCCTCCGGGCTCGGGGGCTGCATGCGGCCAGCGCTGCTGCTGTACTGCTCTGAAAACTCCAGCCCCCCCCCGCAGAGAGGCAATGATTAATCAGACAATGCAGGACAGGTAACAAATTAAAGAGATAAAACTTCCCAACAGAAAGGCTGGGGCTGGGCAGAGGCTGCACTGCGTGGCAGGCTGGGGCTGGGCAGAGGCTGCACTGCGTGGCAGGCTGGGGCTGGGCAGAGGCTGCGGCTGGGCAGAGGCTGCACTGCGTGGCAGGCTGGCCCTGGCGTCCCATGGCCCTCACTCACAGGGTGGTAGGGGTTGGAAGGCACCTCCAGAGATCACCCAGTCCAGCCCCCCTGCACAGCAGGACCAGCTCAGAGGAGGTCACACAGGAATGTATCCAGGAGGGTTGTGTGCCCACTCTGTTGGCACAGAACTCACCAGGGCTGGATCCTGCCAGTGCTGTGGCTCCTGGCATCATGAAGAGCATGAAGCCACCATCACCCCGCTGGTCTTAGCATGTCCTCGGGGGTCAGCCTGGGCAGGGGGTGGCTGTAAGGTCGTGGGGAGCCTGCAGAGCCTGCAGGAGAAGAGCAAGGGTGGGGTTGTGGGAGCACAGTGCCCATCTACCCACACAAAACCACAGCTCACCAGCCAGCAGCCTGCCCTTGACGGCGCTGCCAGGCTCAGGCCCGAGGAGGCTTTTAAGGCTGAGGGTATCACTCTGCTTTTGTAGCCTTAGCAGAGTGTTTGGGGATCTATATTTAGTTGTCTTTACTTCCTTTCCTCCTTGACATTTATGAATTTTAGATGTCTTTCACTCCAGGCCTCTGAAGGGCATCTCGGAGAGCTGCATGGGGGCCCCTGAGCTGCTCCTTGCCTCTGGGTGAAGCCATGCAAGGCACACCCCACAGGACTGGGGACTCAGCCTGTCTGCTGGGCCATGGGATGGCTTCCAGCCATGACCAGGTGTGTGGGGCAGCACTGATCCACCTAATGATGACATCAGAGGGGTCTTTGGAAGCTCTCCAATGCAGCCATGCAGCCATGGCTGCTGCTCTCTCCCTGGTACCTCAGGCAGTAAAACATTGCTCATGCTGATATCTGCCCCCCAGTGCTACCCCTGAACAAAACCTGCTGCTATTTGTGCCCCACTGCCCTGGCAAGCTGCTTGGTTTCAGGTGCTGGACATGGTGGGGATTCAAAATCCCAGCAGGCCAGGTTGGAAGGGACCCCAAGGACTTTCTAGGTCACAGTGCAGTCGAAACGAGCTGGCCCAGCACCCTGGCAAGCTGTGCTGTAAAACTCACCAATGGAGGGGGATCCACTGCTTCCCCTGGCCAATGATTCCCACACCTCACTCTCCTCCCTGTATCCAGAAACCCAACCTGCCAGCAGACACCCAGCAAGCACACAGCCTGACGTCCTCTTCCCAGAAACACCAACTGCTGGAGGAGAGATGGGGAGGAGCGCACGTAGGGCTCATTGATTTCTGCTCTCCAGACCTCTTCCTGGCACAGGTTGGACACACAAGATGGGGGGAAGGGGAGGAGGGAAAGGAAGAGCTGCTGTCAGGTTCCTCCAAAGGATTGACAGAGTTACTGCCAAGCTCTGAGTGCATCCCTGCCCCATGAGTCCATCCAGGGCTCCTGCTCCCCCATCCTCCTCGGCACGGAGCAGCGGAGGCGCGGGAGAGCCTCTGATCCGCAGAGTTGGGCAGGCAGCCAGCGTGGACTTTTCCATCCCTGACCTCCGAGGACATGGACACCTGTGTCTCTCCTCTCTGCTGGGCCCTCTTTAGCAGCCCTGGTGCCACCCTTCCAGGCTGTGTGTAAATCACTGGGGTCCCGGGTCTGCCCTCGGGCCGCTTGATTTACATCCCCGGCCGGTCGATAAGGTTGCAGCAAGGATAAATCACGGCAGAAGTGCACACTCAGAAGATCTGAGAGGAAGAGAGAGGAACTTCTGCTCCCGGCCCCCCACCCCCCTCCCCTCCCCTCCCCTCCCCCTCATCACTCACGCTTGTGCAGAATGTGGCTGTGATGGTTTGGGCATTAAACAAACCTGGTGTGACTGCCGGAGCGCTCCATCATCGTCCCCAGTGCAGGGAGCAGATGCTGCCTTTTCCTGCCCCCTGCTCTCAGCCCACCAAGGACAGAGCTGGAGAGGAGGATGACAAAGTGAGGCTGCTGCCGAGGGTCCCAGTGCCCCCACATGCCCCCTCCGCCTCACTCTGCTGTCTCAGTGTGAGCAAATGCAGTCTTTGGCTTTCGCAAGGGGAATTGCTGGGGGCTGCGAGGTTCGATCTCTGGGCTGATTGGCTGCTCGTAGTCTGTCTTGTGTGGGGTTCGACCCTTGTGTATTGGGAGAGAAAGGTGAGGCGCCAACACGTCTGAAGCCTGGCCAGGTCAAAAGTGGAGGTTTTGTCCCAGCCCCGATGGAGAGGGGCTGGAGGTGCCGGGAGATGTGTGAATGTGTCTGAGGTCTCTCGAAGCTCAGCTGTGTTGGTAGGATGCCTCCAGCAGCCCTGCTCTGCCCCAGCGCTGCTTTGCCTTGGTTTTATAGCGAGCTGGTTGTATTTAAAGCTCAGCAGCGAGCTGGTTTCCCACATCAGGATGGAGGTTCTGGAGGCTCCGGGGCAGAAGCCACCTCTGCCATGAGGAGAGTGCCACTGGGGAGGTCTGGGTCTGGTTTGGAAAGGCCTGGCAGAGGCTGGCAGCAGTGGGGAAAAGCCACAGCACTCAGTGCAGCCTCGGGCAGCAGGCTGCATGGCAGGGAGCATCACAGAGATGGACGAGGCTGTCCTGGATGCTTTGCAAGTGGAGATTAACCACTGAGCAGGTTCTTTCTTATTTAAGATGCCATATGTCTCTTCCCTCTAAATATCTCCTCCATCAGACACCGCTGTGATTCCCACTCTGCTTTCCAACCCTGCCTTTGAGACGCTGCTGTAAGCACTCCATGAAGCCAGGACAGATCCGAGCTGCAAAACGCTTTGGAGCCTCCTTCTGTCCGCTCCCCCCCGAGCACCACGCCCGGCTGTGCACACAGCTGCTCCGGCCCCTCGCAGCCCGGGGAGGGGCGACGGAGCCTCTGGGCTCGGGGCAGAGCCCTGCTGTGACTCTGTCGCTCACTTGATCGAGCTGCAAATTCTCCTCCCTGCCCGCGGAAGGACAACGGCGACGCCGGCCCTGCCCCCTGCTCCGAGCCTCCCTGCGTCAGGGAGTGTGAGGCACTTAAGGCGATGGAAATGGGCTAGGGATCAGCTGTGCCTCAGATAAATGAATTTCACTTAGATTGATGGCTCTGAAGCACTTCCAAAATTAGGCCTATTCTTCTTAAATCAAACAGTTTCCCCAAGCCGGTTCAGCTCCGTTGATGTAGAGGAAGTCATCAAGTTGCGATTCATCACCAGGTTCAATCAGGGACCTTCCAGGCCCTGACCCACCTCATGCCTCCTCCTTCCAGAGGGAGTCAGAGCTCGGCCAAGAGCATCCCTGCACCTGGGGCACCCCGGGTCTGGTCTGCAGGCTTGGGACATGCCCTTGAGGGGACTCAAAGCCCATCAGGTGCCTTGCATGGAGCACTCCTGAGTTCAGGGCCATCATCCCAAGTGTCCACATGGCAGCAGATTCGCCCTGCAGAGCAGCTTCCTCCCCAGCTCCTCACCCTGGTGGCTGAGTAAGTATCAACCTTCAGCATCCCTGACCCCCCGTGGGTCTCGCACCCCTCCTGCAGCCTCCAATCCAGGGCTGCCTTCACTTCTAGGGATTAGGGCTGGAGAAGCAACCTGAGCGCTCGCCTGGCTGCTGCTGCTGAGCTGTGCTTATGGCATTAAATGCTCCATAAGGTGCAGATAGCATCAGAGCCTTCGCTTCCCTCAGTCAGCACACAGCAAATCCCTCTCACAGGCAGCAGCAGCAGCACCAAACTGCACCTGCTGGGCCTCCCCGTGCCAACCCCCCCCCGAGATGCTCACCACAGCCTCACCTGGGGCTGCCACCCGTCCCCAGGGGCTGGCAGGGCTCCGTGGGCAGCCCCCTCCCCTCTACAGGGCTGGAATTCCTCCTCCTCTCCCTGCCAAGCCCAAGCAGCACCTCCTGCCTGGCAGCACCCGTCTGGTGTTTACGTGGAGCAGCTCAGCTCTCTCCAACTTTCTAACTGCAGATAATCAACAAAGCTGGGCAAATAATTCAGCGCCTGTAATTTATTCTATGAATTTTGATTCTCTGCCCACCAGCAGCTTGTGCTTCTCACAGAGGCACTGGTCCTGCGAAATTATGCAGAGGAGCTGCTGCCTTGGCCTGGAGCTGGCTCAGCCGGCTGGCAGCGAGAGCTCCACACCTCCAGCATCGCGACGCTGGCCGCCGGCTCGCGCTCGAGCCTCGCCTCGCTCCAACGCTGCTGCTTCTGCTGAGAGCCTGGGAGAAACCTCACCCAGCAGGGCATCTCCCACGGGCAGAGCATGGCTAATGGAAGCCTTACCCTAGCAGAGTGGTTCCCAAGCCTTGAGGTGGAATTAGGCACCGCGGAGGGCAGCTGCAGCAGCTCCTTAGCTGAGCCCTCATCAAGATGTGGTCTCATCGGTGCTGCGTTTGCTTCGGCCTGTCCCAGGCTGCCAGTGAGTGAGGCTAAACCCACTGGATGGACCTAGGAGCAGCAGGAGGCACAGATGTGGGGGTTGTCCCCCTTGGCAGAGCAGGGAGGAGATGCTGTGGGCTCCAGCGTGGTGCCAGCCACAAGCTGGCCTGGAACCAGCTGCCGAAGCTGTGAACTGCATCTGCCTGGGGCTGGTTCCACTCTGTGACTCGCAGCCATGCCCTGTGCCATGCACCTCTCCAGTGCTCCCATGGAACAGCACTTAAGTGTCTGCCCTGGGCACAGGGCTCCAGGGGCATGGCAGGGGAGGGCAGTGAGCCCTGGTGCCATTCCCACCTTAGCTCCACCATCCAGCAGCGCTCAGCAGCGTCTGTGTGACAGGCAGGGCAGAAGCTGACACAACTTCTCTTTAGCAGCACATCCGAGGTGGGAGGCAGCATGAGAAGGCTCCTGCCCCCATGTGTGAGTGTAAATCATGCCCTGGGCTCTGCACTAATCTCTGGAGCCTGGCCCCTGCCAGCAGCAGGGCCTTCCAGGGGCTGTCACTCCACGGCTGCCCTCCATCCCCTTTCTTTATCTTCTACACGTGGTGAGCTGCTTGTCTGCAGGAAGAGCTACGACCCTTCAGCTTCAATGTGCCTGCCAAGGAAAACGTTGATTTGGTTCCCCCACCTCCCCTCAGCTATCTGATTAATTCAACACAAGGAAGAAGGAATTAAACCCTTGGTTTTTATACTTTTTTTCAGCTGAATACAGAACATTGATGCAGAAAGCCACAGAAGCTGCTGGAGCTGCCTTGTGCCCAAGCCCTGCAGCGTGCTGGAGCCTGAGCTGCCACGCTGGCTTCAGGAGCTAAGCAGGGATCTGAACTGCTCCCAGCTCTTAATGAGTGATGCTCAGATCCAGCTTTGGTTTTCAGACAGGTCCACAGAGTAGAGACTGAGTCAGGAGGTACCTGTGGTGTGCTGTGGCTGTCCCAGCAGGAAGGATTTCTGCAGGGGGATGCATGCAGCCACCTGGGAAATGCAGGCACCTTGCAGGAAATCCTTAGGAGCACCAGAGGACAGCTCCCAGCTCCCCCCTGCACAGCAGCGATTCCCAAACCCACTGCTCACAAATAACGAGGGATGAGGATGCCTCAGGCACAGGCAGGACAGAGTCACCTGTTAGCCTGCATGGACATCACATCCTGCACAGATCTCAAGTGGGAAGGGAGCCTCCAAGGTCACTTTGTCCAACCCCCCTGCAGGCAGCAGGGACAGCTCCAGACAGAGCAGGCTGCACAGGGACAGCCTCCCTGTGCAGAACTTCCTCCTCACGTCTAACCTAGTTGTGCCCTGCTCCTGTCTCAAACCATTGCTCCTCCTCCTATCACTCCAAGCCCTTCTGAGCAGTCCCTCCCCAGCCTACCTGTAGCTCCCATTCAGATATTGAAACGCAGCTCTGAGGTCTCCCTGCAGCCTTCTCTCCAGGTTGAGCAGCCCAAACTCTCTCAGCCTGTCCTCGTGGGAGAGGGCTTCCAGCCCTCTGATCATCTTCATGGCTTCCTCTGGTCCTGCTCCAACTGGTCCTTGTCTCTTTGGTGCTGGGGGTGCCAGAGCTGGACACAGCCCTGCAGGGGAGGTCTCAGCAGAGCAGAGTGGCAGAATCTCCTCTCCAGCTCCTCTCGCAGCCAGTCCCTGCAGCCAGATGCACACAGGAGTGGGACAGGGGAGGCACAGAGCGACATGGGGGTGGGTGCACAGCCCCACAGCTTCTGCTCCACGTGGAAGCCACCCTCTGCAGCAGGAGAGGCAGGAGCACATGGCTCAGGGACATGTGGGGCAGGCGTGGAGCCTCTCTGCGCCTCGCAGCCCGGCTGCCCTGCCAGCGCTGTTTGTTTTCTGCTCCGCTCGCCTGGCTGCGAGTTTTAACATTTAATTAGTGGAGCCAGCTGCTGCTGCTCTGAGAAGGGCTCTTCAGTTTGGGCTGCTTTGAAACGTGGCTGTCTGCTGTCAGCAGGATCGCTCCAGGCTCCAGCCGAGCCGCGCGGCCCCGGGGCCCACCGCTGCTCATCTGCTGGGTGCTGCATCTGGGTTTAAGGAGGGCAGAGTCAGCAGTGTGGCATTGGGATGGACACCCAGGTGCCAGGCTCTCTGCAGGGCAATGCTCTGCCCTTTCCTGGGGCTCTTCCCCGCTGTGTAGCATCCTTCCTTGCTGGGGAGGCTCTGCTCCCACCTCTTCAGCAGCATCACCACCCTTTGCTCCACCTTACCTTGGGTTTTCTTAGGGTCTCCTTTTGGTCTTCCAGGCCTGGGCTTTGCCTTGCTCGCTCTGCCCTGCTCCACGTGTCCCTGCGTTCTTTCTAGCCCTCCAGAATGATTTTGTTTCAATCATTTTCCCTCTTTCCCTTCAGAACCTTCCTTTCTCCCTGGTCTCTCTCTCTCTCTCTTTCTTCCTTCAGATTTCTCTCCTTCCCACTCCTCACTGAACACCTGAGGACCAGGAGCTCCAGCATCACCATGGGCCTTCCACCCAGGCCCCTGCCCCAGGCTGGCACTGCTATCTCATCCCTGGCAGGGAGGAGGGAGGACCCTGCCCCAGGCTGGCACTGCTAACTCATCCCCAGCGGGGAGGAGGAAGGACCCTGCCCCCACCACAGCAGCTGCAAGGGAGCCCAGGGGTCCCAGATTGCAGCCTGATTATCGCTGCCGCTCAGGGAGCGCTTCCGAGGCGCTGGCCGCTGGCAAAGGGCAGCTTGCCTCAAATGTCAGCGGCAGCAGAGCCTTGCTGAGCCCTGGGCACGCTCCCCTCTCCAGCTTCAAATGACACCAAAGGGCCCTGTGCTGCTCTCTTCACACCAGATGCCACCTCCTGCCTTCAGAGCCGAGAGAGGCTGGCCTGAGACCAGCCACGTGCCCTTTCCTCCCCCATCAGCCTGATCATTCCCTGCCCTCCAGGGAAATACATTTTTAATTGCTCTTATTCTTCCCTATCACCTCGGGAAGGCCTCTGCTTTATCATCCAAAGTCCAAGGCAGGCTAACACTGCAAAGTCTTCAATTTTCAGACCCAGCAATCCTATTGCTGCCCACACCAAGCAGCAAAGCCCAAACTTGTCTAATGAAACAGGTTTGGCTTCCCAGATGAAGCCTCTCCTCGGGATCCAAAAGGCCATTTGTGCTCCGAGCCCGAAGATGTTTTCCCAAGCCCCACTCCATCCGGCCCTGGGCAGCCTGAGCTGGTGGGAGGAGTCCCTGCAGACCACAGAGGGGGGTTGGACAAGAGGACCTTCGAGGGTCCCTTCCAACCCGATGCAACCTGGGAGTCTTTGCACAGGGAGGTGCCCCCCACACTTGTTTGCCAGCCTGCATTTGCTGCCCCTCATCGAGCTGCCAGCCCTGCCAGCTGGGCTTGGAGGCTGCAAAGATGCTGCCCAGCAGCTTGAGGCACCGCAGTGCTGACTGCAGGTTTGTCCTCTGCTAATAGAACAAAAGCAGAGCCTGGCAAAGCACATCCAGCAGACAACAAACGGTGCTCTCCCTCCACAGCCCTCCTCTGGTCGTCAGGGAGCAGAACTTCCTCACGGCCCAGCCGCGGTGTGGCCAACCCCAGGCAGGGACTTCAGTCCCAGCCCTGCTCCTGCCGGCTGGCACAGGCAGCGCCAGGCTCCGGCTGCCAGCCCTCCTCCTGGTGAGCTAAAGATTCCTTTCTAGCAGGCACTGGCTGCAGAAGTGCTGGCCCTGCACTTGCTGCTGCCAGCAAGCTCATTAGCAGAGAGACTCATTGAGAGTGACCATGGAGGGGGAAGGAAAGAGAGGGAAGGCAGCAGCCCCCCAGGCGCTGCCGGCTGCAGCTCCCGCGGCACAGAACCTGCTTGGCACGCATGCCCCTGCCTGCCCCTGCACCAGGCCGTGGGCACGGTGCCAGGCTGAGGCACCATGGCACAGCAGAGCAGGGCAGAGGAGCCCACAGGGCTCTGCAGTGCGACACCTGAGGCTGGGAGCAGGCTGCCCACAGGGAAGCAGGGCAGACCCCCGGTGGTGTTTCCACAGCAGCAAAGCTGTGACCTTTCAGGAGCCAGACAGAGCTGCCAGGGAGCTCAGCAGCTCTGGCAGGAGCAGGCCCCCTGGAAAAGCAAGCACCCACCCCTGTTTTCCCCAGCCCTGCATCCCTTTGTGTCCCTGGCACAAGCACCCAAGGGAGACCCAGTCCCTGTGGTCACCTTCCCACTGCCAGAGCACCCCAGCCATGGGCCAGGGAGGGTTTCCCTACCCCTTCCAGTCTGCCCCTGACCCAACACCCTCTGGCACAGCCCCAGTGCCTGGTGGTACCCAGGGAGAGCAGCTGTGCCCTGTGTCCCAGCTCTCACCTATCACAAGAGCTGGCTGCTGCTGTAGCAATGGTGTCCATCACCCACCCCAGCTCCAGGATCAGTGTGGTCCCAGTCTGAAGTGGTACCTGGGGCTGGTCCATGTGGGGCCACACCTGGTGACAGCTCCTCCAAAGCTTCAAAGCATCTCACTAAAAGCAGGGGGGGAGGAAAGATATTGGAGTGGAGACAAAGTGGCAAGGGTTTGGCAGGTCTGACTTATGAGGAGAGATGGAGGAGCTTCAGACACAGGCCTGGGAAAGAGGGAAGGGGCAGAGGGGAGAGCAGGAGAAATAACAGCAATAATAAAAGTGGAGTTTTAATAAATGCTCAGCCAGGGGCTGGCAGGGACCAGAGCAGACAATTAAAACACAATAATAATAAACAGTAATAATTAAAGCCTCATAAAACAACTCACAGGGAAAGGAAGGGCAATGTTCCAGAGCTCACAAAGCCCTGCAGAGGAAACGAACTAAAGGCAAAAGGGGCTGCAGGCAGAGGTGTGGATGGGGCAGGCTGGACTCCTCCTTCCCAAGGTGCACAAACGGCTCGCTCCAGGGGGGTGTTCGTTCCCCCTGCCACGGAGCAGCCGTGTGCCTTTTATCCAGAGAGCCTTTAAGGCCTTTGGGAAGCAATTCCCACGTTTTCTATAGAGGCAGGGAGATAATGGAATGCTTTCAGGGAGCGCTCTGTGGCAGGGAAGGTTCAATTTCTGCGGCGCGGCGCATCCGGCACTCACCGCGGGCTGTGCCTCGGCATCCCCCCCCCGCCCCTCGCTGCCTGGAAGCTGAATTGTTCCCAGCGTCGTCCTGAGGCTTCTCTCTGATGAAACACTTAGGGCTGAGCAGCAGAAACAGACTGGGAGTCGACCGAAGCCTTGTCGGCAGACAGGCGAACAAACAAACGCGCCGGGGCTGGGGCTGCTGCGCCTCCTGCGCCAGGCAGGAGCCGGCACCGCTCGGCAGCCCGGGCAGCAGGGCTCTGCTTGGCTATTTTTAGTCCTAGCACTGCACAACCAGAAGCAGCTCCAGGCAATTTTCTAGGCTTTTTCTTTTTTTTCCCCATCCACCTCCCTCTCTCCTCTCTAATTCTCTCATTCAGAGGCAGAGCAGGAGGCAGAAGAGGCTCTCTGCTTCCTGGAGGTTAGCCGGGCAGGAGCCCTCGGCTGTCGGCACCGCCACCGCTGAGCTGGTAACTGGGGGCGTTTCTCTTCTCACTGCACGGTGCAGGAGGCTGCTGCTGCTCCTGCAGGCAGGGAATTGTGCCCTTGCTAACTCGGATCCCTCTGGAAGGAGCAGCAGGTGGCAGCGCTCGGGTGAAGGTCCCCGGCAGACTGGAGTTAAAAGCAGCCAAGACCCAAGCACAACCTCCCCCTGCCTAGAGCCTGCCAGGGCAATCCAGCCTTTGCAGTCACCACTGGCACGGGTTCTGTGCCAGCTCCTTGCACCCAGTTTATCCCCACTTTGAGCCTGGTTTCTCCTGGGAGGAGCCTTGCATGTACAGAACCCCACAGGCTTCACCCCAGCGAGGGGGCAGAGAGAAGCCTGCACTAAGCCCAAGCTGCCTCCTGTTTAACTCTTCCTGAAGGCATTTTGATGTATTTAAGTCTTAATTCATCTCCTCAAAGTTCCCTCTCCCCACCCTGGTGTGATGCCTGTGACAGGAAGATGAATGACCTTGGGAAAGAGCCTGCCTGGCAAATTCCCCTCCAGAGCTCCCTTTCTTCCTCTCCTTTTCCATGCACAGAAACCTTTGGCTTCCTTCATCATCACCAATTATTTCTGGGTTCCTGGAAAGGGCTCCAGGACACCTCTTGAACCTTCCCATGGGAATACTTTAACCTTGTGTGGTTTCATTGGGATGCTATGGGAGAGGACCTGGACAAGCAATGCTGCCTGCCCTCAGCAAGAGGTGCTGACCACAGAGCAGTGCCTGGATAACCACACACCCTCCTCATCCTCAGCAGCTGGTGTGAAGGTGGCAGGAGCCACCCAGGCTGAGCCTTGCCTTGCTCCACACCAGCCCCACACAGCCACCCTGTGAATTTATGCACTGCTTCCCCATCCTGCCCTGATTTATCATTTCCAGCATGCTGGAGAAGTTGCAGACATTCATCATCCTGACTTTTAAACCATCTCCCCTAAATCATTTCTCATGCTGGGAGCCATTTGCCATGAGCCCCAGCCAGGCCCCCTCCCTGCAGGCTGCAGCATCCCAGCTGGGATGAGCAGGCTCCACATCCCACCCTCTCCAGTCCGTCCACACCACCACAGCTGCTCCAGCACGGCCCCGGAGCTCCAAGCATGCAGCGAGGGCCAGGAGCTGCGCTGGGATGTGGGCTCAGGAGCTCCCTGTGCTGGTCCTTGGCCAGCGTTGAGCTCACTCCAAAACAAAGGCAGTGGGGTGGAAATTGCTGAGGGACACTCCAGGCTTGAGCCACCCCCAGCCTTCCTGCAGCCCAGCCCAGCCCCTGCTGCCTCACGTTCCAGGCACGTGAGGGATTTGCTTTGCCAGGCTGCTGCCTGGTTGCTCTTTGCCCTGAGCAGGAGGAATTCTACTAACTTTGTCTTCTGAATCCCAGCATGCAGAAGAAAGGAGAATAAAAGTGTGTCACGACCTCACCTGCCTGACCTCCAGCAGCAGAGGCAGGCTGCAGGCTCCACTGCACCCAGAAGTTCTGCTCAGGGCCCCGAGCAGCAGCCAAGGAGCTGGCAGAGCCCTGGACTTGGGCTTCCAGCTGAGCCAGGGCCTGCGAACAGCAGCAGGTCCTGGGGTCCTGCCCAGCTCCTGCAGGTGAGAGGAACTTGGTGAAAGTGAGGGAGGCACTGAGGACTCAGATTGTGGAGGGCAGAGCTGCAAGCTGCCCTTGAGGGTCTCAGCATCTTGAAAACCCCTCCTGGGGGGGCAGGCTGTGGCCACGCACTGAGGCCACGCTGGGCAAGATGAAGGCGAGCAGCCTGCCCCCGCCGCAGAAGCGCCTCACTCGCCACAAAGAGAAGATCTTCTGCTCTCTGGCTGTTTAGACTCTCCAAAGCTTCAGTGATCTACCTAGATTAGGCCTCAACAAGCTGAATTTCTGCTCCAGGTAGTGCAGCTGCTCCTTGCTGAATAAAACATGCCCTTCACGCTGCTGCGCCCCGAAGACCAGCTCCAAGAATTCTTTTCTCTCTCTCTCTATTCAGGCACAGCCTTTATTTTCTTGGCAAACACCTGCAAAGAGGGGCACTGCTTGCTGCTCCTCCTGGCTTATTTCATGCAGGGAATAATGGCTCTGCTTTGATAAGCCCCCTGGGGCTTGCCCAGGGGATACAGGGTGCTGGATGCTGCATCACACCCTGAGCCCCACAAGCCTTCGGTGATTCCTCCTTGGCAGCACTGCAGGGGGCTGAATCCCAGCCCCCGTGGATGCACATCCCGCAGCACCAGTGGGGCAGCACAGGGATGGGATTGCTGCTGTGCCCAGGCTGTCCCACTCAGATTGATGGCCGTGGCTTGGGGTGAGCCAACAGCAAAGCCAAGGCCACGCTTGAGGCTTGTTTGCTGCCTGCAGATCCATTTCTGCTTGAGCTGAGGTGTGGCAGAGTGCTTGGTGGGGACACTCGTGTGGCTTCAGACCTTTTAAGCCGTCATCCATCCCCATGGCTGCTGGAGTCGTTTACAGATCATCTGCCAGATATCCGGAGGAGGTCTCTGCTCGGTCCAGGCTGTGCTCTCAGCATCTCCCGACTTGCCACTTCCATTTACTCGCAGGGAAGGCAGCCAGAAGGGATTGCTTCTGCTTTCTGTTGAAGTTCTTAAGTAACAGAAAAAGGACAATCAGGTAATGGCAGTGGCAGCTCAGCAGTAATTAGAGGAGCAGACAATGGGGCTCCAGGCCGGGCCGGGGATCCCGGGCTGCCCAAACCCAGGCTCCCAGCAGCAGCTCTCAGCTGTGTTTGCACACGTGCACGCCCCAGGCAAACCTTGTCCCGGGCCTCCGAACCTGCCAAGGAGCTCTGAAGCCCTTCACAGCGCTCCAGCAGCGAGAGCCTTTCCATAAACACGCTGAGATCCCAGTCTGGCATCTGCTGCTGTAATGATATAGCAGATCATTACGAGTGGTGACATCCCACTGTAAACAGAGAGCTGCAAACCCTCTCATTTAGAGCTGGAGCAGGTACTCAGCTGCTCTGCATAATCCAACAGGGAGCAGGTTACAGCCTGAGTTTCCCTGCCTTTTCTTTTTCCCCCCCCTCTCCCTCCCCTTTTTTTTGTGTGCTTGCTCTCCTTGTCTTCCTTTCTGGTTGACATGGTTACAGAATCCTGAGGCTGGGGTAATAGGACACGACACATGCGTTGGGGTAGGCTCAGCCATCCAGCCATGCCTCCTGGAGCAGGCTGACAAGCAGGCTGTTTGGAGACAGCTCAGCTGCTTTGTCTTCCTGCATCTCTCTCCCTCTTTCTTCTTTCCAAAGAGGTATTTGCATCAAGACATCACCTCCCTTCCCAAAGCTTTCCACCTGCTGCTGCCTTCTCCCTCGCCAAACCCTTAGTCCTCTGCTTGTGCTATCCAAGTCACAACCCCACAGCCATGGCAAAGGGGATCCAGGTGGGGAGATAACCAGCGAGGGGAGCAAGAGCTTGCAAAAAAAGCCCCAAACACCTAGATGGAGGGAAAATTGCTCCTAAATTGAATGTTTTCCAGCTCCTCCGAGCGGCGTCTGCAGTACTTCAAGATTATTCTCTCCCGGGGGGCCTCATAAAAGCTGTAAATAGTGGGAATAGCTTTCAAGGCTGCCCTCTGACAGTTCAGTTCTCAGGAAAATCTATGCTAATGTGCAGAGCCTGCCTTATCTGGAGACCTCTCTGCAGATGCTGCCTGGCTGCCAGGAGAAGGTTTCTGATGGCTGCTGTTTGCCACGAGTTAAATACCCCCTGGTGCCGGAGCTCGCCGGGAAGCTCTGGATGCAGGAGTCGCCTGCTGATGGTTCCCCATCCACCATATCCCGGCTCCAGGGTTTGTTTAAAGGCTGCAGGTGCTGCTTTCCAAGGGCTCTGAATCCAGCAGGGGATGGGTGGGAAGGGGAGGCTGTGCCACATCGCATCCCACCCATGGCAGGGAGCCCACGTGGCCCTGGGCAGTAGGAGGAACACTTCCAGCCTGCTGAACTTCAGGCTTGGGAGCTGCCAGCTGTCTCCTCAAGCTTCCTACTGCACATCCATGGAGCTTGGGAGATGTGCCTCAGAGTCTTGCAAACAGAAAGAGACAAACAAACAAATTACTGCAGGGAGGAGCAGGTTCTGCAGCTTGGCCACTCGTGGACTCCTTGTTGTGCCTCCTGGAGAGTTCTCTGTGTGGTCATCAGCACTGGCACCACAAAGTGGGAACAAGGCTATTGGAAGGGTCCCCTGCAGCAGGGTGCTTCGGAAAGCCATGCTCTGGGGTCAGTGCCAAGAGGGTGAGGACTGCAACAGGGGCACACACTGGGCTGTGGTCCTTAACTGAGGCTGAAGGCACTGAGAGGGAAAGAAAGGGAAAAAAAATCATCAGGGAGCCATGCAAATGGCAGCAGCAAAGCCCCTGCAGACTCACTGCTCTGGCACAAGCTTCTTGGAGGTGGCCTGCCATGGGCTGATGCCAAGAGGTGCCCCTGGGGAGTCTTTCCATCGGTGCCTGGAGGTGAAAGAGCAAATAGGATCCAAAGGGAGAGTGGGGATGAGCAGGGGCCACTCGAGGCACCACAGGCTGCAGGGATGGCCCAGAACAGGAGCCCAAGGCTGAACCCACAGCTTGAACCATCTTCCCTTCTGAGATGGGTTTGCAGCTCCCCTTGGTGGAGGGAAGCGGGGGGACAAGGCAGAGGCTGTCCGAGAGCCGGGGAAGGACTTCTGAGGTCCCTGTGGGAGAGGGAAGCCCTCTCTGTCCTGGCAGGCTCCCCGGAGGCAGCTTCACCATTGCAGCAGCTTTCAGGGCTTCCTGAACCGGCCTTGAGCGTGGGAGGCTGTTTACAGCAGTCTTGGTCCGATGGTTTCTGCAGTCATCAAAATCTTTCATCCCAGGGGAAAACAAAGGTGCTGAGCTGGCACAGAGACCCAGCTCCTCCAGCAGCCCCTGCTGGGGGGCACCTCCCCAGCACCATCCTGTGCCAGGGGCGCTGAGTCTTTCAAGGAGGTCTGAGTTAGCCCTGAAATTCCTCTCTGCTGTTCTCCTGAAGTGTCCTTTGCTTTCAAGCTGTGTTTATCAGGCATGATTGATACTTGACATTACGATGTTCCGGGAAGCGGCACAGCATCGCTCCGCTGGGATGCGGCGCTCCTCCCGCACTCACATCCATCAGCCGCGAGTGCCACCCCGGCAAGAGGGCACTGGAGGAGCCATCCTAGGGGAGGAATCAGGGCTGGAACCCTCCAGGGCTCTCACCCTGCAGCTGCGGGCTCAGGGAGCACAGGGAGCAGCAGAGAGCCTGCGGTTGCAGAGGACCCAGGCACCAGCACCGGCTCCCCGTGGCACCGCTGCCGTCAGACAGGCTGAGGGATGCTGTCTGCTCTCCATGCCCCTGGGCGGCTGCTGCCCTTGGAAGATGGCTGAGAAATCCTTGACAAGAGGAGGGAAAGGGATGGTGCAGCTCTGGCAGGCTGGAGGGAGCCCGGCAGGCACCCAGAGCCACCACTGCTGCGAGCAGAGGAGATAAGGGGGGATGCTGATCCCCATCTCCCCTTGCTGGTGCTCCAGAGATGCTGCTGGAGGACTCTGCCATCTGCCTGATCCATGTCTGCCAGGAGGAGATGGGATGAGATGCATGAAGTCCTTTTCCCCATGGTCCCAAGGTACAAGGAGGAAAATTACCTCAGGTAAATGATGCTAGGGCCTGATGCTCCTTGCCAGAGGGGATCTGATAGGCTCCAGAGCAGCAGAAAGCTGTGGTGAAGGTGGGGACTATCCCCATGGCACAGAGAGGATGCCCCAAGGAAAGGGGCTGGCTGCAGCATCCCACCAGGGCTGAACTCAGCAGCAAAGAGAAGTTAGGAGCTGGCTGGAATCACTGATTTCTGTTTAGCTTCCCATTTATTGCTGGGCTATGGAGAGAGAGGAGCTCCCCTTGCCTGGGAGTTGTCTCACCTCCTTTCCAGTGGAACTTGAAGGCTTTTAGGTGAAGGAGCCTGGCTCTGCCCATGCTGAGGAAGCTGTGTGCTGCACACCCACAGTCCTGCACAGCCAGGATGTGCTTTGGCTCCCCGAGGCTCCCCTTGAACCCAGCAAGGAGCAGCAGAGGGCTCAGACCCAGCTGGCACCTCCTCCCCAGCAGCTGCTGCTCCCGGAATGGGTCATGAGCAAGCACTGCCCTGCTGTCCCCTGAGCCACTTGTGGTGAAGAGCCACAGCTCACCGATGGGAGCTGCTCAGCCAAGCCTCACTGCCAGCTCTGCTGGGCCCACGTGGAACAAGTGCAGCACGCTGGGGCTCCTCTTGACACTGGGATTATATCTCTGCCAGCAGCATCAATATTCTATTCCAGATAGGTGATAATGTAGCACTAATTGCTGGTGGAGGGGCCATTCAGGGGAGCCTGCAAGCAGCAGGTCGATCCCACCTGCCCGACTGAAGACACCACAACGATTTCCTGCTCCTGGTGCTTTATTCCTGTGCTTTCTGCCCTTGCACAAGGCAGCATCACAGGCTGCCAGCCAGCACCAGATCACTGCCTTCACTCACCTGCCACCCACGGGAGTGGCTGCCTCAGCCTGCTCCGAGCCAGCAAGCAGCTAAGTCATCTACAAGCCAAGAGCAGGCTGGAGAAAGTCCTCTCCCATTTCCATTTGGCATCTCCAACAGCAGTCAGGAGGTTAATAACATCCCTGAATAGAAGCTCCAAACCCTCATCCTGCAGGGGTAAGTCTGGCCCTGCCTCACTCTGCAGCACCCAAAGCCCTGGAACCTTTTGAAGGACGAGGGGCTCGGGGGCGCAGGCAGGGGCTCGGGCATCCTCCAGGCTCCTGTGCAAGGCAGCAGGCACAACCCCCTCCTGAAGTGTACTCACTGGGGACAGCAGTGGGGACACCACCACAGCTTTTAGTGGGGGAGGCCTTTCCTGAGCAGAGACAGAGGGACTGGGACCTGCCTCCAGCTCCCAGCTGGTGTTAGTGCAACGATTCACTCCAAGCAGCCTTTGAGAGGGCAGCCTGGAGGAGCACACGTTGAAGACATCCCTGATGAAGGTCCAAGCGCATCCCTGCAGGAAGGGCCAGGCAGGCAGCAGCAAGGAGCCACATGACAAGCACTGGGGCGGCCCCAGCAGAGGGAACTCCCCCGGCGCTGGGTCTGCTGCGTGCCGCCGGCGCCTGCCAGCCATGCGTTATTGTAATGAGACACAATCATATCCTATCAGGTCTGCAAGCTAGAGACTGAAGCCACGGAAGAGAGATCCTCAGCACCTCCAGATGATCAATCTTGTCAAAACACCTTCAGTTAATCCCTCACAAATGAAAGGGAGATGTGTTTGAAATGTCATCCTGGGGGGCTGGGAGCCAGGTGCCCATAAATCAGCCAGCCCAGGTAACCCGGGGTATTTAGCAGCCATCTGACAACAGCTGCTGCACAAACAGCTTCAGCCGTGCACACAGGGTCTGCATCACCTCAGACACGAGAGCTGGATGGGGTTTGATTCCATTTCACCTTCCCATGACTAAGCACCCAGCACGCAGAGGCGCAGGGGGAGAAGATGGATGGGGGAAGGTCACACAGGGACACGCGCGGCGCACAGTGACGCTCGCAGCCGGCTGAGCCCAGGGCCCACGGGGCTCACAGATGCGAGGAGAAGGGACAGCCATGTAAGAAACCACGCCAGAGATCTCACTCTGCCAGGGGAGCTCAGCTCTCACCCGAGGGAGGCACTTGAGCAGCCCCATGGTGCACCCTGGAAACATCCCAGCCCAGGGCGAGCAAGCGGCGGCCGCAAGCAGGCTGCGAAACAGCAGCCCCGGGAGCAGCGCCCGGGGGAAGCACAGCTGCCCTCACTCACAGCGAGTTCACTGCTCCCCAGCAGCAATCACACAGCAAAATAAGCAACCTGGGAGCATTTCCTGAGACAGCTCTGGAAAAGCTCTGCCCTGGCAGCCCTGCTGCAGAGCTGGGGCAGGTCAGGAGCATCAATTTTCTTTGTACCATCGCATGTGGTGCTTCACCTCCTGAACCTCCTTTAGCTTATGGCTCCACAACCTTCACCCTGGCCAGCGGGAAGCTGTAAGGCATCTCCTGACAAAGTATCTCAGGTGCACATCCCACAGGTACCCTGGAGTTGATGGGGAGTGTCCAGAGAAGAACAACCAAGCTGGGGAAGGGTCTGGAGAAGAGGGCTGGGGAGGAGCAGCTGAGGGACCTGGGGATGTTTAGTCAGGAGAAGAGGGCTGAGGGGAGACCTCATTGCTCTCCACAGCTCCCTGAAAGAAGGCTGGAGTGAGGAGGGGGTTGTTGGTCTCTTCCTAGTCTCAGGTGATAGAAGGAGAGGAAATGGCCTGAAACTGTGCCAGGGGAGGCTTAGGTTGGAGATGAGGAAAAATTTCTTTGCTGCAAGAGTGGTCAGGGACTGGCACAGGCTGCCCAGGGAGGTGGTGGAGTCCCCATGCCTGGAGGTCCATGGGTATGGCACCTGGGGCTGTGGTGCTGCTGGGCTGAGGGTTGGACTCCCTGATCTTGGAGGCCTCTTGCAACCCAAACAGCTCTGTGATCCTACACCCCCCATCTGCATCTGCCCAAGGCCTTCTTCCTGGGGACCAAGGGGGGCAGGCTGGGCCTCTTCAGGTGAGCCCCCAGTGCCCATTTAACAGAGGAGGTGTTTGACAGATATGACAGGGGACAGGGATCAGTTGGGTTCTTTATTGGCTCTGAAGGTGCTTCTATTTAAACCAATTTGTTAGGCTCCCTGTGATTTACTGCAGCGCAGCGGAGTGGGGCTGGGTATTGATTCTGTGCCTTTTCTATTGCAAATGGGTGTAATGTTTTATAGGATGTCAGAATAATAGCAGTGGGCACTTTATCAATGTCAAATGTTAAAAATGATCAGCTATTGTGATGTAGGAGATTAAATATGAAAGCTTGATGGGTATATAAAAGCACAATGGCAATAATAAAGGGATTTTTATGTGCGACTCCTTGCTCTCCTGGATCTACCTGGGGAGCTATTAGAGCCAATTGTGCTGGTTGGTGACACATCACCACGGGTTAAAAGCACAGCAAAGTGCTGCTTTAACTCCTCAGGGGGCAGGGGGGGTGGGGTAAAAGCGGGGTCCCTGCCAGGCCTCTGCAGAGTTTTGCAGTCCCACAGAGCTGTGCACAGCTGCCGAGACTGAGGTGTGGAGCTGGGACACTCACCTGGTGCTGCAGAGCCAGGAAGCCTCCTGGAGCCTTTCTCTCCCCAGAGCCACCAGGAGCACAGAGCTCCTCCGTGGATGGAGCCATGGACACGGAATCACAGAGTTCTTTGGGTTGGAAAAGTCCTCTGAGGTCGTCCAGGCCAACCATCAGCCCAGCACCACCATGGCCACAGGCTTCTTGAACCCCTCCAGGCATGGGGACTCCAGCACCTCCCTGGGCAGCCTCTGCCAGGCCCTGACCACTCTGGCAGCACAGAAATTTTCTCACATCTCCAACCTAAGCCTCTCCTGGCACAGTTTCAGGCCATTTCTCGCCTTCTATCACCTGATACCAGGTAGAAGAGATGAACCCCAACCTCACTTCAAGCCTCTGAGCCAGAGAGCCTTAGGGCTGCCTGCACTGTGCAGACCCCTCCCCACAATTAGCCCAAGCCAGAGCAGAATCCCCTCAGGCTGTCCTTGCTCCCACACATCTGTAACCCAGAACAAGCCAAGTAACTGCAGAGCCTCTTCCTGCACTGACTGGAGAGGCTGAGAGCAATAACCAAGGACAACTTCCAGCTAGGACACAGCCCCAGGAGCTGCTGAGAGCAGCAGCAGTAGGCTTCAGCTCTCACCAGGCACAGCTTGCAAGGCATAACCTACACCTGTGTGGGTTTCTTAAACCCAGAAAGGAAAAACCTTTCCACGGGGATACCTTCAGGACTGGAAGCTGCCCCTTCAATGTGCAAAACCTGAAGTGCAAGCATCTCCCAGACAGCTCTGCTCTCCTCCAAGCCCAATGAGCTGAGCTGGCTTAAGCTGGCTGCTCAAGTAGCTGTGGGAGAGATGGTCACAGAGAGGCAGAAGCAGCTGTTTCAAGAGCAGAGAAGAGCTTCCCACAGCACAAGTGGAAGGTAGAACCCTTGAGAGAGCCCAGTGAGCACTGAAGAGCCTCACACCACACTCACCTCCCAGGCTGGTGTCCATCACCTTGTCCAGAGAAAGCACTGCAGGGCCTGCCAGCAGCTGCCTTGCTGGAGCCCTGTTACAAAACACTGCTAAAAATACCTCCTCCTTCCTCTGCTCCTGGCCTCTGTGCAGCACACAGAGCTCCCCCTGGGCAACCACAGCCCCAGCTGCCCCCAGCACCAGCCCTTTTACAGCCACAGAGGCAAATCCCTGCTGACAGCAAACAGCTGTGCCCAGCACAGCCCAGCCTGCTCTTAACCCCTTCCCACCACCCTGCTCCCCCACTTCCGTCCCTGCCTGCCCTTAACCCCTTCCCACCACCCTGCTCCCCCACTTCCATCCCTGCCTGCCCTTAACCCCTTCCCATCACCCTTCTCCCCCATCCCATTGCCTCTGAGCCACCCAAAGCCAGCCAGCAAAATTAAAGTGCAGCTACAGTAGGGGAAGGGTAAGGTGGCTGGGGAAGGGGCAAGGAGGCTGGGGAAGGGGCAAGGAGGCTGGGGAAGGGGCAAGGAGGCTGGGGAGGGGGCAAGGAGGCTGGGGAGGGGGCAAGGAGGCTGGGGAGAGTCTCAGTTGTCCACAGAGGGGCAGATGGACAAATCCACCCGGGGGCAATCCCTTGTGCTGAGGCTGTTTGCTCAGGGGGTGGCCGTGTGGAGGGAGCACAGGACCCAAGCACGGGGTGGCTGCTGTGGCACCGCCGGTGGCAGCTGTCAGCGAGGGCACAGGGGCTGGCAGGGCTCAGTGTGCCACTTCCCAGCCGAGTGACAGCTTTCTGGGCTGGAAGCAAAGCCGGCTCCTGCCTCCCCAGCCCAGGGGGGCTCCGGGAAGACAAGAGCTGCAGACAAGAGCTGCCGCAGACAGGAGCTGCTCCCCCAGCGCATCCCTCCCGGCACCCCGCGGGGAGCCAGCTGCTGCCGCTGCTTTTGATCCGTCCCTGGAGAGCCAGCACGCTCCTGCTCCCTGCCTCGGGAAGAGAGCAGCCTGGAAGAGCAGGAGAAGCTTCCCGAACTCCACCAGTGGAGACGACTTCCACCGAGGACCCTCGGCAGCCTCCCCGGTACCTGGCGACAACGGAAGTGGTTAAACAAAAGAAAACGAGGATCGATAAAATAAATTTGCTTACAAAGGAAGAGTTCAAAACCACTCCCCAAAATCAATACAACAAATGAAATCAGCTCAGCAATTCCCGGGATCCAACTCTTTATTTTTCCCCCCCACCCCCAACCTTCTTTTTTGAGTTGTGATCAAGAGAAGGGGAGGGGGAAAAAAATAAATACATTAAAAATGCACAGGCAGGACAAATGTTCTCCTAATTACCTAAACACTTTATTAACCAGCACTAATTAAAGCACTTCTTGGAGTCTGACAAATGTCTGGAATTACTCAATTTAGAAGTTAGTTTTGACTCCAGCAATTTATCCAGCGCCGGAAAGTTGGGGGAGGGGGGGAGGGGGGGAGGGAAAAGCTCTTTCAACTGCGGGTTTTTTTTATTAAAGCTGACAGCAATAATTAGTTATTTGCTGCTAATGGGGCAGCCCCTGGAGGGAAAGCTGCTGAGATGGATGGCTTGGGCCGGTGCCAGCGGTAATTGGTCTGAGGCTCGGTCAGATGCTGGCAGGTTGTCCCGGATCCGCCCGCTCCGCTCCGTGCGGGTCCCCCCTCGGCCCCTGCCTCTGGGCGCCCAGCTGGCTCCTGGCCGTGGTGCCAGGAAGGGGCTCCTGGGCTTCAGCCCACAGAAGCCATGCCCTGGGGATGGCGCTGCCGGAGCCCAGGCTCGGCGGGAGGGGCAGCGTTGTGGCTTCGCAGCACATCGCAGAGTCGGTAAGGCTGGCAAAGGCCTCCGAGGGCACCCAGCCCGACACCAGCCCAGCACCACCGTGACCAAACCACGGCCCCAGCTGCCATGGCCACAGGTTTCCAGAGCACCTCCAGGCAAGGGCACTCCACCAGCTCCCTGGGCAGCCTGTGCCAGGCCCTGACCACTCTTGCAGTGAAGAAATCTTTCCTGATATCCAACCTAAACCTCCCTGGCACGATTTCAGGCCATTTCCTCTCCTTCTATCACCTGATGCCTGGCAGAAGAGACCAACCCCACGATTAAAGGAACTCTTGCATCAACAGGCCTTAATTCAGTGGAGCAGCAAGAGCAGAACCCTGGTGGGCAACCTCCAGCAAATCCCTCGTGAGATCCATAGGGATTTCCCTAGGCTGCAAGGCCACACATCACTGATCTCCTGTGCATCCCACACCTCCCTGAATCCCACACACACATCCCTGCATGGAGAGGGACTTGCAGTGCCAGGACAAGGGGCAATGGCTTTGAGCTGGGGGAGGGCAGATTGAGACTGGAGACGAGGAAGAAATTCTTGAGAGTGAGGGTGGGGAGACCTTGGCACGGGTTGCCCAGGGGGGCTGTGGATGCTTCCTCCCTGGATGAGGCCCTGAGCAGCCTGGGGTGGTGGGAGGTGTCCCTGCCCATGGCACAGGCTTGGAACTGGATGATCTTGAAGGCCCCTTCCAGCCCAAACCACTCTATGGCTCTGTGAGCTCACACATCCCTGCAGCCCCCTCCCACCCTGTTGGGGGGGGGGAGCCCTGCAGCCCCAACTCCCCCTGAGGATCCCTCATGCCCACAGAGCCCTGAAAACATCCGAGAGGCAACTCAGGAGCAGAAAATCCACTTCATTTTAAAGCTTTTAAGGCATTATTGAGCAGAATGGGAAAAGGTTCTGAACTTTCCTTTCTTCTTTTTTATTTCCTCACCCCCCCCAAAAGGCCAAAAAAGAAAGAAAGAGGGGGGGGAAAAAAAAAGGAGGCAGCAAGCTTTTAAAATAAATAGCTGACAATGTCTCTTATTTGAGTAATCCTTTGCCAGCAATAAAAGTGTCACTCTAAAGTGCTTTATTTAGAAATAAAAAGTGTTGTTCTTTGTGGAGCATCAAGTTAAAGGCTGGAAATGAAATTCCCCTCCTGCTGCACCCCCCCCCCTCCCCCCCGGGGCCTTTAATATATTCTCCTATAATCTGATCTGGCCTACAAAAATACGGAGGAGGGGGGGGGGGGCGGAATAAAAGGAGGAAAAGTGGAGAGGCAGCTGGCGCCCCCCCGCAGCTGACACTTCCCTTTATGCCTGGTTTAACTTTTCCATGCCTGCCTGGCTGCGCTGCGCTGCGCTGGAGAATGTTCTGCCTTCAGCTGGCTTCGCGCTGCAGTGCCTGCGCCGGACCGAGCGGCTCAGTCCTCACCTCCAAACCGGCGCCGCTGCGCCCCCCGCCCCCCCCCCCCCCCAGCCCGGCAGGGACCTGAACGGGAGTCTACTCACCCTGGAATCCCTGTCTCTGCCCGAGCCTCTTAAAAACCAGAGAGGGAGGCAGGGAGGAAAGAGCTGCGGTGGTTTTTACTTGGTGTACACCAGAAGACAACAACAACACCCTCCCCCCCCCCAACTGTCAGCTCAGTGAGTAATTTATTAGTCTCTGCTGACGTTTCCCAGCCTTCCTCTGCTGATGCTGGCACTTTGTGGTGCGTGGATCGGTTGAACGAGGGGGGGAGGGGGTGATGTGGTCTCCTGGCCCCTGACAGTTCTGGGGCCACCTTGGAGCCAGGGGTGATGGATGGGGAGGCGATGGGTACCTCTGCATCCCTCCCACACCCACCTCGTCTGCTCTGCAGCTCCCTGCTGGTATCCAGCGCCTGTGCTATGAGCTCACGTCATGAATGAAGGCAGGACAAGTCCTGGTGGGTGGTAATGAGGAGGAGGGGGAAAAAACCCAAGCGACAAACAACCAAACATCAAAAAAGGCAAGGACCTAACAGCCCGAGAGGATCTCTCCCCTAGAGCAGGGAAGGAAGAAGCCCCGACGTGCCTGCTGGCAGTGGAGAGCAAGTGCTGTGCAGGTGGCTCTGAGCAGCCGGGTGGCATCGTGAGGGACCCTCTGTCACACCTCTGACCACAGCAAATCGCTGCCTTGTGTCGCTGCAGACCAGGGGAAGATGCCACCGAGGGGGCGGGGTTCAGCGTCCCCACAGTGACTCCTTCAAAGCCAGCTGAAGGCTCTGAAAGGCGCAGAAGCAAGGCAGGAAAACAAAACCTCAGCGAAGGGCAGCCCAGGTCTGGGGAGATCTCTGCTTCCTCCCCTCAGCCTGCTGCGAGGGCTTTCCCTGCAGCCACCGCAGCAGCGCCCAGGCACCCACCTCTGCCTCGCCCGAGGAGCATCCGAGGAGCTGGCAGCACTGGCCAGCATCTTCCCCCTCTCCTGTCTGTGGCTGGAAGCTGCAGATCCATCCATCGCTGCCAGCCCAGTGCCAGCAGCTCAGCAGCGAAATGGCAGCTGGGGAGAGGCTGTTCCTGACAAACACCCTTCCAGTCGCCTCCCAGTTCCTCCTCTGGGCACAAAAGAGGTTTTCTGGTGCTGGTGGAGGGGGCTGCACGCTGCACCTCGGGAACAGGGCAATGGTCCTCTGTCCCCTGCCCGCTGCCAAGCGTCTGGAGGCTGTGGCAGGCTCCCCCCAGGCAGAGGCTCAGCGTTCGGGTCGCATCCAAGCACCTAATTAAATTTTCAGCTCTCTAACTGCGCGGGATCCAACACAAATAGCTGCAGAAGCCAGAGGGGAGGCAGGGAAAGGCCAGCGAGGGGGAGAGACCTAAAATAAATAAATTAATTAGGCAAATAAACAGAGAGAGAAACAAGGGAGGGGAACCAGCGAGAGCGGCAGCGGCGGCCCCGGCCGCCCGAGCACTCATTAGCGGTGCGGGAGGAGGGAAGCGCGGCGTTGTCGGGGGCTGTCATCCCTCATCCTGACGAGCACTTAGGGAGTCGCGACCCCTTTCAGCATCGCCGTGCAGCCCGGCAGCCCCTCGCATCACTCACTGCCGCCCGCGGCCCCGCCGCGCTGCGGGGAGAGGCAGGCAGGGGGAGATTATATCCTGGGGGAGCGGGGGGCTGGGGGGGGGGCTGCTGCCCTCACCACCCCTCCTGCCAAGGGAGCTGGCAGCAGTACCAGGGCTAAGAGCACACACCCCCCAGCTGACACCCCCAGGCCTCGGGGTGCTCCCAGCCCTGCTCCCCAGAGAGCAGCAGAGCTATTTCTGCAGGTGCCTGCTTGGCACAGGGGAGGAGGCTGAGCTGGCAGCAGGCAGTGATCTCAGCTGGGTTTAAAGGGGAAAAATGTGGTGGTGTCTGCTGGGAAGGCCTGAGTGTGGCCTCTGGAGGGTCCCACAGGTGGGAGGCTGGAAGGTGGCCACAGGGAGTGGCAGAGAAAGGGAACTGCAGCCCACTGCAATGTCATAGAATCACAGCATGGGTTGGAAGGGACCTTCAAACTCTTCCACTTCCAGCCCCCTGCCATGGGCAGGGACCCCTCCCACCAGCCCAGCTTGCTCAAGGCCTCATCCAGCCTGGCCTTGAACACCTCCAGGAAGGGCACATCCACAGCCTCCCTGGGCAGCCTGTGCCAGGGGCTCCCCACCCTCCCTCTCAAGAATTTCTCCCTCATCTCCAGTCTCAGCCTCCTCTCTCCCAGCTCAAAGCCATTGTCTCTCATCCTGTCCCTCCCAGCCCTTGTCAAAAGTCCCTTTCCAGCTCTCCTGTAATCCTCTTCAGGTACTGGGAAGCTGCTCCCAGCCTCTTTGCCTGGACACTGCTGGCACCCTGGGAGCAGCCCCAGCCCGGAGCAGGAGGCTGTGGCAATCCCAGGCTTGATCTGGCCAGGGAGAAGCTCAGGAGCTGGGCAAGCAGCTGAAAGCCTCTTTGCTAATTAACTGTGCCTCCTGATGACTCAGCAGCACAAGGGGCTGGCCAGAGGTGGGGATGATCTCCAGAAACTTGAGTCTTGTAGGGCCAAGCCCTGAAGCTGGTGCAGTGTGGGAACAGCTCCCTCCTTCCCGGCAGAGCCTCCCACTCCACCTGAGGTGGTCCACGTTGGAGACAGCTCATCATGCACTGCCCAGCAGCATCCCTCCCTCCCTCCCTCCCACCTCCAGCTGCCTGGGGATGCTGCTGGAGTTCATCAGGGGGCAGAAGAGGAAGCAGCAGCAGCAGCAGCATTTCCCCTTGGCTCTGAGCACAGCTCTGCAGGCCTGGATTGCCTCTGCAAACACGGCTGGCTGCCAGGCACTCCGCTGCCACCGGACTGTTTGCTCCTGGTCAACAGAGAGGCAATCTGGGCAGGTGCTCCAACACCTCCAGAGCAAACAGGCTGTGCTGATCTACACCAGCAGAGCAAACACACCCTGCACTGCCACGGAGAGTCAGGAGAGCAGGAGAAGAGAGGGCTGTGCCCATGTCCCACGGGGTACAGGGCATCAGCCCCACGCTGCCCAGCCTGCTCCTCCCTCCCAGCACCAAGGGTTGGGGCAGTGGGTAGCACACAGCCTCTCCCCCTCCTCAGCTTGGCTGCACCCATTGGGTCCCTGTCCCTTTTGGGGGAGCCTGTGCCCGTGCCCCATGCCCTGCACAGGGCATCAGAGGCTGTGGGCAGTGCCACCCTGCAGAGCTGCTGCTGCTGCAGCTTTGATTCTTGTTTCTTTCTTTCCCTGATTTTACTGGGCAGCAATTTGATCTCCATCCTGGTCCCTTCTGACTCCATGAAGGGATATCAGTTACACTGCCAGCCCAGTTCCTTCTTCCCATGTCATCATTAAATCCCAGCTCGTTACTGCACTGTTTAATGGCACTGATGAGGTAATGAAGCTACAGGCAGCCATTAACAACCAGAACTGGCTGGGAGGTTTAGGATCCTTTACTGCTCTGTCCCCAGCGTTCTACAGCTTCCAATTCTGAACAAATCACTCCAACCACACACCTCAGGCCTGAGCCCCCAGTGCCACCAGGCAGGGGGCTAAACCCTGGCAGATCAGCCCCTGCCTGCTGAGGTTTGCCCAGCAGCAGCAGGTCTGAAAGGGAGCTCTGCAAGCCAGGGAGGAGATGCCCATCTCTGGGCAGAGGCTCAGGCAGAGAGGAGCTGTCCCGGGACACAATCCATGTCCTGGGACAACATCCATGCCCTGCACGGGCAGCTGCAGCCCCTGGAGCTGTGGCACCAGCAGGGTGCCCAACCCTGACCTCCCCAAAGGTGCTGGAGGCCGGGGGTGAGGCTGTAACCATCGCTGTCCTTGCTGTAAGAGGTCGCTTCCTGGTGCCTTTATCTGCCCAGAGATACCAGCAGCCAGGATCTTATCAGGCAGTAATTAGTGGCTCTAGATTTGCACTAATTGGCTCTCCGGAGGAAAGTTACCTCCACTCTGTGTGCTATGGGTGCTCAGCAGGAAGCGATTTACAGCCCAACAGGTTAGGTGGGACCAGCTAATGAGCATTAGCTGCTGCTGCCACCAAGGGACATGGGGCTCCACTCCCCACCCTTGCCAGAGGTGTGTTTGCAAATGCCTGAGAAGGGCAGAGCTTTAGGGACAGACCTTGGCTTTGGGGGAAGAACCTGGCCCTGGACTCTGCTGCCACCTGTGTGCAGCCCAGACCCAGAGGAGGGCAGCTCAGAACTCCTGCAGCTCGCCGTGGCCAGACCCTGCTGGCAGGGCAGGGAGATGCTGTTAGTAGGAAACCCAGCACTGAGCTGCCCAGTTCATGCCCTTCACCTCCAAGAGCCCAGGATGTGTCCCGGGGAGCTTAGCTGAGCACAGCAATGGGAGAAGGTCCCTGGGGAGAGGCAGAGCCAGGCCTGTGCCCTGCAGCACCAGAGCAATGCCCCAGCCAGGCTCTGCCCTCGCTCTGCAACTAGGGCTTGTCTCCAACTTCAAGTCAGGGGGCTGGGTGGGTTCTCAGGGGGCACAAGACTGTGCCCCAGCATGGAGACAGCCCTTGGCACAAGGGCTTTGAACTGCTCATGGAGATCTCCAGCCTCAGAGGCTCTTTGCTCTCCCTTGGCTGCAGCAGGGCTCCTGTACAGTCTGGCAGCTGACAGGCAGCCCTCACTTCCACTAAGTGCAGCTGATCTCTTCTCCTCCTCCCCCGGCGTCCTTGCAGTGGCCAAGTGCCAGCTTTTCATCTCTTTCTGCTGTCTGGGGTCCTGTGTGCTGCAGCAGACAGCTCTGTCCCCAGCCAGCCTCTCCCTCCCCTTGCCTCTCCCACCTGCTCCTCCGGCCAGGCCGCTGTGTCCTCAGCGGGGACAAGGTCGTGTTCCCGACACCGCCTCTGCAACAGCCTCACCAAAGCCCCTCGCAGGAGCAGGATGCTCTGCTAGTGGCAGCTTTGCTGGGCTCAGAGCTGCTGCACAAGAGGCTTTGCTGGCCCTGGTTCACTGCTCTGCTTCCCACCCCTGCCAGCACGGCAAAGGCAGCACAAGAGCAGGCAGCAGACGTGGCTCCTGCAGCCCCAGAAGCCAGGGGTCGGGCTTAAACCCCAGCACAGAGGCTGAGGGGTGCACAGGGTAGGGTCCATCACCCCAGACCCTTCCCATTTCGCTGCTGAAAGTGCTCTGTGCCGTGCAGGAGCTGCTGGCTGCGCCTTGGTGAGTGCAAGGCACCCCGACAGGAGGCACTGCGACAGGCTGCCCAGGAAGGTGGTGGAGTCCCCAGCCCTGGGGGTGCCCAAGCAGCCTGTGGCCACGCTGGGGCTGGGCTGGAGGCTGGGCTTAATCCTTAGAAGGCTTTTCCAACCCAAACAATTCTGAGGTTCTATGAAACACATCCTTTAAGCATGGGAAATTGCTGTTCGATTTTATTGCAGTTGCAGCTGAAAAATAGAGAGGCAGAAAGATCCTGCAGGGAAGCTAAGTCAGGGGGAGGGAGGGGTTATTGTTTTTTATAAATCTGCTTTCTTTACCGAAATGAAAAACGCCTCAGAAAAGCTCAGAGTCATCATCTGGGCGCCGGGAGCTGGGAGCAGAGAGGGAGGCCCCCTCCCTGGGGCAGGATTTTTAATAGCTCCGGAGCGCTGGGAGGCTGCTGGAGAACGCAGCTGGAAGGTTTCTCTCACCCAGCTGGAGCCCGCAGCCTCCTTCCCTCATTAACTCGCCGAGATAATTTCTGCAGGGGGGGTTGCTGGGGCTTTGTTTGGATTCCTTCCTGACGAACCTCCAGGTAGCTGGCTCTGCTTAGTCATTTCCCCGGGGGGAAGGAAGCCTCGGAGGTGACAGCTGGCTCGTCCTGCCGCTCCGAGGCTTTGCCCCGGCTCGGGGAGCGCTGCTGCCGAGTTCCAGGGCTGCCGCCGAGCAGCGCAAAGGGCTCCTGCTGGATGTTTCCCGATCGCTCTGCTAATTGCTGTCCCCAAACGGCCAGCGCCTGCTCCCGGCAGGAGGCAAAGCCTCCGCCGCTGCTGTGGCACCAGCAGCTCCCAGCCACCCGGCTGCAGGGTCCTGTGAGGGAGACAGACCTGGGCTGGAGAAGGAATTTTGCTACCAGATCACATTAGCAGCAACCCTCTTGCTGTTTGTTTTCCCTTTCTATCTATCAGAACCTCCTGGCTCTTGCCAGGGCCTGAGGTCTTCATCTGCCTTCCTCTCCCTGCCACACATCTGTTAGGCTTCTGTGCTCCTGCAGTTCTGAGGCTGGTGAGAGGCTCTGTGGCCTCTGGTCAGTGGAGGCTGCCTCTAAACTCTTCTGACCTGTTGAGTGAACACCTGAGGTGATGGAAGACTTCATCCTGCTGCTCCCTCTTGGGTGTGGGCAGAAGAGGCCTTTGCTGCCTGGAATGATGGGCTGGGGAGGCTGACTCTCAGCTGAGGACTTGGGATTCAATGGAGCAAGGAAAAAGTATCAAATCCTTTTCTGCTCCAATACTGAGTTTCAAGGGGTGAGCAGAAATCCCTCCCTCAAACCAGGCCCCAGCACGTGGGACATGCATCCAGCTGCAGGCCTGGCCAGCTCCTGGTCTAGCAGCCCGGTCACAGGGTCCTGTTTCCAGTCCTTCCCAGATTATTGCTGGAAAATCCCCTCCAGCCATGCCCAGGCAATCAGAGTGATGCTCTGGCACTGCCTTGAGTTGCCTTCTAGTTGCATCAAGCCTTCTCTTGCTCCAGCAGCATGGGGAAGGAGATCTTGCTCCTGCCACAGGAAACAAAGTGGCTTTGGCTGAGCAAAGGCACCTGGGGGGAAAATCGCTCTGGAGAGGCTGCTGGGGATGGCACAGGTAGGGAGGGGTGGCGCTTGGCCAGGCTGCCCCCCCTGCCCAGCCTGTCTCATGACTCATCCCTGCCTTAGGGGGAGTGCGGAGGGGGAATCCGAGCTGGACCCAAATCGTTCCTCACGCTGCAAGGGGCAGAGACAAGGAGGACAATCGGTGCCGGCGGGGAGGCACCGCGCCTGAGGCGCAGCCCTGACCATTAGGCAAGTGTTTATCCGTGTGGGTGTCTGCCCACCCCTGGAGGATAATGAGAACGTTTGGTGGGGTCAGCAAAAGGCCTCTCCCTCCTTCTCCAGCGCCTCAGCTCCCGGTGAAGAGATCACAGCCCCCAAGTACTGCCGCAGGGCTCTGGCTGACACTTGCAGCAAAGCAGCCTGGAGTGGAGGAGCTGTGGCTGCTTTCCTGCCTGCTTCTGCAGAGAGCCTGAGCCAGGATTGCCCAGCAGAGAGAAGTGGTGCAGGGTGGGCAGGGGGAGCCCCACGTTAAGCTGCTGCTGGGGGTTCGATGCATGACCAGGCAAGAGCTGAGGGAAGGGAAGGCTGCGCAGATGTGCCCACTGAGGAGCCCCTGGCTGCTGCTGCCTTTAATCCTCCGGCAGCACAGGGCCGTGGGAGGAGCCCAGCTCCTGTAAGTGCAGCCAGCAACAGACTTGGCTCAGCAATGGATTTCTTCAAAGGGGAACAAAACCACGGGGTCACCAGAAGAGCAAACAGCACATCCCTCCTGAGCAGCCTCCAGCCTGCTTCTGCTGCTCCACAGAGAGCCACTGCTGAGCTCTTCCACTCTGTTCAGCTCCTGCTTTCCAGGGGCAGAGGGATTTCCCACGGCTGCAGTACACAGCAACCTGCTCAGCCTGAGCCTCCCTGCGAGGCTGAGGTGCAGAGTTTGGCTTCCTGGGGACGTGTCCCATTTTCTGCTTTCTGCTCCAGCAGAGCCAGCAAGCCCTCAGTGCTCCAGAGCAGGCTGTGCTGGGGCAGCCTCTGCCCAGAGCACCTCCACCAGCAGCCCCCTGTGTTGTCCCAGTGGATGCAGGAGGCTCTGACCATCCAGGACTGCTGCAGTGTCAAGAGCTTCCCAGCAGCAGCAGAGGCTCTGGGTACAGAAGTGGGTCAGGTTCAGTGATGAGCTGGAGACGTTTGGTGCTCTGGGAGAGGAGGGAGAGAGCACAGAGTTGCTGCCTGGTGCAGACTCAATGCAGTCGCTGGGAGTTTCCCTCGGTGTGCTCACAGGGACCAGCAGCTTTCCACGGGAAGGGAAGGTGCCTGTTCCCAGGGATAAGGAGGAGGAGATGGAGACAGGAGCAGCCTTGTCCCACAGCCAGTGCTGAGCTCCTGCCCTGCACACAGCCCCACGGTGCCCTGCAGCAGTGCAGCTGTCGGCAGGAGCTGCTGGGAGGTGTGGATCACACCTGGCAGTGTCCCCATCCTGTGCTCCCTCAGCTCTGTGCTGCTGCTAATGAAAGAGCTCAGGGACATCATTCTCAGTCACTTCCAGTTCCACCCCCCCAAGAGCCTGCCTGCATCCCCCTGCCCTGCCAGCCTCACAAACCTCTGCCAGAGAGAAAGGCCATTAATAATAATTACCCAACAAAGAGGAGACAAAAACCTTCTCTCTTTCTCTCTCTCTTTTAATGAGCCCTAAAAAAAAAGAGGGGAAAAAAAAAAGTTTCTTAATTGAAAAGCTTTTCCACTTCAGAGGCAGCAGCAACACTTCAGAGGAGTCCAGGCAGCTCCAGCAGGTGAAGATGAAATGAGGGAATGTGTCAGACAGAACCTTACAGGGTGTGAGGGACAGACCCCAAAGCCAGGGTCAGGGGAATGCCATCCCTGCCGTCCAAGGAGCCACCACCAAGGCACTAATTAGCTTGAAGGGACCAGCAGCTAGGAAGAAACAACGCAGGAAAACAGCTTGGGAACAAACATCATTAGAAAGAGAAGTTTGGGGGAGCAGGTCCTGAGCCCGGGGCGCGAGCAGAGCCGGAGCCCGGGGCGCGAGCAGAGCCGGAGCCCGGGGCGCGAGCAGAGCCGGAGCCCGGGGCGCGAGCAGAGCCGGAGCCAGTGGAGATCCTCCTGGAACTGCTCATGGCAAAGCAGAGCCCAGCTGGGGTTCTCCTGCTGCCCCTGAAGCTCAGAGGGATGATCTACCCACGGAGCAGAGGCCAGGCCAGCGCAGGGGCTGCAGGATGCAGGGGCTGCAGGAGCAGGACAGCTCCCTCAGGCTCTCCTGCCGAGGCCATCACTCAGTCCTGAGCAAAGCTCCTGGAGAGCAGGGAGTGCTCTCCTCTTGTCTGGATGGGGCTGGAGGATCTATGGCCCCACCTGCCTGGGGCTGAGCTGCCCTCTGGGGAGATGGTTTGTGAAGTGTTTGCTCATCGTCCCCCCGGGCAGGGGCTGTGCAAGGACAGGCAGTGCCTGCTGGGACCGCAGGGCAGGGAGGGAGGAGGGGAGGGCTCCGAAGAGCTCAGATGCTTTGCATCTCTCCCACATTTGGGGCCCTGCCCACCCCTCCCTTCTGAGGCACTGCAGGCTTTCCCCAGCCTGTGGAGCAAGGCCACAGCTCTTCCCCAGCACCAGATCCTCACCTCCTTGGGGCTGGCAAGGATCCTCTCCTCAGGCTCTGCCGAGTGGGCTGCTCTCTCAGACCATTCAGTCCAGCTGGGCCCAAGCTGATTTGCTGCACCCATGCTGGGTGCTGCTGCTGCTGTTGTGTGGCCTCATTATGGCACAGGACATCTTTAATTGCCAGGAGCTCAGAGCATCCATTTCTTTATTTCCCTCCCTGCCACCCTCCCTCTGCTGCTCCAGACTGGGGGTGTGAGGGAGGGAACAGATCCCAGAGGCTGCTGGAAAGTTAGCAGTGGGCTCTGCCTCCCAGATTGGCTCAGGGAAATTAGGAGGAAGGATCAGACACAATCATCAACCTGCTTACCTGCTCATTAGTTTAATCTGTTCTTCCTTCCCCCCCTTCCAGCCTCGTGGCTCTGCAGCCAGAGGCTCACCAGAGCACAGCAAAGTCCTGGATGAAAGGGAGACTGCGTCTGGAAGCACAAAGATTAAAGGAGAGGTTTTAGGATTAGTCTTTGATTATTATTGTTTTTATCTTGGGCCTGTGGTGATTATTCCAGCTCCATCCTGAGCAATCCTTCGGGGGGTACCCAGGGGAGGATCTCAAGCAGGCTCCCAGGGTTTTCCAAGGACGTGGCAGCAAATGGGCAGCAGCAGCAGGCAGCCAGAGCCCAGCACTGGCATCGCCCCTGACCCCTGCTGCTTCCACAGCCCCACAGGGTCAGCAGCTCAGGCCACAGGGGATTTGGGGTTCAACTGCAGTGACTGGAAGGGCCAGGAGCTATTTTGTGCAGAATATGCTGCTGGAGCCAAAACAAACTGCTCCCAGAGCAGCATCCCAGAGCTCAGCCCTGTGGTTTCAGGGTGGTGCAGCTGGCCCAGCTCACTCCCAGCCCAGGGATCTTCTGGTGGGTTTGCACTTCCATCCCTTTTGTCCCCATCCCTGTGCTGCAGCTGGAAGCAGCCCCTCAGGTGGGTGATTTGTGGCTGGGCTCTGCAGGCTGCTGGGCCAGCAGGGAAGGCAAAGCAGTTGTTAAATCACTCAGGCTCAGATTTACGAGCACAGGACCTGGCTGGGGGGGCAGCAGAGCCTGGCCCTGAGAGGCAGCAGCAGCTCTGAAGCTGGAGGCTCCTCCAGTGCAGGGAGAGGCAGAGAACTGGGTGCAGGGCTGCCTGGGATTACTGGAACTTCTTCCAGCAGCTCCTTACCTGCTCTGCTGGCCCAGTCTGTGGTGGGAATCACAGAATCCTCAGGGCTGGAAGGGACCTCAAGGCTCAGCCAGCTCCAACCCCCTGCCATGGACAGGGACACCTCACACCACAGCAGGTTGCTCACAGCCATCCAGCCTGGCCTTTAAAACCTCCAGGGATGAGGCTTCCACCACCTCCCTGGGCAGCCTGTGCCAGTCTCTCACCACCCTCATGGGGAAGAGCTTCCTCCCAGCAAGGTCTATCCCAGCACACAAGGAGCAGGTCCCAGCTCTGCACATCTAGAGGAAGAGAGCAGAGGCTGCTCTCCTGCAAGGGGGGCACTCCATGGCCATGCAATCATGGGTGGCATTTTATTGGCAACAGCTTTTGCCTGGGGACTTGGGGGTTTGAGCCCAGGCTGAGCACCAGCGGGAGGGCTCAGGTCCAGCAGGTAAAGACCCAAAGCAAATTGTGAGGTGCAAGCCCAGTATGGCCTGGACAAAGAGGGAGGAGAGGCTCCCAGCCCAGGCTGTGCAGCCAGGGCAAAGGCAAACACCAGCACTTCATTAGCTTTTTATTTAGCCAACCTCCCTGGAGGGCTTCCAAAGCCAGTGCCAAAACAAACAAATCCATCAGCAAACCCAAGCACATTTCCTTCCTGGAAAAACCAACAATTTCCTGCTCAGGAAAGCAGCCAGGGAGCAGGGCTGGGAGCCTGCAGCACTGCCTGCTGCCCAGGCCGGGGTGGCTCGGCTCAGCTCGGCCCAGTGCAGCCCAGCGGCTGCCTCCTCCTCGGCTGCCTGCTCTCTGGTGCAGGGGAGAGTCAGGGCCGGCACCGATCGATGGAGCACCGAGAGGGGGAGGAGGCTGAGGCGGGCTGGAAGGTGATTGATGCTCTCGGGGCCAGCCCCGGGGGCTCTGCTTTGGCTTTCGCTGCAGCAGCCTCGCGGTGAGCGCTCCCCAGGCAGGCGACCCCAAGGCTCCCCAGCGATTTCGGGGCGAGGGTGGCCTTCTCATCTCACCTTGGGCAGCAGGGCTGGGCTGAGGGGCCCGGGCTGAGGAGCAGCTTTGGGGGTGCAGCCAGGCTCAGGAGCAGCACCTGCAGCCTGGTCAGATAGTGGGGGGGGGTGCCCACGCTGCCAGAACCTCTCTGGGCATCGCCCCGTGCCAGGGCTGGCACAGCTCTCCTACCTGGGGCAGAGGATGGGTAGCACATGGTGAGATGCTGGGTACCAAACGGGGGGTACCAGCCCCACTCCAGCTGCACACAGCCAGGGGATGTCCCCTGGCTGCCTCAGGCCAGGCAGTGGTGTCTCCTCTTCCTCCTCTTCACTGCAGACCTGGGAGCGGAAAGGTGGATTCCAGGAGCGAGTCCAGGAGCGAGTCCAGCTCCCCCTCACTCATTAAAGGAGGGGGAAGAGCCCCAGAGGACAGAGTTCAATTAAGCAGTGCAGTCCTTACCTACTGCCCTTCCTGTTTTACACCCTGGTAATGCAAAGCTTCACTCACAGACAGCAGCCTCCTACACCTGAGTTCCTGCTCTCCCCCTCTGCAGCCCTTCTCCATGCAATTAACATTGCGAGATCTCCATCAAGTCAGGGAGAGCAGCCTGCAGAGGACACCTGGAGGGAGGCAGCTGAGTCACAGGAGTGGTTTGGAGCTGCTCCCTGCCTGCCTTGGCTGGAGCAGCCATGGTGACCAGGGCCTGCCCTGCTCCTCACCCCACCACAGCTGCCATCACCACCCAGGAGGCAGCTCGGAGGAGGGAGAGAGTTCATTTGACTCTGCAGCCTCAAAGCTCACCCCTGGGAAGCTCTGCTGGGCAAAGGCACCAGCACAGCCTTCCACATCCTTACTTGCTCTGCTCCCTGGCCAGGCTTGCCAGTGCTGCAGAGCTCATTGCAGGCCAGTGCCTGAGGCCATCTGACCAAAGAGGTCTTCCCCATCCCCTTGGTAATTAATTTAGTGACAAAGCTCTGCCATGGAAGTTATTTCCCTTTGCATGAGCAGCAAAGGCAGTGGTGGGTAGGGATAGCCAGAACCCAACAGGTCCACCCCCACCAGCCCTGAGGAAGGCTCCTCCTCCTTCCCCCTCATCCTCCTCAGGCACCATCCTTTCAGAGAGCTTGGCCAGCCAACAGCCATGGCATGGGGGAGCCTCTGAGGGCCTCTGCCCCATACCAGCAGCTCTCCCCTCACATTCTTGCAGGCTCAGCTCTCCCATCTCGACTCCTGGCTCTCCACAAGATGCTGAAGGCCTCCTGAGGCTGACCAGGGAAGCTCTCCCCTCATTAGCTCTGCAGGCTGGGGGTGAGAGAAAGCAAACCCTGGCTGCAGATCAGCCTTTTGCAGCAGCCTGAATGCCTGCTGCAGGCAGCAAGGAGAGGTTCTGCAGCACTTCTGGCTCTCCTCTGGTCACTTGTGCTAGTCAAAAGCATATAAAATATTTATTTGCTCCTAATTAGGAGTAATTACCACTTAACCTAGAGGAGGGGTGTACCCAGTGTGCCTGGCAGCTCCATACATTTGCTGCTGAGCAGCCTCCACAGCAGCTAATTAAAAGAGAAGGGCTCCTGCCTGCCTGGCCTCTCGCAGGGACACAGCTGAGTGTTTGTTTTAGCCAGGAGGACCTCAGCTACCTGAGCCAGGGACGCTCCCAGCGAGCTCTGCAGGCTCCTCCCAGGGCTGCCTGAAAGCAAAGCCTGCCTGCCCTCACCTCTGACTGCAGAGGGCTATTCCCTCAGCTCCTCTGCAGCTCACCTCTGCTTCCCTCACTCCTTTTCTGCCTACGAGGAGCCCTCCTCACCCAGCTCCATCCCCTCCTGTAGCTCCAAGTTAGCCTTTGAGGAGAAGCTGTTGAAGCTTCTCCAGCTCTGTGTGTCCTGCACAGAGCTGCCAGGGACTGTCCCATCCATGCCAGGCTCTGCCCAAGCCCCAGCCCCAAAGGGACAGGAGAAATTTCCCCATCTCCAGAATACCACCAGGTGCCAGAGCTTCAAGATTGAAACATGTTTGGGCAGAGCCCTGCAGGAAATGCTCCTTGGGGCTGGCAGGAGAGCTCAGCAGCTCGGGGAAGATGCTGTTTGCACTGCAGCAATGAGGTTAGAGCTGCCTGCAGTGAGCCAGCAGGCTGGCACATGGCTGGGAGCCTGCCATGCTGCTGCCCACCTTTCACACCCTGCCCAGAGCCCAGCCCTCCTCCCTGCGAGGGCAGAGGGTGGTGCTGCATGGGGCAGGGGGTAGGGCACCCACAGCAGCCCCTCTGGGTGCTCCTGCTGCATCTGGCCATGGAGCATCACATCCACCTCATGCCCAGAGCCCCCAGGCAGCCCTCTCAGGGCCAGCCCTCGGTGTCAGCTCATTCCAGGCCCAGCTGCTGCAGACAGACAAAGGTTTCCCAGCCTTGCTGGACCCCATAAACAGCTGCTCTGCCCTGCTCCTGGCCATCAATCACAGCTGACAGCCTTCCCCCCACGGTCTGCAGCCTGCCTTTCACCTTAATTTCTGAGCAGGGCTTCCTCACTGCTTGGAAACTCATAAACCCCACTCTGCAGGCCCAGGTAGGGCTAATGATGGATGGCTGCTTCACAGAGATGCCAGAGGCTTTGACCTCATTGTCACCAAAATACTTCCTGATTAACTCATAGATGAAACCCAATTAAAGCTTCTGCTCTCCCTGAGTCCCTGCTGACTACTTTTCCTCCCCACCTCAAGCTCAGGTTTAACCAGACCCAGGCTGGCTGCATCTGCTCTGCACAGCCCAGGATGCTCTGCACAGCCCAGGATGCTCTGCACATGCCCACCACGGGGACTCCTCATGGTGTTTAAGGCCAGAGGTGCTGGCAAGAGGCTCTGGGGAGCTCCCAGTGGACCTAGAGACAGCCAGCCCATGGTGTAAAACCCCTGCAGGGAGACACTTCCAGCTGCAGGGAAGTGAGAGCAGGGAGGGTGCACTTATTCCCCCCATCTGCTCCCTTTTCTTCCTGCCCTGAATAGCAGCACTGCACACACACACAATCCTCTTTAGCAGGTTTGCTTTGATGTGCAGCAAGTTAATTACTGTAATAGGTTCCTCCTTGTCCCCCACTATTGAATCATGTAGAACATCCATAAAAAATGTCATCCAGTTCCTCCTTTTGACTCAATTGATTCTCTGAGCAGCCCCAGCAAATGTCTGTCTGCAGGAGGCTTTGTTCTCAGCCCCATGCAGGAGCTGGGCCATTGTTGGTTGTTCTCCCCACACTCAGCCCAGCCACCTTCCAGAGGAGAGCTCACAGCCCCTTCCAGCTCATCCTCCACCACGGCCCAGCCAGGTCCTGCACTTGCTGTCACCTCAAAGGCAGTGCAAGCAGGGGGCTCGGGAAGCCCCAGGTGCTCCCCAAGGTGACTCAGCTGCCCAGGGAAGCTCAGAGCCTGGCTGCTCCTTCCCCCCTCCCTCCTCCTCCCCCTCCCTTGCTTCTCTTAAAATAATCTCCAGGTAATGCATTCTGTCCTGCTGGGCTGCTTTATATCCCTCTCAGTGTTTGCCAGTTGACTCTCTCCTGCTGAGATCAAGTCTCTTATCAGGGATTAAGGCTGTAGTTCAGGAGCGCAGCTCTGAAGTGTGCTGTCGGAGCAGGCAGCAGGCTGAGCACAAGCCTGGCAGAAGCCAGCAGCGCCCACGGGACCAGCAGCAGAGCTGTGCTGGGAGAGTGGCAGCCAAGGCTGAGCTCCTGAGGGGTGGTGGGCATCTCCCACAGCCCCCTCCAAAGGCAGAACCATACAACTCTTTGGCTTGGGGAAAAAATACCTCTAAGATGACCCAGCCCAGCCACCAACACAGCAGCACTGTGGCCACACCTGAACACCTCCAGGGGTGGGGACTGCTCCACCTCCCTGGGCAGCCTCTGCCAGTCCCTGACCACTCTTGCAGCAAAGAAACTTTTCCTCATCTCCAACCTAGCCCTCCCCTGGCACATTTCCAGGCCATTTCCTCTCATCCTATCACTCCTGCCTCCAGCAGCCCACAGCCACCGAGCAAGGCTGGCAGCAGCCACACTGGAGATGGTCCCAGGTCCTGCTGGGCTGTGCTCAGCCTGCTGCTGAGGATTCCAAGGCAAAGGCCACTCGGTGCATGCTGTTGGAGCACAGCCCCTGCTGAGGGCCCCCATTAGCTCAGCCTGGGCATGGTCCACAAATGGTATTTAAAACCTCTGCACACGGGAGAAAGAGGCTGAAAACCTCGAGGCGAATCAGCGCTGTAGAGGCGAGGAAGAGCTTTCCTTGGGAGGGTAGCTGCAGGCTGGGTCCAGCAGCTGCAGCAGGGTCGCATCCCTGCACCCAGCCTGGCCCACACGGACACGGCAGCCCCCTCCCCATCCACGCTGGGGTGCTAAGCATGGAGCAGGAAGCCCTTCAGCGCATTCCTGAGGGCAGGACACGGCGCTGTCGCGTTTCCCCCGCTGCCTGGTCCAGCTCGGCAGGCAGGAGCAGCCTCATCGCGGCTGTCACCTCTGCGGAGCTGCACCGACGGCAGCAGGAAATGGGAAGGGAAACGCTGGTGCAGAGCAGGGCTGCAGCTGGCAGGGGGTAAGTGCTCATCAGGTCCATGGCAGCCGGCGCGGCGGCCCCGGTGACCTTCCCTCCGGCGCGGCGGGGGTGCGGGAGGTGCCAGCCTTGCCCTCACACTGCCCTCGGCATGACAAGCGCCGGCGGCTGCGCAGCAGGTCCCGCGGCCCCGGGCTCTGTCCCCGCTCCGCCAAGGAGCCAGCTCAGCCCCAGCGCCGCGCTGCCGCCCGAGCAGCTGGGCAGAAGGGGCCATCAAGGCTGTTTGCAGCTTTACACAGGCTATCATGTGCTGTGCCCCGGCGGGGGGCCGCAAATGACTTTATAGTTATTGTTCCTCAAATTGGACACCCCCTTGGAGCTTAGATAATATGAGATGAAACAGCCTGCGGGAGGCTGCAGTCAAGTGGAACAGTGATGGAGGAGGAGGTTGGCTTTTTTCCTTCCTCCTTCCCTCCCCTTCCCAAGAAGAAATGCTCCATCTATTTACTTCTCCTTCACATCTCCTCCTCCTCCTCCCTGTCACCAGGTAGAGCAGAGCCACACCTGGCAGGGACAAGGGTGAGCTGGGCAATCATCACCGAGCTGCCCAACCCCCTGCAGATGGAGGAGTTCCACATGCCAGGGTTTGGAGGTCCAGCTCTGACAGCAAGCCCCAGAGAGGAGCTGGAATGGAGAGAGAGAGAGAGAGAGAGAGAGAGAGAGGATGCTGCTGCTCCTCACCCCATGTCCTCCTGGAGGGAACATCATCCCTGGCAAAGAGAAACATCAGCTCATGTCACCTGGCTTCACAGAGCTGCTGCTGGAGGGAGTGGGAGTGGAGAGGAGGCTTTGAGGGGAGAGAGCCCAGGGAAGAAACAGAAATAATGAGGGCTTCAGGGAAGGAGGATGTCAGGGCTTGCAGCTGGGTGAAGGAAGGCAGCTTGTTATGGAGGAGGGGAATGGGGAGGCCTGGGGAAGAAAGGAAAGAGAGCAGCCAAGAGTGAAGGAGGTCACACAGCAGCCTGTGTGCCACTGACAGGCAGGGAAAGGTCCTGGATGGAGATGCTCCAACTGGAAAGGATGGATCCAGAGCCAAGGAGCACAGCTGGGGACAGGCAGGATGGGACCTACTGGGAGCCTGCAAGGAGCCCAGGCAGCCAGGGAGATAACCTAAAAGCATGGAGAGGAAGAAATGGAAGTAGAAAATCCCTTCCCACGGTGGGGGGCACCTGGGGCTCCCCTGCAGGCTCCTGCCAGGCTCCCACCTGGGCACATCACCTTCCTCTCAGGGATCTGTGTGAGGTCTGTAACAGCCAGGAGCTGCCCAGGGGTGCCCGGGCAGAGGGCTGTGCCGGCTCCCTGCAGCCCCTCACAGCGAGCAGGGTGGCAATGCCACCAGCAAGGGGCCTGGCAGCAGGGCAGCAGCTCCAGAGCCTGGCAGGGGAAGCCACAGCCACTCTGTCTGCCTCCCTCCAGCGTGGCTCCTGCGATGCAAATGAGGGCTGGAGCCTTGTTTAAATTATAGTTTACTGTTCTGCACCCCGCTCTGAAGTGAATTACCTTAAGCAGCAGTATTAATAACACGCTTATAATTAAGCTTCATTACTGTAGGCAGTTTGCTGAAACAAATTGCTGCTTCATTATTGTTATGGCACCTTTGGTAAAGAGACATTTCCCCAGAATGCGACCTTGATGCTTTATATAGCAGGAGCTGGGAGGTGATGGAGAGGCAAGGGGGAAGCAGCAGCTCCTCCCTGCCCCGGCTCGCTCCTTGGGAGCGGAGCCACCCCACCAGAGCCAGCTGCTGAGGGGAAAGGCAACCTGAGCCCCGTGGCTAATGAAGGGCTTTGAACTCCTCCTGACGCCTTTATGATGCTCCTGCTAACCTGTAAAGGCAGCAGGGGAAGGGCTGAGGCTGGCCAGGAGATGAGCTGCCCAGCCCAGGCTGCCCACAGCACAGGCAGGGCATAGAGCTGCTCCCCCTGACACCCCTGCACAGAGCAAGGTGGGAGCCTGCTTTGAAGCCTGCAGTGGTTTAGGCCAATTAAGCTCCTGGGTTGTCCCTTCCAGTCCCATCTGAAGTCCCCAAAGCACTCAACTCTCTCTCTGCAGCAACAGTTTCCTGAGGTGCCTCAGGCTTCCCCCAGTGACCTCCTCACACTGCTCCCTGTAGCATGACCCTCACAGTGCTGTGTGGAATTGCATCCCTGCTCCTCAGAAGATCTCCACCGCTAGCAGATGCCCCCAGTGCCTGCAGGAGCCATGCCAACAACACTCAGCAGCTTCTGCCTGCCCACAGCAGCACTGGAGCAGGTTTGCACCAGGTTTGGCCTCTCCTCCTGTGCCATCCAAGCCACAGGGTGGTCCCCCTTCAGCAGCAGATAATTAGCCCTCAAATGCTCCATTTGGCTTTCATCTACACCACCACAGAGCTGCAGCCTCTCTCCTCCCTGGCCAGGGGACAGAGAAACCTTTAACCCATGGCTGGACACAGTCCCAGCCCTCCCAGAGCACACAGGGATGCTCAGGGGTAGGGAACGGTGCTGTGAGTTCTCCCTGGCAGAGGCTTGAGCCACTTCCAGGAGCAACAGAAGCAGCACCAGAAGAATAAGTTGACTCTGGCAAGTGCCACCAGGCAAGGAAGAGAGCAAACACTGCACATACCTTAGAGGAGCCTCCTGGGTCCCAAACAGGCTTCAGGAACATCCCCAGACTCAGCTCTGCTGGTGAGGGCTGGCAGGAGCAGGGAGACAACAGGGATGGGTGCCCACACCCCACACTCTCTGCCTCTGGGGCCTGGGTAAGCCCTGCCAGAAGGTGCTGCTGCTCCTCTCAGTGCTGCTGCAAGCAGCCTGCCCTGGGCAAGAGCATTTTAAAGGCTGCCATAACGCAGGGCAGCTGCTCCTCCTCACCAGGTGCTTTCACCCCTAAACAACCACAGCCTCTTCTCCTCCTGACACCCACAGCACACTGGGGTGGTGCTCAGGATGCATTGGCTCTGCTCTGTGCAGCACAGCCCTCGCATTCTGCATGCAGAAAGGCTGCTGCCCGGGCCAGGCAAGCTCCCCCACCCCACACCCAGCAGCTCCCCACCACCCTCCCTGCAGCTGCCCTTGCAGCACCACCACGGTGGTGGCAGCAGCTCTGGGGACATGCCAGGCTGGAGCACTGTCGTGCTGAAGCCAGCAAAGTGGAGAGCCCAATTTAACAAAGCTTCAAAGCCTGGTCAGGGGCTGGCGGCAGCTGCTGGCAGCCCTCTGTGAGTGACGGTTTGCACACAATTAGCTTCCCTCCTCGAAAGGTTACCGCTGGAGATGTTTCTGCCCATTGTTAAACGGGGCCTTTACTGGTGACCTTTAGCATGACAGGATGTAAGGCTGTCGCTGCTGAGGCTCCCAGCTGGCTCAGGCTGTGCCCCTAGCCCTGCAGAGCTGCTCAGCACCCTCCTTCCGGGGCAGCAGGGTGAGCCCTCGCTCCCTGGCACCCTGGGCTCTAGGCCCTGCTGGAGATGCTTCCAGTTTTCCCTTTGGAGTGTGGGTGGGATTCCCTCCAGGCACTGCTGCAGGGCAGTTTTCCCACCAGTGTGTCCAGACCTAGAATCCTTACAGCTGGAAAACCTCCCTAAGGTCATCCAGCCCAACCCTCAACCCAACCCCGCCATGGCCACAGGTTTCTTGAGCACCCCCAGGGATGGGGACTCCACCTCCTGCCTGGGCAGCAGAGCATGGCCAGGGCCCCATCCTGAGCACTGAATGTCAGAGGAGAGGCTGCTGCTGCTTTAAAGGTTTACCTCATATAAATGTCTGAGAGTATTAAAGGCAACAATTAACTTTATTGGAAACTTTCTATTCCCCAGCCCCATTAGAGCTGCCAACAAGATCTATTATTAGCATTACCATGCAGATAATGTAATAAAAAGGGTATTTAAAGTGGAGACTTTTGTGCTGAAATAAAACAGCTTTTCTTTCACCTTCCCTCTGCCCCCCTCCCTTCTGCCCTGTGCTGGGCTGCATCCGAGCCCCAGCCCGAGGCCTGAGCCTGCTGAGGTGTACAGCCCTGCACCAGGAGCTGGGAGCCTCGCTCCCATCCTGGCTTTACTGCTTGAGGAGCAGTCAAGAGGGTCAGAGGGAGGAGGAGGTTGGGTTTGGTAGGGACCATGCTGCACTGACAGCCTCTTTCCCCCTCACTAGAGAGGTTCAGGGCTTGGAAGCAGGCAGGTTTCACAGAAGCAGAGAATGTTAGGGGTTGGAAGGGACCTCCAGAGATCATCCAGTCCAAGCCCCCTGCCAGGGCAGGCTCACCCAGGGCAGGGCGCACAGGAACACATCCAGGGGGGTTTGGGGTGTCTCCAGAGCAGGAGACTCCACAGCCTCTCTGGGCAGCCTGCTCCAGGGCTCTGCCACCTTCACAGTGACAAAGTTTTCCCTTCTGTTCCCCTGGCACCTCCTCTGCTCCAGCTTGCACCTGGTGCCCCTTGTGCTGTCATTGGACATCCCTGAGCAGAAAAGCCCAGGGGAGCAGAGCCTGGCCAGCTCAGCACCCTGCCACAGCACCCAGTGAGACCAGTTGGAAAGCAGGGAGCTGCTGCCGAAGCCCACAGGCCTCTGGCAAACGTTGATCTTCCTGCTGGGGTGGGTCCCCGAGGTGCTGCTGCAGCAGGGAGAGGTGTTTGGGGAGGCAGGCCACGGACTCCATCAGCACCAGCAAGGATCTCTTTCATTTGTGCCTTTAAATTTTAAAGAGCAGCTGGAGCAGAGCCACTCTGAGCTCCTGACCCAGCACCCAGCCACACCATCCCCACACTGCTTCTGCAAGAGCCCCAGGGGGATCCAAGCACCATGGAAATGAGCTCAGGCCTCCTTCCTCGGGCAATATTTCTCCAGCATCTGGCAGGGGCACGACAGCTCTGCCCCAGGACCTGGCTTCCACTCATCCCAGGGACGTGCACCACATCCTTCATCCCGGCAGGGACCAAGCCTGGGGTGCCAGGCCATGGTGATGTGGGGCAGCAGCCTCTGCTCTGGCAGCCCTGGGGTGAGCATTTGGGCTCTGAGGGTCTCTCTGTGTCCCCTTGCTCAGAGCTGAGGCTGGACATGGCGGTGGTGGTCGTGGTCCCAGCAGGGCTGCTGCTCCCCCTGAGCAGCTCCAGCTCCCTGCCTCCAGTGCCCAGGCCCTTTCCATCACATTTATTGCACCCTGCAGCCTAATTAACAGAGAGGAGTCAAAGGACCCGAAAGCAATGGCTGCCATAAATAACCACTCGGCGACCGCGGAGTTAATATTCCACCAGGGTCTCCTCCTGGCCTCCAGCAGAAGTGGCAGGGAGAGAGGGGAAGAGAAATGGAGCCTGGCAGTGTGGAGGGCTGCCAGCAGCAGAGCACAGCAGCCCTCCCCCAAGGGCCTCCTGCCCTTTCCTGCTTCACCTCCTCGTGGAAAACTTCACAGCAACAACTTCTCTGTGACTCAGCATCCAGGGCCTGGCACTCAGGACAGGGTGAAGTGCTGTGCAAACCAACGTGTCCCAACTCACCTCCTCAAGGGGCTTGTCCCAGGGGGAGCAGGACTGCCACAGCTCATCGCTTCTCATGCTGACCTGCAGCTCCCAGCACACCAGCATCCTGATCCCGCACCCATGGAGGCATCTCAGAGGAGCATTTGGAGGCACTGGGATCATTGCCCTGCTGAGGACGTGGACCATTAGGTCCTCATCCTCCTCCTCCTCCAAGGGAGGGCGGCCAGGGGTGCCCCAGCTGATTCACTGCATCCCTGTGCATCCTGGACGAGCACTTGGGGTGTGATTGTCCTCCTCTGCCCAGCACTGCTGCAGCTACACCTCAGACACTGGGCTCAGATTTGGAGCCCTCACTAGCAGGACACTGAGCAGCTGGAGCACACCCAGGACAGGGCTGCGGCTGCTGCTGCTGCTGGCAGGGCACCTCCCTCACCTTCACCCGGCTGTGCCAGGCACATCCTCGGCTTTGGTCTTTGGCTACTCTCTGTTTAACCCTGGGAGCAGATGAAGGCTCCCAGCACGTGGGCCCCGGGCACCTCCTGCAAATCGCTTCCTTCCCCTCGGCGTGGACTCTTTCAAGTCAGCCTTCCCCAGCTGGGGCTCAAAGCCAGTAATTCCATCAGCAATTTGGATCTCAGTCGCGACGCCTTTGTCTGGAGCCAGGGGAAGGGAAGATTAACTTTTCCTCCCGAAACGTGGCTGCCGGATGCGAGGGAACAGAGAAAGCAAACAAGCAAAGCAAAGTTAAGCTTCCTGCACAGAGCTGGGGGCTTAGCAGCGCGGATTACAGCAGCAGGTGCCGAGCGGCTCCAGCCGGGAGCAATCCTGTTGGAGCGCACAGGCGGCTTGGCCACCGCTCCCCTTCCAGCCGCCACCGACCTGCGGGCTCAGGACTCACAGCTCAAGGAGCAGGAGAGCCGGAGGAGGCCAGGAGAGCCGAGCCGTGCCCAGGGACACGCTTGGGCTCGGAGCTCATCCTCTTCCCTGGCACCTCGCACCTCGTCGTCGGTGATTAACGAGGAGCAAAGGCGGCAGGATGAGAGCGCGGTGGGGAACGGAGCAGGCTGAGGGATGACGCAGGAGAGCGACCAAAGCGCAGGAGGAGGAGAAGTGTCTTGGGGCAAGCTCAGGGAAAGGTCAAGAGCTCACTTTTATTGCCTTAAACTGCTGATTGAGTGCCCACCTTTGAAGATGCTGAGCGCAAAGCCAAACCCACGGAGGTGGCAGAAATGGGGCAGAGGGGGCAAGGAGGCAGCAGGCAGAGTGGCACCGGTGCTGGGAGAGCTGTTGTGGGCATCCAGCTCCTTCAGCACCCACCCAAGCTGCCAGTGAAGGCAAAGGGATGCTGGGGAGGTCTGTGGGCACTGGCTGGTGGCTTCCCCACACCGGCTGCTGCCCAGCTCCTGCCCAGACGAGCAGCTCCCTGGAGCAGTGCTGGAGCGGGGTGAGCTGGCAGCTGCTGGGAGCAGGGGAATCTGGCAGTGGCTGGAGTAAGGGGGGTCAGGCAGCTGCCTGGACCAGGGGCTCTGGCCACGGCTGCAGCCAGGGGGATCCAGCAGCTGCCAGGGCCAGGCTGCAGCCCGCGGAGCTCCGGACGCAGGGATTGGATGAGCTGAGGAAAAGCGGCCAAAGTTTTCCGGCTTATCCAAAGCAAATCTCTGGTCCCCACGAGGTTTGTCCTTCAGGAGGAATCAGAGACAAGTTTCCAGTGCTTTCCTGCGCCATCTGCCCCGGCTTTAGTTGGAATGCAGCGTTCCACACGGCAATCAGTGGGTAATCTTGTCAGCATCGCTTAGAGGAGCTGGGGCTGCCCTGCCCAGCTGATGCTCGGCGCAGCAGAGGGAAAAATCACAGCTCCCTCTTGAAAGGAGGGGAGAAATTAAGGTTGACTTTGGCACAGGAAAACAAGCAATCCAGAGATGACAGTGTGCCACGGGAGCTTAAAATAAGCATCAACTAATTCAAACAAAAACAAATCTGCATTGAAAACAGACTCTTCCCCAGACCACAGCCCCACTTTAAAGTGCCTTTGAATCCTCCCCGGCGCATTTAGAGCACTGCTCTGCCTTCACAGCCTCCTGCTCGTTTTGTTTCGCTGTTTGGTAGCAGGCAAATGAGGGCTGAAGTTTGAAGCCGTGGCGGTGCACGTGCAGATACTCCCAAGCAGCTCTGCCCGCTGTGCCAGCCCCCACGGCCGCCCCCAGCCCCCTGGCACCCCTCCTGTGGGCGAGCAGGGGAGGGCAAGGGGGCAGCAACAAAGCTGTGGCCACACTTGTTTGGCTTTGCTCTTCGAGGGGCACCACCCGGGCTGTGAGCTGCAGTGGCTTCAGCTCCATCCCTGCCCCATCCTGCGGAGGAGGGGAGAGCAGCTGCCCCAGCAGCAGCAGCTGCAGACCTGCAAAGGTGATCCTCAGGTGGCAGCTGGCCCTGGAAAGCCACCGAGTCCAGCTGGAAATGGATGGGTTTGGGCTCGCTGGTGGCTCAGTCCTTAAGGACTGCAGCTTAGGAGCTGGAATCACCACCTCCTGGGCTCTGAAGGGAGCTGAGATTGGCAGGAGCTGCCCAGTTGCTGGGGATGCAGCCTGGGTAAGGAACCAGCTCTGCAGGTGTGTGAAGGGACCAGGATGGAGCCAGAGCAAGAATCCTTGCTGAGGTCCTGCAGGCATCCTCCCTCCACCCCCTGTGCTGCCGCTCACACAGCACCAGCCAGCAGCTCCTCTTTGCTCTCCATGCAGAAGTTCATTTTGCTAATGGAAAGAAAGGAGACGATCTCCCTGCCAGCTCCTGGAGAGGCTGCCCAGCGACTCCAGCGCTGAACCCAGCCCCTCAAGACACCTCTGAAGGCTCCTCAAAGTGCCCCACGGGAGCCAGCATCGGCAGCACATCAGTCGTGCAGAGGGGAATGGAAGAGGCTGTCGGATGTGCAGGCAACACAGGCACTGCTGGGAGGGAGGGAGGGATGGATGGATGGATGGATGGATGTGCAACAGAGGATGGATGGATGGGGGTGCAATGGATAATGGATGGATGAGGGTGCAGTGGATGGATGGATGGACGGACGGATGAGGGTGCTATAGATGCATGGATGAATCCCTGGCTCTAGTGAGCAGATGGTTCCTTACCTGCTGCTCTCCTGCAGGGTGATGGAAGAGACTCCCAGATCAGCTCAGGGTCCTGTACCCTCACATCCCAGCCCCAGAGCTGCTCCATCCCCGGGGACAGGAGGCCGCACAGCAGCAGCAAAGGTGGCTGAGATGTCTCCAAGCCCTGCGGAACACCTGGGCATGGCCGTGGCCGTGGCCCCACAGGCACAGGGCAGGCAGGCAGGCACTGTCCTCTTGCTGGCAGGGAGGCTGAGGGCTGCTCCTCAGCAGCTGCTGGGTTTGGGGCAGATTATGGATTGTTTGATCTGGAATTTCAGATGATCACTTCAGCAGCTAATTAGCTTGTAGCAACTTGGAGCGACCTGGGCGTAGTGTGTGCTTAAGTGTTTAATGCCTTTTTTTCCCTCTGTCTTCCTTTCTAATTGGCATTTAATTAAAAGAATAAATAAAAAAGGAGCAGCAGCTTTGCCTGGGCTGCTTGGCTTTAAATATTAACCACTTTGCCTCTCCTGGAGAAGGCTGCAGTGGGCCTCCTGCGGCACAGGCAGGGCAGAGGGGGAGGGCTGCAGGCCTTGGCTGGGTGCAGGGGCAGGGCACACACTGGCAGAACGTGTGGGGCAGGAGGGATGCTGCTGGCATCATGCACAGCCTGTGGCACACAGCAGGGCTGCCAGGGGGCTGCTTCTGTTGGGAAGAAGAGTTGGAGCCCCTAAGCCAGCACCTCACAGCTCTGCAGCTGCTGGGCCAGGGCTGGTGCCCCTCAGCTTGTGCCCTCCTTCACAGGTTGGTAGAATGGTTTGGCTCGGAAGGGACCTTGAAGATCATCCAGTGCCAAGCCCCTGCCATGGGCAGGGACACCTCCCACCAGCTCAGGCTGCTCAAGGCCTCATCCAGCCTCCCTGGGCAGCCTGTGCCAGTGTGGTGCCTGCCCCTTGGTGTGCTCACAGCCTTCCTGTGCCAGGTCGGTTCCATTCTTCTCTCCCACTGTCACTTACTTCACTTCTATCTGCACACAGAACCTGGTCCCGCAGCCCTCATCCTCCTCTCCCACTAATGCTCTTCACTTTCAAATGCTAATAATCCCTGCCACTAAAAGGCTCAGAAGTGGCTCTGGGTTGTTTGATCTTTGCCCTGTGATCTGCTTTCATCTTGCAGCTTTCAAAGGCTACTTTAGCTTCACTTGAACCTGTCACCACCCTGGGTGCCCACAGCCACCAGCCCCTGCTCCTGCCCTGCCCAGCCAGGCCAAGCCAAACTTCTGGACATCAGCCTCTCTGGGCAGCTGGGTGTCCGTGGTGGAGAGTACAGAAGGACTTTCAACAGCCATGGCTGGGAGGGGGAAGTTGCCTCAAGGCTGCTTCCCCTTGCTCTGCCCTGCAATGCCCCTGCTGCCCCTTGGCACACTGCAGTAACTGCAGGCAACGAGGGCTAAGGAGGGCACAGGCACCACAGAGGGTACCCAGCTCTCATCGTGTGCCAGTGTGGCCTTCCCTCTCTGTTTGGGGGCTGCCAAACTCCTCTGCATGTGGAGCCTGTGGGAAGCTGCTAACTACTGTTTGCCAGAGCTCCCTCTGATCTCAGCCCCCATGTGCCCACCACCTCACCCACTGCCCAGGATGGAAGCTGCCCCCGAGGCTCCCAGCTCAGCCCAGCCCCAAAGCCATGGCTGCAGCTCTCCTGCTAGAGTCTTGCCCAGGGCAGAGGGCAGCAGGGCAGCCCCATGGGGGAGGGAAGGTGAGCACTGGGCACCAGGTGCCACCAGCAGATGCCAGCCGGTCTCGGGTGCTCATCTCTGCAGTATCCAGGAGCAAATTAGGAGAGGGAGCAGCAGAAAGTCAGTGCCATATCTATTCCATGCAGCCTTGGCTGTAATAAACAGCAGAGCTGACTGCTCCCCGAGGGACTTGCTAATATAGGAGATTGATTCACTGCAGTGTAACCCCCCAGGGGCTTTACACACAACTCTGACTAAACTTCCTATAAAATCAATCCAGCCTTTTCACCACTTTTGACAGGGTGTTCTAATATTAATCTACTCCCCTTGTCACTCAGCTCTGCTAACAAAGGCTCTAATGATCTTTAACCAGGCACAAGAAATACTACACAGGCAGGTGGAAGACTCCTGGATCCCTCCAGAAGAAAAAGACTCCCTGGGTGAAGGACCTCCCTGGCTGCCGGGAGGAGCACAGCAACTGCCACCACCGGCAGCCACCAAGGCGGCTGGGCCCTGCTGATGGGCTCCTTTTGCCCCTCCTCTGCCCCAGGAAGGCTCATGCCGAGCCAGGGCTGGCCTCGGTGAGGTGCTGGGGAGGAAGAGGGCATGGTGCTGGCAGTGCCCAGCAGAGCCGAGGCAGCGCCTGGGAGGAAGGCAGCCTGATGAGCATCATCCTCCCACCCAGGCTGTGCTTAGCCTCAGGCAGCCACAGGCAGCAGAGCCCTGCTGCAGACAGTGTAAAGCACCCAGGCCCTGTGATCAAGGCCAGCACAGCCTCTTCCCTTCCTCCTTCCCAGGCTCTGACTCAGGGCGAGCTCATCCTCCCTGACAGTTCGACAGCCAGGAGCCCCCCGCGCTGTAATGAGGCAGGGCCAGAGGTGCTGGGCAGGCTGGGAGCACCCAGCAGGATGGGGAGATGCCCCTACTGCCCTCAGCCACCTGCACAGACTGGGGACCCAGAATCACAGAGTGCCAGGGTGGAAGGGACCTCAAGTATCATCTGCTCCAACCTTCCCAGGCGACAGCAGAGCTGCAATGAGCTGGCCCAGGACCCTCCCAAGCTGAGTTAAAACTGACCACTGTAGGGGACTCCACTGCTGCCCCTGGGAGAGGATTCCAGTGTCCAACTGCTCTCATGGGGAAGCATTTTCCTCTGGAGCCCAATGGGAACCTCCCCAGCAGTCCCTTGTCCCCACCACCCCTTGGCATCCCCAGGGGACTCCTGGTCAGAAGGGAGTCTCCACCCTCCTGGCAGCCTCCCTTTGTGCACTGCTCCACGACAATATTTCTCCCCTCAGCCTTCCCTTCCCCAGGCTGCACAAACCCAGCTCCCAGCCTTCCCTCACACAGCAAAATGTGACCCTGAGCAGCCCTGAGTCCCAGCCCCTCCACTGCCTCCACGACAGCTCCGTGCACGGCTCTGCCTGCCGCTGATTTTCCACCCCCTGAATCGATTCCTCCTGCCTGCCGTGGCCCTGGCCCTGCCAGGTGCGACCCTGCGGGGCACAGGCTGGCAGACCTCATTTGGAGGTGTGGAATGGGCTGGTGCTGCTGCTAGATGTGTCTCAGAGACACATCAGAGGCTGCAGCTGGAGTGTTCCTGGGCAGAAATTGGTGTTTTCTCGGCTGCTGACTCTTCCCTCGGGCAGCGATGCTGAGTGGCACTGCCCTGCCTCACCCCAGCACCCACAGAGCATCTCTGGGCTTCCACAGCAGGGTGCAGGACGAGGCTGGGCTGATGCCAGCCCTGCTCAGGGGCATGCACAGTGTCTGCAGTGTGCCACCCTGCTCACTGCCACCAGTGCTGCCACTGGCTGCAAGGGGGCTGCAGGAAACTGCTCCTGAGAGGGCTTGGCTGCCCTCTGGCTCTGCAGGCTCAGCCCCAGTGCTGGGGACACCAGAGGGGTCTGCTGCTTCCCCCCACACTGTGGTGATGTGGGATGGGAGCTGGGCAGGCAGGAGCTGTGGTGCTGGGATGGGTCCCAGCCACCTGCACTCAGAAGCCAGGATCAGGGCCATGAGCAGGAGGCTGGGGCCCTCTGCAACAGGATGGCAGAGAGAGAACAGAGCAGACTTGGAAAGCCAAACCAAGGACACAAAGGGATTCATCTGACCAGCCTGGCTGGACAGGTGTCTGCTCCTGCAAAGCCTGGGGGGCTGAGGCCCCCATGGGAGAGGGCACCTTCTGCACAGCACCATCCCTGCTATCCCAGTGGGCAAGGAGGGGCATTTGCCACCTAGGGCTGCAGGAGTCAGCTTTTGCCCTGTGTTGATGCAGCTCTTGACACAACAATGTCCTGCTGTGATGCCATCACTGCTCAGGACCCCGGGACCAAGGTGTCCTGGCCAGGTGCTCATCACCATGGGCACACCATGGCCACCCTGCTGTGATGCCATCACTGCTCAGGACCCCGGGGACCAGGGTGTCCTGGCCAGGTGCTCATCACCATGGGCACACCATGGCCACCCTGCTGTGATGCCATCACTGCTCAGGACCCCGGGGACCAAGGTGTCCTGGCCAGGTGCTCATCACCATGAGCACACCATGGCCACCCCCTAACCTCAGGATGCTGGGCACACCCCTCCCTCCTCTCCCACACCCATCCCTCATGCAGCCCAGCAGCTCAGAGGTCACTGAGCTCTGGAGGATGCTCATTAATGAGCCCCTCCTGGCCTGGCTGGGTGGACACAGCACCGGCAGGGAGCTGGGAGCTCCAGCAGCTCTGACTGGACCGTGCAAAATGCCACTCCATTGTGGCCAAATTAAGCAGGTAATGCCTTGCATTAGTGTAAAATCCTCCATCAAAGCATGAAGGCTGCTGTTAAAAGCACTCAAGGCCGTAATGCATGGCGAGGGGGGAGGATGTCTGCATGGTGAGCAGCCAAGGCTGATTTTCCACTGCCCTGCCCACGTGGGCACCTCCTGCTCGTGGTACAGCCTGCCTGCTCCCTCCGTCCCCACCTCCCCTCCCAACTGGGCAGCTGCCTGGTGCAGGTGCCCCAGGCAGCCTAAGCACCAATACAGAACCATCCAGGTAGGAAAAGACCTTTAAGATCATTGAGTCTAACCACAGCCCTCCTACCACAGCCGCTGGAGCCCATCCTGAAGCACCACATCTACAGCTCCCTGAACACCTCCGGGGCTGGGGACTCCACCTCCTCCCTGGGCAGCCTTTTCCCCTCAGCACTCTTGCAGCACAGCAATTTTCCCTCAGCACCAACCTGACCCTCCCCTGCCTCAGCTCAAGCCCATTTCTCCTCATCCTGCCCCTGGTTACCTGGGGGAAACTGAGGCCCCTCGGACAGAAGGCTGTGCAGGCATCAAACGTGGCTTCACCAGGAGAAGACAACTTCCTGCTTCACCAGGGGAGGAGGAGGAGGAAGGAAGGAGCTGCCCAGGAGCTGATTTGTTTGGCAATTAGGGGTGAAATAAAAAATTACTTGGTGTAATTAGGCCTCTTCTAGGAAGGGAACCGTGCAAAATAAACTCTGCCTCATTATCGGTGCCAGCTCCAGTCTCCTGCACTCCAGACATGGAAGGCAGAGTGGGGAAGGTCAATTTGCTATGTAAATTTTCAAAGATTTGGCTAAACTGAAGCGATTACCCTAATGAGTATGCAAATTAGCCTAATTGATAATGACTTCTCTCAGTAACTTAACCAAAAAGGGTGGGGGGCGGGGGGCGGAATTCTTCCGATTGTGGCAATCCTCTGCAGCATTGCTCTACCCAGCACAGCAATGGGATCTTGACAAATGAAAGAGAATGTAATGAAACCAGATTAATTAATGCTAAGACCAATTAGCACATGCAAAGAGAGAGGGAAGAGATTCACCGAGGCAGCGCTCACACTACGTGAGGCTAAGGGAATTCATCCTCTCTCCTGAAGCCCTTCAAACACCTTCAGTGCCTCCGGGGGGGGCCGGGAGGCTTCTGCTGATTCGAGTTGTTGGCTTTGCAGCCCCAGAGCTTGGCCAGCTGGGGGCAAAAGGAACAAAGCTGGAGGCAGCAGCACGGAGGGATGAGCCCCTTGGTCTTTGTGTGGTGGCCTCCTGGGCTGCCTGCCTGGAACAGCCACAAGCAGAACCGCAGCATTCCTCGGCTTGGCAAAGGCCTCTGAGGTCATCCAGTCCAACCAGCAGCCCAACCCCTCCATGGCCACCAAACCATGGCCCCCAGTGCCACGGCCACAGCTTTCTTGAGCATCTCCAGGGGCAGTGACCCTGCTTGCTGGGGCAGCTCTTTCCCACTCTACTCTTACCTGACAAGTCTGGACCAGATGATCCTTGGGGTCCCTCCCAGCCTGCCATGCTGGGGTTCTCCTCGACAGGCAGCACAAGGCAGGCTGAGAGAGAAGCTTTTCCTGGCAGCATCCCGGGGTGGCTGCACAGGCCTGACCCCAGCACATCCCTGCCCAGCCACAGGGAACACTAATCCCAGCAGAAAGAGAAGCAGCAGCTCCAAGCTTGCCCTGCTCCTGCTGCAAAGCTCACATGAAGTAATAAAAGTAATTACCAGCAGCTCCACAGGCAGTACCCTTCTGTGGCAGCCCTCTCCTGTTGGCAATAAAGCCACCTAACGAATTAACTGGAAGGGAGGCCTCGTTTATTTACCTTGTAATTAGATCCTGCTGGAGGAGCCTGCACCGGGAAGGTGGCCTGGAGGGGAGCAGCCCTGGAGGGGAGCAGCCCTGGAGGGGAGCAGCCCTGGAGGGGAGCAGCCCTGGAGGGGAGCAGCCCTGGAGGGGAGCAGCCCAGGGACAGTGCTGCTGAGGCACCCAGCAGGGGGCTGGCTCGGCTCCCACCGCATCCCCATACCCCTGGGGCTGGAGGCAGCCCTTTGCCCCCTCCCTCAGACCCTGCAGGGCTGGGAAGCCTTCTCCTCCACCCTCTCACACAGGAGGTGTTTCTGCATGGCCTGCCCCAGGTGACTCTGCTTGGGCAGGGGACTTGGACTCAGTGCACTTCAGAGGTCCCTTCCCACCGACTCCATGACTCTGGTTTGCTCCAGGCAGCTCTGCATCCCCTTTCCCACTCTCTTGGTACCTTTAGAGCATCTCACTGGTGCCAGGCATGAGTTGGGATAGGAAAGGAGCAACCACAGCGGGTAGTTAAACACCTGAAGAGGATCTTTCTACCCTCCTTATTCTCCCCCCTTCCCCCCCTCTGTTTTTTTTGGCATTTTATCATCTACAAAGACAAACAGCAAGGAGGAGAGGAGAGAAGAGCTGAAAAGCTTCAGCCCCTCGGCAGCAATCTCCCCTCGCTGCCTTTTCCTGGGCAATTGGCTGAAGCACAAACCATTAAAGCGAGGAAGGGTCTGGAGGGGGTGGGGCTGCGTTTCTTTGACTCTCTCTCTCTCATTTGTTAATTGAGCTCATCAGCAAAAATCATTCGCGGCGGAGCTGGGGGAGAGCACAGCACAAAACACACCAAAAAAAATACAAATAAAAAGCGAAGGAAGGAGCTGATCAGATGCAGGGGAAATAACTCAGATGTGGAAATCCTTCAGGCTGGGAGATTGCACTATTTATTCACACAAGTGTCCTGCTGCGCTTCAGAACCGCCGTGATTTAATGAGCTGCTGCAGAGGTGTTTGTTACTCAGGAATCCCGGCTCCGGCTGCTCTCTCCCCCACGCCGTGAGGATGGAGCCCGGCAGAAGTTCTGACTCGGTGCCTTATTAAAGATTTAAAGAAGCTCTTCCCTCCCTCTCCCGGCTCCCAGGCGCCTTTTGAATCCGTTCCAGAATTAAACACTGTACAAGCCGAGCGGGGGCTTGTTCGACGCAGATGCCGAGCGCGAGTTAAGGAGAAATTAGGAAGGCATTTGTGTTAACAGCTGTTCCTCCTCTCTGCCTTGGATCAGCAGCGAGCAGGGCTTGGCGAGAGCAGCAGAGGGGTGTGGGGGAGCCGGGGGGCTGGCAGCTCCTGCACGAACCCTGCACGGTGCCTAGGGAGGCGGCCAGGACTGGGGGGGGGGGGGCCGAGGGTCGCCCCAAATATCCCTCATGTGCCACGGAGCCTGGCTGTGCATCCCCACCCACGGCTCTCCTGGGTGCCCCTCATGCCTTACAGGGACTAAAGCCACCCCGAGGAGCAACATCACCCTTGGAGAAGGACAGACACCCTCTGCCCTGTCAATGCCCACACACCACTGCTCACACGAGCCTGCAGCCTGCTGAGGTGTGCTGCCAGGGACCAGCAGGACCATCCCCTCCTTGCCAGCTGTGCCACCGAGCCTCTTGGCCAACCAGCCTCTGGCTGAGCAGGTCACCAAAGCCCCCTCAGCACTGGGAACACAAAGACACACCAAGGAGGGGGGAGGAAGTCTCAGCCTCCCTGCAGACCCCCTGCAATTGATTGTGAGCTCATGCTGGGGCTGCAGGGGTGCCGGGGCTGCAGGGGTGCCGGGGCTGCAGGGCTGCAGCATTCCTCCTTTCAAGTGGCTGGAGCAGGGCTGTTACTGGGAGGCTAAGCAGCGCTAATGGAGAGCCCCTTCCAAGTTTCATTTTCCTCTGTAATGGAAAATGCAAGAGCAAGATTTCAGTCTGTGAGCCCTTCTCTGAGAAAACAAATATCTTTATTGGCACTGGACAGCCTGCCAATCAGGCACAAAATTGCTGGCTTCTCTCTCTCCCCTGAAGGAATGCCTCTGCATACAAAGATAGCAGCAAAACTTCAGGGCCTGGAGGATAAAAGGCCCTTCTCTGCCTTTCAGTGGGTGATTTGCAATGCATTGCTTCAGCATAATTTCCCATCTCCAGCGCTCACAAAGGAAGCTCTGTTGCTATCTCTGAGTTTAATAATTTCTCTTCCCTACACCTTGCATTCATAATGCATGGCAGCGCCTCGCCTCCTGCTCTCCAGCCGGGCTGCGGCTCTGCCCCAGCTCTGCCTCTCAGCCAGCCAGCACCGAGCCTTAGCATGCAGAGGACAGCTGGAGCCAGGCAGCAGGCAGCATGCTCCTCCAGAAGAGGCAGGCAGCACGGGAGGCCCTGCTGGCACCGGCTCTCCATCAGATCTCCACCCCTCAGTCCCACCTGGGGGCTCTCTGCAGGGTGGTTTCCGGGCGAGCATCCCTCCCGCTGGGGGCTCCTGTGGTCCCCTGGCTCCAGCTCTCTCAGCAGTGAAGTGGCCTACAAGAAGGCCAGGAAGGGACTTTGTAAAGAGGCTTAGAGTGACAGGAGGAGAGGGAAGGGATTGAAGCTTGAGGAGGGCAGATTGAGACTGGAGATGAGGAAGAAATTCTTGGCAGTGAGGGTGGGGAGGCACTGGCACAGGTTGCCCAGGGAGGCTGTGGCTGTCCCCTCCCTGGAGGTGTTCAAGGCCTGGCTGGATGAGGCCCTGAGCAGCCTGGGCTGGTGGGAGGTGTCCCTGCCCATGGCAGGGGCTTGGGACTGGATGGGCTTCAAGGTCCTTTCCAACCCAAGCCTTTATGTCTATGAAGAAGGATGGGTGAGGAGCAGCAGTTCTCATGGAGAGAGCTCTCATTGTTCCTTACCCACATGGCCTCTGGTGCCTCCCAAGTCCTTGGTGCACTCACCCAGGGCCACACTGGTCCCGTGGTTTTGTCCTCTTTGGACCACACCAAGTGGGTCTGCACCATCCCTAGAGGAAAGCTGCCAAGAGCTCATCCCCAGCAGCCTCCAGCCAGCAGGATTTGCATCAGCTCTTCCCCAAAGCCTTCTCTCCCCACAGGATGTTTTCTTTGTCCATCTAGCCTGGAGTGCAGCTACTGAGAGCCTGCAGCCACCCAGCATTTGCAAAATTAGCAGGAGAGGCTCCAAAGAATCCATAAATCCTTCTGTTCCACCAGCCACATCTGAGCATCTCCCTCCAGCCCCCCAGAGGGGAAGGCTGTGCTTCCTCCAGCAGCCAGCCACAGGCATTGCTCACCCTGCAGGAAGTTCCCCACCCTGGGGAAAGGTGAACCAGAGGCATCCCAAGGGATTGCTGCTCCTCCACCAGCACCCATGCAGGGACCTCAGGTAAATGTCTCCTGGCTCTCACTCAACCAGCTCTGACCCTTTGCTGTCAAAATGCTTCCAGAGGCTTCTCCTGCACCGGGCAGGAGCCCTTCCACAGGCACCAGGAGAAGCTGCTCCACTACTCACCAGCACAGTCCTCACCAAGACTGGCTAATGCCCTGAGGAAGGGAGGTGGCACAGTCACCTGCAAGCATCCCTGGCAGTGCCCTGGCCAGGCTCTTCAGGGTGAGATCTGGGGGTTCAGCCAGCAGGGGGGCAGTGGAGGGGGGCAGTGGAGGGGGGCAGCTGGGGAGGCAAGAGCAGCACAGCCTGGCTGCTAGGGCTGCTTTGGCAAAACCACAGTCCCCACCAGCACCCTGCACACCTCTGTGCTGTGCATGTAGAGCCCAGGCTGCAGCTCTGCAGCACCCACAGAGCCAGCAGAGGTGCAGGGAGCTGGAGCAGCTCCGCAGGCAGCGCTCGCCAGGCTGCTCGCCCGGGTCTGAGTTCGGTGAATTATTCATCTGCCCTCTGCCCTCTGCTTGCTGCTCAGGGGGCTCAGTGATTGTCTCCACACAGAGTGGAGGAAGCCCAGCACAAGAGGAGGACTGGTCAGTGCCCCCCTCACAGCCCCTGCTTTACAAGCAGGAGGAGAGAGCCATCCCCAGGGGACCCCCGAGCCCAGCTCGGCAGCGCTCAGGCCACGGCCACTTTTATTTACTCGTGGTGCAGTTGGGCCATGTAGCACTACTGTACCCACATCAATAATTCACACCACTAAAGGCTGCTGCAGAGGCGACTTTCCTGGGGATTTAATGCTCACATCCCTCACACTCCTGCCACAGCAGAGCAGAGAAATTACAAATTGATCTGCAAGACCGGACTCCCCTCTCCCGCTCCTCCGCGGCTGCCAGGGAAACAGCGGCCAAGCCTCAGCCAGGCCGGGCTCCCCCCGCGGGGCTGGAGGCAGGGGGTGGGCAGCTGAGGGCCTGCTGGGGGTGGCTGGAGCTGGGCTGAGCCATGCACCCCGGCACGGGGTCTGCACAGCTCCTTTGAGGCTCCACGAAGAGCTGTGATGTGCTCGGGGGCCCAGCGCTGCCCCCTGCCAGGCTCCCAGCACCCAGGCAGAGGGTTTGGGCACACCGGAGGCTGCTGCTCCCTGCTCCCCTCCCTGCCTTGGGGGCCTCTGATGCAGTCCTCGGCATTCCCCTTCCTGGGGGGCAGGTCCCTGGCGGCGTAATTGCGGCGTTGTGATGGTTGGTGTTTTAATTTGAATTGGATGGAGCAATGCTGTCCTGAGCTGACTCATTTGCTATGGATTTTCACTTAACCAAATTGATTAGTCAACCAACCAGACTTAACTTGAGAGTTGTAATCATTCATTATTAGATCCAGTTTTCCTGTCGCTCCCGGACCACGCCGGGAAATTGCACTGCGCAGACCTCAGCCCGGGGAAGGCCAAGAGCCTGCAGGAGGTGGGGCTGGTGCCACCGGGGTGCTGGCTGCCTGCTGGGTGCCAGCCCTGCCAGCTCCTTCCAGGGCTGCAGCAGCAAGAGCCAGCACCAAACCCATCCCCCCCCCCACTCCGTGGCTCGCAGGGCGAATCAAACAGTGCAAGGCAGGGAGAGGAAATCACAGAGCCCTGGAATGGTGGTGGCTTGGAAGGGACCTCTGCAGATCAGCCAGCCCAAGCCCCCTGCCAGAGCAGGGGCACCAAGGGCCTCTGCTTCACAGAATCACCAAGGTTGGAAGAGACCTCAAGGATCATCAAGTCCAAGCTGTCACCACAGACCTCATGACTAACCCACGGCACCAAGTGCCACATCCAATCCCCTCTTGAACACTTCCAGTGATGGTGACTCCACCTCCTCCCTGGGCAGCACATCCCAGTGGCTAATAACTCTCTCTGGGAAGAACTTCTCCTCACCTCCAGCCTAAATTTCCCCTGGCACAGCTTGAGACTGTGTCCTCTTGTTCTGGTGCTGGTTGCCTGGGCATAGAGCCCAATCCCCTCCTGACTACAACCACCTCTTGCCCAACATCAAATTCCCCACTTGCTCCAGGCCCTGCTCCTCACCAGCACACAGCCTGCCTGCTGTCGGTGTTGGCCGGGCACAGAGAGAGCCCAGGAGGAGATGGTGGAGACGGCAGGGCCAGACCCAGCCCCTGCCATAGTGTCCCTGCCCCTTTGCACAGCTCCTGGCACCCATCCTCCCTGCGGGAGGGGGCAGAAGCCCCTGCAGGGGTGTGATGTTTCACTCCCCTCTCCCCGCCTCTGGCAGCTTTGAGATCACCTCCTCCTTGCTCTAATTACCGCCGGGGCCAGCGGCAGGCTGCATGCCAATTAGTGCCTTTAATTAACAGCACGGACTGGCCGCAGGGAGCGGGAGGTGCGCTCCCAGATGGATTCGCTGCCGGCTGCTCCGGCCGGTGAGGCTCTGCCAGGTCAGGCTGGCCAGGCCCGGCCCGAACTCCTTGCCAATTAAAACGACTGGAAGGGAGGAGAAGCCTCGGGCAGGACAGACGGAGAGGCAGCGAGGGACAGACGGCACAGCCTGGCCTCCCGCAGAGCGTGGGAGCGCTGGCGGCAGCCCTGGCACCAGTGCCAGGACGGACACCGGCACCAAGTACCAACCATCCCAGGGCAATGCTGAGCCTGGCTGGATGCCCTGCGCCAGCCCTGGCAGGGCTCATGCCCAAGGCTCTCCGTGAGGAGCTGCATGGCCTATGGCGAGGTGGAGAGCAGCCACTGCTGGGGGTGCAGAGCCACCCTGGCCAGGCAGGGACCAAGCTGAGGCCACCACGGTGAGGCCACCGGAGCCACGATGCCGCTGCCCCACGCAGCACTTGGCCCCCGGCTCCGTGCGCCGGTAACGGCGGCAGGAGGCGCAGGGGCAGCGGCGGGAGGCAGAGCTTTACTCAAAGCTGTGTCTGCGAACGTCTCCAAAAGCTTTTAGCGGAGGCCGTTCCTCCAGCCCGAGAATCGATGCCTTCTAATTCCCCCCGAGCTGTTTGTTTGGCTTTGCTCCTGCCTTTCAAAGGCTGGAGCTGCCTTGAACAAACCGAGGGGGCCCCGCGCCAGAGCCTGCGCGTCGCGGCTCCCCTTGGATCTCCTGGAAGCTCCTTAACAAAGCAGGGCAGTTTGCTCCAGATCAATGAGTATCAGCCCAAATCAATAGCTGCTGGCCGCAGCTGGGCTGAGGCGCCGGGGGGAGAGAGCTGAGCGCCAGTCCTGCCCAATCCCCGGCGGCTTCCAGCAGCTCCGCACCTTCGGGCGGCTGCTGCTGCCTCTGCACTTCAAACACTGCCCCTGCGGAGGGGGTGGTCCCTGTCCGGCAAGGCAGCCCCGCTGCCCCCCTCAGCCTGGGCTCAGCGATACAGAGACGGAAATAAACATCTAAACAGCTAAATAAATGTCCAAATAAATACCCAAGTACCTAAATAAATACCTAAATAACTCTCCAATCATCTGAATAAATATCCAAGTACCTAAATAAACATCCAAACATCTAAACAAACATCCAAACATCTGAATAAGTACCCAAATACCTTAGAAAACGTCTAAGTACCTGAATAAATATCTAAACAAACACCCAAATACCTAAACAAAGATGGAAACAAACACCCAAAGACCTGGATAAGTCGCTAAAATAAGCACCTAAAGCCCCAGCAGGATGGGGTTGGGCTCTCACAGCGGTGCCCAGTGATAGGACAAGGGGCAGTGAGTGCAAGCCAGAAGAGAGGAGCTGCCCCGGGGGAGCCCCCAGCCTTCACCCCACTTCTGCAGCCTCTTTGTGCACCATCCATGCACACAGCCGGAGGGAGGTCACCTCCTCACCGCCTTGATGCCAGCATCTGCCCCAGCAGCCCGGTGCAGAGGATGAGGCCCTCCCAGTGCCACCACAGCCAGTCCCCAGGGCACAGCCAATGCCTGTGGCCAAGCTGGGGTCTGCCAGCACCCCTGGGTGCAGGTAGGTCCCAGAGCTGCTCCCTGCTCGCAGCCAGGCCCCGCATGGCTGCCCCTGGCTGTGGCTGCAGCCCCTTTGGGTTCATCAATCCTCATCTGCTGGATGCTGGTTGAGTTCTGAGCATCTCCCAGACACTTCCTCACTTTACGACAATTGATGGGATCATGTGCAATTTGTAAATGATATTAAGTGAGGTAATAACACTCTGGGAACCCAGTGCAAATCATAAATTATTAAGAATCACTGTGCTGAAATGTTACCACTCTGCTGTGGTACCTGACTGATGGCTCCCAGGCTGTCTGCTCTGCCCCTGAGACCTTCAAAGCCTCTCTCTCCCCCATCCATTACACCCACACGGAGCGGCGGCAGGAGAGGCAGGGGTGAGCCAGAGGAGCAGCTTAGCCAGCACTTTCCTCACCTCCTCACCTCAGGAAACGGCACCAGGAAACTCTCACATCCTTCCCAAGGATTCCTGGGAGGTTCCTCTCTCTGCAGCTCTTCTCCCACCCTTGCGTTTCCAGCGCTTGCCCTGCCCCCAGTCTGTCCTGCAGCAGCTGGTCCAAGAGGGGACCAGGTGGCAGCCCCCTGCCTGGCACCCACTGTGATCAAGACCTTGAGACCTCCAGATCAGCTCCTGAGATCCATGGTCCCCTCCCTGCAGCATCCTGCTGTGCCAATGCCACAGTGGCCTCACATCCCAGCACCCAAGGAGAGCAGCATCCCTCTAGGCCATCATGGCACTGGGCTGGCAAGCTGCACTGCTTGGCAGCCTGAGTGGGCTGGGTGGCCCCAGCAGTGCCAAGGCACCAGAGACAACTGTGTTCTCCTGGGTGAAATCCCAGCAGGAAGCTGCTGCTGCCCACTGCAAGATGGGTGCCAGGACAGCAGGAGTGCTGTGGGCAGCTTTGGTGTCCCCACCTCACTGTGTCACCACTCAGGGTGGTGGCTCAGGGCTGCAGCAGGAGCCCCAGTGCCAGGGCTGCTGGTGAGGAGCAGTTTCCAGGCTGGTGGATGCAGGCAGGCACCCCGTGGAGATGGTGCAGGCTTTGGCCTGCTCGCAGAGCCAGGCTGCAGAGCAGCTCTGGGTCTGGCCAAGCAGACAGAGCCTTGGAGAGCTGCAGCTGCCTCAGGATTCCACTTGTCCTCTGCTCTCCAACCCACTGGGCTCAAGTGTTGGGATGTCAGCGTGGTGCTGCAGGAAGGAGCAGGATGGGTAAGAAGTGCCCAGCACTTCCCCACTTCCTAAGCCACTTGAGCAGCTCCTCACCCAGGGTCTGACCTACTTTGGCTGGCAGAAGCAGCCTCCAGCGCGAACAAAAGGAGCCCAAACTGCAGAAATCAGCCCAGCAGGCTGGGAGGAGGCAGCCCCCAGTGCTCCTCCCAGCAGCCAGAGGCAATTTGGGAGCAGCACCGCGGGTGACGAGCACAGAGAAGCCAGTCTGGGGGCCCTGGGAGGGGAAAAACCAGCACTGGGGCAGCTTCTCCCCTACGCCTGCAGCGCCCAGGGGGTGCTGCCCCTCCTTTGCCCCTCAGCCTGGCTGCACAAACATCCTCAGGCCAGGGAAGTGGGGCCGGGGAGGGGGGCGGGGGGCAGCGCTTTGACAGCGACTTGCAGAGCCGGGGGCGAGAGGGGAGCGAAGGTTACCACAACAATGCTCTGTCAAAACTCCTCTTCTGCCGCGGCAAGCAAGGTTTGCAACCACAGAGCTGCTGCCTGAGAGCAGCCTGCTCCCTTTGAACGGCTCTGCACCTCCAGCAGCTCGGGCCCAGGCCTTGTCACCCCGGAGCCAGCTCCTTTCTCATCCTTCAGCAGATTATTTCTCCCTTTCAACAAAGTCATAAACCAGCCTCTGCCTGGCACCAGACAGGTTGTAAGTGTGCAGCCATCCCAAATGGTATTTTATGGCAATAAAGCATCTGAGACATCCCTCTGGCATTTGCCTTGCAGGCCTGTGACATCTCCTTCCAGAGCTGAGAGTGGAGCACCCTGCACTGTGAAGCATCCCACACCGCACAGCATCCTGCACCGCACAGCATCCTGCACCATACAGCATCCTGCATCATGGAGCATCCCACACAGCACAGCATCCTGCATCATGGAGCATCCCATACCACACAGCATCCTGCACCATACAGCATCCTGCATCATAGAGCATCCCACACAGCATCCTGCATCATGGAGCATCCCACACAGCACCCTGCATCATGGAGCATCCCACACCGCACATCATCCCACACCACACAGCACCCTGCATCATGGAGCATCCCACACCACACATCATCCCACACCACACAGCACCCTGCATCATGGAGCATCCCACACAGCATCCCACACCACACATCATCCCACACAGCACAGCATCCTGCACCATGGAGCATCCCACACAGCATCCTGCACCATGGAGCATCCCACACCACACCACCACGCACAGGACACTGGGGGCTCCCTGCCATGGGGAAGTGCCCAGGGCAGACCCCAGCTGAGGAACTGGGAGGAGCAGGGGGAGGCCCAGGGTGCTGGTGCCAGGGGCTCAGGGTGCTGGTGCCAGGGGCTCAGGGTGCTGCCACACTAGGTCACAGTGAGTCTGTGCCACGCTGTGCCCCGCAGAGGGGTGAGGGTGGTGGGGAGGGGAGGGGGTTGCACCCTGCCTGGTGCCAGCTGAGGCTGTGGGCTCCAGGCAGCACTTTGCAGCTGTCAGACCTCACTTGGGGAAGCAAATTGCTGCCATAATTAATTTAATTATTCTTACGGCGCTGAGATTTTGTCTTGCTTTAATAAACATAATCAGGGGTTGCCCTCAGCCTCCTTCCCCACTCCTGCTCCTTCCTCCCCTGAGCTGGGCAGGCCGGGGAGGGGAGTAATTCAAGTTGCTGTGGCTGTCACTCCTTAGCTGGAACGAGGCTTAATTACCTGGGGAGTGCCCACACCGCACCTCGGCCCTGGCTGCCCCGGGGGCACCCCCAGCCCACCACAGAACCTCGCAGGCTCCTGCACCAGGGCTGCTCTCTCCTCCTCCTCCTCCCCCTGCCCAAAGCAGGGACTGTGGTTGCCATGGAAACTGGTGGATGGGGCACCTCCAGCTCCTTGCTGCTGCGGTTGTGGAAGAGCTGCAACCTGCACCACCCCACAGGGCTCACCATCAGTGTGCCTGCCTGGCACCATGGTGAGGATGGGCACTGCCATCCTCTGCTGGCACCTGAGGGGACCTTGTGCTGGGATGCTTGCTACCAGGCCAGCTTGGGGTGAGCAGCAGCAGATAGGTTATAGACTCACCAAGGTTGGAGGAGGCTCATCCAGTCCAGCCAGCAGCCCAGCACCACCCTGGCCACAAACCATGGCCCCAAGTGCCATGGCCCCAAGTGCCATGGCCACACCTTTCCCGAAGCCCTCCAGGGATGGGGACTCCACCACCTCCCTGGGCAGCCTGTGCCAATCCCTGACCACTCTTGCAGCAAAGAAATTGTTCCTCATGTCCAACCTAACCCTCCCCTGATGCAATCTGAGGCCACAGCCACTGCCCATGGGGAGCAGTTCCTCATGGCACCTGCTTTCAAACCTGGAGAGGGATGCTGGCAGAGGCACCCTGCCCACAAAGGTGCCACAGTTTGGGTACAGAGGGAGGCCTTCCACTGAGCCCTTTGGGTGCCCTCACCAGCCATGCTGCCCTTGCTGAGCACCAACTCCAGCACCTCCTGAAGCTGAGGAGCATCAGCACCATTTCCTTTCCCAAGCAAACCTGTTTGTAATCAAGGAGCCATCAGCAGCTTCGACAGGAGCTGTTTCCTCCTGCCCCTCTTGATTGGCATTTATTATATCACTGCCTTTAATTTCTTATTAACGAGGTCCCGTCCCAGCTCCTCCATTATGCTGCCCAGGATGGATGTCAGCCTGACAGCCCTGTAATTACCCACATTATCCCCTCCACTCCCCGCACACCACGAGCTTCCAGGCAGCCCCTAGAGCCTCTGCAGGCTGGGGCAGTCCATCCTGCCGGGTCCTGGGGCTCCCAGAGAGCCGCCGTGCCGGCGCTGTGCCCATGCCCCACTGCCCGCCGGCCCCGGGGCTCCCTCGCCGGCCCCGGGGCTCCCCCGCCGGCCCCGGGGCTCCCCCGCCGGCCCCGGGGCTCCTCACCGGCCCCAGGGCTCCCCCGCCGGCCCCAGGGCTCCCCGCTGGCCGCAGGGCTCCCGGCCGGCCCCAGGGCTCCCCCGCCGGCCCCAGAGCTCTCTGTCCTGCATCTTATTAATTCCTAATTTCCAATTTGCGGGAGGAGAGACCCTTAGCCCTGCAGCAGCCTGGCCCAGCAATCACAGCCGTGAGCCAAGTAGCTCTGGACAGTCTTTAATTTATTTCCCGGCGCAGGCGGACACTGCTGAGAGACTTGATGGCACCAGCTTAAACATAATAAATTACTCAAGTACCAGAGATTAGTTAATAAAGTGTCAAGCGCCGGCAAAGTGCTGCTCTGTCACAGATACAAAACATCCCTCTGCTCCTCCCGAGATAAATAGCTCCTGGGGAGTGAGGGGCACCCTCCGGGCTGCTGCCGCACCAAGCCGCTGCTCTCCACACACCGGCCCCGGCTCAGCACCACAGCCCCGGCACCACAGCCCCAGCACCGGCCCCAGAACCACAGCCCCAGCACCACAGCCCCAGCACCGGCCCTGCCCCAGCACCGGCCCTGCCCCAGCACCGGCCCCGCCCCACAGCCCCAGCACCACAGCCCCAGCACCACAGCCCCAGCACCACAGCCCCAGCACCGGCCCCGCCCCAGCAGGGTGGTGCCAGGCACACCCCACGCACAGGGTGCCCATGCCATGACCTTGGCTCTCCCAGCCTCTCCTCAGCCTCTTTGCTGGCTCTGGTGCCTGCCTGCTCGCCGTGGTGGCCGCTGCACTGCGGGCACCGTCGGTGGCAAAGGGCAGGCGCTGCCGTGGCTGCCTGAGCTGCCAGAGTCCCTCAGCATCGCAGGAAACCTTCTGCTGCCTCCAGGACGAAGCCAGATCACCGTTCAGGCTGAAAATTCCCTCTGACTGGACCTGGCTTGGAGGACATCCCAGGCAAACAGAGCAGAACCTGGGCCAGGCTCTCACGGCACAGGCTGCTCGGCACTGCCAGCCTGCACGTCACGACCCACTGGCCACCTGGCACAGGTGCTGCAGGTCAGGGTGAGGGGACAGCCCCGAGGCCCCAGCCCTGTCCTTTGGCACCGTGCTTGATGCTCCTGCTAACACCAGAGCTGCTGGGGAACCCCTGGGCAGAGCTGGGCCTCTGCTCCCAGGGTCAGCATCAAACACTGGCAGGGCTCTTGGATCTCCAGGTGCCTGCAGGTTGTGTTTTGGATTCTCCTTCCCCAGCGAGCTCTGCCTTGAACCCCAGCAGAGGAGAGATTTTGTACCCCCTGCAACGTGCCCACCTGCCTGCCCAGCTCCCCACTGCCCACCACGAATCCCCCTGGCCCCCAGCCATGCCACACAGCCAGCAGCTCTTCCTCTCCCATCCCTCTGCAGAGTGGCAGAGCTGAGTCTCCGCTGGCATATCCTGCCGGTGTCTGACGCAGCCTGACTCAGGCTCCTGGAGATTCCTCCTGCTCCTTTCAAATAGCAAATGAGAGGAAGGGCTTCCAGGAAAGTTTCCTTGAGAGGCTCCTGGAATCACAGCCCTGAGCTGCTGGCAGATGTTGGAGGGGGCATGGTTTAGGGGTGACCTTGGCAGGGTTGGGTTAAGGCTCGGACTTGATGACCTCAAAGGTCTTCTTCAGCCAACAGGGTTCTGGGATTCTGTGTTCCTGTGGCTCTGGAGGGAGGTTCCACACCCTGAGCACTCTGCCCTAACCGAGCAGACAACTCCAGATGTCCCAGCCTGCTGCTGGAGGTACCCACACCGCCTGCTGCTGGAGGTACCCACACCGCCTGCTGCTGGAGGCACCCACACCGCCTGCTGCTGGAGGCACCCACACCGCCTGCTGCTGGAGGCACCCACACCGCCTGCTGCTGGAGGCACCCACCCACCACCAGCTGTGGCACACCACCAGCTGTGGCACACCCCCCACGCCCCACCCCACTTCATAAGCATCAAAGGAAATGGAATCAGCAGGGTTTGAGACTCCTGCAGAGCAGCCCCTGCTCCATCACCTCCCCCTGGCAGCAGGGAGGGTGCCAAGGCAGAGGGTTCTGGAGGCTGCTCAGACAAAGCTGGATTCAGCCACGTGTGGTTTCCCCTTCCCTCTGCGCTGTGGTGTTGCTTAGCAATGGGAGAGCTAACCCAGCCCAGCCTGCCCTGCAGAGGCAGAGCAGTCCCCACTGGGCTGAGAGTGGTGCCTCAGCCCACGCCCTGTGGGGTCCCCAGATCTCCCTGCACCCCTCGGACCCGTGGCTCACATCTCTCCATCCCCCCGAGGAAGGGGATCCTCCATCGAGCCAGCCCCAGCCCCATTTCCTTCCGGCTCTCACACTCCCTCCCTGTGGATCAATCAGATATCGACAGAGCCGCTGCAGATCAAACCTGGCCCCCCCCAGCTACACACTGCCTGACTCCCAGTCAATAACCCTTGTCAGAATTACCTGCCCCAGCTGTTGATCCAACCCCCGGGGCTGGGAACCCCCGGGGCTGGGGACAGCTGCTCTGAGCAGGGCTTTGGTGCTTAAGCCACAGCTCAATAACAGAGAAGTTTTCCTGCTGCTGTTCCCTGGGGAGGGGTGGGGGGGCCTGGCTGGCAGGGACCAGCCCTGCCCCGCCAGCACTAATGAGAGAGTCATGGAGTTGTTTGTGTTGGAAAAGACCTCCAAGAGCACCCAAGTCCAACCAGCAACCCAGCACCACCAAGGTATTAAACTGTGGCCCCAAGTGCCATGGCCACAGGTTTCTGGAACCCCCCCAGGCATGGGGACTCCACCTCCCCCCTGGGCAGCCTCTGCCAGTCCCTGACCACTCTGGCAGCAAAGAATTTTTCCTAATCTCCAACCTAGGCCTCCCCTGGCACAATTTCAGGCCAGTTCCAATCTCAGACCAACTCCCACCTCACTCCAGCCTCCTTTTGGGTAGTTGTAGAGAGCAATGAGGTCTCCCCCTCCCAGTGAGACACTTTGGAGCCATTCTTGGCACAAAGAGGTAGGGGGGAGCCGGGCACAGCCTCACCTCACATGCAGAAGAAGGCAGCGAGTGCAGAACTACTGCTTCTGGTCTTTACACACTGTCCTGACTGTGCAGATGATGTGGGCACAGATGGGATCCTGACACCTGCAGAGAGCTGAGTGACTCGCCAGGAAATGTCCCCAGGGCTGCTGCAAGAAGAGACAAGAAGGAGGCTGGGGCCAGCAAGATGCTCCTGGGCTCCTGTCCTACCTCTGGCACCAGGTCAGACCTTTCTCACCCAGCCAAGGGACTCTTGCTCCCTCCTCTCCTCTTGCTTTGCCAAGGGGCTGGGGAGCTGTGCCGGGGATCCTCGCCATGCCCACCGTGGGAAGGCAGCCAGCAAGGGACCTGGGAGCTGAGGGATGCAGCATCCCATGGGGCAGGACAGGATCATTCCCACAGGACAGGATGGGATGGTTCCCATGGGATCAGGGAGTGCTGCCCCAAAGCACCAGGGAGAAGAGCCTCAGCCAGCACTGGGGGAGCCCCGGGGGCTGCCAGCCTCAGGAGAATCTAGGAGTGGAATTTGTGTGCAGAGCATCTGCAGGGACAGACAGATTATTCCGGAGCCACAGCAACATTCCCTCGCTGCTCAGATGCTCTTGGGAAAATCTGGTCCAACAGACACAGGCAATTAACACAAGATCAGACAAACAGCAGAACGACTCCCCCCAAAACAAGCCCAAACAAGCCCGAAGACAACACCCGGCCCCCGCTGACACCCTTAGCGACAGGCTGAGGGAAGTGCCAGGCGCGGCTGCGAGCTGCCCCCTTGGCACTGCCAGCTCTCAGCCCTCGCTCTGCCGACGGAGCGCTGGCTCGGGCTCTCCGCCCCGGGGGGAGCTGGGTGGCGCTGCCCTGCGGAGCCATTCGGAGGCCAAATCTCTCTTGCCAGGCGCTCCTCAGCGGGGCCAGACCCGATGGGAAGTGCTGAGCGGAGGTTGCTTCTCAAAGCGATAATCTCGAGCAGATTAACCAACCCCCGAATCAGATTAGGGCCAGAACGACCCAGCGTGAAATCCGGAGAATTCCAATCACTTCTTTGAGCAAACTCCAACCAGTTACACCCGAACCCGCAATTCCCTTGTGTGCATCTTTGCATGCTTCAGTAGAGTTTGTGGAGTCTATTTACCACATCTAAGACCAATTTCCTTCCCTTCAGTTGCTTTGAAGATAATTGAAGGTCCTTGCCTCGTCTGCTTTCGAATGTAAAAGCCTCCTAATGTCCCGATCGATGCCTCCCAGTTAATGCTGGCGGCATCGAGCGCCGGGGAGCGCGGCCGCGGCTGCCTGGATCAGCAGATCGCTGCTGGCCGGGCGCTTTGTTAATCGGGGCGGGCAGGAGCGAGCCCCACGCCTGCCCTCACCGAGCACCAGCCCTACCCAGCTGCTAAACCCCAGGTCAGCATCAAGCAGGCAGCGCCGCAGCTGCTGAGCGCCGCCCGTCCCTGCCGTCCCACCCCGGCGCGCCGCGGGGAGCAGGCTCCTGCCGCCGCCGCCCCTCGGTCCCCGGCCCGTGGGAATCAGAAGCCTTAAATCCTCCCAGCCAGGGATGGATTCCAGGTGAAGGATCAGCTTTCCACGCCCAGCCCCCGGACCCCAGCCAGCCCTCCCCTCGCACCTGGCCGGGGTGGGGACGCTGCTCAGGGCTGATTGCCACTGATCACCCTGGCCTGGAGCCGGGAGCAGCCCCCTCCCCTCCAGCCCCTCTCCATGCTTCCCCAGGTTCCTGCCGGGATGGCTGTGGAGCTTCGTTTTCTTTTATCACTTCCATAAAGTTTATGGCACGGCAATGAAGGCTCGTTATCCCTCTGAGCCTGCAGGGAGGGTGTGGAGTCTCCTCTGGGGGCTTCCAAAGCCCACCTGGACACTGTGATCCCGGGCAAGCAGATCTGGGCAGACCTGCAGGAGCAGTAGGGTTGGACCCAATGACCTCTAGAGGTCCCTTCCAACCCCTACCCTTCTGTGCTTCCTTCCTGGAGCCTGGGGGTCCATCAAGAAGGGAGCCCAGCTCACACCACCCCAGCCATGCCCACAGGACCAGCTGCACCTCACAGCTTTGGAGTGTCTGTGGCTCTGGGACCACAGAGGCCTTTTTTAACCTCCATCTTCTCCTCCTTGGGCTGGTGAACAGCTGTTGAACAAAATGGATCTGCACAGAGCAATAATTGTGCTGCATTACTTAATATAGCTCTCGGCTAAAGAGATAATTGAGTTGGTTAACTAATCAATCTCTCCATAAGCACAGATTTCATTCTGGTGCCCGTTTACAAGAGAAAATAATACACAGAGAGAGCTGGCAGGCTGAGAAGGGGTAGGACAGGGCCTGGGCATGCTGCAGGCAGCAAGGTCAGAGCCAGCACTGGAAACTGAATGGATGGGATGCAGCTCTGGGGACCAGGGCACAGCAGCCACCAGCAGCACCCTCGAGTTTTCCAGGGTGGAGGGAAGTGGGAAGGACAGGAGGGATGAGCCTTGGCAAGGCTGGCACGGGGAGCTGCAGCTCTCTGGGCAGTTACCCTTTCCCAGGATGTACAACTCCCATCCTGGGGCAGGTCTGAGGGACTGGGAGAGCTGGACAGGCTCCCAGCTGGGCCTGGAGTCCCGGGGCTGGGGGAGGTTGCCAGCCCAGCAGCCCAACCTGCTTCCTGCAGCCGCCTGTTCCCTTCCACGAGCGCCCACTGCTCCTCTGCCCTGCTCAGCAAAGCCTGCAGAGCTGAGACAGCCTCTGCCCCCAGCCATGAGGGCTCTGGGTGTGGCCTGCACTCAGACCTGGTGGATCCATCAGCAAAAGCCCTGCCAGGGCCCCTCTGAGAATCCCCCCAGACCAGCCCCCCCCCGAGCAGCCCTGACTCCAGCCCTCTAATCCGGGCGAAGGATTGATCCTCCTCCAACTGTTGTTTCACGGTGTTAGAAGCAAGATTGATTGTAAATTTATGTTGTAAAAGTGCATCATTATTTCAGCACATTAATGCAGAGCCTTTCTGTGCAAATTGATGTTATTTTTATGATGTTGTTTATGGCCTTGAATAATCAGATTGATTCTTAATTTCCAGGGCACTGCTGGGAGCGCAAGAGGAGACTCCAAAGCCAGGCTCCATCCCAACGAGTCCAGCCTGCTTTGTGGGGTGAAGGGAAGGACTAGGATCTGGTCCTCTCCACTTCAGGAACCAAGCCAGCAACCTGGAGTGAGCAAGGCTGGGCCCCAGGGCTGCTCCTGCCGTGCTCTGGGCATCCGTGCCCTTGAGGCAGGCACAAAGACTGGCATGGAAGTCCACAGCTCCTGGAACAAAGCCACAGGGGAAGTCACTGCCTCTGAGGACAGGTGACAATGCTAAGGCCAGCAGCCAGCAGGAGCTTCCCCACCGCAGTTGGCACTGGCACATGGGGCTGGACGTGGCTCTGACTCCAGCCTGTCCCAGCTGCACATCCCTCCCCATCACCAGGGGCCCGGGGCTGGCATCACTGCCCAGACCCTGCTGCCACAGCTGCTCCTTCAGACTCCTTTGGCTGGCACCAGGGCTGCTGGACCAGGGAGGAGTTGCCATGGTGAGCCCATTGCTTGGGGCCAAAACACAGATGTTGAGTGGGCAAGGGCTGTGGAACATGGTGTGGACACCAGCTTGGGTGGCCTGGGCTCACTGTGGCCAGGGCAGGACTGGGCTTGTGCCAGGGGTCCTGGGGAGCACCAACAGCTGGAGGCAGCAGTGGCTTCAAAGGACAGAGCTGCCTGAGGAGCCAGCATCTGCCTGCAGCCACAACTCCCAGCCTGCAGATATTCCTGAAGGTTCTGCTGCTGGAGAAGCTTCTCCTGCCCTGTGGACTCCTGGCTGGCTCTGGAAAGAGGAACCCAAACACATCGCCCCCCTGCCTGTGCCTGCTCCTGCCTCCAGAGCTGGGGAGGGAGGGAGGGACGCAGGGGTCACAGCAGCACACCCCCAGAGCAGCCCTCCCTTGCTCCAGCTGCTTGTCAGATGCAGGAGCAAACCCTGCCCGACCTCTGGCCATGAATAATCGATCCCCACATCCCAGCCCCGCTGTGGGGCTGCTCCCCTCCTTCCCCATCACCTCTTCCCACCACTGCCCCTTCCAGCCAAGATGTGACGGATACAGGGGGTGAGGAGCAGCCACTCCTGCGGCAGAACTTTGCTATGAGGCCATTTAAATCACTCTAATTACTCCAGAAACACACCATTAACTCTTCCAACGAGGGCTGCAGAGGGGAGAAGGAGGGGAAAAAATTAAATGTATAGAAATATACAGAGAGAGCTGTGATGTACTTTCTGCAGCTTAGAGGAGTAAGGCAGGGGCAGAGGGAAAATAAACAGGCACTGCAATGTCCTGCCATTAGGAATTCAGGATTCATTAGGGAAGCATTGATTGCCAGGGACTGATTTAGCACAGAGCAGTACAGTAGAGCCCAAGGAGCTGCATTGTAATTCAGAGTGGCTTCCAAAAAAAACACCCCACATCACAAGGAGCAGCAGCACTGCAAGGGCTGATCTGACACTGCTCCTGCTCTGCCTTCCCCGGCCTGAGCAGGGCTGGGCCAAGCCCACAGGCAAGAGCTCAGCCCCAGGCAAGTGCTGCTGCTGCTGGGCTGAGCAAAAACCAGCTGCTGCTCCCCAGGACCAGCCTGGATCCTGTGCTGCTGGAGGGAAGTGTCCCTCTGGCCCTCACAGCAGTGGCACCCATCCCAGCAGGGAGCAGGCAGCACCCAGGAGGGGGAATGGGTTGGGTCTGGGACCCCTGCAGGTTGCAGGGAGGTTCCTGCACTCTCCCTGACTCCAGGGCCAGGCTTGCAGTGGGATTTGGCCTCTCTTCACTTGCACCTCTCTTTGGATGCAAAACCCACACAGCAATGGAGGCTCCTGCTCAGTGCCTCCTCCCTGGGGCAGCCCCCTGTGGGTTGTTATTCCCTGGAATGCCCCAGGCCCAGGAGGCAGCTGCAGGCTGGGAGGACTCTTGCTCTTACAGGGAGAATTCAGCCACGGCCACCCCAGGGCTGGGTGCTCTAAAGGAGCTTTCCAAAGGGCTAGACACAGCCTTCCCTGTGGCAGCATCCCCTGCTGCCTGCTCCTGGGATGCCAGGGCAAGAGGGAGCCCCCCAGGCCCCCTCCCAGCACAGCACTGCTGCTGAGTGAGCCTGGCAGTGCCAGCCCAGCCCTCACTGCCCCTCTCAGCACGGGGCTGTGGGGCCTGCTAATGAGCATCATTCTTCTCCATGTTCCCAACTGTTAATTACTCCTCAGCGTCCCACCACTAATCACTGTGCTGCTCTGGGGCTGTGGCCAGCACAGACCACCCCTGCTGCTAACTCCCAAGGCACATCCAACCTTCCTTTTGGGTCAGAGAGGGTAGGCCAGCTGGTGCCAGCACCAAACCCAGGCATTGCCCATCCTCCAGGGCTCCAGCAAGGGCCAGTGCCTGCCCCAGGTTGAGGGGGAAGTGAGACCCCTGCAGAACTATGCCAGCTTCTTGCCACGGGAAGGAACAGAAGGTGGGGAGGGGCCCAGACAAGCCTGGGAAGATTCTGTGTTGGCCAAGGAGCATGGAGAGCATCAGGGAAGGCTTTGATCCACTTCAGCTGGAGTGAGGCTGGGGATGCTGTGCCGTGGGAGACCAGGGTCAGGATGGCTCTGCTGGGGCAGGAGAGTGTCAGGCAGAGCCTCCACAGTCTGGTGTCTGACACTGAGGCATCAGCTCTCCCACACAGGGCTCCAACAACCAGCAGAGACAGCCCTGGGCTTGTCGGTGTTTGGCCTTTGAGCCTCCTCTACATATTTGGGGTTGTGCTTTCTTTGTTGGGAAGGGAGGCAGGAAGCCTCTCCCTGCACAGGGGCTGCTGGTGGCCCTCAGGGAGCTGCAGTGCCAGCTCCTGGAGAGCCCTCTGATGGCTTTGTCCCCTAGAAGTCTCCAGTCTGCAGTGCTCTGGGCACGCAGGAGCCGGGAGGGAGACTCTGCAGCTGCCTGGGCTGAACCCCCCGGGGGAAAATCCCTTCCAAAGAGCCCAATCAGGGCACTCCCATCCCCACTCCCCGGCAGGGAGGTCAGAGCCCATCCAAGGTCGCAGCGCCCCGCTTGGAGCCATCAGCTCAGCGCTAATTATCTAATTAGTATTAAGCTTGTCGCGCCTACCATTAATTATCTGCCTTTAATCACGAAAAAGAGAAATCACCGGGGCCTTAAAAAGTGATATAAAAATGGAGTTGTTAAAATAACAGTTTTGGGTCCCTCCAAACCCATTCCCTTTTAACGAGGCCATAAAGGAGGCCCCCGGGCTGGCTTGAGCAGCAGGGCTGGGGGCAGGGGGTGGGTGCCCCGAGGGGGTGGGCAGGGCACCCACCCCGGGCAGGGAGGAACAGACCTTGGAGAAGAGCTGGTGCCAGCTGTTTGGAGATGCCCAGCACAGAGACAGGGCTCTGAGGAAGACATTGAGCTGTAGAAGTCCTCATTGAAAGCTCTGGGAGCAGCTCCCATTTGTATCCCAGACTGGATGCAAGCTGGCACAGGCTGCCCAGGTGGAGTCACCATCCCTGGAGGTGTCCAAGAACCCTGTGGCCATGGCCCTTGGGGAGATGGCTCTGTGATTCTGTCTGGAGAGGAAAAGGCTGAGAGGAGATCTAACAAATGTCTACAAATAGCTGAGGGCTGGGGGTCAGGAGGGAGGGGAGAGGGCCAGGCTCTGCCCAGCTGCACCCTGGGACAGGACAAGGGGCAGTGGATGGAAACTGCAGCACAGGAGGTTGCAGCTCAGCAGGAGGAGGAACTTCTGCCCTGGGAGGCTCCCAGAGGCCTGGAGCAGGCTGCCCAGAGAGGTTGTGGAGTCTCCTGCTGTGGAGCCTTCCCAGCCCTGCCTGGATGTGTTCTGTGTGACCTGTGCTGGATTCTGTGCTCCTGCTCTGGCAGGGAGCTGGATTTGACGATCCTCAGAGGTCCCTCCCACCCCCTCCCATCCTCTGGGCTGTGATCATTGCCCCTTGCCCTACCACGGGGTGCGACTGCCCAGAGCCTGCCCCCTCCAGCCTGCCCCTCAGCCCCCCGCCCTGAGGAGCCCCTCCTGGGCTAACTGGGACGACCCAGGAGATCTTGGCTGTGGAGAGCCACTTATTTATCCTCCTTCTTTTTTTTTCCCCAGACAGCCCTAATGAGTAATTTGATGTTTGCAAAAAGCTCATTTTGAAAGTTGAAGAGAAGAGCTCTATTGCCAAGGCGGCTGGGAGGCTGCAGCATCCGGGTTTGGTGCTGAAAGATTTACTTAAAAATTAGATTTTACAATTTTAATGCCTCCATTCTTTCCTTTAAATAAGCTGTGAAATGCAGTTAATTAGACTTAAACCCCAGCAGCTTAGACACTCGGGCTGCAGCGTCAGCGACAAAAGGAAACCATCTCCCTCCCTGGCAAATTAAATCTAAATTCATTAGGTGCCTCAGCACCACTCCCTTGCCCTCACACAGCCCCGGAGCTGCTGGGCTGGGGGGAGGAGGGGGGCCGTGGGGTCCCCCCAGATGTTCACAAGGAAAGGGAAAATATCTTCAGGGTTGGGAGGGACCTCAAGGATCCTCCAGTCCCAACTCCCCTGCCATGGGCAGGGACACCTCACACCGCAGCAGGTTGCTCACAGCCACCTCCAGCCTGGCTGCAAACACCTCCAGGCAGGAGGCTGCTACCACCTCCCTGGGCAGCCTGTGCCAGCGTCTCTCCAAAGGGGTGAGGGAAGCAAGAGCCAGGGAGTGGCCCTGGGAGGCCAGGGAGTGGCCCTGGGAGGCCAGGCAGCCCATGAGCCACGTTCATTTCAGACCAGGGAGTCCTGCCCAGGCTGAGGCAGGAGAGGCTCTGGAGAGGCTCTGGAGAGGCCCAGTGGGTAACTGGGAATAGCCTCACATGAAAAAGGCATCTTGGGGCCCCCAGGGGAGAGCTGTTAGAAGGCAGAATTATGAATGGAGCTAAACTGCAGCAGACAAAATGTTGTCTCTGTGCAGATGCTGCATCCACAGCAAGCAGCAGCAGCTTCTCCCCGTGGCTGCTGCTCTGTTTATTAGCCTCAGCTGAGTGCAGAGCTGCGCCCACAGGGGCCCCCCACAGCAGCCCCCCGCAGCAGCCTGCCATCCTTGGCCATCTGCTGAAGCCCTCAGGGCCTCCAAGCCCTGGACAAGCTGGGGGACAGCTCTCCTTCCCAGCCTGCCTGGGACGGGACAGCCCTCAGCTCCCTCCCACAGAGCCCTTCCTCCCCCCGGGCTCCATCACCCTGCCCGGGATGACAAAGTAGGGCCCGGGAGCAGCGCCTGCCCCGGCCGTGTGTCACCATCACCCTCTGACACCCGTGGCAGAAGAATCTCGAGATAATGGAGGCCTCTTCATCTCTGACAGAGCTGGATGTCTGCAGGGGAGTGCAGGCAGTTGTGGATATTGCTGTCAGGCTGCCACCAGCGGCCACCTCCTTGGGCTGCCCGTGGGTGCCAGCACGAGGTGGCCACGGTGCCAGCCAGGGAATCTGGGCAGGGTGGAGGATGCCCACAGGCCCCACCCGCAGCAGAAGCCTCCAGGATGAGGCAGGGTTAACCAATTAACTCCTTTGGTTAGGAGCCAGAGAGCAACTGGTTAATTAGCGAGCTGCTGCCGCCGCCGCCACGTCAGGAGGTAAAGAGGGGGCTGTGAGCCATCTGTCTCCCAAACCCAAACGGTTACCCAGGAATATTCATTTTGTTCCTATTAAGGGTAATTACCCCCTCAGCCGAGGGAGCCTTTGATTCCTCTGCAATTACAGGGTATTTAACAAATAAGCCGGGGAGGGGTGGGGTCGGCGGCAGGAGGGGGCTGGGGGCTGCCGCGTTGATGCCTACACACATGGGAAGGCTGGGGTGAGAGGGGGTGCTGGTGACACGAGGAGGGGATGCCAGTGACCCCCACCCTGGCCCATCAAGTGTCCTCTGCAGAGCTGTGCCCTCGCCCTGGGCTGTTAGCCTCTTCGTATCGATGAGGCTCAGCTCCCAGGCTCAGAAGATGATCTCTGCCTAACTTGCAGCTCTGTGGCACTTTGGGACGTGCTCATGGAGCTGCTGGGTGGGTTGGGCTTGATGATCTTAGAGGTCTTTTCCAACCTTAATGATTCCATGATCTGTGACTTGCCCCTCAAAGACCCCAGCCCTTTATTTAGCTAATTATTGTATCACCTCTCCCCCTCCCTCCCCTGCCTGGGCAGCTTCCTGCATTCTCCCAGGGAAGAAGCTCCACCAGCCTGTGCTTCAGCAAGAGCTGTCAGCAAGGACCTGGATGGACATCATTCTGCATCCCAGCTCCCATCCTCTGCGCAGGACCAGGGCACTGTGCTGTCAGCTCTGCTCAAAGCAACCACTTGCTGCCACCAGCAAGCCCCTGGCCAGAGAGGTGGCAGCAGGAGGAGTGGATGTGTCTCAGGAAAGGAGCTGAGGCAGCTCCAGAGCCTTCCTGCACAAGCCCTGCTTGCTCCTCAGCTCCAAGCTGATGGCAAAGAGAGTTTGGTGCACATCTCACCTACTCACTTAAACCACTGTGCTCTGGCTTCACCCTTCTCCAGGGGGCTGCAGCAGAGCCTCACCCCCTCCTCCTCTGGGCACCTCTGCACAAGGTTTGGCTGCAGCAAGGGCAGTCCCTGTCACCCCTGTGCAAGCCCTCCTGACCACCACAGGCTGCATCAGGTTGGAAGGGACCCTCAAAGGTCACCCTGTCCAACCCAGGTCTGGAGCCATGTCCAGGTAGCCACAGTGTCTCACACAGCTCCCAGCAAGCCCAGCCCTGATCTGGAGGATCAGCCTCCAGTGCTGCTGCCCTGCCTGTGCCACAGCAAGCAGCAGGAGCTGCTGCTCTCTCTGACTGCAGTGGTGGAACGCAGCACTGGAGCACCTTCAGCCCGTTGGTATCCTAAAGAAACACATCAAGGGGCTAATTGCTTAATTTAAAGTGATTTATTCCATTAGGTAACTCTTTACCACAGGCCTTCTGGAGATCTTCAAGTGCATTTTTCATTAGTGCTGCATAATGAAAGAATTGCAGACACAGGATGGAATTTGCCTTTTTTCCCCCCAGAGAGTTGTGCTGCCAGAAGCACATCCAGAGGTGGGCCAGGAGCCACCAGGGTGAAGGATCAGACCCTCTGCCAGGCAAGGGCCTTCCTCTTCGCCTAGTGGGAGGCTGAGGAGGTTCCTCCACTCCCAGCCATGCCCCAGCTCAGGGCTGACCTTGCAGCATGCTTGTGCTGGTGGCAGGAGTGCCCACCACAGGGCACCCACAGAGCTGGGACAACAACACGAGTGGGAGAGCCTGGGAGGTGAGGGTGAGGATGCAGGGGCAGGAGCAGTGCAGCTCCCGCATCACAGTGCTGCTGCTGCTGCTGCTGCTGCTCTGGGTACCGCAGCCGAGCCTGGCGGCCCCAACGCGGGGCAGAGGCAGAGTGAGGAGGACTCTCTTGAGTCGCTTCTTTCCCTCAGCCAGGCACAAACCTCGGCCGCTCCCCGGGCTCCGCAGAGCCGAGAAGGCAAAGGGCTGAGCTCCCCCTCATGGCTCCGCGGCAGCGGTGCGGATCCTGCATGCTGCAGCCCGGGATGCGCCGGTCCCGGGATGCTGCTGCTCCCGGGGCGCTCCAGCCCCCCCGGGACGCTGTGAGCACTCGGCGGTCCCAGACCATCCTGCCCCATAAGCATTCTTGTGCGCCCCTCACCCCGCAGCTGCCGGGAGCAGAGGGTGGCACTGGAGCGGTGTCAGAGCCACGAGGCAGCTGGATTGATTTCTTTATTTCGGTGGGGTGGATCATTTTTTTTTCCCCCTCCTTCCACATCACCCTGGGCAGAGCTCTCTGCCAAAGTCAGCCTCAGCTGCTTGGCAGCACCGGCCCTTCCCGGTGTCAGTGGGGAGCTAATTTGCCAGGTGTCAGGAAAAACACCCAGCCTCCTACCTTCAGCCACCAGCTGCCTTCAAGAGCGCGCCTCGTCCCTGTCCCTGTCCCCGGCTCCTTGTCAGTTATTCTGGGAAGAGCTGCCCAGCTACACCTCTGGGTGATGTTAGCAGCAGCAGAGTGAATTGGAGCCGGGCATCCCACCTGAAAAACAAAAGCAACCCAGAAGCCAGCAGCCCAGCAACCTGTGGCTCTGGCTTTGGCAGTGAAGCAAAGAGGAGGAGCGGGCAGGTGCTCCGCCGAGAGCCTCACGCATGCACGGAGCCGAACGGAGCTCCTCGCCTGCCAGGTGCAGCGCTGGGAGGCACCGGAGGGACTGGTGCTGAGCCCGACCCCCGGAGTCTCTCCTTCATTCTCAGCCCCGGGGTTGTTTCCGTGAGCTAATTAAGGAAATGGAGCGATCCCGTCACAAGGGCAGGAGCAGGGAGGGATGGAGCCCCAGGGCAGCACAGGTACAGCCACCCGAGGCAGAACATTCCTGCTCCAAGCAGGAGCTTCCCAGGCAGCCTCCCTTGGCCGAGGAAAGAGCCAGGATGCTCCCTGGCATCTCAAGAAAGGAGCAACCTCCCCGCGTCCCCTTGGCCTCCCTCATTCATCACTGTCACTTCTGGAGAGGGTTTTTATTTTAACCATCAATTTATTTCCAATTTGATTAATCTCAGGCTGGAGCATCTCACACAAGCTGGCCGGAGACGCCGGGGCTGTGGATAGGCTGCTTGATAGAAGCTCCCATCAAAGCACCTCGGGCAGGAGAGCCGAGCGGTAAACATCCCCCCGCCGCCGCCGCCGCCTCCTCCGCCTCCTCCTCCTCCCCGCCACGGCCACCACCGGGCCCTTTGAGCGGGTTAGATTTATGCACTGGCCTCCCAGATCGCCCTGTGTCACCTTGGGAAGGCAGGCAGAGCTTTCAGGACCAATTTGCAGGGAGATAAGGCGGAGGGGGTGGTGGGGAGGGGTCAGGCGCGGGGAGCTGTTCCAGCACCGCCTCGCCCTACCCTTGCGGGTAAGGTCATGTCGCAGCCGTAGATGTTCTCTGCAACAACAATTACTCCAGATAAGAAAAAATCTACCTGGATAAAGGGACAGCTAAGCAGCAGCCTGCGAGCCCCCGAACCGCTCAAGGAATCCATATCGATCTGAACAAGATATCAAATGTAAAAGAAAGGCTTCTGCTAGCTCCACGGGCTGCTCCAGCCCCTGCAGCCTGGCACCAGATCAGCAGGCAGAGAGCTGGCAGCCCCTAGCTCCTCTCCACTGCCCCATCAAAGGCAGAAGCTGCTTTCTCAGCTCCTGCTCCCGAGAAGCTCCTCCTGATTCCCATCCCTCCATAAGCCCCTACGTGGGGTAAGAGAAAGAGCTGCTGCTGAGCACCACTCCCCCCCATGGGGCTCTCCACGTGTGGGAGACTCCAGCCCAGGGCTGTTTGGAGCAGCCCCAGGCTCAGTGTCTCTGCTCAGATGCAACCCAGCACCCTTTGGGGACAGGATGGGGTCCAGGCTCTCCATGTGCTGAGCGCCTTCAAAACCCCAGCTCAGCCCAACCTGTCCTGCTTCGTGCAGCTGCAGTCCCCTGCAGCAGACACATCCTACAGCAGTGACACTTTTAACCCTCCCTGCTGGAGAGAGGAGCTCCAGCCCTGGCAGGTTCCCCACAGCCTCTGCCCCAGCTGTGTGCAACCCCTGCAGAAAGTTTCTCCTTCATCCCTCACCCTCCAGTGCTGTAAATCACCCAAGCTGTTCTCCCTCTCTCTGCCCCTTCCCCACCTCCTGATGTATTTAAGGAGCTTTGGTGACCTTTCACCTCCCTGCTGGCTGCCTGCCTTGCACCACAAACACCAAGAGATGGCTGAAGAGCTTTGCCTGCTCTCAGCTGCTCTCCCCTCCACACCGGGGGAACAGCAGGCTGTCATTTCCTCCCACCCCGAGGCAGGCAGCAGGACTCCCCACAGGGAACGCAGAGGTGTGAAGAGCTGGGCTGGCCTCCTGCCCCTCACCATCCACACACAAGCACCAGCAGCAGGGAGAGGAAGCTCAGGGCTCAGCAGCCGCTGCCAATGCACGGTCAGAGAGCATCAGGCTCGGCAGAGCAGAGCTGCTCTCAGCAGGCAGCCCCTCGGGAGGCCGAGACCCCCCACTCACCCCCGAGCTGAGATGTCTCCCAGAAGTGTGAGCACACCACCAGCCCTGACTCTTTGCCAGGGGATGCTCTACTGCTCCCTGCAGACGCTCTGAGCCCTGCTCAAGGTGTGAAGTTTTTCCATCCATTCTGGGGTCAGCACCCCCAGGGGTTCCTGCTGGTTGGGGAGGGGTCAGTCACCACCTTCACACTCCCAGGGATGAGTTCACAGCATGGATCTCACTCCCAGCACAGCTCCTTGGGTTCCCACTATGGATTCCACCTCCCAGACCCACACCGCAGCCACCCTAAACCCAAACCCAAAAGCAGCAGCTGGGACTGTGCCAGCCCTGCCCTGGGGCTGGGAGGAGGAGGGTGGTGCTGAGGAGCAGAGGTGGATGCCCTGCACAGAGCCTGCCAGGCAGCCCCTGAGTTATGCCTCTGAACTACAGACTGCTCCCAGCTCCTGCATCGATCTGGCAGGGGAGTTGGTTTATGCTAAACAAACACTGCTTGATTATTAAAAGCATATTTATGGAGGCTTAGCAGCTCTGGTAGCAGAGACGTGGCTGCAGGCACTGCCAGCAAGGAGAGTGCTCCTCTGCCCAAGTGGCAGCTCCAAGGGGCTGGTGCCAGGGAAGAGCTCATGTCCCTCTGGAGCAGTCCAAGGAGCCACTCGCAGTGACCTCTGGCTTGAGCCAGTGCAGAGTGCCCTGCTCTGAGGGAAGAACTTCAGATCTTCCAGTCCAGCCATGACCTAACATCCCCCTGCACACAGCTGTCAGACCGTGTGCCTAAGCCTTGCAAAGCCCTCTGGGGATGGTGACTCCACCACCTCCCCGGGCAGCCTGTTCCAGCCCCTGAAATGCAGCATCTTCTCCTTCCCAAGCGTTGTTTGCACCCAGCCAGGGAGAGTGTGACCCAGAGAGCCACTGAGCTGAGCAGCCAGCACCCTCGGAAGGGATGGGAGCAAGCACCACGCATCCAGCCAAGCCAGGAGCCACCTGTGTCTCCACCCTTGCAGCAGCAGGAGGGGGCTGGACGGTGCCGGGAGAGCTCCCTGCTGCCCCGTTCAAACCCAGCTTCCCTCCCCACCAGGCTCTGCCTTGTCCTGGGTCGAGTGACTGCAGGGAGGGGCTCTGGGCCCTCTGCAGGAAAGCTTCTCCCTCCCACTTGTGTTTTGGTGTTGCCATGGTGATTGCTGAGCGATCACTCCTGACGATCATTGCCCGGCGCTCCCAACCCCGAGCGCAGGCAAACCCTCCCCAGCCACCGGCTCCTTTGTCCCCACTGCCTGCCCCTCGCAGGGCACCGACTCCCAGGAGAGCTTTGGCCAGACTCCTGGCATTCCCCAGCCAAGCCTCCTGCACCCATGGCTTCATCACAGGGGCAGCCCCAGAGCGGTTCCATGCTGTTTGCCCAGCTCTGATCATAGAACCACAAAACTGGTTGGGAAAGGCCTCTGAGATCCTCCAGCCCAACAAGCAGCCCCCCATGGCCAGCAAACCACGGCCCCCAGTGCCATGGCCACACAGTTCTTGAACCCCTCCAGGGATGGGAACTCCACCACCTCCCTGGGCAGCCTGTGCCAGTCCCTGCAGCAAAGAGATTGTTCCTCATCTCCAACCTACCCCTCCCCTGGCACACTGTCATCACTGCCCCTCAAGCTGGGGGTCTGACTGGCAGCGCCCAGCTCTCCCAGCGTCCAGCAGGCGACACCCAGCCTGTCCCCCTGCCCCTCCAGCCAGCAGTGGCAGTGTGGGCTGTGGGCCCCCAGGCCGAGTACCCTCCCCCGACGCTGGAGCAGCTCTGCTGTCCCTCCCGGACAGAAGTCATTTGCAATGCACATTCCTGGCTGCGCTTTCATCTCGGTCCCGCTCGTATTTTGCCAGGATGTTTCTGTGTGTAATTTCACCCAGGAGGGAAGAGGCTTCTGCGATCCTGCTTTGCAGACTCCCTCTCCGCGGCGCGCCCGGCTCGCTCCGCGCTGCCTCCCTGCTCCCAGCCGGCTCGGCCGCAGCCGCCGCTCAATCTCTGAGCCAGCTCCCGGCCCCTTTGAAGTGCAGCCGCGGCTGCTTGCATCCCCTGACTTTTTGCTCCTTTTATCTTCTCTCCTATCTCACTTGTGGATATTCACAGCCGCAGATTGCATTTGCCTCCCCAAATTGCTCTCTCGGTCGGCAGCTCCTTCTCCCCCAGCTCCTTCTGACAGCTTCTGCAAACCTTCCCATTCCTGCTGGCTCCCTGCTGTGGTGGCACCGAGCCTGGATGCACCCCAGGGACCAGTCCCCCACCCTGATGCCATACCCAAGGGGAGGAGACCCAGGAGATGCCCCAGGACCGCTCACTGTGCCTTTGGCTTCTAGCAGTGCCCAGCAGGCTGCTTTCAGAGGGCACTGACAGGGTGCCCCAGCCAAAGAGCCTGGGGGGATCCAGCCCTGGTCACCAACATCAAAGGAAGATAATCCAGGCTCAGTGCTGCTTCTGGGGAAGCAGATGCTGCAGTGGATGCTTTCTGCCACCCATGTCCCCCCCCCTCGCACCCCCAGATCCCTTTCATCTGCACAGTGATGGGATTACATCTCCTGTGGGGACCCTGGGACAGTGCTGCCCCTGCCCACTGGATGCCATGCCATGGCAGCCCTGGGTGGGGAGGCCAGGAGGGAAGGTGATGCTCAGCTGTGGGACAGTCCCACAGAGGGACAGGCTGGGTGCTGCCACCTCCCACCCTGCTCCTCAAAGACCCAAGACCCCGTCCCACATCCCCCTGCACAGCACTTGGCTCTGCTGGCTCTGACTGCCCAGGGAAGCCATAGCAGCAACCAGCTCAACATCTCCATCCACTGAGCAAAGCTCCAGCAGACCCCCTTGCAGGGTGAGCAAAGGAAGAGAACACCATGAGAGCAGCATGCCCTGCCTGCACCCTTCCCACCCCTCCTTTGGCTGTGCCTCTGCCCCAGGCTCCACACAGCTGCAGGGGGAGGTTTTTCCCAAGCATCCTCCCCAAAAGCTGCCCCTTCCTGAGGAATATTCAGAAAGAGGAAGATGCAGAGGGAGATCTGCAGCCTGGTGCTGGCTGGAACCATGGGCAATGTGTTTGGATGCTTCACTGGATTAGCTGAAGCTCCTGACATGGCAGAGCCTGAGCCAAAAGCCTCCCTCGTGGATCTCTTGGCCTCCTTCACTAAGCACAGAGAGGCAGAGACAGCTTGGAGCTGCACTTTTCCCAGGCACGGGGTGGAAAGGGCCCTCAGCAGGTCCAGCCCTGGGCCAGGCAGCTCCTCCTCTCCACCTGCATGGTCGGCAGGGAGAGACATCCCCGTGACGGCAGGGAGGGCCCAGGGAGACCCAGAAGCTGCAGGCTCCTCCGTGCAGGGGGAGGGATTTATGGCCCTGGCCCCACTCCCCTCAGCACATCACTGGGGCTCCGAAGCTCCAGGGATTTACAGGAGGTCAGGGGGGGACACGGGTCAGGGGGGGACATTTGTAATCCCTAATAGTGCTGCACTAATTCCCCGCGGGCAGGAAGGGCTGTGGCAGGCGATGGGCTCCGGGATAAGCAGATTATCTTGTCCTGCCTGGCAGAGCAGCGCCGACCCCTGACTCGCTGAGCCCAAGATTAAGGCTGAATTAACCTCCGGGAGGGGGGCTTCGTGGCAGAGGATGGAGGCTGAAGGAGTTCCCCCAGCCCCTTCTCACCCAGCAAGGCTGATGGAGCTCTGACTCTGCACCCCCATGCCCTACAGCAAGTCCCCCCAGCCCCACTGTGCCTCCCAGGCTCCAAGGTGTTCAACTCAACAACCCAGGCAGGTCCATCATCACCTTTGTGATCCATCCAGCCCTGCCAAGAGCTCCCCACCCTCTTCCCAAGCCCCCCGACTCACCAAGGGGCTCTATTTGATGAGGCTCCTACCTCTGCCCACCTGTGGCTGGGCCGGAGGAGAACACTGGGCAGAAAAGCCCCCAGAGGCCTCTCAGCAGCGCGGAGCACGTCTGCTGGGGAGACAGATACTCATTTCTGCGAGCGAGCGACAGCCCCAGGCAGCCTTATCTGACCGCAGCGCTCTGCCGAGCAGCCTGCGAGCCGCTCCAGGGCAGCGGAGCCCCCGCGGCGCAGGGAGACGCCGGCAGACCTGTCCCGGTGTGCGGCCACAGGAGATCACCTCGGAGTACAAAGGCTGCCGGAGCAGAGAGTCACCCTGGAGACCGAAGCCGTGCCGAGACTGGCTGAGACCCCTGCCCCGTGAGGCGGACTGCTGGCTCCCGGCAGGGTGCTGCTCAGAGCGGGGACAGCCAGAGGGCAGGCAGGGACAGGGACAGGGAAGCATCTCCCCAGCGCGGCTGCTCCGGCAGCAGCCTCAGGCTTCTGAGCCTTGTGTGGTCTTCACGAAATCACTTCCCACCCCCAGCTGGAGGAAGGAACTCACACAGGTGGGTGGTGGTCTCTGGGTGCACTCCCACTGCCCCCTCCCCTTTGCCTTAAAGACAGAGGTTGCAGATCCCTCACCCAGCTCTGTGAACAGAGATGTTGCTCCTGGGCTGGTGGGCTCATGCTGGGCTCATGCTGAAGGGTGGGGGTCGGGAAGAAGGGGCCAAGCTAGGCCAGGCTCTTTGCAGTGTCCTGTGATAGGACGAGAGGCAATGACACAAAGTGGAACCCAGGAAGCTCTCAACATGGGGAAAAACTTCCTTGGTGTGAGGGTGGCAGAGGCCTGGAGCAGGCTGCCCAGAGAGGTGTGGAGTCTCCTGCTCTGGAGACTTTCAGGCCCCAGCTGGATGTGTTCTGTGTGCCCTGCCCTGGGTGCCCCTGCCCTGCCCGGGGGCTTGGACTCGATGATCTTCAGAGGTCCCTTCCAACCCCTCCCATCCTATGAGTCTCAGGTGTCACCATGTCCCCTGCCCCAGGAACTCTGCGTGGCACCTGGCACCACAGGGGACGCGGAGACCAAAGTGTCCCTGACAATCTGTGGGGCTTGTTGTGCCCCTGCGGAGCTGCTGGCAGTCGTGGGCCGTGGCGGTGCCGCTGCCACCTTCGCGGCGCCTCCGCAGAAGCCTCTCTGTATCTATAAACCCGCAGCCTGGCATCGCGGCCGCCTGGTAGGAAGCTGTTTGTCACCTGTGCTTTCATGATTACAGCGACTAAGGGGAGAAAGATGTCCTTTCAGATAAGCGCTGAAAGGGGGGAAAGCAGCTTTCAAAGGGGCTTTGTTCTCTTGAAGTGCTCCCGAGCCGCAGAGCTCACGGAGGAGGGGGAAGGAGGGAAGGTTTCCAAACAGAATGCATCCTCGTTTGCAAACTGCTCCGTGCTAGCAGCCTTCCATTAGGGAATTTGCCTCGGCTGATGGCTCTGGGACGTTGTATCACCCTCCACGTTCATAATCGCAGCCTAAATTGGGATGAATTCTCAAGGAAAAGGGTCTGAGCCAAACAGGTGTTTCCTCTCTCCCGCTGGAGCTCCAGCTCCACCCTCCCTACCAAAAGAATCCTCTGCTTGTGAGCGCTGATGTGTAAGGGTGGAAGACCCTGAAGCATCCTTCATGGCTGTGTTCTAAGGAGGGGGTGGAGGTCGAGGGCTGGTGGGGAGCCTGGGGCCTGTGGGACACTCATCCCCTCCCAACCCCCAGGGCTGGTTGGGATAGGATCATGGAATGGTTTGGGTTGGAAGGGACCTCAAGGATCATCCAGCTCCAACCTCCTGCCAGGGGCAGGGACACCTCCCGCCAGCCCAGGCTGCTCAGAGCCACATCCAGCCTGGTCCTGAGCACCTCCAGGCAGGGGGCAGACACAGCCTCCTTGGGCAACCTGTGCCAGTCTCTCACCACCCTCACTGGCAAAGGTTTCTTCCTCAGGATGCAGGAACCAGCTTCTGCCCTGGTAGTTTGGAGGCTCCAAACATCCTGGCAGCACTGGAAGGGGCACAAGGCTGGGTCTGGGGCTGCCCTTGGGGCTCACATCTCCCTCCCTACTGCGTGCCCCAAGCATGCCAGCCCCCCCGATGCCCAGGCACCGAGCTGCTGCTGTTATTTATTAAGCAGTCAGGGTGCTTCTTAATAGAACTTTCCTTAGGAGCATTAGGCACAGACAGTCACCAGCCCAGAACCTACAAGTAATTATGTTTAATTATTCTGCTGCTCTGTTTGGCATCAGACAGCTCCTGAGCACCCAGATTAAGGACTGGAGTCAATTGCAACAGGAGCTGTTGGGTTTTTTTTTTTCCCCTTGCCTTAACAGTTCCCCTCTGCTCTTAATTGCTTTTTGTGTTTCTCAGCCATCACTAAGAGCCAGCAAGAGAGACCTTGCTGCAGCCAGCCTGGGCTGAGGAGTCCTCCCCGCCCCGGAGTGGCCTCTCCCAGCCTGGGCTGAGGAGTCCTCCCCGCCCCGGAGTGGCCTCTCCCAGCCTGGGCATCACTGGCAGGAGGGGAAGGGTCAGAGCTTTCCCAGCACAAGAGGATGGGGCAGGAGAGCAGGGTGGGAGCCCGGGGGGAGGTGTGAGAGGCCAGGTGCATCACACCTTGGCTCTTTGCAGATCCCAGCAGAGGTTCACAGAGTGCATTGGGTTGGAAGGGATGCTCAAAAAGGTCATCTTGTCCTCCCCCCTGCAGGCAGCAGGGAGAGCTCCAGCCAGAGCAGGCTGCACAGGGACACAGCCAGGCTGAGCCTGAAGGGCTCCAGGGATGGAGCCTCAGCCACCTCCCTGGGCAGCCTGTGCCAGTGTCTCCCCAGCCTCCCTGTGCAGAGCTTCCTCCTGGTGCCCAACCTAACTCTGCCCTGCTCCAGCCTCAAACCCTTGCTCCTCGTCCTGCTGCTGCAAGCCCTTCCGAGCAGCCCTCCCCACAGTCCTCTCTTGCACCACCCCAAGCATGGCTTGGTGATGATTTATTTCCTCTTACAGAGCAATCTGAGCCCCCAGCCTCGGAGCAGGCACCCAGGTCCCTGTCTCTTGGCTCCCAGCCACCAAGGCTGCCCCCGCAGGCTCTGAGACTGGTGCTGAGCAGGGGCACACGGACAGCATCACCCCAGCACAGCCCCCTCTGTCCCCTGCCAAGGGCTCCCACACCTCCCCAGCTGCACCAGCCGGGAGCCTGGAGGAATCAGAGGGTTTGGGAAGGAAAACAGAGCTACAGAGACACAATGTTGAATGTAAATACCAGTTAAATATGCATCACCATATGCCTGCCTCCCCGGGCTGCTGGGAGCCGACTCAAGCCAGTGGGAAGATGCAGGAGCAAAGAGCTGGAAGCTCAGAAGAGCACACTGCTCTTCCCTGCCAGCCTGGCACCCCCAGCCTGGCACCCCCAGCCTGTGCCAGAGCCACCACTTGTTGAAATGAGCAGCTGAGGATCTGCTCCTGCTCTGCTCCCCAGTGAGGCTGCCCGGAGAGCTGGTGGAGTCTCCATCTCTGGAGACATCCAAATCCCACTTGGATGTGTCCCTGGGTGACCTGCCCTGGGTGATCCTGGATCCCAGAATGACCTCCAGAGGCCCCTTCCAGCCCCTCCCATTCTGTGATTCTGAGGGCAGCCCAACAGGACTGGGACAGAAACCTCTGCAGAGGAGAGGGGCAGCAGCAGCATGGCTGCACCCACCCAAAGCCGTGGATGCTGTCAGCCCAGGAGGGGCTGCCCCACAGAGCAGGGGTCTGCAGCACCCCCGGTGAGGGAGCCTCTGCCCGCAGGAAGGGATGCAGCAGTTCCCCTGCACTCCTCCTCTCCCTGGCTTTGCTCACCTGTGCCCAAGCACAAGAGGACTTTCAGGGGAGCTGGGGAGCAAGGAGCAGTCTGAGCATTCACCAATCCCTTCTGAGAAGTTAGAAAGGACAGAAAGAACCCAAACCAAACCCACTAAGCCCCAGACTCTCCCTCACCAGCTGCCCTGAACCACATCCCGTGGGTGCCTGCATCCTCCCAGCACAGCAGAGCCATCTGAGCCCCGCTGGAAGCCTTCCCCTGCCAAGGTCTGGGCAGCAGAAATGCCCTCTGCCTGCCGCAGCCTGTGCAGCTGGTGGAGCCCTCATGAGCCACGGCACAGGGAGGCACAGACACCCTCCCAGCTCCAGCGGCACCAGCAGGGCCCCAGCAGGTACAGCCCAGCCCCGGTAGGCAATTATCTGCCTGCTTGAGTCCCGGCGCCCCCTCGAGTGCTCTGCTTAATTGGAGACACATCAAACACGCGGCCCTGGAAGTTCAACAGGCACTGAGATGCCCTGCAGAAGGGCAGGGGCAGCTGGGCAGCGCTGGCATCACACGAGCTGGGGCTGGGGGGGGTCTGGCTGCCACAGAAGGGAGCTGCAGCCCTGGAGTCAGTGCCCATCAGCGAGGCTGTGAGGGCAAAGGGCTAATGAACAACCCCTTAATGCTATTTTAATGGGCATGTATCAGGTTTAAACAGGCACTGGGCAGATGGAAGGAGCATTTCAGCAGGTGTGGTGCTGCCAGAGCAGGCTCCTGCAGGGGGGCACAGCCCCAGCACACTCACCCAGGCTGCAGCAGGGGGCCCTGAGCTGTGGCTGTGGCAGTGCCATCTCTCTCCTGTTTTCCTCAGAGAGTTTTCCTTTTCCAGGCTCCTTCTCTCCAACCCTGCTGCTTGACAAGAGAGAGCAAAGAAATTCAGCAGAGAGGGGAGAAAAAAGGGAACTGCTGTCCCAGGCTGGCACTGCAGGGGCTGCAAAACTGCTGTGCTGCTTCTGGTGGTTCTCCCCCCTGGCTTCTGCTCAAGGATTCTCCAGAGGCACCTTCTCAGCTTCCCTGCCACTAAAACTCCCTTCCAGCTGATTTTATGTTACATCTGAAGTGTTAAGAGCACAGCAAGCACCACGAAAGCCACAGTGAAGGCCTCTGACTCAGCCACAGGTGTTTGGCACAGCCAGAATGAGAGGTTCCCCTTCCCCAGGGCAGCACCACCAGCGCTCAGCCCCTCTGCAAGGCCCTCAGGGCAGCAGCTGAGCTCCTCACATCCTGCCCCTGCTGCACAGGGATGCTCACAGGAGCTGGGATGGGCTCTGGGAGAGCTCAGCACCCCGAACTGGGCTGGGGGAAGGGTCACCAAAGGGTCACCAGAGCCATGTGAACTTGAAGCCCACAGCAAAGTTTCGCTGGTGCTGGTGCCCCAAGCGCAGGGCAGTGATGCTCTCCAGAGCAGCCAAGAGCCCAGAACCACCTCTCCAGCTCCACTGCAGCTCTCCAGCACTGCTCAGGTCCTCTTGGACACAAACATTGGGTTACCAAAAGACTCACTTCTTCCCCCAAAGCCTGCTGGGCAGGTGGCTGCACTGCAGGGATGCCTCCTGAGGTCCCCCCACCAAACACCCACATGGAGATTCCTTCCCCCAGGGGCCCCCCAAAGCTGCATGGACAGTGCAAATACTTCATCAGCTATGGGGCTGGGGGGGACCTGCAGGACCACAGGCTGCCAGCCACAGTAGGGACCTCTGCCACATGCTGTACCCCAGGGTGCCCACACTGCACTCCCTGCTCTGGTACCACTGCCCAGCACGGGGAAGCTGCACTCACATCTGTCAGGGTGGTGGGCACAGCCCCTGCATCCTTTGATGGGCACCCAAAGCCCTCCTCAGGAGGTGCCCACACCACAGAGCCTGGTGGCAGAGGACACCAAGCACACCAGCAAGGGAAGGAGGGGCCCAGGCTGGGTTTCTAGGCAGGGAACAAGGTGCTGCTGGCTGGAGAGCGCTGCAGCGTCTGACCTCGCTTTGTTCTGCTTCTCTTTGCACCTCGCTGCAGCTTTTGGCCACCCTCCAGCTTCTCCAACCATTTTCCACCTCTCCTTCCTGAGGTGGGCTGGGGGCAGCCAGGCAGCAGCGGCTCTGATGCAATAACCCTGGCGGGGAGCAGGGGGGAGAGCACCCAGCCCGGCCTGGGGGTGCCGGGGAGGGAGCGGCCGCGGGCCCCCTGCTGCCCGCGGGCGAGGGGGGCCGGTCCCGCCGGTCCCACCCCTCCAGCTCCTCCTCCCAGAGCTTTTGGCAGGGACACAGCCAACTCTAATTGCAATTTCCATTCTGGTGGCTGCGCTCTGCAGGCAAAAGAGGTTCTGTGTCTATAATGAGTCACTCCTGAATATCAATCTGTGCAGGAGAAAATGGAGACAATAGCTGCTTACATGCACAGTGAGTTAATTATGAGCATCTGCTATTAATCTTGCTATCAGACTGCTAATTGCTCCTTCTCCTCCACAAAGGCAAACCGGAGGTGAATTGGCTCCACCGCCCTTCCCCAGGCCCCCAACTCCTTTCCCATCGGGGGGCCTGGGCTCCTGGCTCTTCCCAGCCATGGGACACCCTCAGACCTGCTCATCACCTGCAGGAGCCACCAGCCCTGCCTGGGAGGAGGATGACCAAGCTGGCAGCCTGCCCCTGGCTGAAGGGACCTCTCCATCTCACTAAGCATGGTCCTTCCTCAGCAAGGTTTGGGGCAGGGGGTGGGAACAGCCCCAGAGGGTGTCAGAGCCCTTGGGAAGGTGCATGGAAGCTTCCCTAAGGCTGGAACCTTGGCAATGACCCTGTCAGGCAGGGCACAGGATGGAAACCATCTCAAAGTGCCAGAGCCCCTGGGAAGGGAGCTGGAAGCTCCCCTGAGGCCAGCACCTTGGCGAGGACCCTGTCAGGCAGGGCACAGGATGGAAACCATCTCAGAGTGCCAGAGCCCCTGGGAAGGGAGCTGGAAGCTCCCCTGAGGCCAGCACCTTGGCGAGGACCCTGTCAGGCAGCTGCTGCTGGAGACTGAAGCCTTTCAGAGGGGGCTGGCGTGCAGGAGAGCTGTTGAGCTGCACTCTCACAGGTGAGGACTTGACATCCTGCGTGTAATGAGGAAAGAAAATGCATCAGGAGCGTTTGGGGAAGATGACAGCAGATCAGAACCACCTCCTTCTCCCACAGATTTATTTTGTCAACCAGTCACTCAGGGAAGCGGGCAGAAGGCAGTGTCAGCAGCCAGGGCACTGGCAGGCTGAGCAGCGCCGGCCCTTTGATCCGGCGGGGGCTCAGCGATTGCTGCAGACAAACTGCTGCTGATTGCCCCACAGCAGAGCAGCTCCGCGCCGCAATTAGCTGCCCAGCAAGGCGAGAGCCGGGGGGGTGTCTCATTAAGGAGCTGCCTGGCTCCCCCAAAGCACAGACAGGCACTGAAGTCTGAAGCGATGGGGATCGGCAAACTGGGGCACCGACCCCCAGCTCCCGGCCCCAGGTGTCTGCTGGTTGGGCAGGGAGGCAGCCGAGGCTGCTTTTAGCCTTTAGGCTTTCCTCAGCTGAGCAAGGGGCTGGGGAAGCTCAAACAACAGCTCCTGGAGAGCGATGCCGAGGAGCTCATCAGCATGTGAAGAAAAAGCAGATTAAATCTGAGCCTGAATATTCACTGTAGGATGTAGGAAGTGTTTGCTTCGGTGTTCTGAAAAGCCTGAGAGGAAAACAAGCCCTGAACAGCTTCCTCCTCCTCCACGTCCCTGCTGCTGCCGGGTGGGTGCCCTTTGCTCCCAGCGCGGGGGTTTGGGCAGCAGGGAACAGCGCAGCCAGCCAGCCCCGGGATAAGAGGATTTCATGCTTCAGGCTGTGAGCTGATCTCCCCCTAAAGGTCAGGAAGCCTTTCCAATCCCTCTCCCGCCGGGACGCAGCCGTCCTGGCGCTCTGGCACCTGCGGCAGCGGGAGGCCAGGTCTGAGCCCAGGCTGTGCTCCTCGCAGGGACCCAGCTCTGCTGTTTTCCATCCAGCCCCCGGAGCCTGCTGCCTGGCACAGCTTGCAGAGCTCCTGTGACCTTTACAGGGGTGGACAAACTTGCCTGCTTGTTTGGTTTTAATTAGTTCCCTTTTGCCACCTGCCTGAAAGCAGAGTTTCTCGGTGCCTTTGGAAGACCACAGCCCCTCCTTCCCTCTTCCTGGCACACCCAGGACGCCCTCAGCAGCTCCTGCACATCCCTGCTGCCCCTTCCTGTCAGCAAGCACCGAGGGTCAATGAGTGTGTGGGGTCCTCATGCCCTCTCTAGCCAAGAGCCCTGAGACAGAATTATAGAGTGGTAGGGGCTGGAAGGGACCTCTGGAGATCAAGTCCAACCCCCTGCCAGGGCAGGATCACCTAGGGAAGGTCACAGTAGAATTTAAGGGGAAAAACTACTTTGGTGTGAGGCTGCTGGAGGCCTAGAGCAGGCTGCCCAGAGAGGTTGTGGAGTCGCCTGCTCTGGAGAGCTTCCAGCCCACCCACCCCCCGACCACTGTGACCCTGGGCAAGCTGCTGTGGGCACCCTGCTTGGACTGCATGATCTCCAGAGGTGTTTACTAACCTCACCGGGCCAGGTTCCTGCAACATCCAGGTGCTCACCCCCGCGGCAGCCGCACCAGCCCCAGCTCACAAGGTGCTCCTTCCTCGCCCACCGATGCAGACGCAGCGCTCCCCTCCCCGGCCGGCCAGCAGCCTCACACTCGCTGGGACGGGAGGGGGCTGGAGCCCCGGGTGCTGTCCAGGAGCTGCGGCAGGCAGCGGCGCCATCGATCGCGGCCGAGGCGAGCGGCCAGCGTAACCTGGCTTGCTCGGAGCGGCTGTAATTTGGAGATTATGCTTTAATGAGCAGATGATGAGGAGCCGTGGAGAGCCTGGGCTGGCCCAGCGGGAGCATAACTCTCCGTGGACATCGACCAGCCCCAGCCCCTCCGGCAGAAGGGCAGGGCCCGAGGAATGGGAAGCCCCAGGAGATGCTCAGCAGAGAGCTGGGACAGGGAGCACAGAAGCTCTGAGGGCAAAGGAAAAGGAAGAAGGGAAGGAAGGAGAGATTCCAGGCTGCGTCCCTGCCCCCTGTCCTGGTAGCAAGCAGGGCTCTGGTCCATCCTGGCTGCTCCTCTCTTCACTTCCCACCCAGGCCCCTGCAGGCAGCCTGGGAGAAGCAGCCCAGGGACCTTTTATTTTGTGTGTGTGTGTGTTGTTGGGGAGAAGGGAAAAAAACCTACCATCAATGTATTTACTTAAAGGGTTTCTCACCAGAAAACAGCCCCTGGAGACTCCCATTTTCCCGGAGTGAATCTCTCACCTAATCACCAAGTGCTGCTATTTACCCTGCCCGCTATCGAGGCAGGCAGCCCTGTCCCGCCCCCCTCTAACGTCTATTTACCAAAGCCATTTGCAAGTCTAAAATTTAATCAGGCAGGTTTCATCTTGGAGCCATTAACATTCAAATGGGACTCACTCCCCGAGCCGCAGGAGCGCTCCGCGCCGGGGGGGAGCCAGAAGCAGCCACTCCTGCACGGCTCGGCCACAAGGGAGCCCTCCACAGAGAGCCTGCAGCCAGGCTACGAGGGGTGGCAAGGGGTAAAACCACCACGAGAAGGATCCCAGCGCAAGGAAGATGTGGAGCAGGTTGGAGCAGGTCTGGAAGAGGCCACGAAGATGAGCAGAGGGCTGGAGAAGCTCCCCTGTGGGGACAGGCTGAGAGACTTGGGGTTGTACAGCCTGGAGAAGAGAAGGCTCCAGGGAGACCTCAGAGCAGCCTTCCAGTACCTGAAGAGGCTCCAGGAGAGCTGGGGAGGGACCTTTGACAAGGGCTGGGAGTGATAGGACAAAGGGCAATGATTTGAAGCTTGAGGAGGGCAGACTGAGACTGGAGATGAGGAAGAAATTCTTGCCAGGGAGGATGGGGAGACTTGGCACAGGCTGCCTGGGGAGGCTGTGGCTGTACCCTCCCTGGAGGTGTTCAGGGCCAGGCTGAATGAGGCCCTGAGCAGCCTGGGCTGGTAGGAGGTGTCCCTGTCCATGGCAGGGGGTTGGAACTGTGTGAGCTTTAAGTTCCCTTCCAACCTCAACCCATTCCATGATTCTATGACCCATTGTCCCCTGTGGCATCTCTGAGCCCCCTGCCTGTCACTGCTCACCCCACCCCACGCTGGCTTCCCAGCCCAGCTGCCAGCTCAGTGCCTCTCCAGCTGTCCCTAGCTCCTTGCTGCAGCCCTGGCAGCTCCTGAGCTCTGCTGGCTCCTGCCACAGGTGCCCCAGAGAGGCACCACCTGAGCAGATCTAATGAGGTATGCCAGGAAGCAGGCAGATAATTTACATCTGTCAGCAGCAGAGACAGGCAGAGGTGAGGGTAATGAAAGGAGCCCCGGTGATGCCTGACATCCTCCATAGATCAGCTGCAGCAGGCACTTCATCACAGCAGGGCTGGGCAGGGGACTGGCACCTCAGCATCCTGGGCTCCTCTTGGCACCCCAGAGCAGCCCAGCCAAACTCCTTCTCTCCTGGAGGGACTCAGGGCTTAGCAAAATGATGCCTGGTGTTGGAGAAAAAACGTTGAGCCAGCCTGGAGCTCTTTGTCCTTACTGCCTGCCCTGGGGAGGGAAGCCCCCAGCATGAGGGCCCTGCAGAGCATTGCTCGGTGCCCAGCTGGGCTGCTGCACCCACCAGGGCTGTCTGCAGGGCAGGTGCCTCCGTGCCAACCCCTCTGAAATGCCCCAGCAGTAGGTGAGGCTCTCCTGGCCGCGGTGAAGCTGCTGTGTTGTGCTCAGCACTAGCTGGACGTGAGTCCAGCCCCAGCCTCTGTCCGTCCTGCAGCAGCCTGGCTGCCTTACAGGGCTCTTTAATCTGCCTGCTGTGAAATACTGCTGCCTGCTGTCATCAGCTATCTCCTGCTCCCCCCGAGGTCAAGTGCAGCCCTGCCATCCATCCCCAGGAGCAGGGCAGCTCATAAAGCAAGCTTGATGAGCATTAGCTAATGAATCCCTCCCGGGAGGCTGCCCAGTGAGGTGCCTGGGCACAGCTCTGCCTATCCCCCCTGGGGGCATCCCCGTGCTGGCTGGGCAGGGGGATTCCAAAGCAATGGAGCTTTAGGGTGGATGGGGGGAGGTGTCCCTGCTTTAGTCATCTACCCCTGGTTGGGGTCCCTCATGCAGGAGCTTTTGGCAGGGGTGGGGTATGGGGGGGTGTGGTGATCCTGTGTCGCCCCAGCATCGATTTGGGTTGGAAAGGACCTGCAGGATGCTCTGGCAGAGAACCTTTGCTGGGCTTTATCAGGAGCAGATGAAAAAGGAAGGGCTGAGCGTGGGAGAAGGAGGGAAAGAGAGAGACATTATGTGTCTGGCTGTGAGAGCCCTGCTCTGCCTGCGACTCCAATAAATAAATAAAGGCAGAAACATTCCCCTGGGTCCCTCTGACATATCTAATTGATATCACCAGGGATCTTCCATGAAGCAAACAGGAATCTAATCTATTGCCTCGTACAGCCAAATGGAAGCAGCAGGGTGGCTGCCACCGAGCCTCCAGCTCCTGACAGGGACGCTCCTAATGGAAGTGGAAACCGATTACGGGCAGCCTGATATCCAAATAACAAACAGGGCCTGCAGGGCCTGCCCGGCCCTGTGCCGGCGTGGGAGGCAGCCCCCACGAGTGCCCACCGCCTGTACCCTGCCAACTGAGCACCCTGCCCACCGAAACCCTGCTCCTGCTCCGGGATGCAAGCGCGGCAGTGCCCGTGCCCCTGTGTGCCTGCACACACCAGCGTGCCCGGGAGGACGTCAGCTCCATGCCCCATCCCCACCCCACTCGTGCTGGGGTGATTCAAGGAGAGATCACACCAAGGGGCAGGGAGGAGCTGCTGGGACCCCGGGGCTGGCAGCGGCACCACATGGCACCGACGTGAGCCGACAGGGCTGCGGGAGGCTGGCACTCGTCTGGCACGCTGTCCGGGGATGCAACACGTGCCACACAGGAGCTGTGCTGCTGCGGAGATGCCCTCAGCCACATCAGCTCCCACCTCCCACCTTCCTTGTTTAATTAACTCCCTCCCGAGGTAGGTAATGGAGCTCTGGAGCTCTTAAACAAAGATTTAATCAGCCCAGGCTCGGCGCTGGCAGCAGCTCGCTCCCTCTGCTAGATTGGTGTGAAATCCGGGGCAGGGCTGGCCCCTGACAGCATCCTCACTGTTAATAGCTTCCAGCATCCCACGAGCCCTGCATAGTCCGGCGCCGAGTCCCCTGGACCCTCTCCTCAGGCATCCAGGAGCTGCCCGGGTCACTGATTGTTAGCCTCATGCAAATGCAGGCCGCGGGGAGCTGGCAGCTCCAGTGCATTATCCTGCAGGATGGATAAACTCCGATCCCCGGCTCCCAGCGCCTCGCCGGCACCGGGGGAGGGCTCCCGGTTCATCCTGATTGGTTTCTGTGCTGTGGAGGGGAGGGGAAGCAGGCAGAGCTGCTTCCATCACGAGGCCCTGGCAGAACGCGGGCGCCGCACGGTGCCCCTGCACCCCCCAAAGGGCAGCACTCCTGACCTCCATCATCGGCTTGGCAGCAAAGAAACCATCAGCGATGGGCACCGAGGGACCGCCTGACGAGTTGCCGCTGCCACCCGCACGGCAGCCACGCGGCCCTGCCAACCCCTGACCCTTGCACCCAGCCACCCCTCGCCGAGCACCAGCCGGCCCCGCTGCGTGCCAGCCGTGCCACGCCGGCTGCCAACCCACACGAATGGCACGGAGCCACTGCCGGCTCCGCGAGCCACCTCCTTTGGTGTCAGACAAACGAGACAGTGATCCATGGGCAGGAAGCAGACATCCCGAGGCACCCCCGGCCCCTCTCCCACCCCCAGCCCGCCCTGCCCCCGCCGGCACCCGCAGCCAATTGCGGCTAGATTGGCTCCCGGGAAATGGCAATCGCTGTGCAGAATGCCAGCTTAATAAGTGCAGCTCCCAGCCAGGGGTGAGAAGCAGCAGCTGAAGCGCTGGCGTGGATGTCAAGTTACAAATGAGACATCCAACTGCTTCATTTATTAGAGGGAATCAATTCGACTTTTCATATTCACCAGGAGTTGCAGGCAGGAAGGACCCCATCAGCAGCCGGCACTCAGCCCTGCGCTCCGGCTCCGTGCGCCGCTCGGGGGCGGGGGGGGAGGGAGGCAGGCAGGGAGAAATGTCCTCCTGCAGAGCACGCCGGCAAAACACCCCTGCTGGGCGGCCAGGCTGGCCGGGGGGGCCACCAGGAGCGGGATGAGGAGAGTCTATTGGGAGCAGTGCTGCTCAATATCTTCATCAATGACACAGAGACATCAGAGGGCTCTGCAGCCCCTCTCCTGTGAATCCAGGCTGGGAGAGTTGGGGCTGTGCAGCCTGGAGGGGAGAAGACTGCAGGGAGAGCTCAGACCTGCAGCTCAGTGTCTGAAGGGGAGCTGCAGGCAGGCTGGGGAGGGACTGCTCAGCAGGGCTGGGGGTGGCAGGAGCAGGAGCAAGGCTTTGAGGCTGGAGCAGGGCAGAGTTAGGTTGGGCACCAGGAGGAAGCTCTGCACAGGGAAGCTGGGGAGACACTGGCACAGGCTGCCCAGGGAGGTGGCTGAGGCTCCATCCCTGGAGCCCTTCAGGCTCAGCTCCCTGGTTTCCCAGCCCTGCTCTCAGGGGGCAGGAGCAGGGAGAGCTTTTCCCTCCACCATCCTACCCAGGGATGCTTTTCCCCCCAACATACCTGCACCTCAGCAAGCACTGAGGGGATGCTCACAGCCCTCTTGCTCCCTGGCCACCTCCTGATGCCCCACACCAGCACTGTCTCCACCCTTCTCCGGGGTTCCCCAAAGGAACCAGCCCCTGGAACAAACCACACAGCCACATTTAAGTGTTTGGTAATTAACAAATTCATCAAACCTGCATTGCCAATTAAGGGAAGGTAGCAGTGTTGGGCTCCTCACAGGGTGCCTCTCCCCCTCCCCAGCAGACTGATGGTGTTTGCCACCAGATGTGCTGCATGGGCAGGGGAAGGGCTCCAGCAGCAGCAGCCCCTCAGCCTTGGTCGTTCAGCCCAGTGCCAGGCACTCTGGAAACGTTCCACAGAGACATCTGTGGGCAAAACACCCCGTGGAGACCCCAGCCCCAGCCAGCACAGTGATATGGAAGCATCAGGAGTATCACAAGGGACAAAGCCAGGGCTTGGGGGCTGCCAGTCTGGGGGCCAGGAGCGTGGCCCCATTGCTGCTGCCACCGAGGCTGTGCCAAGAGGCACCGGTAAAGGTCACACTGCTGGAGAGCATCACTGTCTCTCCTAGCACATGGGCTATTAAGATGCTGTCAGATCCTCTCCCAGGCACTTGTAACATGAAAGGGGACAGGAAAACATGGAGTGAAATTAATCCTGATGACAAAGATAACAACAAGAGCAGGAAGTGCTGCCAAATGAATCCGCTGCAATTACAGCAGCAGCACCGACAGCCCAGGGCTCTTCCCCCGGGGCTGTGGGCACCAGAACCAGCCCAGGGCTGCTGCAGAGGCTGCTGGGCACGCTGGGGGGGTCAGCACAAAACACTGGTGGGACCAGCCCTGCCAGCTGGCAGAAGATCCTCCTCGTGGGTTCTTGTGAAGAAAGAGGGCTCAGGAGGGAAGATGCAGCACGACATCGGCACAAGAGCTGCGCTTGTGTCCAGCTCCCACCCCTCAGAGCCTCCTCCTCCAGCCACCAAGGCACATCCTGGCCCCCAACCCTGCTGAGCCTGGGCTGTGGCCTGGTCCAGAGGCAGTGCAGGGCTTTGGCTGTTGGCTTCCCAAAGGTCAGCAGTGCTGGGCCATGAGCTTGTCCTGGTGACCTGGCACAATGCAGGTGCCTGTCCCTCCAGTGCCACCTCCCAAAGCATTAACTGGTAGCACTGGGCAATCTTTCACCTCCTCTTGATCCCTTCAAACGCTCATTAACCTTTGCAGCCAGAGCTTGGCCAGTGTTTCATGGCCAACTCTTTGCCTGCTGTGCTCAGCCCTTCCTTGGCTGTGCTGCCCTCAGGTAGGTTTGAGCTCAGTGATCCACCCAGGTGAATCCACTGCAGGCTGCTCAGAACCGTTTGCTTCCCTCCTGTGCTCCCCTGCTGCACCTCACGAAGAGCCCTGGAGCTGGCACCTCCAGAGGAGCAGCTGCAGCTCACCTTGCTGCTTGGAAAGGTGGCCAGAGCCCTCTGCCCCATGCCACACTCATGTGCCCAGGCTGTGCCTGCCCACTCCTTCTGGGCAGGAATAAGCTCACACAGCTCCCTGGAGCACAGAAAGGAGTTGGCACTGCTGCTGCTGAAGGCACTGAGGCTTGCCCAGGTGTCTGCCTGCTGATGCCAAGGAGGGACCAGCAGCAACCCATGGAGGGAGGCAGGACCCCAAAGAGGAGGGCTGGCATCACCACCTGAGCTGCAGAGCCACCTGAGCGCTGAGCTGCCTGGCCCTCTACCTGCTCAGCACCTCCTGGCAGCTTCTGCCACCTTTGATGTCCCATCCAGGGCCACAGCAGGCAGCCAGTGGGGTCTCTGGGCCCTTCCTGCTGGTGCCACGCTGGCACTTGTCAGCGGCAGGCAGTGGCGACACTGTTATTACACAGGGCCTCACAGCCCATTCAAGGCACTGGAAGATGAATTATGTTTCATTTATATCAAAGAAGCAATCTCAGAGCCCATTTGTGATCAAATTTGCTGTCAGAGAAACTTTGCTTTATCTCATTACATCTGATATCTCTTGGCTTCTTGTCCTTGAGACTATTAAAGTTTAATGTCAAATTCGAGATGAAATGGAATCGTTGCTGGATCATCTCATCAGGACCCAGCACACCCCAGCCACCCCCCTGCCAGCACAGCACTCTGGGGCAGCTGGGGAGGAGGAGGAGGAGGGGAGGAAGCTTCCTCCCCATGCACTGGAACGGGGCCAAGCCTGGCACCGTGAGGGCTCTGGGTGCCTGCTCCGTGCCAGGCTGAGCAGCTCTGCCACCCAGAGTGGGCAGAGCGTCCTCCAGCAGCCCTGAGGAGCTCTACCCTTGTGAGCTGAGCGGGGCTAAGGGAACTGGCAATGAGCTGGCACAGCCCCTGACCTGCCCTGCTGCTGCTCCTCGTGCCCAGCTGCTCTGGGGCTGCCCAAGCTTCCTGCCCAGGCAATCCCAGTCCTGACACCAAGGTGTTACACTTGGGGAGACCAAACCGGGCCCACAGCATGGTGAGGAGTCTGAACTTCAGAGCCAGGGTGGAAATCAGAGCCCTTGGAGCTGGGAGGATCCTCTGCAGCTCGTTGAGTCCTTCCACAGCCCTGCTCCCTGCACACACTGGTGAGAAAGCAGCTCCCTGCTGAACTCTGAACACAACCAGCTTGTCATGAAATCAAGGCAAAGCAGCGCTGGGGCAGAGCAGGGCTGCTGGAGGCATCCTAACAGCACGAGTTGAACTCACACAGACGTCAAACAGACACAGCCATCCATACCCTGCCCCAGCACCTCCCACCCCCCTCCATCGGGGCTGGGACAAAGCCTGCACTTCGCTCCTGGCCAGGCTTCAGACGTGTCGGTGTCTCTCCTCTCTCTGCCAATACACCAGGATCCAACCCCACACAACGCAGACCTCGACCAACCAATCAGCCCAGAGATCGATCCCCAGGGTCCCCAGCAATTCCCCTTGCCAAAGCCTCATTTCTCCCACACTGAACCCCTGGGCTGGGCTTTGCTGGGCTCCCAGCAGGGCTTCCTGCAGCTCCCTCCTGCAGCCTTCCAAATAGCTATGCAGAAGAGGCTGCTGCCTCTGGGTTAAAGTTAGTCCTGGACTGGCTCACCAAAGCATTCAGAGCATGGCTGCCTCCTCCCGGGAGGTGTTCGAGGCCAGGCCTTGAGCAGCCGGGGCTGGTGGGAGTGGTCCCTGCCCACGGCAGGGGGTTGGAGCTGGATGAGCTTTAAGGTCCCTTCCAACCCAACCCATTCTGTCAGTCTCTGATGCTGGTGGACAGTCTGCACCTCTCTGCAGGGGGCAAACACAGGAGCAGCAAGGAGCTGCCTCCATCTCCCCCAGCGCCCTGCAGCCCCTGGCACAGGGCAGAGAAAGCAGCCAGGGGAAAAGGCTCAGAGAAGAGCCAACATTTCCCTGGGAAATCAGCTCCTGAGCAGGAGTCATTACCCATGGCAGGAGAAAAAAAGGACAAAAACCTGCCAGAAACTTTCCAGCAGAGTCTGTAGCACAATCCTGGCAGTGTCAGAGCCCTCTGCAGAGGGGGAGAAGCTGGAGCCACATCAGGGTGAGCTCTCCAGATACCCTCTGCCTTGCAGGTGCCCAACCTTCCGCTCTCTGGCTGGGAATTTCAAAGCCGCCTCGGGACAGAGAAGCACAATTCCTGCCTCATTGCAAAAGTCTCAAGGAGTTCAGTCTCTCCAGACTAACAAAGGGAAGGTGACGAGGTGACCTGATCAAAGCCCTTAAATACCTACACAGAGAACAAAAGAAGTTGATAATAGAGAAGCTCTGCAGCCTAACAACAAAGGCGGCAAAGCCGCGGCTGCAAGCCAGGCAGTGGAGCAGGCTCCAGGCTGCTGGGCAGGGCAAGGAAACACGGGCAAGCTGGCACAGGAGCCTGGGCACCTGGAATGGCAGAAGCCCAGCTGGGTGTTTGGGTGGGAAATTCCCCTGCTGAAGGCCAGGGAGGTTGTGCCACCCCCAGGCAGAGCAGCGGCTGCCCGGCCGGGGAGCCCGCAGAGGATAACCCTCCCGGGCAAGGGGAGCAGGCAGACCCCATGCTCAATAAACCTGCACCCCTCTGCCCACAGAGCTTCAAAGGGTGATGGGAACCACATCAAAAGCCAGGCCAGCCCGAGGGGCCCTGTGGCTGGAAGCCACCCCAGCCCCTGGGGCAGTGAATGAGCCCAGACAGCCCCAGGAGCGCCTCAGCCCTCCCCCAGCCTCTCTGCAGAGCCTCCCGCAGAGATCAGTCGCTGTGATGCAAACTCTCCGCCACACATTCCTCAGGTGATGACAGGAGGCAGAGGAGCAGCCCAGGATGGGAAGCCACCACCAGCGAGCTTCAGCCAGCACTTTGCCCAGCCCATGGGTCCCTGGAGCAGCCTGGGCTGCGTGCTCATGGATGTGCCTTCAGCCACCGCGAGTGGTAGCAAATCCACTGCAGTCCTGAGTGAGGCTTTGCTGCTGGAGAGCAGCCTGTGAGCAGAGCAAGCACAGCCTGGCTCCTCTCGGTCGGTGATTTGAGAGAGAGAGGCATAGGAGACCCAGCCCATGGGAGGCAACTGCCCCAGGGGCTCCTGACAGCAGCAGCAGCACAGCAGCACTTTGGGCTGGGAAAGCTCTGCCCACCAGCTCTGCTCTCCACACCCTTCACCAGCTTCACTGCCCCTCCCTGGACACACTCCAGCCCCTCGGTGTCCTCTACCACAGCATCTTTTACCAGCCACATCCTACAGACACCCAAGACACAGCCCAGTGCCACCGGGCCACACACAGACCAAGCCGTGGGCTGCTGGGGCCACCCCACCTCCATCCCCCCTGGGATTATGGCAGGAGCTGGCACCCAGGGCGAGAGCTGCCGGGGATCAGCTCAAACTCCTTTCTTCAGAGCCCCAAGCAGCTTTTCCAGCCCGGGCTAAAGCTCCAGCATCAATAGCTGCTAAACACATCATCAGCCACACTTAAAGGAATCAACAGCAGCCTTCATTAGGGCGCCCAGGCAGGGGCCAGGACTCTGCTTTTGTGCTGCTCTGGGGTTTAATGGGTTAGTTCTGGCTCTTTCAAAACGAATGAAGTCCCAGCCCCGAGCCCCCGGCTCCATTGTCAGTTATTGCTGGCAGTTTATCAGCATTAACTGATTAGGCTCAGGATGATGGATTCCCCTGCCCGCCAGTGGCGAGCGGCGCCGGCGCAGCAGCCCTCCCTCCCCTGCCTCTTCCCTGTCACCCAGCGGTAATTGGTGCCTCTAATTCCCCCCCTCCAACCCCAACCTCCAGCAGCAGCTTTTGTTTTCCTTTCCCCTCGCAATCAGCGCCGAGAAGTAACAATAATACAATAAAATTCAAATGAGAGGGGAGCTCGGCCCCGGCAGCATTTAATTGATGATCATTACCCTCGGGAATCCAAACTCTTTTAATTCCATTGTGTCTCGCAGAGATGAGCTATGGAATTACAGCCTCCCCATCCCCCCCTCCCCTCCCCACACCCAGCTCCTTCCTGCCCCTGGAGGACCGGCAGGGCGCTGGGAAGCCTGCCCGGGGCTGTCCCTGGAACACCTCACCCCCGCTGGGCCACAGAGGGGGCAGAAGAAGGGGTGGGGGGCAGCTGGTTCCCAGCAGTACCTGGCGTTTGTGGCTCCTCACAGCAGCCTTTCCCCTCCCCGAGCTGGCTGTGCTGGGATGCATCCAGCTGCCAGGCACCACCCTGGGCAAGGAGCAGCCCCAGGATGCCCAGGGTGTGCTCCAGCCTCAGCACCCCAGAGGTGGCTCTGGAGCAGGAATGGCAGACACTGGAGCCCACTCTTGCAGGACACCTGCCCAAGGCTTTCAAGAGGCTGCCACAGAGGGAGATCTGGAGGATGGAGGTCATGATCTGAGCACAGTGCCCCAAGAGGACCACACAGCCACACTGCAGAGCCACAGCCCCCCAGGGCTGAGCCATCCTCACACAGCTCCCCACCACCAGCTGCCCCCAGCCAGACCTGAGCTCCATCAGCCCACTGGGAAGCTTTAAGGGAGCAGCATCCTCAGGGCTCTGGCAAAGGTTCCCCACAACAAACTCCTCCTTCTTTTACTCTCTGTGAGGCCTTTTGGTGGTGCCTCACTGCTAGAGTGGGGAGAGGTTTAAAGACCTGGCAGTGCCAGGCACAGCCTCGCCTCTCTCCCCCACACCACCTGGACCAACATCTGAGGGACCTGGCAGCAAAACCTCTGCTGGAACCCAGCACAAAGTCTTCTCCTGCACCTTCCAGCAGGGTCCAGCACAGAGCTGCCCTCTGGCTGTTTGGGCTTGTGGTCTTTTTCGGGGCAGAAGAGGAAAATGAAGCCTTCTGCAAGACATCACTGGAAGAAAAATCCCCAGGGCCACCCCCAGTGCCTGGCAAAATAAATAAGTGAGAGGTGATAAATTTGGGCTGTCTGCAGCAGACAGCCCAGCATCGCTTATCAGCCCCGATGTGACCAGATAGCTGCTGCAGACACAGGACCAGGCTCCGGGTAATAAATGAGAGCAATAAAGCCAAAGTGCCTCCTCTGAGCTATAATTAAGCAGCTCAGAGCTGGCAGGAGCCCTTCCCCCTCCAAAGGAACCTCTGGGGAGGGGGCAGAGGGGAGCTGGAGCCCCTCGCTCCCTGCCCCACCTCATTGCAGGGGATGCTGCTGCACAGATGTTAACTCTGGAGCCATTCCCACCTGCAAAGGCTGCTCCTGTGCCACCCAGGACCTCAGCAAAGAGCAGGAGGGGGCCCAGGGCTGCCCACCTCCCTGGCACCCTCTCCACCCACAGCAGTTTGTCCTCAGAGGGGAGGCTGCCTCACACCATCCCCACCAGCAGCAAAGGTCTCTCTCTCCTAAGACAAAAAGGAGCTCAGGCTTGGCCCTCCTGTGGCTCTTCTGCCAGGGGAGCAGGGATGAGGACCTGCTTCCAGAGCTGGACCTGCCAGGAGCTCTGCTCTGCAGCATCCTGCATCTGTTTCCATGGGGACAGAGAGGCAGCAACTGGGAGGCCTGATCCTGCTCTCACCTCCAGAAATGCCAGCCAGGAACCACTGCCTGGCACAGGAAAGGCTGAACCTGGACAGGAGCCCCCAGCAGGACCCAGGCTGCTGTCCTGGCACAGTCCCCTTCGGGCTGCCAGCAGGAGCAGCCCCACACCCAAGGGCTCACCCTTGGGCCACCACCAGCTTTCCTGCACAGAGCCTTCTCCTGCCTGCTGTCCATCCTCAGGGACAGCCAAAGCCACCTCCTGCACCTCCCAAGGGGCTCTCAGGCCTGGCATCAGCAGGCACAGACTCAGGTGACGAAGAGGTCATCCCACAGCTTGCTGAGGCCTGGCAGGCAGGGCAGGGAATGCAAAGCCCTCTGCAAAGAGGAGATGGTGGCCCAGCAGCCAGGGCTGGGCTGGGCACTGCCAGGGCTGAGGGCAACACCATGGTTTCCAGAGCCCCTTCCTGGGACTCTCTGATCAAAGAGAACTTTTCACCTGGGACAAAGATTTCATAGTCAGTTATTTCTTCCTTTCAATTAGGGAGCATCCATTTCTGTCCCACCCTCCACCAGGCTTGATCCCCTCTCCCCACCACCCCTGCCTGCTCCATCACCAACCCTGGGGTGGGAAACCACTGCCAGGAAGAGCTCTGAAGCACCAACCCCATTAAGATTGATTCCTCCTGCCTCTGGTTTTGACAAGTCCAAAGCAAACACCCAGGGCCAGGGGGGAGATTTGGTAATAATTACCATCTTTAATTACTGCTAAAACATCAATTGCTCTTGTTCAATTAGTATCAGAGATGCAGGCATGGCAAGTTTTGTAGCACAAAATAAGCTGAAAATTGATTTCTGGGCACTTAAAGCAGCTCCAAAGTCACTAACGTGGTAAGGGGGAGCTGGCAGGAGGGGCTCAGCAGCAGGGGAGGGCAGGGGAGGGCAGGGGAGGGCAGGGGAGGGCAGGGGAGGGCAGGGGAGGGGAGGGCAGGGCAGGGCAGGGGGGGCACACTGGTGCAGGTGCCACCAGTGGAGGCAGATAACTTGAGTGCTTCCATCTGCTACGTGGAGGAGGAGGAGCCACTCCTCAGGAGGAAGTGGTTAATGAGGACAGAGGCAATTAGGGACAGGAGCAGCAGCGGCACAGGGCTGGGCAAAGTCTCCCCAGAGGCTGCTGCGACCCAGAACTCAGCACCCCCCAAACCTCCCCCTCTGCAAACCCTTGGGACAGCGGCAGGCAGAGGGCTGGGAGGATGCAGGGAGCAGCTGCCTGCCTGCTTGGCCTCTTTCCTTCTCTCTTTCCCCTGCTCCTCCTGCAGAGCTTCACCTCCCACCTGCAGCTCCAGAGGAGCAGCTCCAGAGGAGCAGCACAGAGAGGCAGACACCCAGCTGGAGCTGAGGCACCTCCTGCACCAGCCTTGGTCCCACACAACACAGCCCCTGGAAGCCTCTCACAGCAGCCATCCTCTGCCTTTGCTGGGCTCTGGGGAACTTTCTCAGCGCCTCAGCAGCCTCTCAAAGCGGTGACCCTGCCCCCGGGGCGACACAGACCCAGGCAGGGCCGGGGGGGGACACAGGATCTGTCTGTTGGGAGTCATCAGCTGCTCCCTGCCACCGAGCTGCGGCCATAAACTCGAGCTTCCTTCCTTCCCTCCTCTCCCTGCCCCACCAGCTCTGCCTCCAGCCAGCTCCCATTTATCTCCTGGTGCTATGCAAATATTTTGTTAGATTCCAATGCAATCTGTCCAGAGCCATTACCCAGGGCATTGCCTCAGCATCAGCAGGGAGCCTGCAGTGCCCACCAGGCTCTCACTCATCACACCCTGAGCCAAAGGAGGCTGAGCAGCCCCCACCCCACTGCCACCCAGCGTGAAGGTGGCAGGGGCTCCTCAGAGGGGGGCAGGCACTGCCATGCAGCTGCTCTGCTGGGGTGAAACATGGGCAGGAGGTGGCTGCTGTCCCCACACAGCCATGCCCAGGCTCCTGCAGCTGCTCCCTCGGGCCTGGTGCATGACCTGGCAGGAGGATGGTTGGGCTGGGCAAGGAGGGCCATGGAAAGGACCCCTGGGGGCACAGGGAATGGGGGAGGGCATTGAGAGCCCCTCCAGTTTGGCTCCTTTGGCCAGGGGCTCACACACTGCCACTCTGCCCTGCAGCAGGAAATCAGGCCTTTGGCAGGCAGCTTTGTGGGCACTGATTGATGGATTGATTGATTGATTGATTGATTACAGTCCCTCTGTGCCCTGGCAAAGCTCTGTCACCTCCCTTGTTCCCCACAGCCCCCAGCAGTGCTGGGTGAGCTCTAACTCCAGAAACATTCATGGTGCAGGACTGCTCCTGGTGCCCAACCTGTATCCTGCTCTGCTCCCCTTCCAAACCACCACCCCGCAGCCCCAGGGGGCTTGGGGCCTGCCCCTTGTCCCTCAGGAGCTGTGGTGCTCAGCCAGCAGGCTCTCAGTGAGGGGGGCTGGGGAGGGGGGGATCCATGTTTTAGTTGGCAGCTGCCACCTGATGACAAATTGCTGCTTCCTTTCTCCCCCCCCAGGAGCCCAGCAGCTCCCAGCCTGGGAGGAGCACTCCAGGCACAGCAGCCAGGGGGAGAGACCCCTGGATAAATAAACTGCCTTTGATTTGCAGCAGGCCCTGCTGTGGCACCTCAGCTCTGCTCTGCCCTGCCCTCCCCTTGTTCTTGCCAAAGGACAAAATGTGTCACCCCTCCCCAGCCCCTCCCCAGCCCCTCCCCAGCCCCTCTGCTCAGCTCTGAACCTGGCTTCACAGATTTGGGGTTTTTTAAAGCCCTTTTATACTCTCAATTGGTATTCTGCAAGCTCAGAGCCTTCCCCCAGGAGCCAGGATGTTTGTCTTCAAAACCTTTGCCTTTTTTCCCTCCTTGCCCCCCCCCTCCCCCCAGCACACTCTTTAAAGGCACAAATTCCCCTGGCAGGGATGGATGTGCTGCAGGCATGCCCCCTGCCCAGCTGTGTGGCACCTCCCCTGGCACTGACACCCCCACCCTGCACCCCTCATGCCAGGGGGGGCCCAGACTCCAGCCTCAGCTCTGCCCAGCCAGAGCCTGCCCCCAGCTCCCCCCCGCCCACACTGGCACCAAATTAAACAGCTGCAACTCCCTTGCTGTTTGCCCCTGGAGAGCATCCCGGGGCTGACCTCATCTCCACTCCTGCCCCCCCGGGATGAACACTCAGCTGCTGCCCGGGCAAGCGATTTGCAGCAGGGAGCAGACAGGCAGAGCTCGGCAGGAGCGGAGCTGAGCCCAGCCCCTGCCTCTGCCCCAGGTCTTACCTGGCATGGGCACAGCACCGCGGCCAGCCCTGCCGCGGGCTGGGGAGGAGCCTGCCCTGGAGCAGGGGAGGCTTAGGCTGGGCACCAGGAGGAAGCTCTGCACAGGGAGGCTGGGGAGACACTGGCACAGGCTGCCCAGGGAGGTGGCTGAGGCTCCATCCCTGGAGCCCTTCAGGCTCAGCCTGGCTGTGTCCCTGCGCAGCCTGCCCTGGCTGGAGCTCTCCCTGCTGCCTGCAGAGGCTTGGACAAGAGCCTGGCTGCATCCTCCTGACAGCCACCCCGCAGCTGTTTGTAGACACTGATAAGGTCTCCTCTCAGCCTTCTCTTCTCCAGACCAAACAGATCTCCCCTGCCAGCTCCAACAGAGCCTCCTCAGGGCTGCGAGCCTGGGTGGCTCAGCAGTGGTCCTTGAAAGGGCACCTGGGTGGTGACACCAAACCGAACTGCCCCATGGAGAGGCTGGGCTGCAGCCAGCAGGCAGCGAGCGGCCACGCAGCTGCCGGCAGAGCCCCGGGCGCTTCCCTTGGGAAGGTCCCCAGGCACCTCCGGAGTCCTGGGCACTCTGAGCTGTGGCTTTTGCTGTGAGTGTTTCCTTTCAGCCCTTAATGCCAGCTCTATCCCCTCGGCAGCTCTCCCCTCGGAAAGGTTCCCGCGGCTTAGGCTGTATCAAACAGCTCATTGATTAGTTTGCTATATGTTGAAGGAACAAAAGTGGTGGAGCTTTAGCAGAAATCCTTTGAGCAAGCAAGACACAGCCGTGGCTCGTGGCGAGGGCAGAGCGAATCAGGCTGCTCCCTCTCCCCTCCCAGCGCCGCTCCCCTGCTCCTGCTCTGCAGAGGAAATTGATTGTTGGATGTTGGTTAATCAAAGGCAGGAGCGGCTCCGGCTCCCTGCCCTCCCTCTGCATCCCGCAGCCAGCCTCTCACCGGCTCTAATCCAGGCACCCACGAGGGGTCCCACTGCCCTGCCAGACCCTCCCTGCTCTGCTCCTCCATGCCTGGACCGCCAGCATCCCCTCTGCTGTGGGGCTGGGGGCTGCAGGACCAGCTCCCACCCGGGACTCGCTGCCCACTGCAGCCAGCTGCAGGCGATGCCAGGGACGAGCCCCAGCCCTGCCAGCTCAGGGTGGAAAGGGGATTCACACACGGGGCCACCTGTGAGGGGTAGTGGATGGACCCATGGTGGGTGGGAGCTGCTGGACAGCATCATGCAGCTTCCACATCCCTGCATGGGTGATGGAGATGAGGAGGGAGAGGGTGGGTGCATGAAGGGGTGCCCTAGCCCCAGGGAAAGAGGCCAGGCGGGCTCTGGTGGGCCAGAACATGCCAGCCAAGGGCTTCCTGCTTTGCTTGCTCCTCCTTTTCCCCGGCTCAGAGGGAGGAGATGTTCTCAAGCCAAGTGCCCCACCTGCCAAGCAAGGCTGAGCTGTCCTACCCCAGCCCTGCCACCAGGACATGGTGGTGCCCCGGGAGCACCCTGGAGCAGCAGCCTGAGAGCCACCAGGGCTGAGACAAAACCCTCAGCACTTAACCCAAACTCACTGCCTCGCTCCTTCCCCTCCCTGCCAGCCACTGCATATGGGGGGGGTGCGGGGTGTGGAATCTGCAAGCTGCTTGGAGGTTTGATGTTAAAATCTGCAGGGTAAGGAGGAGGAGGAGGAGGAGGAGGAGGCTTGGTGCCCATGAATATTCCGTAGGAGGAGATGGATTAGCGGCTGAGATGTATCAGAGGGGATTTGCAAGGGAATTATTGATGGTGCTAACAAGTAAGCACTCATTTAGCTCATATTATACACTATACAAACAAGGCGTCGGGCTCGGGAAGTTAAGGGAGTGATGCCACTCTAAATTAAATTCATCAGCGCCTTAATTAAGATCTATATTTGGCTCTTAATTAAGGGGAGTGGAGCCGAGGGTGAGATGCTGCGCGGGGGAGCGATCCGGCGCAGCCAGGGGCGCTGGGAGGGCGCTGAGCAGGTTGGGGACCTGCTGCTCCTGAGGGAGTTTGGGAGGAGAAGCTCACCTGGCGGCGGTGGGACCGGCAATGCAGCCAGGGCCGCGGCTCCCTCCTCCTGCCTGCCCTGCTCCCTCCTCAGCGGCAGCTGCAGGGTGGCTTTGATCCCAGCAATCAAGCCCCTGCCTGGTGGGAGAGTTGGTGCTGAGCTGCTCTGGGCTGACTGAGCCGAGATAATTGCACTGCCTGCAGCTTTCCTGGGACATCGGGATAAATATTGATGTGCAGCTGTCCCCCTGCTCAGCTACCTGGGTGGAGAGCTCCTTGCTGGCTCCAGGCTTGCCTGGCATTGCTGGGGGGGCTGGAGGTGGGGCTGAGGGGCACTGCTACCTGCCGGTGCCCTCCTGCTGCAAGGAATGAAGCCCAAGCTCCCTCTTGAGCACCAGCCCAGGGGCTCTGCGCTCACTGAGCCACCTCTGAAGCAGCAGAGGGGGCCGTGGGACCCTGCCTGGTGTGACAAAGTGTCACCAGGATGCTTTGCAGGGCCACCTGCACTCAGGATGCTGTGGGAGACTCCAGTTGGCATCCCTGGAGCTGGCAGCAGGACAAGGGGCAGCTGCAGCAGGGAGCCCCCGGCTCAGGGCCATCTGAGCCAAGTGGGGAGCCCCAGAGGTGCAGGCAAACAAGCTAATCAAATTACCCATTCCTGAGCAGCCTTTATGAGCTGTGTGCAGGCTTTAATCTTAATTAGAAATCTCAGCAGCTCCTGCTGGCTCTGCAATCAGCATCGGGAGGTGCTGACCCCCACCCTGCTAACCTTGAGAGGCTGCAGCTGCCCTGTGGGGAGGGAGCCGTGGAGAGAGCCAGCAGAGCCACGCTCCTCGGGGCAGGGAAGCCTGAGGGGATGGAGCCTGAGAGCAGAGGCAGAGTGATGGTGAGAATCAGAGAATCACTGAGGCTGGAAGAGACCTCAGAGATCATTGAGCCAACCACCAGCCCAGCACCAGCACAGCCACCAAACCATGGCCCCAGGTGCCAGGGCCAGACCTGTCTTGAATGCCTCCACCTGGTGACTCCACCACCTCCCTGGGCAGCCTGTTCCAATCCCTGACCACTCTTGCAGCAAAGACATTATTCCTGATCTCCAGCCTAGGCCTTCTCTGGCCCCTAAAGGTCTCCCTCACTTGGCTCAAGAGGATCCCCAGTTGAAGGCAAGAATGACTTCCTTGTGCTCCCTGCAAGGACAGGTGGCTGGGAGCTGCTGCAGGCTCAGCAGGCACTGCCAGCTCTGGGGGGAGGGTTTTGGCAATGCAGGACAAGCAGAAGGCTGTGGTGGGACCTGGCACAGGAGAAGCCCTCAGCAGCACTGGGATGAAGCAGCAAGCAGCATCCCCATCCCCAGGGACAGACCTCCCACCCTCACCTGCCTGGCACAGAGGAGTTCCTGCTGGAGGAAAGCAGACACCAGAGCAACCAAGAGGCTGTGCTGGCAGGGAATCAGTGGTGGGGGCTGGCAGTGCCCAGCAAACATCACAGGCTGTCCACAGGCCCTCTGCAAACTCTGTGTGTCCCTGGAGCCCCCCCCCGGGCAGTGCTCACAGCCCCTGCAAACAGAGCAGTTTGCTTAGCACCGCTTCCAGCTGGACCAGGAGGACTTGGAGAGGGATGGGCAAACAGCTCATGGCAGTGACACCAGCTGGGCCAAACCCCTGCACCCCTGCAGCAGTGGGGCCATGGTGGCTGCCAGGCCTGGGGGAGCAGGGAAAGCAGATCCCCCCCTGCCACCACCAGCCCGGGGGCTTGTTTCCACTTGAGCTTTAGCTTGTTACAATCATCACTTGTGTGCTTTGGATGCCTTCCAGGGCTTGCTGCTCTGCCCCTCTCCACCCAGAGCTGCACACTTCCCAGCCCACCCCTTGTGCAGAATGTGTATCCATCCATCCATCCATCCACCCATCCATCCATCCACCCATCCATCCATCCACCCATCCATCCATCCATCCATCCATCCACCCTTCCACCCATCCACCCTTCCACCCATCCACCCATCCATCCATCCATCCATCCATCCATCCACCCTTCCATTCATCCATCCACCTATCCAGCCAGCCAGCCAGCCATCTACCCTTCCATCCATCCACCCATCCATCCATCCATCCATCCACCCATCTACCCTTCCACCCATCCATCCATCCATCCACCCATCCATCCATCCACCCATCCATCCATCCATCCACCCATCCATCCATCCATCCACCCATCCATCCATCCACCCATCCATCCATCCATCCATCCACCCATCCATCCATCCACCCATCTACCCTTCCACCCATCCATCCATCCATCCATCCATCCATCCATCCATCCATCCACCCTTCCATCCATCCATCCATCCATCCATCCATCCACCCATCCATCCATCCATCCACCCTTCCACCCATCCACCCTTCCACCCATCCACCCTTCCATCCATCCATCCATCCATCCATCCATCCACCCTTCCATTCATCCATCCACCTATCCAGCCAGCCAGCCAGCCATCTACCCTTCCATCCATCCACCCATCCATCCATCCACCCATCTACCCTTCCACCCATCCATCCATCCACCCATCCATCCATCCACCCATCTACCCTTCCACCCATCCATCCATCCATCCATCCACCCATCCATCCATCCATCCATCTACCCTTCCACCCATCCATCCATCCACCCATCCATCCATCCACCCATCTACCCTTCCACCCATCCATCCATCCATCCATCCATCCATCCATCCATCCATCCATCCACCCATCTACCCTTCCACCCATCCATCCATCCATCCATCCATCCATCCATCCATCCATTCATCCACCCATCTACCCTTCCATCCATCCATCCATCCATCCATCCACCCATCCATCCATCCACCCATCTACCCTTCCACCCATCCATCCATCCATCCATCCATCCATCCATCCACCCTTCCATCCATCCATCCATCCATCCATTCATCCACCCATCTACCCTTCCATCCATCCACCCATCCATCCATCCACCCACCCACCCATCCATCCTTCCCTACCTCCCTCCATCCATCCAAATGCTTGAGGCCAATCACAAGCAAGCCCCAGGCTGCTCTGGACTCCCTGCCCCGAGGAAGCCTCCTCACCTGCCTGTGCTTCGGCAGTGGCTGCCTCCCAAAGCAGTGTGACCAGAGCAGGCCTCAGCTCCCAGCTCCCAGCTCTCTCCAGAGGCAGTGGGGCTCATTTCTTGGCCTCTTTCCTTCTGGTCATGATAAAAATAAATAAATAAGGGGGGTGGGGGGAGAAGGATCCCTGTGAGCATGAGTAATGGCCCAGGAATGAGCAACCCAAGATAAAACTGAATAATAACATGTCAAAAACTACACGATGTGGGTTTTTATTCCCCAGTGGAGTTTCCTTCCTGCTAATCCATCACTGTAGAAGATGCAAGATTACTGCTTTCAGAAAAAACTCCGGGAGATAAATGTGAGTAAATTAGGCTTTATTATATTATTTAGGACGCTGGAACCTCAGGCAGCCCTTTATTAAATTATTTATGCCCTTGGCAGAGGCTGAGGCTGGGGCTGGGGCTGGGCAGCAGCCCTCCCCGGGAGCGGCCCCCTGCGCCGGCTGGCCGCGGCGCCGGGCGAGGCAGGGAGGGCAGGGCCGGCAGCCTGGCCTCAGCCAGCGCCTCCTGGCGGCCTGGATGGGTCCGCAGGGCATCCGCCGCCCTGCTCTGCGGCCCCCAAGGGGCATCAGCGAGGGGTGGCAGCCCCCCAGGGAGCTCCCCAGCTGCCGCTCAAGACGCCGCGCAGCCAAGCCCCGAGCCTCTGCCCTCCCCGCTCGGCACGGAACTGAGCTGGGGGGCACGTTGCTGTAAATGGCACTGAAATTACAGCCCCATCAATAAGGAGAGGCTTGGCCCCCTGAGGGGTGGCTGGCAGGAGCCTGCTGTCCTGCTGCAGGACAAATGTGCCCTGGATTTAAACCCCCTGGCACAGCAGCTCCGGCTGTGCGGCTTCGCTCCCGGTGCATGGCAAAGCCTGGCACAGAGGTCAAGGCTGCCAGGAGAGGAGGGGTGAGGAGGGGTGAGGAGGGGTGAGCAGAGTGGGTAGGGGAAGGTGAAGCTTGCCCTCCAGGTCAGCTCTGACATCGCTCTTCACAGATTCATAGAATGGGTTGGGTTGGAAGGGACCTTGAAGCCCATCCAGTGCCAACCCCTGCCATGGGCAGGGACACCTCCCACCAGCCCAGGCTGCTCAGGGCCTCACCCAGCCTGGCCCTGAACACCCCCAGGGAGGAGGCAGCCACAGCCTCCCTGGGCAGCCTGTGCCAGGGGCTCCCCACCCTCACTGGCAAGGATTTCTTCCTCCTCTCCAGTCTCGGTCTGCCTTCCTTCTGCTCCTCACCCAGGCACAGTGCATTGCTCCAGCCAGGAGCACCCTGTGGGGCAGGGCAGGGTGGCAGCACCTGGGCAGCCCATGGAGGGGCAGCCAGGCTCCATCTCACCCTGGGCATCCATCACCTGTGCCATTGCCAGCTGGCTTCCAGAGCCCACTGCCGGTGCTGCCAGGGATGCCGGGCACAGCCCAGCTCGCTGCTGGGAGCGAGGCTGAGCGGAGCTGGCAGAGAGGGATGGAGAAATCCCGCCCTGGCGAGGCTGCACCGGAGCCCCCCACGACCCCCCGGCTCCACCTGCGCCGCCGTTCCCTGGGCAGGGCGGCGGCCACCTGGACCTCCAGCACCCAGCACCAGCCCTGCCACCTCCGAGGACGGCTTCTGCTGCCAGCCCTGCCTCGCAGCCCCCCGCCAGCACGGCGAGCAGAGCCGAGGGCCGCGCCGAGAGCAGCCTGCCGCCGGGCTCCGCAGGCGCCGCATCCCTGCTCGTTAGCCGGGGCCGGTTAACGAGAGCCGAGCTGACAGCGCAGGATTACCGGCGCCCGGCGAGCCGCCCTGATTGTGTTTACTGCAAACCGGGGCCGCTTTACTTGTCGGTGCGCATCATTAATCTTCTGCTACAATCCCTTCCCCATCTGCTCCCACTTTTTAATGAACTGCCACTTGCCACACTCAATAACATCAGCGCCGCCCGAGGATCGCGGCCAGGGGGGCAGCGCCGGGCAGGGCGGGGAGGGGAGGGGGCAGCCTTGCCTCGGGAGGGTGCAGATCGTGCACGGACGGAGCGGGTTGGGTTGGAAGGGACCTTGAAGATAGTCCAGTCCCAACCCCCTGCCATGGGCAGGGACACCCAGAGCAGGTTGCTCGAGGACTCCTCCCTGCAGGGAGGGAGCATCCACAGCCTCCCTGGGCAGCCTGTTCCAGGGTCTCTCCACCTTCACTGCAAGGAATTTCTTCCTAATCTCCGCTCTTAATCTCCCCTTTTCCGTCTTAAATCCATCCCCTCTCCTGCCCCTGCTCACAACATCCCTCCCTGAGACCCTGCAGCCACTCACTCAGCACTGCCCCAGGCCCACTCCGTGCCAGCCTTGCAAGGCCAAAGAGCAGCCCAGGTCTGGTCCCAGCCATGCTGCTCCACACAACCATTTCCAGCCTGTGAATTCCACAGGCAGCACCGGGGCTGTGCTATTCCAGCTTGCTGGCAGCTCTGGGGACTCATCCCATATCAGGCTATTACCTTCTGATTACTTTCCTTGGCAGCCAACCCGTTTGGAGCTGGCAAATAAACAATAGGGAAGAGCATGATGGGGGAGCTGAGCTCTCAAATTACACTTTTCAATCATTTGTCAAACCAAAATACAGCTCCAAAGGCTGCCTCTGGGCTGGGCTGGGCTGGGGGCTTTGCTTTGCACGCTGAGTTTGGGTGGAGCACAGAGACTTTGTCTCCATTTCTCCAGAACACAGCCCAGCAGGCAGGGAGTGCCCAAAAGGAAAGCCTCCTGCCCATGAACCACGCTGGGATGGGGAAGGAGCCAGGGACCCAGCCAGGCACCACCTGCACTGGGGAGCCACAGAATGGCAGGGGCTGGCAGGGACCACTGCAGACCAAGTCCAACCCCCTGGCAAGGCAGGGGCACTTGGAGCAGGCTGCACAGGATGTGCTCATCCAGGAGGCCTTGGAATGCCTGCAGGGATGGAGACCTCCCTGGGCAGCCTCCTCCAGGGCTCCCTCACCCTTAAATTAAAGAAGTTCCTCCTCATGCTCAGGAGGAACTTCTGCTGTTCACTTTTGTACCCCTTGTCCAGTCACTGGCACCACTGGCCCCATCCTCCTGACCCCAACCCTTGAAGTATTGATCAGCATTGATCAGATCCCCCCCTCAGGCTGCTCCTCTCCAGACTAAGCAGCCCCAGGGCTCAGCCTTTCCTCAGCTCAGAGCTGTTCCAGGCCCCTCAGCATCTCTGCAGCCCTGGACTGGGCACAGGACTCCAGATGTGGCCTCAGCAGGTAGCATCTCAACATACCTGCAGGGCCATCCCCACGCCAGGCGATGGGCAGGGCTGGCACAGGGCACAGAGCCACCCTCCTGCGCTGCTCCTCAGGCATCTGCTGCCTTGGTGCTGCTGCTGCTCAGCATCTCCTGCTAATGTGGACCTAATGTAGAAATCCATACACACTCCAGAGTCGTTTGGCATTAATTAAGCACCTCCATTATATAACTGGGATTGCTTTGTGTTTATTGCTCTCTGCAATTAGCAGAGGAGCTCTGCTCTGCAGCCACACTGCTGCCCTGAGCTGGGGGATGCAAAGGCAGCCCCCAAGCCCTGCCCCTCCCCACAGCCCCCTCTCACCCCCAAGTCCCAAGGTGTTCGGGGGGGGCAGGGAGGTGCTGCCTCGGCCCCAGCACCCCCCTCAGAGATGTCTCAGTGCTGTTTGAGCTCCCAAGCCCTCTGCCCACACGTCAGGCAAGGGGGAAGAAGAGAAATGGCTGCTTAAAGTTCACAACCCATCACTCCAGCTCGCAGGAGCACAAGCAAAAATGGCAAAGCAGTAGGGGGAAAATCCATTTCTTTCGAGATGATCTCTCCCTGGAACATGTCCTGTTGATTTGCAGTCAGGGAGAGGCAAGTGTTTGTCTGAGATAGGGGAATCAGATCTGTCTAAACTCTGCTCTACTCCAAGCTCCCCCCCTCCACCCCCACCCCCATTCAGCAGAGCTTTCAGAACAAGATCAGCTTGAGAGAGGAATCTCTCCTGTTCCAAGCCCTTTCCTTCATGCAGGTGTGCCCCGAGGAGCAGCCCTTCTGCCAGGGCTGCTGGGAGGGATGGAACCAGCACTGCCCCTGGGAGCCGAGGCAGGGCAGGGCTCTTCCCGGCTCAGGGTGTTTGGGGCTGGATGCCGAACCCCCAGAGGCACTCAAACCACGCTGGAAGCCGTGGTGACCTGCTGTGCTCCCAGGCTGGGCACCCAGGAGCCCGCAAAGAGCCTTCATTTGTTTCTAAAGGGAGAAAAGAACCTTGCAGCAGGGCTCCTCCTGCTCCGGCAGCTCCCCAGGGACCAGCCCAGCTGCACGCAGCCCTGCCCAGCGCCTCACCGCCGGGAGAAGAGGACTGCAGCACCCACCACAGCCTCCCCACCCTGCTGCCAGGCTGCTCCCAGACCCACATCTCAGCCGTGGGTGCGGGACAGGCCGTGGGGCCGCAGCAGGCCGGCGCGGGGTGGCGGTGCCAGGTGCCCGGTGCCAGGCGCCCGCTGCCACTTCGGGGCAGTCCTTACCCAGAGGCTCTTCGGAGCAGCAGCTACCTGCAGCGGGCAGGGCGAGCGGCTGCGGCTGGGACGCGGCCCCAGCGCTGGTGCAGCACTGCCACCTCCTGTCCACGCTGCCATGGGGACGGCCCGGGGCTCGCCCACGCTGCCAACCCACACAGCACCCCTTGGCCAGGGCATCCCCGGGCAGGGCTGCGCCCCCAGCTCCCTCCTGCCCACTCGGGGTTTGCTGCCCCGGCCCCCAGCCCAGGGGCATCCCGGGTCTGGATCCCTCCAGTGCAGGGGGCTGGGGGCTCCCCAGGACCATCAGTGCTGCTCCCCATGGGGAGCTGCTGCTCTCAGCAGGCAGAGGAAGGGGAAGAGCAGCACAGCTCTCCATCAGCAAAGCAAAGCAGAGGAAAATAAACTCTTTGTCAGAAGCCAGAGAAAAACCTCTGCAGACTGTGACCTATAAACATCTGCTCACGTTCCCCTCCAGTTACTGCAGAGAGAGAAGCCAGAGATATCTCAGGCTCCTCACACATCTGGGAAGGGAGCTGGCCTCGGTTTGCTTTTTTTGCCCCACACCACAATCACTTTCCAGGCTGAAAGGCCCCAGGGAAAGGGTCAGAGCTTTCCATCTCCCTGTTGTTATCCCCAGGTAAGGTCCCTAAATCCCTGCCTTGAAGTGGGATAGGTCTGACAGCTGCCTGGAGCCCCTTTCCAGCCCCTCATGGAAGCACCTCTCAGCAAGGGGGAGAGGCATACACACACCTCAGGGCTCAGGGGAGCAGCCTGGGGTCTCCCCAAGACCCACCAGACCCGGGGTGGTCAGCCTTGAGCTCTAGGGAGGTCACCCAGCAAAAGGCAACACCAAGGCCTGCCCCAGCTCAGCCAGGAGGGAGGGATGCTCTGCAAGAGGAGCATGCAGCCAGCCCCCACACAAGGAACAAAACCTAAGGAGTGAGCACTGCCAGGAATCCCCCTGGGAGCTCCGGGAAGCAGAGGGAAGCACTTTGTGTCACCTTGGAGACGGAGCCAAGGAGCCTCAAGTGGAGGAAACACAGTGCCAGGAGCCCTGGGGATGGTGGTGACAGTGAGGAGGGGTGTGGGCCCCTTCCCAAAGCAGCCCCTGGGCAGAGGGCCCAGGAATGGAGCCCGTGGAAGGGCTGGAGCAGCACAAAGTGGTCCTGCAGAGAAGCCTTTCGGTGGAGAGGCAGCAGGAGGGGTAGGCAGATGAGATGGCAGAGGAAGGCAGAAGCAAGGTGGGAGAATAAAGGGAGCAAAGCAGAAAGGAGATGCAGGAGAGAAGCAGAAAGATCAGATATGAAAGACAGAGAGCAGGGATGAAAGCTGGGAAGGGGCTGCACCAGCGCTGCAGCCACCACAGCCACAACTGTCTCGTTAGGAGCTGCCTCTGTTCTGACAGCTCCCAGCCCTCATCCCAACCAGAGCAATCCCTGCCTGACATCCCTCACAGCCTGGGCTGGCTCCTGGTTGTGCTTTCCACCCACCCCATCCTGCTCCTTCTTTGCTCTTCCTGTCTGGCACAACCCCTGTGCACCATCCTCCAGCTTCTGATGGATGCTGCTCCCAGGCAGCACCACAGCAAGCCTGAGAAGGGATGGAGCTAGCAAAGGCCTGCTCAGAGCTCCCCATGGCTCCTGGGGGAGCTCCTAGGAGAGCTCCTGGGGGAGCTCCTGGCTCCCCTGGGCTCCCCTGGGGCAGGGATTATTTCCAAGGATGCTTAAAAGGCAGAAGTGGTTCAGAGCTGGAGCATCACAGGTGCTAACAGTGCCCTTGCCAGCTGGGACTGCTCAGGGCTGTGAGCTGAGGCAGGGCTATTTCCACCCTCCCAGCAGGACAGAGCAGGGAGAAGATACCAAGGCAGGGGCAGGAGAGAGCTCTGGCAACCAGGTCCAGGTGTGGTGCCCTGCCCAGCACCAGGAGTGGGTTTGGGGGTAGCCACAGGTCCCCTCCCCAGCTCTGGAGGGAGATGAGCCCAGGGTGACTTCCCCACCAGCCCAACCACACCAGGGACAAGGTAGGGCATCAAACAGCCCACAATTAGCTCTTGGTCTTGATTACACACCTTAACTGATGAGCTCATCAGCTTAATCTAATTAGCCTGCAGAGCTCAGTTGCTTGTCCCTCTTTCCTTCAGTGATGCACTATGGAAGCCTCTTGTCCCTGGCCCCTGGCACTGGGCATGGCCAGCCCTGCCCTGGGCACTCCCCTGGCCCCCCTGGCCCCAGGCATTGTGGAAAGCACTTTCCCAAGGTGCTGCTGCAGAGCCAGAGGGCCAGGAGCTGGTCAGTGCTGGCTACATCCCTGCTGAACCTCACCTGTGCCTTCCTCACCCCTCCATCCCTCCCCATCCTGACCCCAGCCCAGGGAGCAGCCCTGTGCCTCTGCTCTGCTGTGACAGGGCCGAGCCCCAGGCCGCCTTAACCACCTTCCAGCAGGCTGGGCTCCCACCACAGGTCATGGGGCAGCCCCTGGCATCGCATCCATCACCCTGCTGCACCGAGCCAGCACTGCCAGGAGCCTGCCCCTGCCCTCTCCCCGAGCAGGGATCAATGAAATCCTCTAAAAGCTCATAACTCGGAGGTAATTATAAGAAGCATCAATTACCCAGCGATGTGGGTTTCATGAATTCAATTAATTTGCATAGTGATCGATTCAGGCGGGTCCCCGGCGGGTCCCCGGAGGCAGCCAGGACATTGTTCTGCACGCCATTGATTTTACAATGCAGAACCAAGGCGAGCTCCCCTCTCATTCAGCGCTGCTCGTTCAGCCATATTAACTTTCAGATCATTTATTTTTGTTCGTCTTTCAACTCTGTTTGTTGCTATCACACGAATGCAGAGTATTACATTGTAGGGAATAATTGAATCAATACAGCCGTGGTGCTCTGGGCCTCCCAGGCTCGCAGGAGCAGGAGCTGGCAGGAGCCCCATGCCCAGCCTGCGCGGGGGGTGTTTAACCTTCCCAGTCATTAAAGCGCTCCTCTGGCAAAACAAGAACTCCCCGCGCCGCGCCGCGCCGCTGCTGCCGGCCGGGCTGCGAGGTGCTGAAGGCAGCGAGAGGCTGCTGCCTGCTCCCGGCAGCCCTCATCGGCAGCAGGGCGGCGTGGCAGCGCGGGGACCCAGCCAGCCTTCCTCAGCCTGCCAGCCCTCCTCACTCCTCCAGCCCTCCTGGTCTGCCTTACCCCTTCATCCATCCCCATCCCTGCAGCCTTCCTCACCCCTGCAGCCTTCCTCACCCCTCCATCCATCCTCATGGCTCCATCCATCCTCACCCCTCCAGCCTTCCTCACCCCTCCTCACTCCTCCAGTCTTCCTCACCCCTCCTCACTCCTCCAGTCTTCCTCACCCCTTCTCACCCCTGCAGCCTTCCTCACCCCTCCATCCATCCTCACACCCCCAGTCTTCCTCACCCCACCAGCCTTCCTCGTCTCTTCATCCATCCTCACCCACCCAGCCTTCCTCATCCCTCCAGCCTTACTTCCCCCTCTCCCCCCAGCCCTCCTCCCTCCTCCAGCCTTCCTGACCCCCCAGCCCTCCTTCCCCCCTCCGTCCATCTCAGTTGCCGGCGGCCACACGCAGAGAAAGGGGCTGGGAGAGGAGGCAGAAGCCACAGCAGCTGAAAAGGCTGCCACATAAAGGCAGAATCCTCCTTCAGATTCAAATGGCTCTGAAAAGAGATGGGTTTGAATTCCACGTCCCCTCCCGCTGGGCTGTTCAGCAGCTAAATAGCAGCGAGCCTGCTGCCTTCTGATAACCAGCTCCCAATGAGCACCCTAATTGTCGCCGGCCCCTCTCCGGCACCGCCCGGCGCAGGTCACCTCCCGCCCGGCGCAGGCAGCTCTACACAAATCCATTTTCTGAGGGAAATTTCTATTCTTATCTGGGCTCTGCAAGAGGGTCGCGAGCAGCCCCTGTTAATTGAAGCTTTGATGTTTGTTGGAGGAGGCTTCTAATCAGCTCCGCAAAGGGCTGAGAAGCTGCGCCGCGCCTGCACCCACCCGCGCCGGGCACCGCCGGGCTCGGCCGGCCGTGCCAGGATGGTCGCACCGGGGAGGGCAGCCAAATAAAGAGGTGGAGGCGCACGGGAACCTCTCTTTGGCGAGGAGGAGCTGCCCCGGGGCACCCTGCCCTCGGCGTCGGTCTGGCGGCCAGGGCTTGTGCCAAGCCGCTGCGCCAGGCACCTGCCCGTGGAGGGCTCCCAGCGGTTCGGCGCCTCTGAAGAGCCCTGGCTCGTCTGCCGCAATATCCTCCAGCAAATCAAGCGTCCCCTCCTTGGGATGTTTTCAATCTGTTTTATGTTGATTTTAATTAAAGAATTTGAAACTGAACAAACAGTTCGCAGCAGGTGGCCACACAAGTGTGAAATAAGCAAACTGCTCTCTCTGCCACCAGCCCCCCCGGCAGGCTCCTCCGGATTAATCCCAGCCTCGCCGGAAGGCTGCCGGCTCCTACCGAAGCACCACCGAGCCCAGCTCTGCCTTTTGCCAAACGTTCGCCTTCGTGCCAGTGCCAGGAGCCAGAGCGGCAGGGCTGCAGGGTGGCATCGGCTGCGGGCGGCAGGGGCATCAGCAGGGCTGCCTGCCTGCACTCACAGCTCCTCCACAGCAGGCTGGGTGCAATTCCAGCTAGGAAAAACTGCACCCCGGGCTTGAGAGCGGCTCCTACAGCCTGGCTACACCCTGCAACACCACCGGCACTGACTAGCCGAAGGGGAGCCCATCCTCATCATCCTCCTCTCCCGGGGCAGGGCAGTGTCCCAGCTGCCACCCGTCCCCGTCGGGCAGGAGCAGGATCCTGCCGTAACCTTGCCGGTGCAGAGTAACGAGCCCTGCATATTGATGGCCCCTGGGGAAGGCAGGAGCCGAGCACAGATGCCCACAGGCTTTTCTTCTTGCAAGGCTGCACGGGAGATAGCTGGGGGAGAAAAAGGCCCAGGAGAAGAAAGGCAGGCACAGGCTGCTCTTCATCTTGCTCCTCTTCATCTCGCACTCCTACCCTCTGTCAGGAATCTTATCAGCATCTTTAGCAGAGCACGTTCACCGCCTGCAAACATCACCTCCCTCGCCAGCTGAAGGAAGAGAGAAGCTGCTGGCTCAGGCAAGGTCTGGGGTCCTGTCCTCCACCCCCAGAGGGGCGGCCACAGGGACCTGGTCGCCAGCTGGCAAACAGCCCTGACCCTGGAGAGCAGCTGTTTGCAGCCCCCTCCTCACGCCTGCCTTGCCCACCCCCTCCCCCTGCTCTGAGTGCTGCTGGCTCTGGGGGTTCAACATTATTCTCCTTGGCTGCCCCCCTCCCACCTCAGCTTTCTGTCCCACCCGTGGTGGGTCCCACGAGCATGCTGGCATTGGAGCTGTGCTCCTGCCTGCCACCCCCACACTGGTTCCCTTGGCAGAGAGGCGTGCATCCAGGCAGCACAAAGCTCCTTGCTCCCCTGCCCCTCTCCAGGCAGATTTTGGGGTGCTCACTGCTCCACGTTCCCCACTCTGCCGTGCTGCTGGCCTCGGCAAAGGGAAGCAGGCAGAGCAGGTGACTGCAGCTCTGGCAGCTTTTGCCCCATGCCCAGGGGAGCTGCTGAACAGGAGGTGATGAGCTCCACCAGCTCCTCTTCTCCCTGCCATGTTCAGAGCATGTTTAACATCCACTCTCTGCTGCCTGCCCTCCCCGGTGGCCCAGAGCTGGGAAGCTGGAGCGGAGCTTCCCGGTCAGCCTGCGCTCCCGGGAGCCTGCGTGCTCCAGCCGAGCTTCCCAGATCATTACAAGATGTTCCACGTCCCTGGGATTCCCCTCGGCTTCTCTTGCCTGCCCCTGGATAACCCTGGACGCAGAGCTGCCGCTGGAGAGAACCAACAGCAGCAGGAAGGGCTCAGCTGCGAGCCCTGCTGCCATCCCGGCGCTGCCATCCCAGCGCTGCCATCCCAGCGCCGCCTCGCTCCTGCAGTCAGGGGGTGGAGGGGAGAGGGAGGGAGGGCGAGTTGGGATTTTTCTCCCCCAAAAGCAGGCTCAGGCGCTTGGGAAAAGAGAACACCACCACCAAACACCCTGGGGAGGACACGGGGAGGAGGAGGCAGCACCTCCCTGTCCTGCAGCCTCACCCCGAGGCTGGGAGAGGGCATCGAGAGGAAGCAGCTTTAACAGCTTCCATGAGGGCATCCCTGGAGCGCCTCATCCCGGCAGCTCCTCCTTCGCGGGCACCGATGTGCCAGGCGCCGCACATTAATCTCCTCATCGCTGCCTTCATTTCCATCTCAGCTCCTGCACGCTCAGCCTCTGTTAGTCACTCGTGTCCTAGCTGCTTAGCAACTTTTGTGGGGAGCTCCCTCTTAGATCGCGTTTCAAAGCGCCGGAGATGGAGCTGCTGTTACCTGAACGACGTCAATGGCACAGGCGCGGCGCCGGGGGCGGGGAGGGCTCTGCCTGCTCACGGCCACGGCATAGCAGGGACCCCTGCACCTCTGGCGAGCCCACCCTGTGCCCCAAATACCCTGGAGGCCGACTCCATGCCACGGTGCAGGTCTCTCCGGCTCCTGAAGCCCAGGCAGAGCTGGTCCCCCGCTGGGCTTCATTTCAGAGTCTGAGGCTGCGATTATGAGGAGAGAAAAAGGAAACACCAAAGCCCGACGCGCCTGCTCGCTCATCTGTGCCCCCATTTGCATCCCACCCCAACGCACATCCCCCCTGCCCGGGGGAGAAGGAGGGCACAGGGCACCCCGCAGCACCTGTGGCCTGCTGCAGGGGAGCTCAGGATGAGGACAGACGCCGGCTCAGGGTGCCCGGGAAGCAGGCAGCCACGGCCAGGCACCATCTGTGCCCATGGAGGTGGGGCAGGGAGGCTGCCCGGGCACCAGCTCACCACAGGCTGCTCCTTCCCCCCTCGCCGTGCCGCACGCAGGCTCCCCCGGCCCCTTGGCGTGAAATTTAATTTGCAGCAATCAGCCGGAGTGAGGCAGGAGCCAAATTAGCTCCGCAGGCTGCTGTCCCCTCCTCCCGGGGCCCCTCCCCGGCTGGCTGGCAGCGGCGGCACACAGCCCGGCCGGCTGTGACAGCCACAGGAGTGACACGAAGCCACCGTGCTCCTCCTGCCTGGCTACAAGAGATGCGAGGGGAGAGCTGCGGAGTGGCTGGGTGCAGGCAGGTCCTGATAAGGAAGAATAATAACTTGTCAGAGATATGTATGATAGGTGTTTGCTTTCCAGACAACAGATATTGGGATCATCCATCAACTCTCCTGGCACTGGCCAGAAGAGAGAGGAGAGAGAGGAAGAGGAAGAGAGAGAGAGGAGGAAGAGGAAGAAAGAGGAGAAAGAGGGAGAGGAAGAAAAAGGAGGAAGAGGAAAATAGAGGAGAAAGAGGAAAACAGAGAAGAAGGGTGAAGAGAAAGAGAGAGGAGGAAAGAGGCATCACAATAAAGAGAGTGCAGGAAACCCCTTGGCACTGAGGGCTGCCCCCCTGCCCCCAGCCACCCCTGGCAGGGCCTCCTCGCCTGCCCTGCTGCGGTTAAGGCTGCAGCTGGCACAGGGCAGCCTCTCCCTTCACCCAGTGCCTGTGGCTGGCTGTGAGCAGAGCCTCAGGAAGGATGAGAGCCTGGGCAGAGCAGCACAGGCTGAGCACCAGAGGCTCCAGCAGTCAGGGCTGCAGCCGTCAGCAGCTGCCTGCTGCCCACACTGGGCACCTGCCCCGGGCTGCGGGCACCAGGAGGAGCAGCCACAGGGCACTTCTGCCCACGGGCATGGCCAGGCCCCCTGAGGATTTCTCCCAGGATGAGAAACGAAGCTCCTCACTAATTAAGCAATGACTTTGACCCTTGCTTGGGCCAGGGAGAAAATGCCAACACCCAAGAGCACCCAGATCCTGCTGCCCAGCCCCGCTCCCAGCAAGCACGGCAGCCCCAGCGGGGTCCCCGAGGAGCAGCATGGCACAAGGCAGAGGGGGCTGAGAGCTGGCACACTGCCCAGCAGCACAGCCAGGGGACTGCAGGAAGATGCAGAAGGGGTTTGTAAAGTGATCTGTCAAGTGCCAAGTGAAAATGCATTACCAATTTAGGGCTGTGGGGTGCCTGCAACTTTTTAATCCTTGAGATATTGTTGAACAGATTAAAGTGTCGCCTCTGATCCATGCCCTGGGTGCAAACACACACTGCTTGTCCTCCCACTGCCCCTGGCTCCAGGCTGGCATGCTGAGGGGGCTGCAGGGACCACCTGCCCTCTCCTTTGGCAGACCCCTGTGGGGCTCAGGGGGTTGGAGCTGTGTGGGAGGCAGTGGCCAGGCCATGGAGCATGAGGAGGAGCAGGGTCTGGGTGGCAATCCTGCCCAGCCTCCTGCATGCTCAGCTGACCACAGCCTTCATGCCTCTCAGCCCAGCTGGCAGAGCAAATCCTGCTGGCACTGAGCTGTCAGGCAGGGCTGGGAGCAGCCACAGCAGAGCTTTGCCTCTGCTCAGCCGTCTGGGGCTGCATCCCTGCTCCTGGGGACCTGTCACCCACCCTAACCCTAACCCTCCCTCCTGCAGCAGTGGCACAAGCTAACAGGGTCACCTGGCTCAGGCTGCCCAGGATCCCAGTGCCCAGGTGGGTCTTGAAAGTCTCCAGAGAAGGAGACTTCCACAACCCAAACCCCTCTGTGAATCTCTGACTCCACTGCCTCAGCCAAGCAGCATCCCCAGGGCAGCCCTCGAGTGCCCCTCTCGCCCCGTGGCAGGAGGGTGGGCAAAGGGGACGTGCCAGAGCCCCCAGAAGGAGGAGGGAAGGGCCAGAGGGAGGGGGAGGGCCTGCCCCCCGCCCTGGTGAGGCAATGCTGCCTCCAGCTGAGGGGAGATTAATTGAGGGCTGCCATTAAAATGTCACTGAGAAAATTATGAAGTTAAGGTAAAGCACTTGCAGACATCCCAGGCAGAGGCAATCAGTGGCAGGCAAGTCCCCCTAGGAAATTATGTGGAGTAATTAATCAAAAAGCTAATGAGAAATGTGTTTTCTTTCCCAGCCTAACACCACATCATATTCTTATTAGCCAAGGTTATTACAATAGTAATCATGCATGCTCCCAGTTCAGATTGGGTTTTTTTGCTCCACTGCCACCAATTTAGAAAGCCATTAAAGGGGGAAGATAAACCCTGAGACACAAGCCAGCCCTTTGCCTTCTGTGCCCTGGCATCACCACCTGCCCCCTGCCCACCCTCACACCTCACTGCAGGCCACACACCACCCAGCCTGCTCCTCCAGTGGCACAAGCCAGCAGGGAGCTGCTGGCAGAAGGCTGGCTGCCCCTCCAGGATCCCCTGCTCTGCTCCATCCAGGCCCTCCAGCTCCACTCACCCAGCCCTTTGCCAGGGTGGAAAAAACACCACCCAGACTCCAGCAGCTTTCTCACAGAGCCAGGGAGCTGCCTCCTTTGGCAGTGCTGGGTCTTGGCAGCAGCTTGGCAGAGGTGCTGAGCACTCAGCACTTCAGCATGAAGATGATCAGAGGCTGGAGAACCTCCCCTGTGGCTGGGAGAGCTGGGGCTGTTCAGCCTGGAGAAGAGAAGGCTCCAGGGAGACCTCAGAGCAGCCTTGCAGCTCCTGAAGAGGCTCCAGGAGAGCTGGGGAGGGACTTTGGACAAGGGCTGGGAGTGCCAGGATGGGAGGGAATGGATTGGAGCTGGAGAAGGGCAGATTGAGACTGGAGATGAAGATGAAATTCTTCCAGTGAGGGTGGGGAGAGCCTGGCACAGGCTGCCCAGGGAGGCTGTGGAGGCTCCAACCCTGGCACTGCTGGATGAGGCCTTGAGCAGCCTGGATTGGTGGGAAGTGTTCCTGCCCCTGGCAGGGAGTTGGAACTGGATGATCTTTAAGGTCCCTTCCATCCCAAACCCTTCAATGCCTGGAAGTGGGACCTGAGCTGTCCCATCCATCTGGCTGGCTGTGAGCAATTCAGTTCTCCTCCACCCAGCTGGGCAAGCAGCCACCTGCCACCTCCCCAGCCCTGGCCAGAGTGCACCCTCAGCAGCCTGGCCAAGGGAGAGCATCGCTGCTGACCATGCAGCATTAAACAATTCAGCCTCCTCCAGAGAGAGCAGCAGAGAAACGACTCTGACCAAAAACTCCCATAAAGATTTCCTATGGCAGGTTGCAAAGGCATTGACCTGATTAGCTGAGGGAGAGCTGCTGAGCCAAGCAGGGAAGCCCAGGCTGGCAGTGAGAGCAGAGCTGAGAGGACCTCGGTGTGGCACAGAGAGCTCCCAGCCCGCAGCTCTCTTTGTGTTTTCCTGCAAAGGCTTTTTCTTGCTCCCTCAAAACCTGGCACAGGGGAGGCTGAGCTGCCAAAGAACATCCCCTTGGCCAGGGGATTCACAGCTTCAGGGGATGGGTTGGGATGGAAGGGACCTTCAAATACCATCCAGTCCCAACCCCCTGCCAGGGGCAGGGACACCTCCCACCAGCCCGAGCTGCTCAAGGCCTCACCCAGCCTGGCCCTGAACACCTCCAGGGAGGAGGCAGCCCTTCCCTTGCCCACACCTTCCCTTCACAGCCCCACTGGCCACTTCCCTGATGGTTTCATGTGCAACAGCCTCCTTTCTCCCTCCCCAGGGACCACCCCGTGGATGCCAGCAGATACCCTGCCCCGAGCATGCCACACAGCTCGCCCCTCAGCCTCCCCTGCCTGCCACACCGCTTAGGAAGCTGCCGCGATCCCTTCAGGATGTTTGGCAGCTCCAGCTTTGATGTGGGGATTAATGAGAACTGACATCGCCGCAGCAAAGCTTTCAGAAGCCCAAAGGCAGGGCCCGGGGCGAGACTGGAGGGGCCGGCGCCGGCTGCGCGCTGCCTTTGATTGCTCCGCGCCCGGGAGAGGCAGCGGCGCCGGGCCGGGGGGCAGCGGCTCGGCGGGGCCGGGGGGCAGCGGCACAACCACCCAGCACAAACACAGGCAGGACTTGGGGTGCTGTGGGTTGGAGCCACCCAAAGCTGCTTCCACGCTTTCCTCTTCCTCCCTCCCTCCCAAGGGTGGCACAGGGGAAGCTCACAGAGGCTCCCCTGCAGCAGCTGAGGAGGGGACGCAGCATCCCCACCTCCCCTGCCCGGAGTGGGTCCCTCCTGCTCCGGGTTTGTGCGGCTCTCGAGCAGGGCTGGCGTTGGCCAACAGCCCAGCACAGCGCTGGCCCAGCTCTGCTCGCAGGGAAGCCGGGGCTGTGGCACACGTGAGTGCACCCGGGGAGGAAACATCACCATCACCATCAAAGCACCCCGAAGGGGAGGCAGAGCAACAGAATCAACTCCCTCCTAATCTGCTGACTGAACAAGCTCCAGGGCATGATGCTCCCTGGCATCCCAACAGGAGCACAGCCAGGGGCGATGAGCTCCACGCTGAGCAGGATGAGGAAGGTCGCAGTGTGAGCAGCAAAGAGCCTCTGTTCCCCCCTGCAGGACTCCCTTCTGCCAGCGTCTGCTCCCAGGCTGCTCAGGGCCTCATCCAGCCCGGCCTGGAACACCTCCAGGGAGGAGGCAGCCACAGCCTCCCTGGACAGCCTGTGCCAGCGACTCCCCCCCAGCCCCGGCAAGACTTTCTTCCTCAGCTCCAGTTGCAACCTGCCCTCCTCAAGCTTCAATCCATTCCCCCTCCTCCTACCACTCCAAAGCCTTTTCAACAGCATTGTGTAGACAAGAGCCCTCCCAAGCCCCTGCTGCCTGCTCCAGGAGGCAGAGGCTGCCCCGAGAGCCCTCTCCAAGCACAGGCACTCGGCGCTGCCCCCGAGGGAGCAACCGAGGCAGGGAACACTTCCCACGCCTGGGCACAGCCCCGGGGGCGGGGTGCCCAGCCCAGGTGCCCCCTGAGCGGGTGCCGTGCCCGGGGCAGCAGATAACACACGGCAAATGTGTTTATTTCCATCCAGGCTGCTTTTTAATTTGATTATTTATCTCCCATTTAGCCTTTGACAGATCAAAGGCTCCGCGGAGGGGAAGCAGCGCTGGGCCCTGCATGAAAATGAGCCCTGCTCCGTAATTAATTAACATAAAACAGTTTCATTAGGAGAGGCTGCTCCGTGGCTGTTTGTCTGCGAGGAAGAAGAATCGAAGCCGTGCGAGGAGCGGAGGGGGAAAGGCAGGGGGGCTGCAGAGCCCTGCCCCCGGCCCGGCCCCAAGGGGGGGAGCAGGGCGAGGGGCCGGAGCGCGGCCCCCTCTCGGCCGCCGTCTCCAACCCTTCCTTATTAATCTGTTTCTAATTCTATTAAGGGACGGCCAGGAGTAAGAGAGAGCATCAATTTGAGATTAACAAGGTTATTAGCACTTAATTATGCGAGGTGCCTTTGTAATTGAAAAGGAAAAGCGGCAGCACCATCCATCTCCCCCAGCCCCCCGAGCTCCTGGGGGCCTGGGGGTGGCTCTGTGCTTCACCAGGCTGTGGAGCCATAAATATTAACTAATCTCCTGAACCAGGGAGGGGAAAAGAAGGAAGGGGGGGGGGGGGGGGGGTGGAACAGAGAGAAAGCAGAGGGAGGATGGCCCCTGGATATTCTGGCCTGGAATGCTCTCACACTCCACAAATATTCATTACCTGGCAGCTGTAAAAGTGATTTCCAGGCGGGCTGGGTGGAGGAGCAGCAGAGAGGAATGGTTTGAGGACAACAAAATAACTAAGCTAAACTAAACTGAAAATCAGAGAGTAAGAGGTGGCTGAGAAAAAAAAGAAAGAGGAAGAAGCAAATCAGAGTCTGGAGTAAATGTTTTTGGTAATTTTTGTCTCTGCGTGTCCCTAATTAAGGACTAATTAGGGGAAGTGCACATCTGCATAGGCAATCACCAACCTGCCAGGCCTGGGGATCCGGGGGATGGAGACATCAAGGGAAGAGCTTTTCACGCCCCCCAGGCCACGCTGGGGGTGGCTGCAGGCTGTCACCACCCTGCCCTCCCCCCCAGCCAAGCCCCAGGAGGAGGAGGAGGAGGGAGAGAGCTGCTGGGCTCTGCCCTGGGCACCTGCGAGCTGGGGCTGCTGCTGCCGGATGGGGGAGGGAAAACACAACCACAACTGAGACACCTTGAGCTGCTTCAATTAAAACAATCACAGGAGAGCACAGCAGCAGCGTGGCACAAACCCAGGCACCTGCCAGGGCCTCAGCCTGCTGTGCTGGAGCTGCCACAACCAGCACCCCCCAGGCAGGGGGCAGCTGGCACCTGCAGCCGGTTGGCATCGCTCCTCTGCCCGGCCGGCAGCGGCAGCACCCAGGGGGGCAGGGGGCTGAAGGGGGAGGGCAGGCAGGGGGATTTACACCTGAGCTGCACTAAACACATTCCCCAGCAGCTCATCATCACCAATCTCATTAGGATGTGCCAGGGCCAAGCTTAATTGCCTGTCCTTGAGAGGGGAAGGCCCTGTAAGGCCATTAGCTGCTGTAAGCCCTTTAGGCTGATGAGCTGCTGGCAGAGGCAGGAGAGCAAAGCTGGCAAAGGGGGAGGGGAAAGAACCTGGTGTGGGGCAATGAGCTGCAGAGTGCCTGACAAAAGAGCCTGGCAACTGCTGCTGAGAGCCAGCTGCCCAGGGGTGAAGCCTGGCACTGCCTGCTGGGGTGCAGGAGACACCAGGAGGGACAGGCCACAGGAGCTGAGGTACAGAGCCTGGGTAGGGCTGGAAGGGACCTTCAAGATCATCCAGTTCTGACCCCTGGCCATGGGCAGGGACACCTCCCACTAGCACAGGCTGCTCAGGGCCTCATCCAGCCTGGCCCTGACCACCTCCAGGGAGAGAGCATCCACAGTCTCCCTGGGCAGCCTGTGCCAGGCTCTCCCCACCCTCAGTGCCAGGAATTTCTTCCTCATCTCCAGTCTCAATCTGCCCTGCTCTAACTCAAAGCCATTTGCCCTCATCCTGGCACTCCAAGCTTTTGTCACAAGTCCCTCCCCAGCTCTCCTGGAGCCCTTCAGGTACTGGGAAGCTGCTCTCAAGCCTCCCTGGAGCCTTCTCTTCTCCACTCAGCCCCAACTCTGCCAGCCTGCCCCCACAGGGGAGGTTCTCCAGCCTCTGATCACCTTCCTGGCCTCCTCTAGAGCTGCTCTTGCAGTTTATGTCCTTCTTGGGCTGAGGACATCAGAAGTGGGTGCAGCACCGGAGCCCGGCCCAGGCAGCACCAGAGCCTGGCCCCTCCTCGAGGAGCAAACCAGCCCCAAAGAGCCATTCAGCAAACTCCTGGAGTCCCAAGCCAGGAGCTGGACCCAAAGCTTCAGCTCGGTGCCAGCAGCCACAGCACCCAGGGGGCATCACCTGAACCAGGAACCATCCTGTGCCAGCCCTCGACCTGCCCCCAAAAGGCTTCTGTCTGCCTGGCCTCGTTTGCTAATTAAAGAGCACTAATGAGGGGCGCGGGGGGCGGGGCCGCAGGCGGCCGGGGGGCGGGGCCGCAGGCGGCCGGGGGGCGGGGCCGCAGGCTCCTGTCCCCGCCCCTCCCTCCCTCTCCTCTCCGCAGCCGCAGGATGTTTACAACCAGGTTTAATTTGTGCAATTATGAATCGTTTTCCTAGCTGCCTCATTTGCATAACAATTACTCTGCTCGCTGCGTGCCTGGCCCTGGCCCTGGCACTGCTTTGACACCAGCGAGGACCTGAGCACTCGGCTCTGCTCGGCTTGGTCCTCGTGGGCTTTGTTTGGCTTTGGTTTTCTTTCCCCTGGGGTGGTTGCAGCTCGGCAGAGTTGCTGCTCCCTGCCCAGAGCGAGGCCGCAGCCCTGCCCGGAGAGCAAAGGAAGAGATCTGCCTCAGGGTGTCACAGCCTTAGCTCCAGCCCTCCCCCAGCACCAAGCCTCCCACCTGCTGTCCTCAACACTCTGCTGCCAGAGCAGCCCAGACAAGGCCACAGCCAGGGCAGCTGTGCTGATGGGGGCTGCAGACCAAGGGCACTGACCCAGCCAGGGTGAAGAGTCAGAGTCACAGAGGGGCTCAGGGACCTCAGAGATCATCCACTCCAACCCCCCTGCCATGGCAGGGACACCTCTCACCTACCCTCAGCTGCTCCAGGCCTCATCCAACCTGGCCTTGAACAGCCTCCCAGCAGGGGAGAGCCCCGATGGAGAACACTCCTGGCTGAGCAGTGAGGAGCTCTGAGTTTCCACCACAGCCCCACACAATTCCTCCCACTCCCAAGTCACCTTCCAGCCTTCCCAGCTGCCCCAGAGCCCACATGGGCAAAGCCCTCCCCAGGGCTGGAGGACAGCATAAGCCCTGACCCTCCTCCTCCCCAGCAGGGAAAGAGCAGCAGCACACCAAAGGCAGTGAAAAAACCCTCAAGCTGTTATTGAGAGGAGCACAAAGAGCCCCAGCAGCACTGCCAGCTGAGCACAGGGGGAACAGAACCCAGGGCAGGAGCCCCCAGCCTCTGCTGTCAAGTGCAGCAGTCCAGCTGGAGCAGCTGAGCTTTACTGACTCCACAGCAAGTTGGTGAGAGGAGGAACTGGGGAGCACCAACCCCCCAACAAAAACAGCAGTTTTGGGGTAGAGCTGCCCTCTGGGACAGCTCAAGCACAGCTGAAGCTCTGGACCAGGCTGGATGTGCTTCACTTCTCCAGGCACCAGGAGCTCAGCACTTTCACCACGAGGAAGAAACCTGAGATGTAGGACAGCTGAAGGCTGGTGAAGTGCCCTCAGAGCACAACAGCCAAGGAGAGAGCTCCTGCAGCTTGTCAAACACAAGGAAAGGGACCAGAAAGGCAGCTGCAGCCCCTCAGAGGGGAACAGAGAGCAGAGGTCCCCTCACCCCACAGCCCCTGCCCTGCTCCAGCCAGCACCACTGTCCCCTCTGGCTCTCCATTCAGCTTTGCCTCTCTGGAGATGGTCCACAAGGATGCTGAGCACCAAGGGTAGAGCTTGGTCCAGGCAGAGCCATCCCTTCCTGGCAGCTCTGGCAGCAGGGTAGCTGCCCCAGCAGCAGCCCATGGCTCCTCTACATGTCCTCCACACTCCACTTGTAGGCCAGCTCCTGCACTGCCTTCCTGTTGGCCATCCTGGCGAAGCGCTGCTGCTCGAAGCCGTTGGACCTGCAGGGACACCAAGAGCTGCTGTGGAGAAGCTTCCCCAAGGCAAGGACACTTGGTGGAGGCTTCAGGAGCCCTGCACCACTTTGACTCAGCTTCCACCTCCAGCTGTGGCAAGCAGCAGCGAGGAGCAGGCTGACAGCACCAACCCTGCTGCCTCCTGGCCCAAGCAGGCACAGAGCATCACCCACAGAGCAGCCTGGGCTGCTGTGCTCTGCTGTGCTCTGCTGCCACTGTCCCCCCAGCCCAGCACCTACCTGTCCACACCATCCCAGCGGTGCCCAGGCCAGATGTTGAACCTGTTGAGGGGTGGTGCTGGGCCCTTGTACCTTGGCTTTTCTAGGGACAGAAAGAGCAACCCTGGCTGGCTGCCCTGGCACGGTCCTGGGTGCCCAGCCTCAGAGGTGTGCAAAGGCTGCCAGGGGCCACACATCACCTGGCAGCATCCAAACCTTTCTTCTCCTTGTTCTCCTTGGCCTTCCTCTTCTTGATGAACTCAGCCATGGGGTCTCCTTCCCTCTCCTGCTCCCGCAGCATCTGGTCCAGGTCCTGGTCGTCGATGTACCTGGCCAAGGGCTTCTGCATCTCTTTGATAGCATCTTCCACGTTCTGCTGCTGCTGCCTGTCCTGGGCCAGCCTGCAAGCACACACAAGGGCTCACCCCACAGCCACCAAGCAGCCTCTGGCTTCCTGCCCTCAACTTCCACCCTGCCTGCAGCGTTCCCAACAGGCATCCAGCCACAGAGGGCACAAATGGGATCACAGAGTGGTGAGGAGTGGAAGAGACCTCTGGGGATCATTGAATCCAGGCCCCCTGGTAAGGGAGGGTCACACAGGGACACATCCAGGTGGGTTTGGAACATCTCCAGAGAAGGAGACTCCACCACCTCCCTGAGCAGCCTGCTCCAGGGCTCAGCACCCTCAAAGCAGTTCCTCAAAGGGGCCTCAAACTGAGAGCAGTGGCACAGCACCCAGCCCCTGCTGGCAGGGGTAGCACAGCCGGGCTCCAAAGCAGGGAGTGAGGGGCCCCAGGCTGCAGCCAGGCCCCAGAGCCCCGGGGGGGCAGCTCACCCTTTGCCCCACTTGGCATAGAGCGCATCCCGCTCCGCCTCCGCCGCCGCCCGCTGCCGCTGCTGCAGCTGCTCCTGCGCCAGGTCCCTCCTGCGCCCGGACTTGTCCCGGAACACCGTCTGGGAGTGCCTGGATTCCTCTGGAGGGGAGGGGAGGGAGGCCTCAGCTCGGGCATGCTGCAACCCAGCACCAGCTCAAGCTGCTGCTCCACAGTGCCCCTGCTCCTCGTGTGCCCACACAGCGCTGCAGCCCCTACCTTCCAGGTGCTGGTTGCTCCTCTCCTGCCGCCTGAGCTCCTGCTGCTCCCTCCTCAGCACCTCAGCTGTCACCAGGCCAGCCTGGAGCTGCCAAGCAAACAGAACCCACCCCAGTGGCTGCCAGCTGAGAGCTGCCCAGAGGTCAGCAGAGACATCAGCAGACAGCCACTTCCCAGAGCCACTTGGCTGGCACCCTCAGGAACACCTTCCCAGAGCTCCTGGAGCAGCGAGGGCTGAGGCAGAGCTCACCCTGCTCCTAGTGCCAGCAGAGGCTCTGGCATGGCTGCAGACCAAAGCTCCTCTCCACAAGGTGCAAGTTCATAGTTTCATAGAATGGTTTAGGCTGGAAAGGACCTCAAAGATCCTCCATTCCCACCCCCCTGCCATGGGACCTCCCCCTAACCCAGGCTGCTCAGGGCCTCATCCAGCCTGGCCTGGCTGTGCTGTTACAGTTGTCTGTCCATGGGGAGAGACCCACAGCTTCACCCTCACCTTCCTGGGAGAGGCCTTGGGGTCATGGTGCTGATGAGGAGAGGGCTCATGAGGACTCCTGGCCCTGTGCTGCTCCTTCCCAGCAGGCAGGGTCCGTCGTGGAGGAGACAAATCAGAGCCTGGAGACCTGCTGGGACTCCTCTGGAGTGCACCACGCCTGGGGGAGCTGAGCCCCCGGGGGGCACCCCTGCGTGGGGGTGGAGACTCAGAGTCATGCCTCAGCTTCTTGGTGGCTGGAGAAGCACCTGCAGGGGAGACACAACCCAGAGCTCAGCATGTGGCAGAATGAGGCCTGCAAAAGGACTACAAATGGTGGGGAAGGAGGTTAAGGCTACAAAAATGCAGGGCTTGAGATGCCAAAGGTGCAGGGAGAAGAGTCTGACTTCTCCTGCTTCTGGAGGTGTCACTGCCTGGAGCCAGGCTGGAAAGGCTCTCGGCCTCTTGGGCAGGGTTAAGCCTTGGCCAGGTAACTCCTGGGGGAGCTCTGGAGCAGCTGATGAATGCCAGGCTGACAAGAAGCTGCTGCTCCAACAGCAGTGCCAACCAACTCCCTGGCACTGCCCGGCTGCAGGCTGCCAGCTCCACGCCTCTCACCTGCTGGCAGCGTGCAAAGGAGGTCAGAGAGCAGGCAGCCAGCAGCAGCTCTGCCGCTCACTCACTCACCTTTTGTCCTGCTCTGCTTTCTCACCCCAGGCGACCTGCTCCTCCTCCTCCGGGGTGGGGACGACTCCGGGCCGGGATCAGGCCTCGGCCTCCGGGGAGGGGACAGGTCCGGGGTGGCCTCACGCTTGTGGTGCGAGGAGGGCTTGGCCGAGGCACCGCGCCGGAGCCGGGGCTGCTCCCCCTGGCCGCCCCCAGGCTGAGGCTTCTCACTGCTCCTGCTGCCCTGCCTGCCCCCTGCCGAGCTGCCCCCTGGGGGAGAGACGTCCGGGGAGTCGTGGCGCTGGCGCCGGGGGGGCGCCGGGTCAGGGGAGTCGTGGCGCTGGCGCCGGGGGGGAGACAGGTCAGGGGAGTCATGGCGCTTCCTCCTGGGGGGGGAGGGGTCTGGGGAGTCGTGGCGCTGGCGCCGGGGGGGCGCCGGGTCAGGGGAGTCGTGGCGTTTCCTCCTAGGGGGGGATGGGTCAGGGGAGTCATGGCGCTGTCTTCTTGGTGGGGACAGCTCTGGGGAGTCATGGCGCTTCCTCCTGGGGGCGGATGGGTCCGGGGAGTCCTGGCGCTGCCGCCTGGCAGGCAGGGGCTTGGCAGAGAGGTTTCCATCCCGCCTGGGAGGGGACGGATCCGGGGAGTCGTGGCGCTGTCTTCTGGGGGGGGACAGGTCAGGGGAGTCGTGGCGCTGTCTTCTGGGGGGGGACAGGTCAGGGGAGTCGTGGCGCTGGCGCCTGGGGGGCACAGGCTTGGCGGAGTTGCTTCCATCTCGCCTGGAGGGGGACAGCTCTGGGGAGTCGTGGCGCTTCCTCCTGGGGGGAGCCAGGTCTGGGGAGTCCTGGTGCTTCCTCCTAGGAGGGGACAGGTCAGGGGAGTCGTGGCGCTGGCGCCTGGCAGGCAGGGGCTTGGCAGAGTTGCTTTTGTCTCGCCTGGGAGGGGACAGGTCAGGGGAGTCCTGGTGCTTCCGTCTGGGGGGAGAGAGGTCCAGAGAGCCATTGTGCTTCCTCCTGGGGGGGGACAGGTCCGGAGAGTCCTGGCGCTGGCCCCTGGCAGGCAGGGGCTTGGCAGAATGGTTTCCATCCCGCCGGGGGGGGGACAGGTCTGGAGAGCCATGGTGCTTCCTCCTAGGAGGGGACAAATCTGGGGAGTCGTGGCGCTGTCTTCTTGGTGGGGACAGGTCTGGGGAATCATGGCGCTTCCTCCTGGGGGGTGACAAATCTGGAGAGTCCTGGCGCTGGCCCCTGGCAGGCAGGGGCTTGGCAGAGAGCTTTCCATCCCGCCTCAGGGGAGACAGGTCCGGGGAGTCATGGCGCTTCCTCCTGGGGGGGGACAGGTCCGGGGAGCCGTGGCGCTTCCTCCTGGGGGGGGACAGGTCCGGGGAGCCGTGGCGCTTCCTCCCGGGGGGGGATGTGTCGGCCTGGTGCCGCAGCTGCCCCGGCTGGGAGCCGTCCGGGGGGTCGTGGCGCTGGCGCCTGGCAGGGCAGCAGGAGGAGGCAATCAGAGTCAGGTTTCGCTGTCCCCAGGCTGGACACAGCCCCCAGGAGCCAGCAGTGCTGCTGCAGGATGAAAACTCCTGAGCCAAAATTCACCTCTGTGGAGTGCCCCGAGCCACAGAATTCCCAAAGCCGATCCCAAAACCCCTCTGAGGCAGCCTGGCTCCCAGGGAAGCTCTGACTGTGAGTCCCTAGGGACACTCATGGCATCCAGGCTGCAGCTGCCCCTCCATGTCCTGTCTGCATCAGCAACATCTCCCATGGAAGGGCCCCAGCGTGCTCCCATCCAGCCTGGGTGCTGTGCAAGCACAGAACATCCCCCAGGTGCTTTCAGACCGGGGGGGTGGTACCACCACCCTCAGCACGCTGCAGGTCTCCCCTGAGTCAGCCTCAGCACTCAAGTGAAGCAACAGGAGAGGCTCCAGCTGGAGCTCCATACCTCATGGTGGCTTTGGCAGGCACCGAAACGTCTGAGCTCTGGGAGTCTTCGTTCTGGTCTGAAGGAAAGCAAGCAGGAGGTCACCACCCACAGGGTGCCACAGCTCAGCAGCTCAAGGATTTATCTCCTCTCAGCCAGCACTGTTTCACTTGCAAGGACCTTGCCTAGAGCAGTGAGACACTCGGGAGGGGAGGGAGGGAGGGAGGCAGGGTCTGCTCTGCGCTCACCTCCCAGAAGCTTCCACTTGGCGTTGGTCCGGAACTCCTCCATCAGCTTCACCTCCTCAGGACGCTCATCAATGAACTCTGCCACCTGGCCACACACAGCAGAGGGAGCAAGGTGCCTTTGGAAGGGATTTCTGCCCTCCAGCACCAGCCACTACACCCGACTGCTCCACTGGGTGACCATCACGGAGCTGCCTCCCTGCAGGAGGGGTCCCAGAGCAGCTTCCCGAGGCTCTCACTCCCACTGCTCACACTGCAGTGCTCAGCAGGCTGCAGCAGCCCACAGCTACCTTCTGCCTCCCCCCAGGCAGCTGTAAGAACCACAGCCCTGGCTCCACCCTCTGCTGCTGGCTGCTTTAATCTGCAGGGAGCTAATCCAACCACTCTGTGCTTCAGCCAGGGGTCTCCCCCAGCCCTGTCACAGAACCTCCCACACGGGGAAGGTGAGGATGGGTCTCAGCAAACCCTTCCCAAGGGAGACAGGAGGGGAGCATAGCCACAGAGCACGGAGCCTGTGAAAGCGCTTTCGGCCGCGATTCCCTGCTCACCACAGGCATGTCTGCTTCATCCTCCTCCTCCTCCTTCTCCTGGACAGCAGCGATGCTGCTCCAGCTGACATCATCATCCACAATCCGCATCCTAGGAGCGGGGAGAAGGTGCCCTGCCGTCAGCTCGCCAGCAAGGAAGGGCAGAGCCCGAATCCTGCCAGCGGGCCCGAGGGTGGGGATGGCAGCGGGAGGAATTCTGAGCAAGGGGTGGAACTTCTCGCCAGGGCAGGTGGAGGTTTCTGGCCCGGGGAGAAGATCCCCGGCCTGACGGGGTACCCCGGGTATTTCTAGGCAGGAGAAGCACCCCTAGAGAGAGCCCCAAGCGCTCAGGAGGAGGCTGAGGGGGGCGCAGGAGGGGGTCGCAGGAGGGTGCCGAGGGCAGCGCGCAGGCAGAGGCCCAGAGGCGCGCACCGCGGCGGGCCGGGCCTGCCACGAGCGGCGGCAGCTGGCGCAGGCCGCGGCCTTCCCCGCGACTCACCCGCTCCTCCCGGCAGCGCCCGGAGGCTTCTTCTTGCGCCGGCGGCGGGGCTGGGCGGCCTCGGCGGCGGGCGGCCCGCTCAGGTACCGCCGCAGGTACTCGGCCTTGGACAGGCCCTGCGCCGCCATTGTGCCGCCGGCCGGAAGTGACGTCGCAGCCAGCGGCAGACGCGCGCGCGGCGGCGGCGGGCGGGCCGGGGGCGGGGCCAGTGGGCCTGTGGGCGGGGCCAGGGCGCCCGTGGGCGGGGCCAGCAGCAGCAGCCAGCGCGGGGACTCCTTCAAGGCTTTTATTTGGGGGTCGCGGCCCCGAGGGCCCCCAGTACGGCACCCAGACGACATCTCCCTCCCGTACACTCCCAGAGCAAGGCCTCAGCGCCCGTCCCTGCGGCCCCCGGGGCAGGGAAAAGGATCTTAGTCCCAGACAAGTCCTGGTCCCCGGAGCCGCGGGGTTGCAGGGTCCGGCTGCACCGGCTACCGGCCCGGGGCTCCCTCCGCCTCGTAGCCCTCTGTCTTCATGTCGTTGAGGCCCAGCTCTTCGTTCTGCTCAAAGGTTCGCTCGTAGCGCTCCACTCTCAGCTCTGGGTCCTCTTCTGGGGCGTACACGTTCTGCAGGGGGAGATGGGGACCCCCTTCACACCCCTGCTCAGAGCCCCAGCACCAGCAGCCCCCAGCTGCACACCAGAGAGGGCTCTGGACAGCACTTGGGCAAGCATGTCCCTCCCACCACAGAGCATGGACAGACCATTCCTGGCCACTATTGCAGGGAGCAGACACTGCTCCCAGCTTTGTGCCAAGCCACTTCCACTCCCTTGGGCAAGTCACTCACTAACAAAGCCCCAAAGGGAATCCTCCCTGCCAGCACCACAGAGGAAAATCCACCCAGGCTGCTCAGGAGACTTCAAGGAGCTCAACTGGGCTCTGGGCAACCTGATCTAGTTGGGGATGCTGCTGCTTAGTGCAGAGGGGATTGGACTCCATGACCTTTGGAGGTCCCTTCCAACCCAGACCATTCTATGATTCTACCTTACCACTGCCCAATGCCATACCTGAAGGTAGCTGTTGCCTGCAGGATCATCCATGATGAAGTGAGCCTTTGTCTTCCCCTCTATGATCTGCAGAAAGATCAGATCCAGGCATTAAGGCTCCTCCTAAACCTCCAGCACTTCTGGCAGCAAGATGCATGCAGCATGCTTTACAGTTCCCACACTGCCAGCAGTTAAAAGCCACCAACAGCTCCATAAATGGCTGAGGACACAGGAGAAGAAGTGTGGAGCAGCCAGAGAAATGCTTGCCAGGGAGTCATGAGGGGGGGTGGGAAACCAGCCATGCCCTCACCTCTTGCAGCTTCCCCACGAACTCCTGCAGCTTTTCGGCCTTGCCAGGCACAGAGCTGTCCCCCAGGGTGAAGGGGTTCCTCTCAACCTGGGAGAGCAGAGCCACTCACTCAGCCAGCTGTGACAGGCACCTGCCCCACAGCCAGGCCCAGCAGTGCAGCCTCACTCACCAGGTCTCTGATGTCCTTCAGCAGCCCCTCCAGGGTGGTGAATTTCCCCCCCAGGGCTCCCATCCCCAGCTCGAACTCCAGCTCTGGGATCTCCACACTGCAGGTCTCTGACTGTGAGGGTGAGCAGCTGGTGAGGGCCCACAGGGGCACAGCCAGGCCCTGGGCACCCAGCACAGGAGGGCACAGGGGCCCCAGGGCACTGCACCTTTAGGATGTCCCTGGTCATGTCCGAGGGGTCTGTGATCCGGAGGGTGATCCTGCTGCCCTGCGCTTCGATTGCTCCTCCAGACTTCACCTGGGGACAGCCAGCAGCCAGCTGCAGGGCCTCTGACACCAAAGCCCTGCCATGGTGTCCTAAGGGGGCTTGCCCTGAGAGCTGAGAGGCTGCTCTGCATCTGAGCACAGTGCCCAGCAGGCCTGAGCAGGTGTGGGGCTGGCTGATCTGTACCACACCAAGCTGTCCCCCACAGAGCAGCAGCCCCCACCTCCCCCCAGCCCCTCAGGAGGGGCTCAGCGTTCTCCAGCTCACCTCATTCGTCCTGTGCCCACAGGAGTCACAGTTGGTGGCCATGATGATCACTTCCTTGAAGTGTGGGATGTCTGGAGCAGGCAGTCAAAGAAAACTCAGGGACAGGGAAGCCTCCAAGCCTGCAGGCTCTGCACAGCCCCAGCCCTTCCCCAGGCACTGCAGGACCTCACTGCTGAGCTGAGACACATCTGCAGCCTGCTAGGAGCCACTGCCTGGTGCAGCAGGCTCAGCAAGGAGGTGACTGCCCCCAGCCTGGCAGGGGGCACCGAGGGGCAGCACATCCCTGCTCCAAGGATACCAACTAGCTTCATGTTGGTGCTGGCTGGGGCGTTGCACTCGGGGCAGTTGGTGTTGAACTGCAGCACCTGGGGCAGGGGAGAGGAGAATCAGAAAGTGCAGGCCAGCCCAGAAAGCCTGTCCTGGGCACCAGCCCCCCAGGCACTGCTGCCAGCACCCTGCAAAGGCTCCCACCTCGTTCCTCAGGTCCTCTGCAGAGCCTGCTGGGGTCTGGTCCTGCTCCTCTCCCTGCGGGGGGTGTTGGGGGGGAAGCCAGCAGCAGCATTAAGCCCTGCTCCCGAAGCCAGGAGCTCCCAGAGGGTGAGGGGAGCAGGGCAGGAGCAGCAGCAGCTGCCTGTTACCTCCAGCCCCAGCATGGCAGCCTGCTGGGGAGTCCTCCTGTAGCGAGTGACCAGCAGCGCGTCGTCCCTGCGCGGGGCGTGGGGGTTCTCCACAAAGCTGTTCCCCGAGGGGTCATCGATCACCTGGGGGAGAGGGGAGCCTCAGGCAGCCACCCCACACCTCCCTGCTCAGGAGGGGCTCCTGCTCCTGCTCCTGCTCCAGCTTACTCACAAAGGTGAAGGGGGAAGGGACTTCTTTCAGCTGCTTCAGTTTCGCGATGAACTCCTCCACCTTGGCTGCCACCTCCTCGTCCTGGGCCTGCAAAACAGCACAGGCCTGAGGTGGAAGCAGAGGCAGCCCAGGGCTGAAGGCATCTGACAGCAGCACAGGCCAGAGAGCCTGCAGCACCCTGCCCATCACTGCACAGGCAGAGCACCAGCAAAGGAAGCATGTCCCAGGCAGGAGGCCCTGAGCAGCTTCCCCTTTCAGAGTCACAGAAGGGGTTGGGTTGGAAAGGACTCCAAAGCTCCTCCAGCTCCAGCCCCCTGCCAGGGGCAGGGACCCCTCCCACCAGCCCAGGCTGCTCAGGGCCTCATCCAGCCTGGCCCTGAACACCCCCAGGGAGGGCACAGCCACAGCCTCCCTGGGCAGCCTGTGCCAGAGTCTCCTCACCCTCACTGTCAAGAATCTCTTCCTAACCCAGTCTCAATCGGCCCTCCTCCAGCTTCAATCCCTTCCCTCCCATCCCACCCCTCCAGGCCCCTGCCCAAGCCCCTGCCCAGCTCCCCTGCAGCCCTTTCAGGTGCCTGGAGGATGCTCACCTTGCGTGTGGGCTGGTCCTGCTCCAGGCCTGCCACGGCTCTGTCAATGAGGCCTTCGATGGTGGTCAGAACTGGGCATGACAGCAGGAAGGACATCACCCCTGATGCACCCCAGCAGTGCTGCCCACCCTGCCAGCCTCCACACCTTGGCCCTCTGCAGCCTATTCAGCCCAAGGGAGAGGAGGTCAGGGCCTCAGCTGCTGCCCACTGTGCAGCCAGGGCTCACCCACCTCCCTTCTGGCTGAAGGCTGGGATCTCAAAGTCCAGCTCTGGAATCTGGGCTGTGGCACAGTCAGTCTTCACCACCTGCCTGTTCATGTCCTGCAGGGCACAGTGAGGAGCAGGGTGAGGCTCCCCAGGCCCCCAGCACCGCCCAAAGCAGCAGTGCTAGCCCCAGGCCAGCTCAGCAGCCTCTGAGCCAGCAGCATCCACACCTTGGGCTGAAAAAGGTTACTGCCGAACACAGCCTGAGGGCTGAGGCAGCACAGGAGGGGCACACAGCAGGGCACACAGCAGGGCACACAGCCTGAGGGCTGAGGCAGCACAGGAGGGCACACAGCCTGAGGGCACAGCAGGGCACACAGCCTGAGGGCTGAGGCAGCACAGCAGGGCACACAGCCTGAGGGCACACAGCCTGAGGGCACACAGCCTGAGGGCACACAGCAGGGGCACAGGAGGGCACACAGCCTGAGAGGGCTCAGGCAGCACAGGAGGGCACACAGCCTGAGGGCTCAGGCAGCACAGGAGGGGCACACAGCCTGAGGCAGCACAGCAGGGCACACAGCCTGAGGGCTGAGGCAGCACAGGAGGGCACACAGCCTGAGGGCTCAGCAGGGCACACAGCAGGGCACACAGCCTGAGGGCTCAGCAGGGCACACAGCAGGGCACACAGCAGGGCACACAGCCTGAAGGCTCAGCAGGGCACACAGCCTGAGGGCACACAGCCTGAGGGCACACAGCCTGAGAGGGCTCAGGCAGCACAGCAGGGCACACAGCCTGAGGGCTCAGCAGGGCACACAGCCTGAGGGCTCAGCAGGGCACACAGCCTGAGGGCACACAGCCTGAGGGCACAGCAGGGGCACACAGCCTGAGGGCACAGCAGGGGCACAGGAGGGCACACAGCAGGGCACACAGCCTGAGGGCTCAGCAGGGGCACAGGAGGGCACACAGCCTGAGAGGGCTGAGGCAGCACAGCAGGGCACACAGCAGGGCACACAGCCTGAGAGGGCTGAGGCAGCACAGCAGGGCACACAGCAGGGCACACAGCCTGAGAGGGCTCAAGCAGCACAGCAGGGCACACAGCAGGGCACACAGCCTGAGAGGGCTCAGCAGGGCACACAGCCTGAGGGCTCAGGCAGCACAGCAGGGCACACAGCCTGAGGCAGCACAGAAGGGCACAGCTGCTGCTCTGCCTGCAGGCCCGGGGGCGCAGGGCGCTGCTGACCTGGCGGCAGGTGAGGGTCAGGGTGTAGCGCACTCCCTGCTCCTGGATCCTGCCTGCAGAGTGGATCTCTGTGTTGGACCAGCAGCAGCTGCTGCAGCTGAAGGAGCTGACGATGACCTCTCTGAAGAAGGGGATCCTGGTGAGCAGGAGCCGAGTCACGCCCTGCAGCAGCGAGGGGCTCCTCAGGGCACCGCTCCCCGCGGGGCTGCTCCTGCCGGGGCTGCCCTGGGGAGGTCTCCATCCCCGAGCCCTGGCACCCCCACAGAACGCCCAACCCCCCCAGCGAGCCTTCCCTCCCCTCTCTTGCCCACCGCAGGCTCCCTGGCTGCCTCTTGGACCCCAGCCCAGCAGCTGCTACCGCGGCCCCTCAGCTCCAGGCCAAGCTCTGATCCCCAGCAGCCCTTTCCCGGGTCCTGCCCCTCGCTCAGCTCCCGGACCCCGGTATGTGGAGCCGACCCCTCGCCCCCACAGGCCCCGGGGCGCCTGTAGCCCTGAGCCGGGCACACCCCCCTCCGGCAGCCCTCCGTACCCCGACCAGGAGACCACGGTGGCTGTGGCCTGAGACCACCCCCTGCAGGTTCCTGACCCTCAGCCCCCCGCTCAACCCCCCCCGACAGGCCCCTGTCTGCTCGCCCCGGCGCCGCCACCCCGGCAGCCCTGCCCCCGCCCCCGCCCCCGCCCCCGCCCCCGGCCCCGGCCCCGGCCCCGGCCCCGCCCCCGGCCCCGCCCCCGGCCCGAGCCGCTGCAGCAGGACCCCGCGCGGCGCAGCTGCAGCCCCCCGCGCGCAGAGGCGGCGCAGGCCGCAGCCGCCGCTCACGTTGCGGAAGCAGTTCATGCACAGCGACTCGATCTCGGCCGGCCGCTGCTCGCCGTCCTCGGCGCTGAGCGGCTGGAACAGCGACCCCGCACCGGCCCCGGCCCCGGCCCCGGCCGCCTCCCGCACCGCCGCCATCTTGGGAGCGCCGCCGCGCGGGGCCGGCACGTGGCGCGGGTCACGTGGCGCGGGGGGGTGGTCATGTGACGCGGGGCGGCCACGTGAGGCAGAAGAGCCATGGCTGCGCCTTTATTGCGTATGGCCCGGCCCGGCCCCGCGATGGCCGCCCCCGCCTGCCCCCCGCCGCCCACAGCCGCCCCCCCCCCCGCCGCCCACAGCCGCCCCCCCCCCCGCCCCCCGGCCCTCAGCGCTCCTCGCCGCCGCCGCGCTCGCCCAGGCTGCGCGCCAGGTCCCTCCAGAGCGCGTCCAGGCGAGCCCGCAGGTCCTCCACGGCGTGCGGACCCTCCTGGGAATCCCCCAGGGTGGGCGGCCCGGAGGAGAGCTTCAGCCGCATTTCCTCCGTCTCCTGGTCCAGCGCCCGGGTGAAGGCCTGGATCTGGACGTACGTGTCCCTCCGGAACTCCTCCACCCGCCGCTGCACCTCCCGGGCCAGCTCCTCCGCGGGGGCCGGCTGCTCCCGCAGGCTGCCGGGGTAGAGGCTCAGCTTCGCCTTGAGCTGCTCCAGGTTTCTCTGGATCTTCTGGTGGAGGTCCCTGGCGTTCTGGGTCAGCTTGGTGGAGAGCTGCTGGATGTAGCGGTTGAGCTTCTCGGGGCTGGCCTGGGCGTGGGGGCTGACGTTTCTGTGCAGCTCCTCCACGTTGCGGTGGATCTCGGTCACCAGCCTGTCTGCATAGGGGTGGAAAATGTCCTTCACCTGGTCGGTGTGGAAGGCAATCTTGTCGGCGTAGTGAGCCATGAACCTCTGCACCTCATCTGCCCCCTGCAGCAGCTGAGCAGCCAGCCGCCGGCTGGGCAGGAGCTGGCGCCGCAGCTCCCGGGCGTTCAGCGACAGCTGCTCCAGCAGCTCCTCCGTGAAGGGCTGCAGCTGGGAGCGGAGCTCCTCCAGGTGCCTGCCCACCTTGTGGTGGACATCATCCACGTAGGGAGCCAGCTTCACCCGCAGGCTCTCCAGCTCCTTCCTGATGACCTTCCGCAAGCTCTCCGGGTCCTGGTAGGGCTGGGGGCCTCTGCCGCCCGGGGGGGCCAGCTTCTCCAGGAGGTTCCCCACGGAGCTGCCCCCATCCTGAACGTTCTCCTTCAGGTTTCTGTGCCAGACAGCAGAGCGGTTACTGAGCCCCCCCAGCTTACCCACAGCACCCTCAGTAAAGCTGTTGACAACCGTGAGGGCTGCTCCCCGTGGGCTCTCCCGCCCCCCGAGGAAGGGGCACCCCGTGTGAGGGTGGCAGCTGGAGGGAGCTTGTGGAGGGACCATGCCCAGGCTGGGTGCCACGGGGCAAGCCCCTGGCAGGGGGTACTCACGTGCTGTCCCTGCCCAGCTTGCTGCCCAGGCTGTGCTCTGTGCCATCCTTGTCGCTGGTCAGCTGGCTGAGGTAGTCCCAGAGGCCACTTTGTGCCGGCTCTGCCTGTGACACTGTGGGCAGGAGGGCAGCGGCTGGTGAGGTGCTGCCCACACCCAGGATCAGCCACAGAACCCTCGCAGAATCACAGAATCAAGCAGATGGGAAGAGACCTCCGAGACCATCGAGTCCAGCCAATCACCCAGCCAATCACCCAGCCAATCACCCAACCAATCACCCAACCAATCACCCAGCCAATCACCCAACCAATCACCCAGCCAATCACCCAGCCCTGCCTGATCAGCCGGACCGTGGCACCAAGTGCCTCATCCAGTCCTTTCTTGAACACCTCCAGGGGTGCTGGCCCCCCCAGCCCGCTGCCACCAGCTGTCCTGGGGCAAGTTCCTCTGCCCAGCACCCACCTGGCAAGGTGCCCAGGAGGGTGAGCAGCAGGGCAAACTTCAGAGGCATGGTGTGCCAGGCCGGCAGGCCACCGCCCTGTGGGGAGGAGAAGAGCAGCACATTAGGTCACACCGCGGGGCAGGGCTCCTCTCTGAGCCCTCACAGGTCAGGGTCCCTGCTCCTCACGGCCCCGTCCCTGCGTTCTGCACCCAGCTCCTGCAGCCAGGCAAAGTTCAACCGGGCAGGAGGTGCCCACCCTGGCTCTGTGGGCACGTCCCCCTCACCTGGCTCCGGGTCACCTCCCACATCCCTCCTGCCCGGTGCTGCCCCGCGGCTCCCTTTATATGCTCCCCGCGGCCAGAGGCTGAGGAGCGAGCCGGCAGGGGAAGGCTTTTTGGACCTCACTCCCTGTAAACACAACGTGGAGCCCCGCGGACGTTCCTGAGAGGTGACGTGGGGGCCGGGGGGCGGGGGGGGTCGGTCATCTGACTGCCCCCTCGCCTGCCCCTTCCCGAGCATCCCCCGGGCAGGGCTGCCCGAAGGCCGCCGCCCGCCCGAGCAGCTCTTTGTTTTCCCAGCGATAAGAGAGCCCTCGCTGCTGGCTCTGCAGCTTGCTGGGGACGAGCCTGCCCCTGCCCCTGCCCTGCCCCTGCCCACGCCGCTGACCTTTGCAGCGCGGAGTAAACAGTGCAGGGGAGCTGCCACGGGGGCGAGGGGGGTGCGGAGTGGCAGGGCAGGGACAGGGACACCAGCTGAAACTCCCCCACTGGCAGCTTCTGCTGCAAGGGGTCACGGCCCAAGGAGGGGAATGGGAGCCCAGAGCCTGGGGCCGGGGCCCAGGTGGGGGCAGGAGGACGAGCACGGCTCCAGCTGTGCCAGGAAGGGGCTGGGGAGGGGGCACCCTGTGGTGCAGGGCAAAGTCCTGTGAGCGGCAGGGGTGAAGCTCCGAGCAGGCAGCAGCACTCCTCTGGCACCAAGGTCTGCTCTGCTCCCTCACCCTGGGGACGCTCAGGGGTGCCCCAGGCAGCCCTGGCCACGCTCCCATCCCGCAGCTCCTGCCCCTGCAGCCCACAGGGGAGCCTCCTCAGGGGGCATGCCCCAGCAGGGCAGCTCAGGGTGCCCGCTGTGCCCGCAGCTCTGGTGCCTTTTCCTTCTCCCTGAGCTGGCGACCTCCTGGGGCTTGCCCCCTGCCTGCCTTGGCCCCACTGTGCCTGGCCACAGACCCTGCAGGGTGTGGGGGGGGGTTAGTGCCTGTCATGACCCTGCACAGCCTGCAGAGACCCTTCCCCAGCTGCTCCTGCTGCAGCTGGGATGCTTGGCCCTGTGCCAGGGCTCTGCCCCCTCTGCAGCCACCCAGCTGACACCGAGTTGCTGCAGCACCCTGGTGCGGTGACGTCCTGGGCCCTGACCCCACCCTGGCCAATGGTTCACCTCTGAGCCACCCTCCAGCCCTGTCCTGGGCATGGAGACCCTGCGCCCGCCCAGCCCCCCCTGTGTTCCCTCTCCCTGGTGCCCTGGGACCTGAATCCAGGGTGATGCTCTGCCCTTGAGCAGCTGGCTGAGTGCCCCAGGGCAGGACAGGAGGATGCTGAGAAGAAGGACAGACACAGGCCAGCAGGTGCTTCACTAGGGACAGTTTATTTCTGCCAGGGGCAGTGCCCACAGTGCTCGTGGTGCGGGGGCAAGGCTGGGCACCCCACACCCCCTCCACGCAGTGCCGGGGGGGGGTCTCAGTTCTCCCCTGCTGGCTGAGCAGTGTTGAGGAAGGCAGCGACCTTCTCCCGCACCTCCTTCTCCAGCAGCCCCAGGTGGTCCTCCACGCCAGCAGTGCCCGAGTCCAGCTTGTCCTTCATCTCCTGCAGCCTCTGCACCAGCTGCTGCCCGAAGGCCTCTCCGAAGGGGGCTGCCTGCTGCCGGAAAGCCTCCAGCGTCTGCCCCACTCGCTGCTCCAGCTGCTGGGCCAGGGGGGCCAGGCGCTGCCGCAGGCTCTCGGCGTCGCCGCCGGCCGCCTGCCGCAGCTCCTCGGCCAGAGGGCTGAGCTGGGCACGCAGCTCCTCCGAGCTGGCGGCCAGGCGGGCGCGCAGCTCCTCCGCCACCTTGTCCATCTGTGCCGTCAGGCTGTCCAGCTGCCGGTTGAGTCCTTCCTGCACCTGCCCCGCGTAGGGGCTGAGCCCGCGGCGCAGCTCCCCCACGCTCTGCTCCACCTGGGCCTTCAGCTCGTCGGCCAGGGGCGCCAGGTGCTGCTTCAGGCTCTCCACCCCTCCGTCGATCTGCTGCTGCAGGCGGTCGGCGTAGGGGCTGAGGGAGGCCTGGACGCTCTGGGCGTTGTCCTGCAGCCGGCCCCGCAGCTCGGTCGCGTAGGGCTCCAGCGCCCGGCGCAGCTCCCCGGCGCCGCTGTCCACCCGGGAGCGCAGCTCCTCGGCGTAGGGGCTGATCTTGGCCTGCAGCTCGCGGATGTTGGTGCCGATCTGCTGGTGGACCTCGTCGGCGTACGGCGCCATCTTGGCCTGCAGCTCCTTCAGCTCGCGCTGGATCTGCTCCTTCAGCCGCTGCGAGTCCTGCACCAGCCGCGCCTGCAGCTCGGTGGCGAAGGGCACCAGCCGCTGCTGCAGGTCCTCGGCGTACAGGCTGGCGCTGCGCAGGTTGCTCTGCAGCAGGGTGCTGGAGGAGGGGCACACGTCAGTGCCCCGGCGTGCCCGCAGCCCCCTCCCCCGCCCGGCGCCGTCGTGTCCCCCCACCCCCGTGCTCACTCTATCTGCTTGGTGATCTCGGACTGCTGCAGCCCCTCCACCGTCTCCTTGGCATTGTTGCCCAGCTCGGTGAAGTACTTCCAGATCACGCTGGCCACATCGTCTGGGTTGACATCAGCCTGTGTCCCTGCAAGCAGATGCCACGATCAGCGCGGGCACGATCCTGCTCAGCATCCCCCCGCAAGGGACAGCACAGCAGGTCCCCATCCTGCCCTCCCGGCCAGGACCCTCCCGGCACCGGGTACCCGCAGACCACCTCACCTGCGAGGGCCAGGAGCACCAGGGCGAGAGCTGGAACCTTCGGAAACATCCTGAGCGCCAGGTGGTGCCTGCGGGAGCAGAGAGCAGAGGTGAGGAGACCGCCCTGGGCTGAGCGGCCCCAGCCGAGGCGCCGCCGGCGGCAGCTCCCTCACCTCCGCGCACAGCCGCTCGGATCCCTGCGGGGCCGGGGAGCAGCCGCAGCTATTTATGCAGCCCGGGCGTCCCCCGCGCCTTCCACGCACGCCTGGGGCACAGGCTCCGGGCTTGGACTTTAGCAAGGTCGCGACGTGGAAGCGCCTGACGTGCGCTCAGCCCTGACATCACCCTCGGCCCTGCCAGCTCCCAGCAGGGTGCCAAGGAGGGGGCAGAGAGGGGATGAGGCTACACGTGAGCACCCCCGCGGCTGAGCACCCTCCGGAGGGGCAGAGACCCCGGAGCAGAGGGCCCAGGGCAGCGCCGGGGAGAGAGCTCTGCAGCTCAGTGAGATGTAGCCATGGCTCTGCTGCTGGCAGCTCTGTGGTACCAGGACACGGGCTGGGGGGGCTGTGCTGGATGCAGGGGGCACACGAGGCTGTGTGTGTGCAGGGCACCAGGGCTCCCTGCCACAGAGAATGGCCAGGACCCTGCAGCCGTGGGGTGTTGCACAGTGCCAGGACCCCTGCATTGATACCCCCCCCCCCGGGATGCAGCCCTGGTTCAGCTGACACACGCCCTGGTGCCCCCACCCCGGGCTGTAGCCTGCTGCCGATGTGTCATGGCTGGGGCAAAGGGCACAGCTGGCAGGGACGAGGATCAGCCAGGCCCTGACAATAACAAGGTCCAAAGAGCCATCGCTGTGCCCAGCCCCTGGGGGGCACAGCTTGGGCACACAACCCCCAGCTGAGGGTGCTCCCAGGCAGAGCCAGCCCGGCGGCATCGTGCCCGGGGCTGATGCCACTGGATGTCACCCTTGTGCTCTGTGTGCCCACGCCAGCTCCGGGGCTGGCCCCGCAGCTTCACTCACCGACCTGTACCCCGCAGTGGGCACCGGGCTGGCTGCACTCTCCGGCATGCCCGTGCCCATGCATGCCCTCGCCTGGCACGCAGGCAGAAGCTTGCAGGGGCAGGCAGAGCCACGGGCCAGGCACGGGCAGCCGTGGTGCTGGGGCATTTACCAGCCCCTGGCCGGGAGGGAGGCCACTCGGCACCAGCGCTGGCAGCAGAAGGGCTCTGCAGATTTGCCTCCCCCCCGGCCAGCCCCCACCGCCCCTGACCTTTGCACAATCACCCCCGGGGAGAGACTATAAAGGGGGAGCCAGGGGCTGCCCCTGCGCAGAGTCTGGCACAGGTGAGTGGGGAAGCCCCCCGCAAGGGTCGCGATGGGAAGGGGACAGGGACGGGACCCCGTGGGCACACGGGTCCCTGCCTGCCACCCGTGCCATCTGCTCTGCTCTCTCCCCAGCCATGAAGGGATCGATCCTGTTCCTCTTCGTCTGCGTGGCCGCCCTGGCAGCGGCAGCAAGTAAGGGCTGGGCGAGCAGGAGGACAGTGCGGCCGGGGGGCAGGGGGTGCATGCAGGCGGCGGGGGGCACAGCCCCCTGGCCTCGCCCCTTGCTCCCACAAGGTTTGTGCTCGCAGGGGCCGACACGGGCGAGCAGCCCAGGGAGCTGGTGAGGAAGGTGCAGGAGTACACCCAGAAAGCCACCGCCATGGTCAAACGCGCCTTCAGCAGCCTGCAGGAGTCGGAGGTGGCTCAGCAGGCCAGGTGCCCCCACACGCCCCTGCCCGCCCGGGCGCCCCTCCCTGCCACCCTGCTGCCAGCAGGGAGCCCGGCGGGCGCCCTGCGCTGAGCCTTCCCTCCCCTCGCAGGCGCTGGCTGTCGGACAACGCGGAGCTGGCGAAGCAGCAGCTGGCGTGGATGAAGCAGCAGCTGGCCGAGCTCTGGAAGCGGACGCCGGCTGCGTAGCCCCGCCGGGGGCTGGCGGGGACCTGGCAGGGCTGGGGGCACCCTGGATCCCCACCCGTGGTTGTGTTTCTTTCAATAAAGTGGCGCTGAAGCAGCGGCTGTGGCAGCATCACTTGGGTGTGGGAGTGAGGGGGAGTGTGCACTGTGGGGGGTGAGGAAGGGCTGGGACAGAGGGGGTCCTCCTCGGGACCCCTTGCCATGGGGCAAGCACCGTGTGAGAGGGTGGCAGGAGCCAGGCACTGCTCCCGCAGCCTGGGGGGGTCCAGGTTCTGCCCAAGCACCTCCCACCGTTCTCCACCACCCCGGCACTGCCCTGGATGCTGGCAGGACTCCGTGTGGGGTTGAGCCTGGATGCCTCCAAGGCAGAGCTGAGCTCAGTGCCAGGTCCCTGTCCTCCCACCTTGCCAGGTCCCTGTCCTCCCAGTCCCACCGGAGCCCCCGCGGCACCCCCAGCGCTGCGTGCAGGCTGCCCCCGCCCCCCCGCCAGCATCCACTGCAAAGACTGAGCGAGCTCCAATAACTTAAGTCACCTTTATTTGACAAAAGGAAGGAGGCAAAGCTGAGAGCGACGCCACTTCAGCGAGGGGAGGCGGTGGGAGAGAAGGGGGGGTCCTCAGGGAGGATGTTCTGCAGCCCGTCCCCAGAGCCCCCCCGGGGGGAAGCACCCCGGGCAGGGCAGGGAGCGGCCCCGGGGCGGCTGCAGGAGTGGGGCCGGGGTCAGTCCCTGGCCGCGGCGGCTCAGGCCACGCTCTTCTGGAGGTCGTCCAGCAGGGAGATGAAGCGAGCCTTGAGGTTGTCGGCGTAGGGGGTGAGGCGCTCCTTGAACTCCTGCAGCAGGGGGGTCACCTTCTCACGCAGGTTGCTCAGCTGCTCCACGGCCTTGGCCTGGTACTCGGCGGCCTGGGGGATGCCCTTCTCGCGGATCTCCTCCAGCTTCTGGCTCAGCTTCTGCCGCAGCTCATCGCTGTAGGGGGCCAGGTTCTTGCGCAGCTCCTCCACGTGGCCGCGCAGGCGGTCCCGAGCCTCCTCGGCCACCGGGGTCAGCTTCTCCTGCATCAGCTGCACCTTCTGCTTGGTGAGCTCCTTCAGCTCCTGGGCCACGGGGGCCAGGCGCTGGCGGTACTGCTCCAGCTCCTCCGTCCACTTGGCGGAGAACTGGTCCAGGAAGGGACGGATCTTCTCCTTCACCTCCTCCAGGTCCTTGCTCAGCTCCTGGCGCAGAGCTTCTGTGTCCTTCAGCCACATCTCCCTCACCTCCTTGTAGTAGGGGGCCATGTCCTCCCGCAGCTTGGCGGCGGCCGCGCCCAGCGTGTCCAGGTTGTCAGTCAGCTTCAGGCTGCGGGGAGTGGAGAGAGGTCACGCACGGTGCCCGGGAGCCCCCCGCCAGTCCCCTGACACACGTCCCCCCCGCTTACTCCAGCTGTTTGCCCACGGCAGAGGACTCGAACTGGGAGATGGCATCCTTGCCGCTGGCCTTCACAGTCTCCAGGTACACCTCCAGCAAGTCCTTGATGCGGTCCAGGGGCGCCTGGGGATCATCCTGCTGCCACAAGGAGCGCGACTGGGTGCCTGCGGGGAGAGCCCGAAGGGTTCAGGACGTGGAGGCACCGCGGTGGGGACAGCTCCTGCCCGTCGCTGTCCCAGGAAGCTGCCCGGCTCCGCGCAGGGACCAGGGAGCCGCTCAGCCGCAGCCCGGCGTGCAGGGCTCCTTGGCACTTCCAGCAGCACCCGTGCCAGGCTCGGCCACCCTGTCCTGCTCCGTCCCGCGGGGATTTGCTGCTGTCCCAGCCCCACCCCGTGCCGGTGACCTACCTGTCAGGCAGAACAGGGCGAGGACCACCACCACGGCTCTCATCTTGACGCTGAACCTGGGGGCAGAGGAAGAGAGTTGGATGCAGGGAGCTGCGTGCACAGCCAGCCCCAGCGGGGACGGAGCCCCCGGCCCCAGCACAACGGCTCCCCGCGGGTGGCATCGTGCGTGAAGCCCATCCCGCGTTCCGTGCCCCGGGACTCGGGGGCTCGGGAGCCCCCGGAGCAGCCCAAGCTCTTACCAGCTCTCTCCTGCCGCTGCCGTGCTGCCGGTTGTCCCGTCTGAGCCGGCCGCTTCCCCACCGCCGCTATTTATGCCGGAGGGGGCAGTTCCCGGCGGAGATAAGCCAAGGCTGCAGCCCAAGCAGTCACGATGTGACGAGGAGAGTTCAAGGATCGCTGCGGAGCCCGGGCCAGCCGCGGAGCGCCGGCTTGGCAAGGCCGTCGAGCAAACAGGAGCTCCCCGCGGGCCGCCGCTGCCCGGCCAAGGCGCTGTTTACGCTCCTGCTGACCCAGATTCCCGCTCACCGCGGCCGCCTCGCCTCGCCGGGGCCCCTCGGCAGCCCCTGGGGATTGGCCAGCGGCCCGGGGACAAGGCTTACCCCCGCAGGGATTTGGCCTGCCGCACCCAGAGCCCTCATCCTCTGCCCACGACCACTTCGGGTCTCTGCCCCGTGCCCAGAGCCCTCATCCTCTGCCCACGACTGCTCTGGGTCTCTGCCCCGTGCCCAGAGCCCTCGTCCTCTGCCCATGACCACTCTGGGTCTCTGCCCCGTGCCCAGAGCCCTCGTCCTCTGCCCATGACCACTCTGGGTCTCTGCCCCGTGCCCAGAGCCCTCATCCTCTGCCCACGACCACTTCGGGTCTCTGCCCCGTGCCCAGACCCCTCATCCTCTGCCCAGACTGCTCTGGGTCTCTGCCCCGTGCCCAGAGCCCTCATCCTCTGCCCATGACCGCTCTGGGTCTCTGCCCCATCTCCCCCCGGGCCGGTGAGCCCCCCTCACTGCTCGTGTTGCCCCTGTTTGGGGGTGCATCCCTGCTGCAGAGCTCCCAGGAGCTGTGCTCCCCTGCACCCTCACCCCAGCCCTCCCTGGGGATCTGGGCAGCAAAGGCTGAGCCTGGAGCAGAGCCCAGCCCAGCCCCCTGCCACAGCCACCCCAGAACTGCCCCTCAGCCCAAAGCTGCTCCAGGGTGCTCTACCTTGTCCCCCTGCCACTGTCCCAGGGCCCACCCGGGCTGAGAGACCCTCCTGTGAGGAAAGGCTGAGAGCCCTGGGGCTGTTTATTGGCTGAGGAGGAACCATATTAATGCCTATAAATACCCGAGGGGTGGGGGGCAGGAGGAAGAGGCCAGGCTCTGGTCAGTGCTGTCCTGTGACAGGACCAGGAGCAGCAGGGACAAACCGGAACCCAGGAGGTTCCAGCCCAGCATGAGGAGAAACCTCTCTGGTGTGAGGCTGCTGGAGCCTGGAGCAGGCTGCCCAGAGAGGTTGTGGAGTCTCCTCTGGAGCCTTTCCAGCCCCTCCTGGCTGTGTTCTGAGTGCCCTGCCCTGGCTGCTGCTGCTCTGGCAGGGGGCTTGGACTGGATGTTCTCTGGGGGTCCCTTCCCACCCCTACCCCCCTATGAGCATCTCCCCTTGAGCCTCCCCCCCACCCAGAGTGCCAAAACCCTTCCGCCCCCGCCCGGAGCATTGAGCAACAACAAAGGCAAAGGGGAGACCGGGGTGGGGGTGGGGGTAAGATCATCATCATCATCATCACCATCATCATCATCATCATCATGGTTTTATTTGTCATGATCCCACTGTCCAACTAATCGACTAGTTGCAAGTGACCCACAAAAATAAAAGGACGAGGACTGAAGTTACTGAAACCTTTTGGTTGTTGTTTTTAGTCCAACAGAAAGCAGGAAGGGGGGGGAGGAGGGGGGGGGGGGAAAGAAACCAAAACCAAACCAAAACGAAACAAACAAAAAACCCCAAAACAACCCAAACCGAACCAAAACAACTTCTCCTCCCCCCACAAGAGAACAACCTGTGACATTTGCAACCCCCCCCCCGAGAGAACAGCAGAGGCTATGGGTATACATTCACCACACACTGCGAGGATCGGCTGCTGCCAGACAAAGCCATGGTAGAAAAGTGAGAGGCTGCGGCAATGGCACAGCTGGGGGGGGCCAGGCCCTGCTCCCGCGCCCGCCGGTGTTCAGTGTAAACAAAACCAGGACCCCCCCCCACTCCCTACCCCCACCCCAGGCTGCCCCGGGAGCAATCGCTGCCCCCAGCCCCTTCCCTTCAGCGCGGCAGGACCCAGCCCCGGGGGGCTCGGCGGCTGCAGGAGGGCTTCCCCTCGGCGGGCAGGGGCGCGGGGCGGGGGGAGGGCGGCGCGGGGGCAGCGCTGGGCTCAGCTTTTCTCCTCCCGAGGGCCCCGGGCCGGGGGCAGTTGTTCCTCTTTTCCTTTCTTTGTTTTTATTTTTGTGTTCTTTTTATTCTGTTTTGTTTTTTTCATTGTTTTATAAAATACTCCAGAAAAGTGTCACTGAGAAGTGGAGCTGCAGCTTGTGAGGTCCCAAAGGCAAACGATGACCCCCAGTGCTCCTGAGCCCCGGCTGGGGGGACGACGACTCCGTGCTCTATCCCTCGAGGAAAGGGTGGGGAGGAGGAGGAAGAGGAAGAAGAAGAGGAGGAAGGATCTCTGCAGGCTGGAGGAGGGCAGCACTGTGGCCACTGGCACGAGAGAGAGAACCAGTCACAAGTACAATGGCATCAGAAGAAATAAACTGCCTCGAGCAGAAGGTGCAAGTCACAATCCCTACAGAAGAGAGCCCCTGAAGAATGCCTCTCCCACAGCAGTTCCTTTTGCCTTTTATTAACAACAATAATAATAAAACATTTACCAAAAAAACGACTCCTACGGCAGCAGGGAGAGGAGGAGGAGGGGGAGGGGGGGAGAGGGGGAGGAGGAGAGGAAGAGGAGGAGGAAGGAGAAGCCAAGAAAACAAAGGAAAAATGCCACCTTCCCTAGGTGAGGCCAGGACAAGAAACTTCCCCTCCCCCAGGGTGGTTGGTGGGTTTGAGAGGTGGGGGCAGAGCGGTGGGGAGCAGGGCTGGGGACCAGCGGTGGGGACCAGGGATCCTTTCAGCACACTGACCAACAGGAGAGAGGAGGAACAACAGCAGACAGGGATGAGACAGAAGCATATTGCACCAGGGGTGGGTGCCACCCGCGGGGGGCTGGCACCCTCCTCGCCCCCGCCAGCGCCGCCGGGGCCGCGCCGGGCCCCTCCCCAGTGCAAAGGGTGAAGGCTGGAAGGACAGCACGGCCGGTGCCAGGCTCCGGGCACCCTGCTCCCTTCCCCCGCGGGGCAGCTCCCAGCCGCCCGGCCCAGCGCCGGGCCGGGGCCCCGTGCCTGCCGCGGGGCGCTCTGGTTGGCTGGGCGGCAGCTGGAGCGACAGGCAGAGGCGGGGGGAGGCGGAGAGAGCAAAGGCAGGAGCCGGGGGGCCGAGGAGGGGCCATGGTATTCCAGTTAGTCAGAAATACGACGGCGATTTGGCGCGGTGCTGCTAGATACTGTTGGTTTCAAATGGACCTTCTCGAGTCAGAGCTGTACAGAAAACCTGCAAGAGAGGAGGCAGAGACCTCAGGAAGGCAGCTGGGGAGGCCTGGCCAGCCTGCTCCCACAGCCCTGCGCTGCCTTCCCAGCCCAAACCCACACACCACACCCTGGGAGGGACGAGCAGAGGGCTGGGGAAGCTCCCCTGTGGGACGGGCTGGGAGAGCTGGGAAAAGGCTCCAGAGAGACCTCAGAGCAGCCTTCCAGTACCTGAAGAGGCTCCAGGAGGGCTGGGGAGGGACTTGTGACAAGGGCTGGGAGTGACAGGATGAGGAACAATGGTTTGAAGCTTGAGGAGGGCAGAGTGAGACTGGAGAGGAGGAAGAAATCCTTGCCAGGGAGGCTGGGGAGACTCTGGCACAGGCTGCCCAGGGAGGCTGTGGCTGTGCCCTCCCTGGAGGTGTTCAGGGCCAGGCTGGATGAGGCCCTGAGCAGCCTGGGCTGGTGGGAGGTGTCCCTGCCCATGGCAGGGGGTTGGAGCTGGATGATCTCTAAGGTCCCTTCCAACCCAACCCATTCTGCAAGCCCAGCTGAAGCAGAGGCCAGGGCCGAGGGAGGAGATGCACCCAGGGGCCTGGCACGGAGGGACCCCGAGCTGTGCAGCTGGGAAGAGCAGGAGGCTGCAATACTCACTCCCTCCTGGTTACACCCCTGCCTGCTCCATCCCAAAGGGCACCTCTGGGTGCTTGTAGCTCAGCAGGACGTCTGTGATGCACGTGGAGGGGTAGCAGGAGGTGTTCAGGTGCTGGCTGCCATCACCCAGGCCGGGATGCTCCTGGCTGTCCAAGCTCTCCCCACACTCTGTGAGGTCAAAGAACAGCAGCAGTTAGGGGGAGGAGCACCAAGCAGACAGCTCCAGCAGGGGCTGAGGCCGAGATGGCCTCAGGGTGACAGCACTGCAGGCAGCAGCACTGCAGGCAGCAGCACTGCTCTGTGCCGCCGCAGCAGTCCTGCCCCTGCCCCCACCAGCACCCGCGCAGCTCCTCCACCAGCCCGCAGCCCCTGCAGGCTCTGCTGAGCGCAGGCTGGCTCCCAGCCCCGTGGGGAGGCTCAGCAAGCCGGGCAGGGCCTTGCCCCGGCTGCCCCTTACCCTGGCTGTCCCTGTCCCGCAGCTGCTGGCTGGCCATCAGCGACGACTGGCTGAGCACGGCGTCGGCCATGCGCGCGGAGCTCAGAGCCTTCCCTGCCATCAGGCTCATCCCGGGCAGGCTGTCCAACTGCACCTGCAGGGACGGCAGCACCTGCTTGTGGGTGGTCACCTCAGACCCCCCCAGCTGCAGGTGGTCACCTCACAGCCCCCCAGCCACAGGTGGTCACTTCAGACCCCCCCAGCCACAGGTGGTCACCTCAGACCCCCCCCAGCCACAGGTGGTCACCTCACAGCCCCCCCGGCCACAGGCCCTTCAGGAAGGGTTGCTGAGTGCAAGCTCTCTGTCAGGTGCAGCCTGGGTGCTGCCAGCAGCACTCAATGCAACACAGGACTGCAGAGTCCAAGTCCCCTCCTGAGCCACAAGGAGCTCACTGGGGCAGGGAGCTGGATTGCATCAAGGCCTGGGCAGGGCAGCTCCCAGCAGCCCAGAGCAGGGGGGGAGCAGGGCAGCTGCCCTCTGCTCTTGCTCAGGGTCTGGGCTGCACGGCCAGCCCTGCCAGCAGCACTGCAGAACTGAAGCTGCACTGTGCCTGCGAGGCCCTCCATGGCCAGGGCCAGGCCTGGGGCTGCCCAGGAGGTTTCATCAGAGGGACCCTGGGGGCCAGAGATGCCAGGGTGAGGAGAGGGAAGAGATGCCAGGGTGAGGGCAGGGAAGAGATGCCAGGGTGAGGGGAGGGAAGAGATGCCAGGGTGAGGGGAGGGAAGAGATGCCAGGGTGAGGGCAGGGAAGAGATGCCAGGGTGAGGGCAGGGAAGAGATGCCAGGGTGAGGGCAGGGAAGAGATGCCAGGGTGAGGAGAGGGAAGAGATGCCAGGGTGAGGGGAGGGAAGAGATGCCAGGGTGAGGGCAGGGAAGAGATGCCAGGGTGAGGGCAGGGAAGAGATGCCAGGGTGAGGGGAGGGAAGAGATGCCAGGGTGAGGAGAGGGAAGAGATGCCAGGGTGAGGGGAGGGAAGAGATGCCAGGGTGAGGGGAGGGAAGAGATGCCAGGGTGAGAGCAGACAACCACAAGGGGAGGAGGAACACTTGCACCTGGGTCTCTGCTAAGTGTTAAGCAGAAGGGAAGCACCCCCAGGGCTTCACACCCTCACCTCCCACATCACCCAGGGCGGCTGCAGGCTGCCCTAAGCCCCCGGGCAGAGGCCTCCCCAGACCTACGTAGGCATCGTCGCTGTTCTGGATGGTGTGGTGCCGCTGCAGGCTGCGGGGCCGCGGGTGCTCGCCGGAGGGGGGCCGTGCCGGGTACCCCAGCCCGTTGTGGTCAGGCACCTGCATGGCCTGGCCAGGGGAGCTCCTGTCCAGGCAATTCCCAACGATGGACTCTGGAAAAAGGCAGGAAACCAGAGGTCAGCAGGAGGGACCTGCAGCCCCGGGGACGCACAGCAGCGCTTGGGGGCGGCTCGAGATGTGGCGGCAGGAGCGCTGCCGGGGGGTGGAAAGGGATCCCCCAGCTGCTTTTGGCCAAGGGGTGCAGCACCAGGGCCCTTCCAGCTGTCCTGACTCAGGGCTGTAAAAGCAGCCCTGGAGGGGCACCGCAGCCTAGCAGCCAGACCCTTGCTGCCTGTCCCCCCAGCACTGCCACCTCCCCTGGAGCCCCAGCTGGCCTCCTCCCTGCCCTGCCCACAGCATTGCACAAGAGCCTCCCCGGCCTCCACCACGGGATGCCGCAGCAGGGCCCCTTGGTGATCCCAAGCACAACACAGCCCTGCTGGAAGTGCTGGCCAGGATGTGCACTCTTATCAGATGACTTCTGCCTGCCCTCCTGCAATCTGGCTGCAGCAGTACACAAGAGCCCTGCTGGCAAAGTCCATCTGCAGGGCAAGCTCCAGCGAGGGAGGGTAAAGGCTACATTCCTCTGCCGCCCAACCTCCTGTCACCGAGCACACCCTGCGGGGAAGAGAGCCCCGGGCCCCGCAGCAGCTGTAAACAGCAGCAGCTGTAAACAGCTCCCTGGCAGGGAGCACTCCTGGGGAGCACAAAGAGGCCGAGGTGGCCAGCAGCAGCGGGGAGCTGCCCTCGGGACACAGGTGGATGCCCTGTGCTGGACAGCTGCTGGCGCTCCGAGGGCTCTGGCCAGCAGGGAGCAATCTGTGCTGGGGACACCTCCCGGCTGGGAACACAGCCCTGAGAGAGCAGCAAGATGGTCAGAGGGCTCCTGCCCTATGGGGCCAGGCTGGGAGAGCTGGGGCTGCACAGCCTGCAGAGGAGAAGGCTCCAGGGAGACCTCAGAGCAGCCTTGCAGGACCTGAAGGGCTCCAGGAGAGCTGGGGAGGGACTTGGGACAAGGGCTGGGAGGGCCAGGATGAGGAACAATGGTTTGAAGCCTGAGGACAGATTGAGGCTGGAGAGGAGGAAGAAATCCTTGCCAGTGAGGCTGGGGAGACTCTGGCACAGGCTGCCCAGGGAGGCTGTGGCTGCCTCCTGCCCGGAGGTGCTCAGGGCCAGGCTGGATGAGGCCCTGAGCAGCCTGTGCTGCCCCTGGCAGGGGTTGGCACTGCAAGATCTTTCAGCTTCCCTTCCCACCCAACCCATGCTGTGAATCTGTGCAGCAGCCACTGCCCAGGGGCACATCTGCAAAGCTCCCCTGCCCCGGGCACGGTGCCAGCCGAGCCCTGCACCCACCACGGGGCAGCGGAGCAGGGCCGGCCCCCCCTGCCAGCGCCCTGCCCCCCTCAGGCGCAGGACCCCGCAGGATCCCCGGGCCGGGGCGGCAGGAGGAGCAGGCAGGCTGCCGGTGCGCTGCCCGCCGCGGGGTTACCCGCGGTTACCGGCGGTTACCGGCCCCTTCCCGGAAAGGCAGCCACGGGGGAGCGGCTGCTGGCTGCCGCCGGGGCCGGGCCGGGGCCGTGCCACCCACGCACGGCTCGGACTCTGCTGCAGCTGCGGGCGGGCAGCCTGCTGCTCCTGCCCCACAACCGGCCCTGACGCTGCCTCGGGGGCTGAGACCCCCAGGGATTGAGCCCCCCCTGGCCTGGAGCAGCCCTGGCACAGAACTGGTGCCAGGGCAGTGACCCTGAGGAGGCAGCTGGGGTGAGGGCTGAAGTCATGGAAGGGGTTGGGTTAGAAGGGACCTTAGAGACCATCCAGCCCCAAGCCCCTGCATGGGCAGGGACACCTCCCCCCAGCCCAGGCTGCTCAGGGCCTCATCCAGCCTGGCCCTGAGCACTGCCAGGGTTGGAGCCTCCACAGCCCCCCTGGGCAGCCTGTGCCAGGCTCTCCCCATCCTCACTGGCAAGGATTTCTTCCTCCTCTCCACTCTCAGTCTCCTCTCTCCCAGCTCAAAGCCATTGTTCCTCATCCTGGCACTCCCAGCCCTTGTCACAAGTCCCTCCCCAGCTCTCCTGGAGCCCTTCAGGTCCTGCAAGGCTGCTCTGAGCTCTCCCTGGAGCCTTCTCCAGGCTGAACAGCCCCAGCAGGGCAGCCTTTCATCCCACATCCATAGGGACCGGGGCTCCTGTGCCAGCTGTCTTTGTGTCAGTGTGGCATGTGACACTGTGGCATGTGATGCTGGCAGCAGGCAGGGCAAGTGCTGCCAGCTCAGCTCCTTCAGTGCCCAGGTTTCCCACGGGCAGCACTCCCAGCCCTGGGCTGGCTGGGCTGGAGGGGAGCTCAGAGGCAGCTCAGTCACATCCCAACAGCCCTGGGCAGTACTCTCACTGTCTCCAGCAGATGTTCCTCACACTAGCCACAGCTTTTTGGGTCACCACACTCCCTCTGGAGACCCAAGTGCTCCTGAGCCACTGCAGAGCCTTGGCCTGCCCCAGGCACAGCAGGCCTGGGGAGCTGGGCAGCAGGGAAGATGCTGCTGTCCCAGGGGCAGCAATCATGGCACAGCCAAGGGGGTGGCTGGGGGAGGTTGGCTCCCAGCACTCAGGGACAGGAGCCACGCTTGGGCTCCCTGCTCAGCCCTCTGCCTGCTCCTCCTTGGGTGGCTTGGGAGCGCTGGAGCTGCCCCAGGGGTGGGAGGGAAGCAGCAGAGCGCTGCTGGTGTGCAGGGGGAGGTGTGGAGCACTGCAGGGCAGGTGAGGGGACCCAGGCTGCTGGCTCTGCCTGGGCCCGAGGCAGCACAGGCTGCATTCCAAGTGGGTTACTGCAGGCAGGAGGGAAGCAGAGCAGGAGGCTGCAGCCCAGCACAGGAGTCAGGAGAGGCCTCCAGGCAGCCCTGGCAGAGGGGCTGACACAACACTAGTTGTAAACATTTACTTGCCAAAGCCTTGCAGTCTAAAGTCCTCTCCCTTGTGCAACTGCTTCCAGCACCCTCAGGACAGGGGCAGAAGCTGCCTGCTGCCTCCCCCACCGTGGGGGTTCCCCTAAGGAGGCTGTGCTGGCACCATGCAAACTGGGTACCAAATCCACCTCTGCCTAACCTGGGGCCCTTCCTCCCTGCCCAAGCAGGGCAGGGGAGCGAGGTGCAGGAGCAAACACCTTGGTAGCCCCAAACTGAAGCTGCCTGCAGGAGTCCCTCATCCCCCACCCCCCCCACAGGCTGGGGGGGCAGGGGCTGGCCAGCCCCTCTGCCCTGGGAGCCAGCCTCTTCCAACCCAGTCCTCTCCCAACAAACCCACGCTGTGTGCCCACACAAAGCCCTGCCGGCCGTGCCCGGACGCTGCCCCTGCGTGCCAAGGGCACAGCTCGGTGCTGCCATGAATACTGAGCTGGTGCAGCCTGCAGGCCTCTCCTCAGAGCCCTCCTGGGCAGGGGCTCTGAGGCTGTTTTGCTGACAGAGGGCCTGCAGCTCCAGCCCGGGCAGCGATTTCTCTTGCAGCTCACCCTGCTGCCAGCAGAGCCACTGAGGAGCAGAGGCACAGCAGCTTCCAACCAGCGGGAAAGGTCTTCAGATGCTAGCAGCAAGCTCCAGCTCCCCTCCTCCAGAGCCAAGCCCTCGTAGCTCAAGCAGGGCTGGAGTCTTGCTGCTGCTTCCAAAGGGCCAGAGGAGCTGCTGCAAGAGGGCCTTAGCTACAAGCTGTTTACCACTGCTCTTACCCAACACATCTGCGAGAGCTCTGGCAAGGCCTGGGCACAGGGAGCTGTTCCTAGCAGGAGGAACACGCAGCAGGCCCTGGGCTGCTCCCGGCTCGTTCTTTACACGGGATGGGGAACAGCCACCAGCAGCAGGCAGCACCAGCAGGCAGGAGGCTGGGGGCTGCTCTTTACCTGCCTGCAGGAGTGGGTCACACTCCCCAGCAGGCAGCTGGCTGGGTCCCCTTCACACAGAGTTTATTAGGCTCTGCCTGCGATTCCCCCAGGCCACGGAGGCCTGAAGGATCCAGGGGGTTCCGCCCCGTGCCGGCTCCGGCAGGGCAGCCTGGCCGCGCCAGGCCCGGGCGGTCTCCTCCGGCGGGAGGCCAGCAGTGCCAGGGCTCTGCGGCTCGGGAGGCCTTACCTCTGCTGGGCACCTTACTCCTGCTGAAGGCGGCGGGGGGCTGGTGCCGGTAGGGGTGGGTCCCCAGCTCCTGGTTGCCGGTGGCCAGCACGGGGTCGGGGTCGCCGCGCCCCGCCGCGCTCACCAGCAGGGGGGTCTCGTGGCAACCTTTGGTCAATGTGTTTGGGCTCTTAGTGTCTGCAAAGCTGTCCCGGGCGCCCTCGCCCGCGCAGTCCTCCTCCATGCTCTCCGAGTGGAACAGGGCCGGCTGGGGGCCGTAGCCGTGCGGCGGGGGGCCGGGGGGCGCCTGCTGCATACATTCCTGCGCCCGGATTTTGAGCAGGTGCTGGGGGCTGCCCTGGGGGTGGTAGCTGTCGGCGCTCTGGTAAGGCAAGGACAGCGCCTGGCGCTCCGAGAGGCTCTGCGCCACGCCGGCGCCCATGCTGCCCGCGTCCCCTTGGCTCATGTGCCTGAACAGCTCCTGCAGCTCCTGCTGCTGCTGCTGCTGCTGCTGCTGCTGGCGCCGCTTGAGGAGCTGCGCGAACTCCGCCTGCGGCAGCCGCATGTCCGAGTGGCCGCTCAGCGAGTGCCGGGGCGACAGCAGTCCCTGCAGGATGTGGGGCACCTGCTGGTGCCGGCTGTAGTCGGGGGGCGTGGGGGACAGCAGCGCCTGCTGTAGTGCCGAGGTGGCGTAGTGCTGCTGCTGCTGCTGCGGCGGCTGCGGCGGCGGGCCGGGCGGGAAGCTGGGGTACTGCTCCAGCTGGGGCACCTTCAGAGCCTGCTGCGCCGGGGGGAAGGCGACGCCCCCCGCGGGGCTGTAGCTGCCGGGGGAGACGCGAGGCTGCTCCGGGAAGAGGTGGGGGTGTAAGTGCACCTGCTCGTAGGTGGCAGGGGGGTACCTGCTGACGCCCAGGCTGCAGAGGACACAGAAGGAGCAGTCACTGCCTGGGCCTGCCAGGAGGGATTCTCCCAGCCAGGAGACACAGAATGGCTTAGACTGGAAGGGACCCAAGAGAGCATCTGCTCCAACCTCCCTGGCCTTCCACCAGCCCAGGCTGCTCATGGCCTCACCCAGCCTGGCCTTGAACACCCCCAGGCAGGAGGCAGCCACAGCCTCCCTGGGCAGCCTGTGCCAGAGTCTCACCACCCTCAGACTGAAGAACTTCTTCCTCAGCTCCAGGAAGCTGCTCTGCCTCAGCTTCAAACCCTTCCCCCTTGCCCTGTCTCCAGACCCCCTGATGGAAAGTCCCTCTGCAGCCTCCCTGCAGGATCCCTTCAGCTATTGGAAGGCAGCTCTAAGGTCCCCCTGGAGCCTTCTCTTCTCCAGCAAGGAAGAAGACAGCTTCATCCCCCAAACCAGTGAGGTGCAGCTCCAGAGAGCCACATCTCAGCCCAAGGTATCTGTCCCCCTGCTTCCTCCTCCTGCTGCTGCCAGGCAGGGCTGCCCGGTGGCCTCACCTGTGGGACTCGGCGCTGTCGGCGCTGAGCTGCTTGGACAGCTGCCTGTGGCCGTAGGAGAGGGAGGCCATCAGGTTGGCACGGTGCTGCATCTGGAGCTGGTTGGCACTGGGGCTGAGGGGCATTCCCCGTGCGTGGGAGGACATCCCCTGCCCGGCCACCGAGGCCCCTGGCAGGAGGCTGCTGCTGACCATGTCGCCAGGCTCCTGCACTTGGATGGTGACCTGCTGAGGCTGTGACTGCTGCTGCAGGCCCAGGCACGTCAGCCCCATGGCTGGGGGAGGGGAACAGTTACCAGACTGCGGGAAGATTGTGTTGTGGGATGGCATCCCCTGGAACTGGGACTGGGAGCTGGCACCTGCAAGGAGCAAAGGCCCTCAGCACCCGCGCCAGCAAGGCTCGGCAGCTGCCGCTCTGGGCCGCTTCAGGCCCACGCTGGGCACCCCAGTGGGTGTCTGTGGGGAGTGAGGAGCACTGCTCTGAGGGCTGTGTGCTCCGTGGCAGGGGGCAAAGGTCACAGCTGCAGCCCCTTGCTCAGGGGGAGAAACAAAAGCAGAGCTGACAGCGATCGGCTCCGGCCCTGCCTCCCGCCCCCGGCCCTGCCTCCCGCCCCCGGCAGCGATCCGCAGGGATCTCATGACCAGAAAGCCAGCAGCACATTCCAGCTGGCAGCCTCCCGAGCCCTGGACAGCCCCAGCCCTCCCTGCCAGATGGAAAGGCTTCCACATCCTCAGCAAAAGGCACGAGGATGAGGCTGGGGGGGGAACGAAGGCCCAGCCCCTCCCTGCTGTGCTGGCCCCAGGGCTCGGGGCACCGCGGGGCTGTGCCTGCCCACACCGCTGGTGCTTACCGTGGGGCTGGAGCACGCTGCTGCTGACGGGGGGAGGGCTGCTGTTGGGCTGCCTGAAGAGGTGGTTGTTGGGGTGGTTCGGGGGGGGGCTGGAGGGCTGGATCCGTAACCTGGGCAGGGGAACAAGCAGCTTCCATCAGTCTGCTCCTCCTCAGGAGGCCTTTGGGACACCACAGGCTCCATGTGCTGCCCTTCTCGTGTCTGAAGGGACACCATAAAGCCCTGGCTTGGGATCCCAAGCTCTTCCCAGCCTGGCTTCTCTTCCAAGAGCCACCTGAGTCACACAGGCAGTGACTGTGACGTGGTGACTACACCTGAAGTCTGGGGACAAGGACACTTGAGGTTCAGCACTGGTGGTTCACCTCCTGACTCACTGTGGCCAGGCAGAAGCCTTCCTTTGCCCTTCCTCATAACTCAGCCTGCCTCATCTCCAGGGCAGGGTACAGCAGCAGAGTGCAGACACCTAACCCACAGCCTGAGAAGCTGTGAGGTGTCCAGCAGCAGCTCTGAGCAGGAAGCATCAGAGAAGCCAGCTGGAGAAGGTGCCACATGCTGAGGGCAGTCAAGAGGCAGAGGTGCCAACCCCAAGCAGAGCTGTGCCTTTGAACCAAGCTCCTCTGCTTCCAGAAGTCTTTCAGACAGAGTCCAGCTGGAGAGCTCAGGCACAGCCCCCTGGGAACTGCCTCTGCCGTTCTCACTGCGCACACTTCCGACCTGGCCTGGGGCTCTGTGTGTGTTAGCTCATCCCTGGGCTTGAGCAAGAGCAAAACCCATTCCCCAGAGCTCCCCTAAAGCCCTCTCTTTACCTCTGAAGCTGGTGAGTGAGCAGAGCTGGCTGGTTTTCACATGGAGCTTGCAAGGGTGGAGACGGCTGGGGGGGCCGGATGCAGTCCTGAGGCCGGCAGGAGAAGAAAACAAGAAGTGTTTGCAATCAGTGCCTCCAGCAGCACATCCACACAGCACTGCCTGCTGGAGCAGGACATCTCCAGACTCAGCAAATACTCAGTCCCTGACTGCAGCTCTCTCAGCAGCTGTGCAAACATCTCTTAGAGGTCCTTCAGGCTTGCTTCTCAGCACACCAGCCAAGGAGCCCACCCTCCCTGCTCTGCAGGTCTGCAGAGCACACAGCCAAGGCTCCAGGAGTGCAGCTGGGGCTCCATACCTGGATCTGCTGATGGAGGATCTGGTGGTGCTGCTCCTGCTGGTACAGCATGTGCTGCTGCTGGGTCTTCTCCAGCGTCCTCTCATCCATGTGCCCGCCGTACATCTTCTGCAGCTGCTCGCACTCCTGCAAGGCAGCCCTGTAGTGACCCTGCCCTGCAGCCACTCTGGGCCGTGCTGTGCCCCCAGAAAAAGGAGGTGCAAGCCCCCCCCAGGGTTCCCAGACTGCAGGGTAGCAATGTGTATGCCCAGAGGAGACTCAGCAGGGTTGCCACAGAGAGGTGGAAGAGCTCCTCAGCCGGAAAGCCTCTGCTGCATGTCCCCAAGTGGTAGTGGTACAGATCTGACCTTCTGCTTCCTGAAGCAGCAAGGCTGAGACAGTAAGAGGCCCTTGCAGAGGCTCTTTTGCAGGAGCCTCACTCCCCTCTCACCTGCTGCAGCTGTTTGATGCTGCTGTTGTTGCCCATCTTCTCCAGGTGGGCTTTGAAAGCCTGGATGCTGGCAGCGCCGTCGGAGAAGCGGCGAACGGGGGAGAAGCGCTCGGTGGGGAGGTGCAGGGTGTTGGAGTCCTTGTAAATAGAACTGAACAGAGGGGGAAGGGCATCAGTGAGGCCAGCTGCAACCAAACTGCTGCAGAGACAGCCAGTGCCCACCAGCCAGGCCAAGTTCTGCTGCCCACTGGCCCGGAACGAACCGTGGTTTAGCTGAAGAAGCCGAGTGCCAGCAGCGCTCTGCAGCGCAGGGAGGATTCCCCTCGGTGCCTGGGCACACAGATGGCCTTTAGGGTGGGAGGCAACTCAGCTACACACCAGGTTCCAGCTGGGCAGCAACTCCTTCTCCATCCCTACAGATCCACCTATCCCTCAGCTGGAAAAGGCTTCCAGAAACCATTCAGTACCCTGCAGCTCTCAAATTCACCAGTTCAGAGCTCCCTCCCTGGGCCTTCCAGCTCCCCAGGGCTCCTGACTACATCCAGTGCCAGGAGAGGATGGGGACACACATGGAGGAAGGAGCCTGCCCTGCTCTGCAGCCCCCCAGGAGGAAGGGGGCTGGCTGCTGTGCTTGGGGATCAAAGAGGAAGGCAGGAGGGTGGCTCTGCATTAACCAAGCTGCCAGTTCAGAGTAGAGGCTCCTGGGTGCCTGGCACCGGGCGATCAGGGGGGGCACAGCCAGTACCGAGGCAACTGTGCCCAGGGCACCACAAGCACTTTCCCTACACAAGGTCTCTCCACCATCAGAGGGAGCCAGATTTTCCCCAGGAGCTGTTTCCTCCCGGGCTGGAGCTCCCCACCCCCGGGGTGAAGCCCTCAGTGGTGCTGGTACTGTCCTTGGCCACCGTGTGCCTCACAGCACCCAGCCCCAGCTCTCTGCCTGCCCCGACGGCTGCTGGGGCTTGGATTCTTCTACAAACCCCAAACAATGCTCCCAGTGCAGGTTCCAAGAGCAGCCTCTGTCTGTGAGGAGGTCCTGGGGACCTGCTCCTCACAACCCCCCTGACCTGCAGGCACTGAGCCCAGCAGGAAGCCAGCTGGCTGCACGCTGGGGTGGTCCTGGAGCAGCTTACTGCCGTGGCTGCTCCGAGCACAGCCCTGCTCTGCAGCCTGCCCCACCAAGTGAAGCAGTTTCTCCTGCAGCAGCTCTCCCTTATCAGAAGGTGCTGATGCTGGAGTGCTTCCAGCAGGCTGGGTTCAGCTCTTGTCACCCTGCCTGCCTTGGCAGCACGTCCTTTGGTGTCGATAGCTTACAAACAGCTTCCTTCCAAGGACAGAGCTGTGCCCTGCCTCCTGCTGCCTCCCATCCATTTGTGTTCCTGGGGCTCTGATGGAAGGCAGAAGCTACAGACAAAACTGTGCTGAGGTTCCCAAACCCAGGTGGCCGTGGCAGAAAGGCCTCAGAGAGCTCTTGTAGCCAGTCCTGCTGCAGACACTGCCTCACGGTGACCAGACCCAGGAGCTGCACATGGAAGTGGGTTAAAAATCTAAGTGCTGCAACAAACCCCAGCTGCCAGCCAACAGCTGAGCTCTACTGCTGTGAGGACACAACCCTGCCCAGGGTTTGTGTGCCATGTGTGCCTTGCTCACAGCGTGGGACAGTTTGTTTAGGCCATGGTCAGATGCAGCTCCCCTGATTTCACCACAAAACCCGAGGCAGGCTCACAGCACAGCGTGACACAACGAGCAGACACCACCCTGTGCATGACACAGCAGTGTGGCCTCAGGACTCCAGAGCCAAGAGGCAGAGGCGACACCAGGGTGTTAACAGGGTACCTGTGCTTCAGCCAGCTGGGGACACAGCAGCTCCTGCGCTGCCTGAGCGACCCAGAGCTTCCCTGGAGGGCTGGGAGCAGTCCTGACAGCAGGACACAGCACACGCTGCTTGCTTGGCAAGCTGCACTCCTCCTCCTCCTCCTCCTCCTCCTCCTCTCAAGCTTTTCTGTGACCCTAGAAATCTTTCCCCTCCTGCTCCTCCCATCCCCCAGGCAGCTCTGAGGAGTAACTGCAGGGGCCAGAGGAGCTTATCTTGGTTTCTCTGGAGTTCCAGCGTGGCACCAGCGCCGTCTCGGTCTGCTCAGAGTTCACCTGTCTCTGCTGATTACATCAGTGCTCAGCTCAGCAGGTAGCTGGCTCCAATAAAAAGCACTTTGTCAAGCCTGCCAGTGTGAGCTGGCTGAGAGAGGGAACAGCAGCAGCAGCCCAGGCTGGGAGGTGCCTGCTTTGCCAGCAGTGACACCAGCGGGCAGCAGCTCTGATGCTTTGCACTCTGAGGGCAGGATTTCAGCTCCCTGTGGCATCAGCTCTGGTGTGCTGCTGTGCCCAGGGCCCCTGTCAAACCAGCAGCTCTCTCCACCAGCAGTGCCCCAGGGTGTTTAGATCCCACCTGCATGGCTTCCCTCCTCCCCAGACACTGGGGACTCTGCCCAGCCCAGCTTCCCTTCCCCACATGGTTGCCAGCAGAGGTTCAGATCAGAATGACTCTTGAGGAGCTCTGCAAGGAGACTCTGCAGTCAGAACACACAACTCTGGTGCAGGACAGTGAGGCCTAGAAGCTCTGCTGTAGATGACTCTCGGTGCTGCAGTTTTCTGCCTGCATCTACTTCCCAAATGGTCTGTAGGAGACCTGCTGCCTGCTGCTAGCCTGACCCCTACCAGCACAACAGAGAGAAGCTTTCCTCTGCAGTGAGCAGCTCATTCCCAAGCCCTGTGAGCAGGGAGATGGTTTGTGCCGGATCACAGAGGGTGGCAGAGGCCTGGACCAAGCTGCCCTTCCCTGGAGAGATTCCAGAGCCACCTGGACACAATCCTGGGTGACCTGCTGTGGGTGACCCTGCTTTAGCAGGGGGGCTGGGCAAGATGATCCTCAGAGGTCCCTTCCAAACCCCACCAGGCTGGGATGCTGTGATTCTGGGGTGGCAAATCACCTCCATCCTCAGCAGAAGGCCTGGGGGGCAGAGCTGGCCGATCGCTGCCCTGGAGTTGTGGGTGCAGAGCCCAGGCCGGCGCGGAGCTGCCGTGTCCCAGCACGGCCTCTGCTCCGTGGGCCTGCTCTGTGTGCTCCTTCCTCCTCCTCACCCCTCCCTGCCAAGCAGGGTGTCCTCAGTGCTGCACTCCAGCTGACATCTGAGCGGTGTCCTGGCGCGGAGCTGCCCGAGCGGCCGGTGCCGTTACTCACCGGTGCTGATCGGGGACCAGGTGTGGAGCCCAAGCCCGGGGTCGGAAGGACTGCTGTCCTAGCTGCCTCTGCAAGTCTGGAGGGATTTCAGCTGTAGGGTTGGTCATTGCCAGAGTGTGCCTTTTTGACCTATTTGCCAAGTATCTGCAACAAGCAGGAGCACATTTGAGGAGAGAGCGATGGGAGCGCTCCGCGAGCAGGGAGCGGCGGAGCTTCCGGAGCACACGGGAAGGAAGAGTCCTTGCTGCAGGGCTGGGACAGCCTGCCCAGGCCCAGCTCCTCTCTGGGGCTCCAGTGCTTAGGAGACAAGGGCAGCTCCAGCTGCTTTGTGCTGCTGCCAGCCTCAGAAGGAAAGAGCAGCTGTTTGCTGGGCCAGCAGGAAGGCCCTTCCTCTCCAGGGGAACGCTGCTGTTCCCCTTCGGGAACGCCTGGGCGACTACCTGCCCTCGGGGTGGGCTCACTCCGCTGCAGCAGCTCTGCCTCCCCCTCACAAGGCCCCTCTGAGCCACGGGGAAGTCCTCTGCGTGCGTGGGGCCAAGAGGGGTGACAGATCACCCTAGGAGAGCTGGCCAGGCAACGGGCACAGAGCTGAGCTGCTGCTCAGCTGAAGCCTTGCAGGGTGGCCTCTTGGCTTCAGACCGGGCCTGGGACGCCCCAGGCTGAGCCATCAGCAGTGGCCAACTGGTCAGAGCAGTGAAGGGCGCAGGGAGGCCACCCCAGCAGAGCCTCAGCCGGGTGAGCAGAGGCCGAGGAGCAGCAGCAGGGCCGGTGGCCAGCCCGGGCCAAGTGCGCCACCTAGTCCCTGCTGCGCTCCCCAGAGCCTGCAGCCACCCGGCCAGGGCACAAAGCGGCCAGGGCAAGCCAGCAGCAAGTGAACCCTGCAGCCAGAGCCAGCAGTGCTAAGGCTGGGCCTGCCTCTTCCACCGGTTTAGACTCCAGCACCCTCTGCACTGGCACTACGGGTCTGCAGCTCTCTTGCAAACCCTCCGAGGCCTGGGGGAGCGTGGGGGCCACAACTGCGAGCCCCTGCTCGGGAAGGATGCGACATAAGGGCACAGCTCCGAGAGCCACTGCCCTGAGGTGCCAGCTCCTGCTGAGGGCAGCTGGGGGCCCGGGCCCAGAAGAGATAAGGAGGGGAGGGCTCACCCAGGCTGCCCTGGCCCCGCAGGGCGCGGGGTGCTGATGCTCACCCGCTCAAGGCCGGGCAGGATGAACGCCCCCTGATGAACTCAGCTGTACCGACCCCTGCGAACCAGCAGCAGCCAGGCAGCTGTGGTAACAGTGACAAAGATCACCTGGCCAAGGACACAGAGGCCACCAACAGGGCCTCCTCACGTTGGCTCTCCTCCCCTGCTAAGCCTCCCCAGCGCTGGCGAAGCACAGAAGAGCAGCAAGCCGCAGAGTCGTTGCCTCCTCCAGCCCCAGGCTCTCTTTGCTAACTACCGCAGCAGCTCAAGCAGAGGGCAGCAAGCTCAGAGGAGGAGGAAGAGCGCTCAGCGTGGTGGGGACTTGCCAAAGTCTGAGCCATTAGCTGGTTAAGAATCGTTTGATGCAGATGGGGGAAGGTTTCCCAAAGAGCTGTGCAAGCTGTGGTTTGCTCAGATCGTTTGATTCCAGCCCCCCAGGGAGCGATCCCAGCGGCAGCTCCCGCGGCGCTTCGGCTGCGAGGAGCTCCCCGGAGCTGCGCGGCGCCCTGCAGCACAGCGGAGCCCACGCTCTGCTGGCGAGGTCAGACTAAGGAGGACAAGAGCTGGCTGCACACAGAGTGCTCAGAACAGGGTCCTGAGAAGCTAAATATTTGCATCTGTCCCTGGTGGTGCTGCTGTTTACCCTGCCCTGGTCACTGCTGCAGTGTTGCAACACAAGGGGGTGGAGAGCGACCGAACACGCGACCTGGATGGGGTTTCTCTGGGCCATCTGGTGGAAGAAGAACATGTGGCAGGAGAGGACTAAGGGCAGCAGCCTGGAGAGCAGCAAGGTGACCTGTGGGGCCCAAGGAGATTTGGCTTTGTGGGGGGTCTGAACGTTCATGCCCCTGGCTGGCAGCTGACAAAACGCTGCACAGGGCTCCCAGAGCACTTCCAGCTGAGCTGAGGCTGCAGAGACTCAGCCCAGAGCCCAGGGCTGAGAAGGCCACGCAGAGGACACACAAAGTGCTCAGTGTCAGCTCCAAGCCTGGGCTGGGAGCGAGCTCTGAGCTGGGGCAGGCAGCAGGAGCCTCAGCACACTCTGCACAGTCTGTCACTGCACACAACCACTGCTCAAATCCCCTCTGGAGCACCGAGAGCAGAAGAGCTGCCAAAGGCTCTGCAGCACCCCTTCCCCTGCCTCTCTGCCTGCAGCCAACCCCCAGTGTGAATCCTGCTCCCCAGTGCACCCCTGAGGAAACACCACCTCACTGGAGCTGCTGGCCTCGACAAACTGGGGGATCCAGAAAGCTTTTTGAGTTGGAAGTTAGAGGCAGGAGCACTCCACACCCACAGCCACCACAGGCAGCACACCAGGTTAGCAGAGAGGAAACTATGCAGAAGCTACTGAGGCAGTGTTAGGAAGGACACAGTTAGTGCTCTGCTGGGCTGGCAAAGGGCAGGCACAGCCTCCCTGCTTCCCAGCATCTGCCTGGAGCAAAGAGAAGTTTCCAGCCCAGTACCTGACAACCCTTTCCTCCCTGGAGCAGACTCCTTCAGGCCTACTGCTAAAATCAGAAGCTAGAGGTACCCAAGTCTGCAGTGAGCTCACTTTGTTGAAGGCATCAGAGTTGGATGTTTACTGCATGTCTTGACACCGAAGCTGCATGGACACCCAAGGCCACCGAGCAGAGCTCCCCACCTCTGCTGCTCAGCAGGGAGGTTAGTGTGGGCTGCATGCTGGTGCACACCAAGCAAAGGAATTCAGCAGAGTTCCTGGAGAGCCTGCTGCTCAGTTAGCTAACATCTGAGGGGGATTCCAGCTTGGGAAGCACCTGGGAGTGTCAGAGGAGTAATTGTCTACAGTAACCAACACCCAGAGACCGTCGAGCCCTCGCTGTGATCCTCGCTGCAGCCCGCGGGGAGGCTGCTCCTGTGTGGAACGCCACAGGGTGAGCCTCTTGGAGGCAGCAAGGGCAAATGTCAACAGACTGGCAGTTACCTCTGCACAGCTTCCTGATCTGGCTCCCCATCAGAGCTCTCCTCATCCACAGGGGTGACAGCTGGGACGGCCTGCAGAGAGGAGAGAAGCCACAGGCTCCAGAGAGCAGCCCGCACGGTGCCCTCTGCGCAGCAGGCCCTGAGCATAGAGCTCTCCCCCAGGGGGGCAGAGCAGGGGAGCCCTCAGGAGCAAGCTGCCAGCTGGAGCAGTCACCTCTGCCTGCAGAAGACGTTTCTAAGCAGGCCCCCAGTCCCCCTCTTCCCTCCTGCTACTTACTGGGGTCATGGTGACGAGCGGGGAGGGTCCCCGCGGCCGCTTCAGCAGCTGCTGTGCGTGCAGCTGGATGTTGGCGCCGCCGTCCGACGCCCGCCGGCCCAGGGGGCCCATGCCATTCAGCAGCTGCAGCGTGGGGGGCTGCAGCAGGGACTGCTCCTGGGGGGCACACAGCCATTACCAACCCTGCACACGACCCTCCGGCACCCCAGCCCCGAGGGCACCAACCCAGAGATGAGAGAGCAGCACCAGCAGGGCCCAGCAGGGGATGAGAGAGCAGCACCAGCAAGGGATGAGGAACATCACCAGCAGGGGATGGGGAACATCACCAGCAGGGCCCAGCAGGGGATGAGAGAGCAGCACCAGCAGGGCCCAGCAGGGGATGAGAGAGCAGCACCAGCAGGGCCCAGCAGGGGATGAGAGAGCAGCACCAGCAGGGCCCAGCAGGGGATGAGAGAGCAGCACCAGCAAGGGATGAGGAACATCACCAGCAGGGAATGGGGAACATCACCAGCAGGGGATGGGGAACATCACCAGCAGGGGATGGGGAACATCACCAGCAGGGGATGGGGAACATCACCAGCAGGGGATGGGGAACATCACCAGCAGGGGATGGGGAACATCACCAGCAGGGGATGGGGAACATCACCAGCAGGGGATGGGGAACATCACCAGCAGGGCCCAGCAGGGGATGAGAGAGCAGCACCAGCAGGGCCCAGCAGGGGATGGAATAGAATAGAATAGAATAGAATAGAATAGAATAGAATAGAATAGAATAGACCAGACCAGACCAGACCAGACCAGATTGGAAGAGCCCTTCAAGACCATTGTTCCCAACCCATCATCCAACACCATCTAATCAACTAACCCATGGCACCAAGCACCCAAAGGAACATGAGGAAGAAGAGATGAGGAACATCACCAACATCTCCCAGCAAGGGATGAGGAACGTCACCAGCAGCTCAGAGCTGGTGGGGCAGGGAGGGGCAAGGAGGGGCAAGGAGGGGCAAGGAGGGGCAGTGCCAGTGCAGCAGCAGCCTTTAACTCTCCATTTCCCTGCACCCTGCTCCAGCTGCCAGGCAGGCTGCAGGCTGCAGCCCCAAAGCCCAGGCAGCCCAGCCCCAGCCCTCCCCAGCCCATGGATTCATTTCCTGCTGCATTGTTCTTTCATTTGTCAGCTTCACCTGGAACCACCCCCAAAGGGACAGCAGAGGACAAACCCTGAAGCTTAGGGAGCCCCAGGAGGTGGCAAACAAAGGCAGTGAGCAGGAGCAGCCCCAGAGTGGGAGTGGGCAGAGCACAGCTGGGGGCAGTACCTTGTACTCCAGCTGCCCTGTGGGCTGCAGGTTCTGCCGAGGCAGCACGTTGTGCATGAAGTTCACGTTGGGGGTCACCTGCAGGAAGGGAGCCTGGGGAGTGACCCTGGGGAAGCCAGGCAGCAGCTTCTGCAGGTCTTCCATGACTTCAGTCCTGTGTGATCACGTTCAGAGGATTAGCAATGGTGTGAAGAGAACCCCCCAGGGCCCCAGTGCACCCAAAGTCCCTCTCACTGCTCTGGGCATGCTCACAGAGAGGCCAAGCCACTCTCGGGGGTTTTATTTGGCCCTTTCTCCCCTCCAAGCTGAGATCTGCCAGACCTGGGCCATGCCAGCAGTGCAGCTTGGCTAAGTGGCACACCAGTGGCCACCCCCATGGCTTACAGGGAGGAAGGAGGAAACCACCTCTTGCTCAGCTGAAATCCTGAGCAGGGGCAGCCCTGGGACTGGGACACCTGCAGGAACACTTTTGCTAAGGAGACCTCTTCAGCCTCTTTCTGCACTTAGCAAAGCTCAGGCTTGCAGAGCTCCTGCCCATGCAGCTGTGCCCCCTCAGCAGGGCCAGAGCTGTGTGCTAGGAGCAGCTCCTGAGGTGCCCCTGGCCCTCCTGAGCCTGATACCAACCGTGGGTCAGCCACCCCCACTGTGTGCCTCCGCATGGAGAGGTAGCGGACCAGAGCTTCCGGTGAAGGCTCTTCCCCTTCATCACTGTCCAGGTTCATTGTTCCATCAGTCTGGGCAGGGAGAAGAGCAGAGATGTTGAAATGCATCATGAGGGTCAAGTGAGAGGCTCTGCTGGCAGCCCAGGGCCACGGAGGGGTGTAGCTCACCTCCACGATCTGGTTCTCGGGGTTGATGAGCTGGACCTGTGGCACGTTGATGCTCATGGCATTGCCTGGCTGCTCTGCCTGCTGGCACAGAGGGCACAGTCACAGGAGGGGAAGCTGCCAGCTCTTACAAGCCCTCTACAAGCCAGTGCCCAGCCCAAAGCATGGCAGAACAGGGCAGTCACCCTGGGGCCACTGCAGAGCTGTTCACTCCTAATGCTCGAGGTGTTGCCTCCTTTCCTCACCTCCCTGCTGCTCAGGCAGGGTCAGCAGCTCTTCTGCTTCCCTCTCAGGGCAAAGCCTCATTGCTCAGCCAGCAGCACAGAGGAGGAGGAGGCACTGCAGAGCAGTCCAGCTGCACCCAGTAACTCTCACACTGCCTTCTCCCGTGGCACTAAGCCCACACAAGGCTTCCTCTGCAGGGCTTCTGCTGAGCCCACAGCCCACGAACCAAGCACTCCTCACTCAGCACCCCCAGACTGCTCAGCTGGGCATCAGCCCTCTCGATGGGCTGGGGGAGGCAGAGGCAGCTGCTGGCTGCCGGGGCAGCAGGGGAGCAGGCAGGCAGGGCGCACCTGGATGCCGGGGGAGGCGGGGAAGGCGAGGGTGCGGGGGATGCTGGGCGAGGAGGCGATGCGCAGGTTCTTGTGGCGCCGCAGGCGGTCGCAGAGCAGACTGTAGATGGCGCTGTAGTGGTCGTAGGCGTCGGCCCTCAGCGACTGCAAGGGAAGAGCAGCAGTGCTCACCTCCTGACAAGCACCACAGCGTGCTCCCTGCTCTGCTGGCGTCACTCAGCTGCCAGCAGTGATAAACAACGGCCAGAGAAGGGCAGGGGTTGGAAAGGATCTCTGGAGATCGAGGCCAAGCCCCTGCCAGAGCAGGGGCCCCAGGGCAGGTCACACAGCAATGCATCAGAGAGGGCTTGGAAGTCTCCAGAGCTGGAGACTCCACCAGCCCTGGGCAGCCTGCTCCAGGGCTCTGCCACCCTCAGGGCAAGGAAGTTCCTCCTCTCTTCAAGCTGATGCCCAGTGCCTCTGGTCCTGTCACTGGGCACCAGAGTCTGGCTCCACCTTCCTGACACCACCCTTTTTGTACCCTTGTAAGCATTCACAGGGCCCCACCTCAGGCTCCTCCTCTCCATCCTGCCCAGCCCCAGCTCAGCCTCTCCTCACAGGAGAGCTGTTCCAGTCCCCCCAGCAGCCCTGTGCTGCACTCTCCAGCGGTTTTGTCCTTCTTGAACCGGACACAGTGCTGCAGGTGAGGCCTCAGCAGGGCAGAGCAGAGGGGCAGGAGACCCTCCCTCAAAGCCTGGCTTGGTGCCACAGCAATGGAGGCTGTCTGATGCCCGCTGGGAGGGGCAGCAGCAGTGGGGCCTCACCTGCACCGTGCGCTCCTTGTCCAGCCCCATGTCCGCCATGGCCAGCAGCACCTCCTCGTTGAGGGGCTCCAGCTGCCTCTCGGTCTTCAGGTGCTGGCACTCAGCTATCAGCTGCGAGGGCACAGACACAGGCTCAGTGCTGGCATCCCCAGGGGCACCCCTGAGTCACGCAGCAGTGGCTGTGGGCACAGCCAGGCAGGATCCGGTGCCTTGGGCGCTCGATGCCAAGGGGAAAGGCAAACAGATGAGCAGGGGAGGGGAAGCAAGGCCAGGGCCATGGAGAGGCAGTGCTCAGGACCACAGAATGTTAGGGGTGGGAAGGGAGCTCCAGAGGTCACCCAGACCAAACCCCTGCCAGAGCAGGGGCACCCAGGGCAGGGCACCCAGAACACATCCAGCTGGGGCTGGAAAGGCTCCAGAGCAGGAGGCTGCACAACCTCTCTGGGCAGCCTGCTCCAGGCTCCAGCAGCCTCACACCGAAGGTTTCTCCTCATACTGAGGTGGAGCTTCCTGGGTTCCAGCTGGCACCCATTGTTCCTGTCCCTGGCACCACCAAGGGGAGCCTGGCCCCCTCCCCTTGCCCCCCCTCCCCACCCTGCTCCTCACCCTCTCGAACTCGGCGTCAGCCTCCCCCAGCTTCATCCACTTGTGTTTGCAGATCTGCTCCATGGAGAGCCTCTTGCTGGGCTCCAGCACCAGCATGTGGCGGATCAGGTGCTCACATTCTGCACAGGGAGAGAGGCGCTGGGCACCTGCAGCGCTGCCGCCTGGCACTGCCCGCTGTGCCCTGCGACTGCCCCGGGCTCGGATGGGAGGAAGCCGCCTGGGCCACCCCCTGCCCTCTGCTGCTGGCCAGAGCCCATGGGTGCCACACTGCCACCCAGGCCCTGCCCACCAGGGCTGCCCTGGGGGGGCTGGAGGGCAAAGCCTCCTCTGGCCATTCCCCACTGCGTGGCTCACTGTTGGGCACGTGTGCCGTGGTGCCACCTGTGTGCCACCAGCACAGGCTCATGGAACTGCTTGGGCTGGGCAAGCCCTCCAGGACTCTTCAGCCCAACCATCAACCCAGCCCCACCATGGCCACCGAGCCCTGTGCCCAGCTGCCACGGCCACAGGGTCCTTGAGCCCCTCCAGGGACGAGGACTCCACCACCTCCCAGGCCAGGCCGTGCCAGGCCCCGGCTTGCAGAGCTGAGCTTCCCCATCAGTGCTCTTCTAACTCCTAGGCTGGGATCTCAGGTCGTGCCCCAGGCCCTGCCCAGCAGCTCAGCCCCTGGGCAGCCCCTGCAGCACAGCCTGGGACCCCCCAGCGCTCACCTGTGGACATGAAGAAGGGGATGCGGAACTTGCCGCTCAGCACCCTGGCGCGCAGGTTCTGCAGCGTGCTGCCGTCGAAGGGCAGGGCTCCGCACACCAGCACGTACAGCACCACCCCCAGGCTCTGTGGGCACAGGGCACCGCCTCAGCCACAGGCAGGGGGCCCCAGGGAGAGCCAGAGCCTGGCCCCCAGCAGGGCAGCCCCGGCCCGGCCAGGGCGGCACAGCCCCAGCAACCCTCCTGCAGAGGCTGCAGAGAGCAGCACAGAGCAAGGCCCAGCAGGAGCAAGGCCCAGCAGCAGCAAGGCTCAGCAGGAGCAAGGCCCAGCAGGAGCAAGGCTCAGCAGCAGCAAGGCTCAGCAGGAGCAAGGCTCAGCAGCAGCAAGGCTCAGCAGCAGCAAGGCCCAGCAGGAGCAAGGCTCAGCAGGAGCAAGGCTCAGCAGCAGCAAGGCTCAGCAGGAGCAAGGCCCAGCAGGAGCAAGGCTCAGCAGCAGCAAGGCTCAGCAGGAGCAAGGCTCAGCAGCAGCAAGGCTCAGCAGCAGCAAGGCCCAGCAGGAGCAAGGCTCAGCAGGAGCAAGGCTCAGCAGGAGCAAGGCTCAGCAGCAGCAAGGCCCAGCAGGAGCAAGGCTCAGCAGGAGCAAGGCTCAGCAGGAGCAAGGCCCAGCAGGAGCAAGGCCCAGCAGGAGCAAGGCTCAGCAGGAGCAAGGCCCAGCAGGAGCAAGGCTCAGCAGCAGCAAGGCTCAGCAGGAGCAAGGCTCAGCAGCAGCAAGGCTCAGCAGCAGCAAGGCTCAGCAGCAGCAAGGCCCAGCAGCAGCAAGGCTCAGCAGCAGCAAGGCTCAGCAGCAGCAAGGCTCAGCAGCAGCAAGGCCCAGCAGGAGCAAGGCTCAGCAGCAGCAAGGCTCAGCAGGAGCAAGCCCCACCAGGAGCAAGGCTCAGCAGGAGCAAGGCTCAGCAGGAGCAAGCCCCACCAGGAGCAAGGCTCAGCAGCAGCAAGGCTCAGCAGCAGCAAGGCCCAGCAGCAGCAAGGCTCAGCAGCAGCAAGGCTCAGCAGCAGCAAGGCCCAGCAGCAGCAAGGCTCAGCAGCAGCAAGGCTCAGCAGGAGCAAGGCTCAGCAGCAGCAAGGCTCAGCAGCAGCAAGGCTCAGCAGCAGCAAGGCTCAGCAGCAGCAAGGCCCAGCAGCAGCAAGGCTCAGCAGCAGCAAGGCTCAGCAGCAGCAAGGCTCAGCAGCAGCAAGGCTCAGCAGCAGCAAGGCCCAGCAGGAGCAAGGCTCAGCAGCAGCAAGGCTCAGCAGGAGCAAGCCCCACCAGGAGCAAGCCCCACCAGGAGCAAGGCTCAGCAGGAGCAAGGCTCAGCAGGAGCAAGCCCCACCAGGAGCAAGGCTCAGCAGCAGCAAGGCCCAGCAGCAGCAAGGCTCAGCAGCAGCAAGGCTCAGCAGCAGCAAGGCCCAGCAGCAGCAAGGCTCAGCAGGAGCAAGGCCCAGCAGGAGCAAGGCTCAGCAGGAGCAAGGCTCAGCAGCAGCAAGGCTCAGAAGCAGCAAGGCTCAGCAGGAGCAAGGCCCAGCAGGAGCAAGGCTCAGCAGGAGCAAGGCTCAGCAGGAGCAAGCCCCACCAGGAGCAAGCCCCACCAGGAGCAGCCCCCTCAGCACCTCAGTCCCAGGCCAACTGAACTGCTCCTTCCCCCTTCAAGCCTCCCTGGAGCCATAGAACGGTTTGGGCTGGCAGGGACCTTGAAGATCTCACCCAGCTCCAAGCCCCTGCCATGGGCAGGGAACCTTCCAGGGGCTCAGGTCGCTGAAGGCCTCATCCAGCCTGGCAGGGGCTGTGCTCCAGGCCTGAGGACTCAGGCAGCAGGAGGTGGGTGAGGGGAGGGGAGCAGGAGGCTGATCACCTACCCAGATGTCGACCTTGGGGCCGTCGTACTCCTTGCCCTCGAAGAGCTCGGGGGCAGCGTAGGGGGGGCTCCCACACCAGGTTTTCAGCAGCTGGCCAGGTGTGAAGATGTTGCTGAAGCCAAAGTCTGGAAGGAGGAGGAGAAGCCATTAGAGGAGCAGGATCCACTGCAAGCAGCCCTCAGCAACCCCTGGCTGCTGCTTTTCCACCTGACTGAAAGCCACAGAGAGGCATCCCCATGCCCTGTGAAGTGTCCCCTGAGGCAGGCTCTGCCAGGGGCAGCAGTGCCATGGAGGTGAGCTGCACACTGTGGCTGTGCCAGAGGAGTGCCAGCAGGAGGGAGAGTGACACTGATGTGCACAGACAGGGAGCCAGGGCGGCCAGGACCTGTGGCAGGGCTCTGGCACCAGCAGCAGAGCCTCCCAGCAGGCTCCTGGGAGCTGTGCTGGGAAAAACCAAGGAGGGGCCAGAAACACTCAGCCTGCAAGTTCTGACCCACAGGCATGGAGGCAGAGGCAGCAGAGCACAGCTCCTGCAAAGAGGCTGAGGCTGAGCCTGGCCCTGGTCTGAGCTGCAGGGTGCCTGGGGCAGGGGCAGTGCCCAGCAGCACTGCACAGACAATCCCCTGCCTGGTGAGGCCCTGCTCCTGCCTGCTGCTGCTGCTCCCCTCCCAGGACTGGCCATGACCTCATTCCAGGTGATTCTTCCCTGCTCTCCTGCTTCAAAGAGCTCCTGCAGAGCTCAGCAGAGCACCCAGCAGAGCTCAGCAGGGCTCCTGCTTGCTCAGCTCCAGAGGGGCACAGCTGAGCTCCTTCCCAGCCCTCCCCAGGGGCAAGGCCCTCAGTGCAGAGATGTTTGGTGCCTGTGAGGGACACCCAGTGCAGTGCTCCTGGGGAAACACCTGCAGCACAGACCAGGCTGCTGCAGCCCTGCCTCAAGGCAGAGCACAGGGAGGGTGAAAGCTCTAAAGGCAGCACCAAAGGCAGGCAGCTAAGCACTGCTGGAAATGAAGCCACCTGAAGCTCCAAACCAGCAGAGCAGTCAGCCCCAGCAGGACTATGCCAGGGCAGCAGAGCACAGCTGGGGAGGGACTTTGGACAAGGGCTGAGAGGGCCAGGAGGAGGGACAATGGCTCTGAGCTGGGAGAGGGAGACTGAGACTGGAGAGGAGGAAGAGACTCTTGCCAGTGAGCTGGGGAGCCCCTGGCACAGGCTGCCCAGGGAGGCTGTGGCTGCCTCCTCCCTGGAGGTGTTCAGGGCCAGGCTGGCTGAGGCCTGGAGCAGCCTGGGCTGGGGGGAGGTGTCCCTGCCCCTGGCAGGGGCTTGGCACTGGATGGTCTCTAAGGTCCCTTCCAACCCAACCCCTTCCATGCTTCCCTGACCCTCTCCACCCTGTGCAGCAGGGCTCTGAGCCCTCCTGGGGGGCTGCTCTGAGGGGAGCAGCTGCTGTCACCTCTTGCTCTTGCAGGGATGGAGGAGCTGGTGTCAGGATGAGTTACAGAGGCCAAACTCAATGGCTGGAAAATCCTATAGCATAAATCAGCTTTTCCAGGCTACTTCTGAGCTCACTGCCCCGTGGTGCTGCCAAGGCAAACACAAACAGCAGCAGGGTGGGAGCTGTCTGCAGAGTCCATTCTGGGAGCAGACACTGAGAGGGGAAATAGTTTCCAGCTCCCTGAGAGCACAGCAAAGCTAAAAGGCAAAGCAAAGGTTCCACAAGTGCCAGAGAGTGGCAGAGGTTGGCTGCAGGCTCCTGGGGCCATGCTGCAGGGCACCCAGCTGGAGCTGCTCTGCAGCCTCTGGGTCTGCTGGGCAGCCCTGGCCCCTGCACACAGCTCAGCCTTTGCACCAGCAACACCAGATGGCCTCAAAGCATCTCAGTGCCTCTGGCTGCAGGAAGCAGAGAGTGCTGCTCCCAGAGCCCTGCTCCTGCTGTGCTGTGCCCCCAGAGCAGCCAGCAGCAGGGCAGCAGCCCTGTGCCAAGCAGGACTTGGGACAACCATTAGCAAACTTCCTCTGGATGCTTGGAGGCCTCCCCCTGCCCCCTCCCTGCCATAGCCAGAGCCTCCAGTCTGCCTCTGAAGTCAAACCTGCCTTCTCTCCTCCTCCTGCTCCTCCTTTCATGCTGCACTGCTGGAGGGAGACAGAGCTCTGCTGGCTGCAGCCTGGCTGAGCTCCGGGCAGGAGGCCACACATCCCAAAGCTTCCTCCGGCCGCCCTGCGCTTCCTCCCCCTGAATGCCTGGAAGCAGCCAGAGCCTCCACGGGCTGCCCTGGGAGGCCAGCAGCCTTCCTCCCACGCTGCCCCCCCTCACCTGCTATCTTGATGTTGAGGTTGGCATCCAGGAGGAGGTTCTCCGCCTTGAGGTCCCTGTGGACGATGTTGCGGCAGTGGCAGAAGTGGACGGCGGCGACGATCTGCTTGAACTTGCGGCGCGCCTCCTTCTCCGCCATGCGCCCGTGCGCCACCAGGTGGTCTGCGGGGCAGGGCAGCGGCTGGGGGCAGCACCCACGGGGAGCACCCACGGGGAGCACCCACACAGGGGCAGCACCCACGGGGAGCACCCACGGGGAGCACCCACGGGGAGCACCCACGGGGGCAGCACCCACACAGGGGCAGCACCCACGGGGAGCACCCATGGGGAGAGCACCCACTGGGCAGCACCCACGGGGGCAGCACCCACACAGGGGCAGCACCCACAGGGACCAGGGCAGGGGCTCAGGGAGCAGCACCCACAGGGGCAGCACCCACACAGGCAGCAGCACCCACACAGGGGCTGCTCACAGCTGGGGCCAGGGGTGCAGAGGGGGCAGGCCGAGGGCAGCGCTGCCGGCCACAGCAGCTCTCCCCTGGGCTGGCTCCGAGTGAAAGGCTTCAAAGGGATGGAAAGGACCTTAGAGACCGCCCAGCTCCAGCCCCCTGCCAGGGGCAGGGACACCTCCCACCAGCCCAGGCTGCTCAGGGCCTCATCCAGCCTAGCCCTGAGCACCTGGGGGCATCCCCAGCCTCCCTGGGCAGCCTGTGCCAGGGGCTCCCCAGCCTCACTCTGCTGAATGCCTTCCTCATCTCTGCTCCAAACCTTCCAGCTCCAGCCCCCTGCTCCCTCTCCAGCAGCTGCTGGGGCTGGCTGCCACATCAGAGCTGCAGCTCACTGGAGACATGGAGCCTGCTCCTGCCACAGAGAGCTGGGCACTCCAACCTCTGCTCTGCCCCTGCTGCCAGGCAGGCTCTCCCTGGGGCCAGCACTGCACACTGGACAGGAGAAGCCTCCCAGTGATCTCCAGGGCAGGCACAGAGCAGCAGCCTGGCTCTCAGCAACCCACCCAACACCCGAAGCACCAGGCTCAGAGAAGCCTCTCCTCAGACTGCCCTGCAAGTGAGGATGAGGAGACAGGAGACAGGCAGCAGAAATGGCAGAGAGAGGAGAAGCAAAGGCAGCAGGCCACAAAACTCTGCCAGGAAAAGAGACACCCAAAGGAAGTGGCAGTGGAGCTAGGAAACAGCTCTCACCCTGCTGCAGTCTCTCTCCGCCCCACAGGCAGGAGCAGGAGCTGGTGAGGCACAGAGGAGATGCAGGCAGCAAGGGCAGCTTGCAGGGTGGTGCTGAGCGCAGGGCAGGATGGTGCTAAGGGCAGGGCAGGATGGAGCTGAGAGCAGGGCAGGATGGAGCTGAGAGCAGGGCAGGATGGTGCTGAGCGCAGGGCAGGGTGGTGCTGAGGGCAGGGTGCAGCTGAGAGCAGGGTGAAGCTGAGCGTAGGGTGGTGCTGAGCGTAGGGCAGGGTGGTGCTGAGCGCAGGGCAGGATGGTGCTGAGCGTAGGGCAGGGTGGTGCTGAGCGCAGGGCAGGATGGAGATGAGGGCAGGGCAGGATGGTGCTGAGCACAGGGCAGGATGGTGCTGAGCACAGGGCAGGATGGTGCTGAGCGCAGGGCAGGGTGGAGCTGAGCGCAGGGCAGGATGGAGCTGAGCGCAGGGCAGGGTGGTGCTGAGCGCAGGGCAGGATGGAGCTGAGCGCAGGGCAGGATGGAGCTGAGCGCAGGGCAGGGTGGAGCTGAGCGCAGGGCAGGGTGGTGCTGAGCGCAGGGCAGGGTGGAGCTGAGCGCAGGGCAGGATGGAGCTGAGCGCAGGGCAGGATGGAGCTGAGCGCAGGGCAGGATGGAGCTGAGCGCAGGGCAGGGTGGTGCTGAGTGCAGGGCAGGGTGGAGCTGAGCGCAGGGCAGGGTGGTGCTGAGTGCAGGGCAGGGTGGTGCTGAGCGCAGGGCAGGATGGTGCTGAGCGCAGGGCAGGGTGGAGCTGAGCGCAGGGCAGGATGGTGCTGAGCGCAGGGCAGGATGGAGCTGAGCGCAGGGCAGGATGGAGCTGAGCGCAGGGCAGGATGGTGCTGAGAGCAGGGCAGGATGGAGCTGAGCGCAGGGCAGGGTGGAGCTGAGCACAGGGCAGGATGGAGCTGAGCGCAGGGCAGGATGGAGCTGAGCGCAGGGCAGGGTGGAGCTGAGCGCAGGGCAGGGTGGAGCTGAGCGCAGGGCAGGATGGAGCTGAGCGCAGGGCAGGATGGTGCTGAGCGCAGGGCAGGGTGGAGCTGAGCGCAGGGCAGGGTGGAGCTGAGCGCAGGGCACAGCAGCTCAGGAGCCGGAGCGGTGCCTGCAGCCCTCCCGAGCCCAGGTGGCCCCAGAAGGGCTCCCAGGCTCCCTCAGCCCCTGGGGAGTCCCTGGGGAGGTTGACCCCAACGCTGCTGCCTGCAGCGCAGGCCAGAGGCAGTGCTGGGCCAGGCCCTCAGGGCTGCCTCCTCCCTGCCCCTCTGCAGGCTGCTGCCCAGCCCAGGCTGCTGCTCGGCACAGGCTGCTGCCCAGGCCCAGGCTGCTGCCCGGCACAGGCTGCTGCCCGGCACAGGCTGCTGCTCGGCACAGGCTGCTGCCCAGGCCCAGGCTGCTGCCCGGCACAGGCTGCTGCCCGGCACAGGCTGCTGCCAGCCCAGGCTGCTGCCCGGCACAGGCTGCTGCCAGCCCAGGCTGCTGCCAGCCCAGGCTGCTGCCCAGCACAGGCTGCTGCCCAGCACAGGCTGCTGCTCGGCACAGGCTGCTGCCCGGCACAGGCTGCTGTGGCTGCCTGCTCTCCAGGGGCTCTGTTCCGTGGAGGCCTTGCCAGGGCTGTCTGCTGCTGCAGGCAGCTCCTCTGGAGGCCTCTCCCCAGCTGGCTGCATGCTCCCCACTCATGACAGCCCCTGCAGCATGACTGACTTGCACCAAACACTAACTACCAGGGTCCAGCAAAGCCCTGCTGGCTGCTGCCTGCACACAGCCTCCTTCCCCACCTTGGGCTGCTGCTGGGCAAGAGAGCTAAGCTGCTCTGCTGAGACCCTGCCAGGCTGCTTGAGCTCACTGGGGAAGCTCCTGGGCAGGGGGCTCAGAAGCAGGGGCAGCAGGGGCAGGGGGCTCAGCAGCAGGTGGGGCAGCACTGGGAGCCCAGAGGGGCAGCACTGGGAGCCTGCTGCTACTCCTGCAGCAGCTCCAGAGCAAGGAGAGGAGCAGGGCAGCTCCAGAATACCTCACATACCACCCAGGGCAACTGGGGGCCAAAATTAACTCTTGCAAGCTTAGGCTGCATAAACCTCCCAGGCAGCAGAGGTTGGGAGGTGACCCCTGAGGGGGTCTAGAGGCAGACCAAAGGGGAATGGTCTGGAGCTGAGGCAGAGCAGGGCTAGGCTGGAACTGAGGCAGAAGTTGCTCAGGCTGAGGCTGGGGAGGCTCTGGCACAGGCTGCCCAGGGAGGCTGGGGAGGCTCTGGCACAGGCTGCCCAGGGAGGCTGGGGGGACACTGGCACTGGCAGGCAGCTGCAGGGGAGCTGCTGGGAAGCCAAAGCACCCAGCAAGGCTTGGGGAGCCCAGGGCATGGCTGCTGCCCACCCCTCTGGGCCCAGAGGCAGCAGCACAGAGCCAGCAGCAGCTGCCAGTGGCAGCCAGGGCAGAGGCAGAGCCCAGGAGGTCATTTGGCCATCCAGCTGCTCTCCCTCTTTCCTTCCCCCTCCTGCCCATGGGCAGTGCTCAGCTGAAGGCAGAGAGCCTGGCAGCCCCCTCCAGGCTGCATGCATGGCCTGCTGAGAGCAGCAGAGGTACTCACCAAAGATCTCCCCCCCACTGGCATACTCTGTCACCAGGTAGATCATCCTCTCTGTCTCCATCACCTGCACACAACGACAGCAAAGAGCAGATGAGGAGGCTGGGGCCTGAGCAAGGAGGTTTGACTAATGGGCAACTCCCACTGCTCCATGGCAGCTGCAGCCCCCAGCCCAGAGCCCCCAGCCCAGAGCCCTTCCCCAGGCCTGGAGGGGATGGACTGAACAGGGGAGCCCAGCAGCAAAGCTCAGCACAGGGGCTGCAACAAAATTATATCCCCCTGCCCCACCTCCCCCTGCCTCCCCTCCCCCTGCCCCCCTCCCCCTGCCCCCCCCGAGGCCAGGCTTGCCCAGGCTCTGCCCAGCAGGACCTCCCCAGTGCTCCAGGTAGGAGAAGGAGAGGAAGAGCCCTGGAGGCAGCACTGCTGGAGGCTGCAAGGCTGCTGTGTGGAGGGCTGGGCCCAGTGCCAGGCTCCTACCTGGTACAGCCTGATGATGTGTGGGTGGCAAAGCATCTTCATGATCTGCACCTCCCTGAAGATCTTCTTCAGGTTCTCCTCATCCAGCTGGCTCTTGTCAATGATCTTTATGGCCACCTGGGGAGGGGAGGGCAGAGCAGAGCCTGCTGACCAGGCTGCACCCCAGAGCCTGCCCCCCAGAGCCTGCCTCAGAGCCCCCCCAGGGGCAGCAGCTGCCAGGGACCACAGCTCAGCCCCCAGCAGGGCTGGGGCTGGGGCTGCTCCCCACCCAGGACCTCATTTCTTTCCAGAGGGAGCTCTCCAGTGCCACTCAGCAGCACCAGGAGCTCCCAGCCAGCTGCTCCCCACAGCCTCAGGAAGTTCACTTCTCCTCCATCCACCTTCCCTTGGAGCCCTCTGCCCCACAGGGAGGCAGCAGCCCAGGAGGACACCAAGCACCAGAGGCTGCTGCTGTCCTTGGCAGCCTTCACCTCAGAGCTCAGGAATGGTTCCAGACCTCCTGAGACCCTGAGCAGGCTTCCTGCAGCAGCCCTGGGAGCTGACAGGCAGCCAGGCCTGGCACTGGGCACCAGGAGCTGCTGGCAGGAGCAGGGCTGGAGCCCAGGCCCGAGGTGAAGCTGCAGCAGGAGGCTGCCAAGCACTAACAGGCAGTGATGAAGAGGGTGATGAGCTGCAGCCTGTGCCCTGCTGCAGCCTGCCAGCCCCTGGGCAGCCTGTGCCCTGCTGCAGCCCCCTGGGCAGCCTGTGCCTGTGCCCTGGGGACAGCACTGGGCTGTGGGACAGCAGCACAGCCCCAGCAGCACAGCAGTGACCTCCCCAGCTCAGCCACAGCAGGAGGGGCAGAGCACTTCAGGAGTGGCTGTGAGTGCTGCAGCCAGAGGGGAGCTCAGCTGCCCCCAGCTCTGCAGGCAGGGCCCCAGGCAAGAGCAGGCTGCAGCCCCCCAGCAGCTCAGGAGCAAGGCCTGGGGGCAGCTGAAGCGCTCAGAGCCTGGGGGGGGAGAACTGCAGCCACAGCTCCAGAGCAGAGATCAGTGCTGGGAGCCAGCTCCACCTCCCTGCCACCAGAGACCTGCCCTGGGCAGCCAGCAGCCCTGTGCTCAGCAGCTCTGTGCCCATGCCCAGGGGCAGCCCCGGCTCGCACCCTGCCGCCTCGGCTCGCACCCTGCAGCCCCGGCTCGCACCCTGCCGCCCCGGCTCGCACCCTGCCGCCCCGGCTCGCACCCTGCAGCCCCGGCTCGCACCCTGCAGCCCCGGCTCGCACCCTGCAGCCCCGGCTCGCACCCTGCCGCCCCGGCTCGCACCCTGCCGCCCCGGCTCGCACCCTGCCGCCTCGGCTCGCACCCTGCAGCCCCGGCTCGCACCCTGCCGCCCCGGCTCGCACCCTGCAGCCCCGGCTCGCACCCTGCCGCCCCGGCTCGCACCCTGCCGCCTCGGCTCGCACCCTGCAGCCTCGGCTCGCACCCTGCCGCCCCGGCTCGCACCCTGCCGACAGCGACAGAGGAGGCCCTCGGCCCCTGCAGCTCACCCGCGGCGCTGGCTGCCTCCTGCCTGCATGCCAGGGAGAGGCCAGCGCCGGCTGCCAGCTGTGCCAGGGGCACCCAGGGAAGGCCGGAGGGCAGCCCCCGGGAGGGCAGGGACGGAGCCCCCGGGGGAGGGGGCAGGGACAGGGACGGAGCCTGCAGAGGGCAGCTCAGGCTCCCTACTGCTCTCCCTGCTGCTCTCCCTGCTCCATTCCCTGCTCCATTCCCTGCTGCACTCCCTGCTGCTCTCCAGGGCCAGACACAACCAGGAGCAGATGCATGGACTGCTGCTGGGTGCAGCTGCAGCAGCAGAGGGCTGAGGGCTGTCCCTCCCCGGGGGTGCAGAGCCAGAGCAGTTGGTTCCCCTCCCAGCAGCCAGCAGCTGCCCTCACTGCCAGGCCCCAGCCAAGGCTCCGAGCCCCAAGGCCATGCTGGGTGCCCCCAGAGCTCGGCACAGGAGCTGCTCCTCAGCAGCCTTTGGCTGGCCACAGCTCAGAGCCCTCCCTGCTGCCTGCCTGCTGCCTGCCAGGCAAGCTCTGGCCCTGCAGGAGCAGAGGATGCCTGAGCCACAGCTCCCCTGGGCAGCAGCTGCAGAGCTGGCAGTGCCCAGGGGCAGCTCCTGCAGCAGGCAGGCCTGGCAGGGAGGGGCAGGGGGCAGTGCCCAGGGGCAGCTCCTGGCTGGGAGGGGCAGGGGGCAGTGCCCAGGGGCAGCTCCTGGCTGGGAGGGGCAGGGGGCAGTGCCCAGGGGCAGCTCCTGGCTGGGAGGGGCACTGCCCAGAGCCTGGCCCCTGCCCCCTGCCCCCACCCCCAGGGGTTCACAGATGTGGGACCCCCCCAGCCTCACACAGATCTTCCTCTCCCTCCAGCACCCCCCCAGCCCCCCCTGGCCACTCCCCAGCCCTGCCCTGCCCCCCCTCCAGTGCCCAGCGGGCACCCTGCCTGCCACCCTGCCTGGCACCCTGCCTGGCACAGGCCCAGCCCCCAGCCCAGCTGGCTGGGCAGAGGCCCCCAGGCTGCTGCTGCTCTCTGCTGTATCTGACAGCCCCTGGCAGCACAGGGCCTGCCCAGTGCCCCCCCGGGGCTGCTGCTGCTGATAGCAGGGAGCTGAGCCCTGCCCTGCCCTCCCCCAGCCCAGCCCTGCCCCTCCCCCAGCCCTGCCTGCCAGGGGAGAAGCTGCTCTGCCCTCTGCCAGCCCCCTGCCCTGCCGCCCTCAGGCCCCTGGGACAGCAGGGGGCAGGGCCAGGGGGGCCTGGAGGAGGCTAGGGGCAGCTCCCAGCCCCTGGCAGCAGCTGCCCAGCACTGCAGCACAGCACAGCAGCTCCTGGCTGGGGCTGGCAGCCTCTGTGCCCCTGCAGGGCAGCAGTGAGCAGCAGGCAGCACAGCCTGGAGCACACCGAGGCAGCCCCCTGGCACTGCCCAGCCTGCCCTGGCACTGCCCAGCAGCCCCCTGGCACTGCCCAGCCTGCCCTGGCACTGCCCAGAAGCCCCCAGGCACTGCCCAGCCTGCCCTGGCACTGCCCAGCAGCCCCCTGGCACTGCCCAGAAGCCCCCAGGCACTGCCCAGCAGCCCCCAGGCCCCTGGGGAAGCAACTCCAGAGGCTGTCTCCCACCCTGCAGGGCCACAGAGCAGCTCGGGCTGGAAGGGACCTTGAAGCTCACCCAGGGGCAGGGCACAGGACCCCTCCCAGGGCAGGCTGCCCCAGGCCTTGCTCTCAGAGCAGCAGCCCCAGGCCTGCCCTCCTGCACAGCCTCCCTCTGTGCCCAGCCCCTGCTGCACTCCTGGCTGGCAGGGCAGGGGCACTGCAGCAAGAGGGAGGGGAGGGAGCCCCCAGGCCCTGCCAAGGGCCTCAGAGGCTGCAGGAGCCCCCCCAGGGTGGGGAATGCCTGCAGCCAGCCCCCCCTGCCCTGCCCCTGCCTGGGGGCAGCCTCAGCAGCAGCTTTGCTTCTGAGCTCAGCTCTCCCCTCAGCTGCACAGCCCTAGGCACAGCCCTGGGCACAGCACAGCAGAGCCCTGGGCACAACACAGCACAGCCCTGGGCACAACACAGCCCTGGGCACAACACAGCAGAGCCCTGGGCACAGCCCTGGGCACAACACAGCCCTGGGCCCAGCACAACACAGCCCTGGGCCCAACACAGCCCTGGGCACAGCACAGCCCTGGGCCCAGCACAGCACAGCACAGCCCTGGGCCCAGCACAGCCCTGGGCCCAGCACAGCCCTGGGCCCAGCACAGCACAGCCCTGGGCCCAGCACAGCACAGCCCTGGGCCCAGCACAGCACAGCCCTGGGCCCAGCACAGCACAGCCCTGGGCCCAGCACAGCACAGCCCTGGGCCCAGCACAGCCCTGGGCACAGCACAGCCTTCTCTGCTCCCAGCCTGCCCCCCAGGGAGGGTCTGCAGCCCTCTGAGCAGCCTGGGGCCTCCTGCAGAGCCTCTGCAGCAGCTGCAGGCCCTGCTGCTGCTGTGGGCCCCAGGGCTGGCTGCAGGGCTGCAGGAGGGCTGCAGCAGGGCTGCAGGAGGGCTCCCAGCAGGGCTCCCAGCAGGGCTCCCAGCAGGGCTCCCAGCAGGGCTCTGGGCTGGCTGAGCTCTGCTGTGCTCACTCAGAGCCTCTCTCTCCCCTGCTGCTCTCAGCCATGGCTTGGCAGCTGGAAGCTCTCCCACTGCTGGAGCAGGCAGGGCAGTTGTGGTGCATTAATTAGTGAGGCTTGAAGAGCATTTAGAGGCAGAGAGTCTCTGTGGGGCACCAGCTGCCACTGGGGGCCAGGAACTGCAGGCTGCAGTGGTTTGACACAGAGCCAGCACAGGGCAAGGGCAGAGCTGCAGGGGAGCACAGCCCCTGCCTGCCCCCCAGGGCCTGCTGCCTGCCCCCAGAGCCTGCTGCCTGCTGCTGCCTGCCCCCCAGGGCCTGCTGCTGCCTGCCCCCAGAGCCTGCTGCTGCCTGCTGCCTGCCCCCCAGGGCCTGCTGCTGCCTGCCCCCAGAGCCTGCTGCTGCCTGCCCCCAGAGCCTGCTGCTGCCTGCTGCCTGCCCCCCAGGGCCTGCTGTCTGCCTGCCCCCCAGGGCCTGCTGCTGCCTGCCCCCCAGGGCCTGCTGTCTGCCTGCCCCCCAGGGCCTGCTGCTGCCTGCCCCCCAGGGCCTGCTGCTGCCTGCCCCCAGAGCCTGCTGCTGCCTGCTGCCTGCCCCCCAGGGCCTGCTGCTGCCTGCCCCCAGAGCCTGCTGCTGCCTGCCCCCAGAGCCTGCTGCTGCCTGCTGCCTGCCCCCCAGGGCCTGCTGTCTGCCTGCCCCCCAGGGCCTGCTGCTGCCTGCCCCCCAGGGCCTGCTGTCTGCCTGCCCCCCAGGGCCTGCTGCTGCCTGCCCCCCAGGGCCTGCTGCTGCCTGCCCCCCAGAGCCTGCTGCTGCCTGCTGCCTGCCCCCCAGAGCCTGCTGCTGCCTGCCCCCCAGGGCCTGCTGTCTGCCTGCCCCCCAGGGCCTGCCCTGCTCCTGCTGCCCTTCTCTGGACACCTTCCAGCAGCTCAACCTCCTTCCTAACCTGAGAAACCCAGAACTGGACACAGGACTCCAGGTGTGGCCTGAGCAGTGCAGTGTCCAGGGGCAGAATGACCTCCCTGCTCCTGCTGCCCACACTGCTCCTGGCCACTGGCCCTCCTGGCTGCCTGGGCACACTGCAGGCTCATGTTCAGCCTACCATCAACCAGCACCCCCAGGTCCCTCTCTGCCTGGCTGCTCTCAGCCACTCTGCCCCCAGCCTGCAGCACTGCCTGGGGTTGCTGTGGCCAAAGTGCAGCCCCTGGCACTTGGCTGTGTTCAATCTCCTGCCCTTGGCCTCTGCCCCTCTGCCCAGGGCCCTCTGCAGAGCTCTCTGCCCCCCAGCAGCTGCAGGTGTCCAGAGAAGAGCAACAGAGCTGGGGAGGGGTCTGGGGCACAGCCCTGTGAGGAGAGGCTGAGGGAGCTGGGGTTGCTTAGCCTGGAGAAGAGGAGGCTCAGGGGAGACCTCATGGCTCTCTGCAACTCCCTGCAAGGAGGTTGGAGCCAGGTGGGGGATGGGCTCTGCTCCCAGGCAGCCAGCACCAGAACAAGAGGACACAGTCTCAAGCTGTGCCAGGGGAGGTTCAGGCTGGAGGTGAGGAGAGAGAGATTGGCCACTGGGACGTGCTGCCTGGGGAGGTGGTGGAGTCTCCCTCCCTGGAGGTGCTGAGGAGGAGCCTGGATGGGTGCTGGGTGCCAGGGGTGAGTTGGTTGGGTGGTGCTGGGTGAGAGGTTGGACTCCATCGTCGTGAAGGTCTCTTCCAACCTAGTTGGTTCTGTCCTAACTCCTCAGAGCTGCAGAGTCCTGTGTCCAGAGCATCCCTCCAGGGCCTGAGGAGGCTCCAGGAGAGCTGGGGAGGGACTTGTGAGCAGGGCTGGGAGGGATGGACTGCAGCCAGCATGGGCAGGCCCTGAGCTGCAGCTGGGGCAGGCCCTGAGCACCCTGAGCTGCAGCTGGGGCAGGCCCTGAGCACCCTGAGCTGCAGCTGGGGCAGGCACAGAGCACCCTGAGCTGCAGCTGGGGCAGGCACAGAGCACCCTGAGCTGCAGCTGGGGCAGGCCCTGAGCACCCTGAGCTGCAGCTGGGGCAGGCTCTGAGCACCCTGAGCTGCAGCTGGGGCAGGCACAGAGCACCCTGAGCTGCAGCTGGGGCAGGCTCTGAGCACCCTGAGCTGCAGCTGGGGCAGGCTCTGAGCACCCTGAGCTGCAGCTGGGGCAGGCTCTGAGCACCCTGAGCTGCAGCTGGGGGCAGGCCCTGAGCACCCTGAGCTGCAGCTGGAGCAGGCCCTGAGCACCCTGAGCTGCAGCTGGGGCAGGCTCTGAGCACCCTGAGCTGCAGCTGGGGCAGGCTCTGAGCACCCTGAGCTGCAGCTGGGGGCAGGCACAGAGCACCCTGAGCTGCAGCTGGGGGCAGGCCCTGAGCACCCTGAGCTGCAGCTGGGGCAGGCCCTGAGCACCCTGAGCTGCAGCTGGGGCAGGCTCTGAGCACCCTGAGCTGCAGCTGGGGCAGGCACAGAGCACCCTGAGCTGCAGCTGGGGCAGGCACAGAGCACCCTGAGCTGCAGCTGGGGCAGGCACAGAGCACCCTGAGCTGCAGCTGGGGCAGGCACAGAGCACCCTGAGCTGCAGCTGGGGGCAGGCACAGAGCACCCTGAGCTGCAGCTGGGGGCAGGCCCTGAGCACCCTGAGCTGCAGCTGGGGCAGGCACAGAGCACCCTGAGCTGCAGCTGGGGCAGGCACAGAGCACCCTGAGCTGCAGCTGGAGCAGGCCCTGAGCACCCTGAGCTGCAGCTGGGGGCAGGCACAGAGCACCCTGAGCTGCAGCTGGGGGCAGGCCCTGAGCACCCTGAGCTGCAGCTGGGGCAGGCACAGAGCACCCTGAGCTGCAGCTGGGGGCAGGCACAGAAGCTGCCCCTGGGGCAGGGCTGGGGGCAGGGCTGCTGCCCTTGGGGGTGGTGAACATTGCCCTGCCCTGCTGCCCCACACTCCCCCTGGGGGGTGCAGCTGGCTGGACTCTGGGCTGCTCTGCCAGTGTGTGCCAGGCTGCTGGAGCCAGGCACAGCCCCCCCAGCCCCCTGCCAGGGGCACTCCCCATGGGAGAGCAGGGGGGGCCAGGGAGCAGTGCTGAGGCTCTGACCCCCAGAGCCTGTGTCAAAGTCCATGGAGCTGCTGCATGGCCCCAGGAAAGGAGAGCAGCCTGCAGCAGCCTCCAGCAGCTCTCCAGCAGCCCTGCAGCAGCTCTCCAGCAGCCCTGCAGCAGCCCTCCAGCAGCCCTGCAGCAGCTCTCCAGCAGCCCTGCAGCAGCTCTCCAGCAGCCCTGCAGCAGCCCCCAGCAGCTCTCCAGCAGCCTGCAGCAGGAGCCCCCAGCAGCCCTGCAGCAGGAGCCCCCAGCAGCCCTGCAGCAGGAGCCCCCAGCAGCCCTGCAGCAGCAGCCCCCAGCAGCCCTGCAGCAGCAGCCCCCAGCAGCCCTGCAGCAGCCTCCAGCAGCTCTCCAGCAGCCCAGCAGCAACCCCCAGCAGCTCTCCAGCAGCTCTCCAGCAGCTCACCAGCAGCTCTCCAGCAGCAGCCCTGCAGCAGCCCCCAGCAGCTCTCCAGCAGCTCTCCAGCAGCCCCCAGCAGCCCTGCAGCAGCCCCCAGCAGCTCTCCAGCAGCTCTCCAGCAGCCCCCAGCAGCTCTCCAGCAGCCCCCAGCAGCCCAGCAGCAGCCCTGCAGCAGCCCCCAGCAGCTCTCCAGCAGCTCTCCAGCAGCCCCCAGCAGCTCCCAGCAGCCTCCAGCCGCTCTGCAGCCTGCACCACTGCTGCTGCCCCCTCATTAGCTCCCAGCAGGAGCCAGAGGCCAGCTGCAGGCTCCCCCAGAGGCTCCCTGGGCCTCCAGCCCAGCTGCCCAGCAGGGCCCAGGGCGGCTCAGCCCCCCGGGAAGGTGCCAGGGGCCAGGGGGTGCCTGAAGGCTGCCAGCTGCTCCGCAGGACAGGGCATGGCCCCAGGACGCCTTCAGCTGCCCCGGAGGGACCCTGCCAGCCCAGGCCCTCCCCGTGCAGGGCTGCCCTGCTGCGTGCCCAGAGCCCTGCCCAGCGCTGCCCGCCCCGGCCCGAGAGCCCCGCAGGCTGCCAGCCCCCGGCACGGCACCGAGCAGAGGGCAGCTCTGGGCCCGCGGCTCCGGTCCCGCCGGCAGGCAGCTCCCCGCAGCCAGCAGCCCCCTGCGGCCCCCCGGGGCAGCGGCTGCCAGGCACAGCAGAGCCCCGGAGCTCAGCGCCCCCTGCAGCCCCAGCGCCGGCCAGGGCACCCCCGGGCACTGCTGCCACAGGCACTGCTGCCCTAGGCACTGCTGCCCCCCCTGGCACTGCTGCCCTCCCTGGCACTGCTGCCCTCCCTGGCACTGCTGCCCCCCCAGGCACTGCTGCCCCCCTGGCACTGCTGCCCCCCTGGCACTGCTGCCCTCCCTGGCACTGCTGCCCCAGGCACTGCTGCCCCCCCAGGCACTGCTGCCCCCCTGGCACTGCTGCCCTCCCTGGCACTGCTGCCCCAGGCACTGCTGCCCCCCCAGGCACTGCTGCCCCCCTGGCACTGCTGCCCCCCAAGCACTGCTGCCCCCCAAGCACTGCTCCCCAAGGCACTGCTGCCCCCTGGCACTGCTGCCCCCCAGGCACTGCTGCCCCCCCAGGCACTGCTGCCCTCCCTGGCACTGCTGCCCTCCCTGGCACTGCTGCCCCCCCAGGCACTGCTGCCCCCCTGGCACTGCTGCCCCCCTGGCACTGCTGCCCTCCCTGGCACTGCTGCCCCAGGCACTGCTGCCCCCCCAGGCACTGCTGCCCCCCTGGCACTGCTGCCCTCCCTGGCACTGCTGCCCCAGGCACTGCTGCCCCCCCAGGCACTGCTGCCCCCCTGGCACTGCTGCCCCCCAAGCACTGCTGCCCCCCAAGCACTGCTCCCCAAGGCACTGCTGCCCCCTGGCACTGCTGCCCCCCAGGCACTGCTGCCCCCCCAGGCACTGCTCCCCAAGGCACTGCTACCCCCCTGGCACTGCTGCCCTTGGCACTGCTCCCCAACGCACTGCCCCCCCGGGCACTGCTGCCCCCCCAGGCACTGCTGCCCCCCCGGCACTGCTGCCCCACCAGGCACTGCTGCCCCAGGCACTGCTGCCCTCCCTGGCACTGCTGCCCCCCAGGCACTGCTGCCCCAAGCACTGCCCCCCCCCCGGCACTGCTACCCCCCCCAGGCACTACTGCCCCCCCTGGCACTGCTGCCCCCCCTGGCACTGCTACCCCCCCTGGCACTGCTGCCCCAGGCACTGCTGCCCCCCCAGGCACTGCTGCCCCCCTGGCACTGCTACCCCCCCTGGCACTGCTGCCCCCCCGGCACTGCTGCCCCCAGGCACTGCTGCCCCAGGCACTGCTACCCCCCCGGCACTGCTGCCCCCAGGCACTACCCCCCCAGGCACTGCTGCCCCCCAGGCACTGCTGCCCCCCCAGGCACTGCTACCCCCCAGGCACTGCTACCCCCCCGGCACTGCTGCCCCCCAGGCACTGCTGCCCCCCAGGCACTGCTACCCCCCAGGCACTGCTACCCCCCCGGCACTGCTGCCCCCCAGGCACTGCTACCCCCCCAGGCACTGCTGCCCCCCAGGCACTGCTGCCCCCCCAGGCACTGCTACCCCCCAGGCACTGCTACCCCCCCGGCACTGCTGCCCCCCCCAGGCACTGCTACCCCCCAGGCACTGCTGCCCCCCCAGGCACTGCTGCCCCCCAGGCACTGCTGCCCCCCTGGCACTGCTGCCCCCCTGGCACTGCTGCCCTTGGCACTGCTCCCCCTGGCACTGCCCCCCCAGGCACTGCTCCCCCTGGCACTGCCCCCCCAGGCACTGCTCCCCCTGGCACTGCCCCCCCAGGCACTGCCCCCCCAGGCACTGCTCCCCCTGGCACTGCCCCCCCAGGCACTGCTCCCCCTGGCACTGCTCCCCCAGGCACTGCTCCCCAAGGCACTGCTCCCCCTGGCACTGCTGCCCCTGGCACTGCTGCCCCCCCAGGCACTGCTGCCCCCCCAGGCACTGCTGCCCCCCAGGCACTGCTGCCCCAGGCACTGCTGCCCCCCCAGGCACTGCTGCCCCCCCAGGCACTGCCCCCCCAGGCACTGCTCCCCCTGGCACTGCCCCCCCAGGCACTGCTCCCCCTGGCACTGCTCCCCCAGGCACTGCTCCCCCCTGGCACTGCTGCCCCCCCAGGCACTGCTCCCCCTGGCACTGCTGCCCCTGGCACTGCTGCCCCCCCAGGCACTGCTGCCCCCCAGGCACTGCTGCCCCAAGCACTGCTGCCCCCAGGGACTGCTGCCCCCCAAGCACTGCTGCCCCCCCAGGCACTGCTGCCCCCCCTGGCACTGCTGCCCCCTGGCACTGCTCCCCCAGGCACTGCTGCCCCCCCAGGCACTGCTGCCCCCCCAGGCACTGCTGCCCCAGGCACTGCTGCCCCCCAGGCACTGCTGCCCCAGGCACTGCTGCCCCCCCAGGCACTGCTGCCCCCAGGCACTGCTGCCCCCCCTGGCACTGCTGCCCCCCAGGCACTGCTGCCCCCCCAGGCACTGCTGCCCCCCCTGGCACTGCTGCCCCCCTGGCACTGACCTCCACAGAGCCAACCCCCCCAGCCCGAGGGGGTCTCTGCCTCGGCACCTGCCGGGCCCCAGGCTCGGCACCGCTCAGCACCGGAGCGGCAGCCAGGGCGCAGTCCGTGCCGCGGGGGCTCAGCTCCCGCCCGGGAGCAGCTCGGTGCCCAGCCCGGCTCCCCGCAGCAGCCTCGGGACGGGGAGCGCCGAGCAGCAGCCGCGCCGGGCTGGCACAGCTGGCACAGCTGGCACGGCTGGCACGGCTGGCGGCACAGCAGCAGCCCGCAGCGGGGCACACACGGCCGGGGCCCGGCCCGGGGGGGGCTGGAGCCGGCCCCGAGACCAACTCTCCTTCCCCCCGGGCAGGGAGCCAGAGCTGCACCCAGCCGGGGCAGCAGGACCCACCCCGAGCCCTGGGCACGACCCGGGCCCTGCCACCGCCCGCAGCCCCTCGGGGGCGGCCAAGGCCAGGGCAGGAGCGGGGGGGCAGGAGCGGGGAGCAGGGGCGGGGAGCAGGGCAGGGGCGGGGGACAGGAGCAGGGGGGCAGGGGCAGGACAGGAGCGGGGGGCAGCAGCGGGGGGCCAGGGCAGGGGGCCGGGGCAGGGGCCTGCCCACCCCCCGCAGCCCGCAGCCAGCTCAGCCCCCGGGCAGCAGCACTGACAGCCAGCTGCGGGGCCAGGGTCCGACGGCTCCCCGTCCCCCGCCCCGCCTGCCCCCCGCACGGGACCCGCTCCCCCGAGCCCTCCCGGGCGGGAGGCTGCCGGGGCTGTCCCCTCCCGTCGGCGGCAGCCCCCCGCCCGGTGCCAGCTGCCCCGCGCGGAGCGGCCGGCCGGGGCCCGGGGCAGGACCGCCCGTGACAAGCCGGCGCGGGGGGCGGCGGGGGGCGGCGGGGGGCGGCGCGGAGCTTCCCCCGCCGCGGTGTCAGCGAGGGCGGAGCGGCCCCGGGCCCGTGACAGCCGCCCCCCGCCCGCCCCCCGCCCGGGGCCGCCGCCGCGCGCCGCCGGGGCCGGGCAGCCGGGCAGGCCCCGGGGAGCTCCGGGCCGAGGCCGGGGCCGGCCCCACGCCGCGCGGGGCGGGCGGCGCTCCCCGCTGGCCCCCGCGGCGGCAGCCCCCGGCGCGGGGCGGGGGGGGGGGAGCGAGGCCCCGGGCGCGGCGGGCCGCGGCGGGCCGCTCACCTTGGCGCGGGTCACCAGGTGCGTGGCCAGCTTCACCACCGCGAAGTTGCCCTTGCCGATGGTGCGCTCGATCTCGTAGTAGCCGATGCGGGCGGGCCCGGGCGGCCGCGGGGGCGGCGGGGCCGGGGGCAGGCGCGGGGCCGGAGCGGGCCCCCCCGCGCCGCTCGCCGCCGCTGCAGCCGCCGCCGCCATCTTGTCGCGAGGAGCAAACCCCCCCCCTCGGGGCTGCGGCACCGCGTGAGCTCATCCGCGGGGGGGCAGGGGGCGGGCGGCTGCCATGGCAACCCCGCGGGGCGGCGCCCTGACGCCAGCGCCGCCGTCACGCGGCCCCCGCGCGTCACCGCCCGCCGCCGCTCCCCGTTGGCTGCCGCGCGGGGCGGGGCGGGGCCGGGGGCAGGCGCGGGGCCGGGCGGGGCGCCCCCGCGCGGCGGGGAGGGAGGGCGGCACTGCGGCTCCCAGGTGAAGCCGGCGAGGAAAGGCCAAGGGGGCGCGGCCGAGCCCCGGGCCCGCCCGCCGCGGCGTCACGGCCCGGCGCTGACGTCACCCAGCGGCGCCCCCCCGGCCAGCGGGGACCCCCGGCCTCCAGGGGGTGGCGGGGAAGGAGCGGCCGCGCAGAGCGGGTCCCGAGGCCCCCGGGCGCGCCTGAGCTCACCTCGCCGGCGGGCGAATGACGGGTCTGACGTCACGGCCGGACGAGTGACGTCATCGCGGGGCCGCCGCGGCCGGGCGCCGCCTAGAGGGCAGCGGCAGAGGAGCGGTGGGCGGGGCTTCCGACAGCGCGGCCGGAAGCGGCTGGGAGGAGGCGAGCGGCGATTGGCTGCTGGCGGCGGCGGAAGCGGAAGCGCGGGCGGCGCAGGCGCGCAGCGAGCCCGGGCCGAGGGGAGGGAGGCGCCCGCCCGAGAGCGCCATGGAGTCGCGGGGGGAGCCGCAGCCGCCGTGAGTCCGCCGGGACGGGCCCGGCCCCGCCGGGGCGGCCTCCGCTCTGCCGCCATCATCTGCCGGCCCTCCGGAGCGCGGGCCCGCGGCGGAGCTCCGCGAGGGTCCCCGCCCTGCGCCAGGGCTGCTGCCCCCCGTTGCGGGGAGGGCCGGGCGCGGGAGGCCCGGTAGGAGGCAACCAGGCTGCCTCCGGCACCGCCCCGGGCGGCGGCCTCGCCGTAACGGCGGCGCAGAGCCGCTCTGGCGGGGCGGGCGCGGCGGCGGGAAGCCTCCCTTGTAAACCCTGCCCGCGCCGAGCCGCACCTGGGGCCGGGGGCGGAGGCCCGCGGCTGTCACCTCCCCGCCCAGCCCAGGGCACGGCGCCTGCCCCGCGATGTCCCGGCGGCCCGGGGCTGCTCCTTGGGCGCGCTTGGCCTTCGGGAGGAGCGCCGCGCTTGGCTCGGCCCGGGGCGGCAGCGGGGAGCGCAGCTGGGAGGGGCAGCAGCGGTCGCTCTCCGATGCTCTTCCCGCTTGGGATCCCTCGGGATCGCTGGCGCTGCGATGCGCCGGCCCCGGCAGGCAGATAATCCACCTGCTCGGCGGAGCTCAGGGGTTGTAAGCTGGGTATCTGCATACCAACAGCGGCTAATCTTCAGGCGGTTAGCAGTGATTATCGCGGCGGTACGGCCGCGGGTGGCTGAGGGCTGCTCCTGCAGAGCATCCTCGGAATCCAGCTGGGCTTCGCCTCCCGGGGCAGGGGGTTGGGGTGCTGGGGCCTCCCGCGGGTCGATGGCTCCCGGAGGACAGGCTGCAGAGTCCCCCTGGCAGGAGCAGCCCGCCCAGGAGCGGGGCTGGGCTGGCCCCTGTGAGCGGCAGGCAGCGTGGGGGCTCCTGCAGAGCCGCTGGAAGTGGCCTCTGTGCCCTGCTCTCTCCGCAGGAGCAGGATGAGCCAGGGGAGCTCCAACCCGGCCGCGGTGCCGCACGCCGCCGAGGACGTCCAAGGGGACGACAGGTGGATGTCCCAGGTAAGGCTGGGCAGGGGGCAGAGGAGGCTAGGGGGCTGCACAGGCCCTGGCTGGCTGCCCCCCAGGGGCTCTGCCGCCCCGGGGCTGGCTGTGTGCCCGTGCCCGGGGGTGGCACAGCAGCCAGGCTGCCTGAGCGGAAGGCTGCCCTGGGAGGCCGCAGCAGAGGCCGCTGCAGTCGGCTGGCTGTGAGGCAGGGGAAAGAGCCAGCCCCTGGGTGAAGTGCAGGGCAGGGTTCCCAGCAGGGCCTCCCAGCAGGCCTGAGGGAGACACAAAGCAGGGGGGAGGTGCTGGGGCTGCCTGTGCCCTGACAGAAGCAGCCAGAGGAGCTGCAGTGCCTGACTGCTGGTGGCTCTTGTCCTGTAAGTGCTGGAGCTGGTGGGTGCCCAGCAGCCTCACGCTTGGCCAGCCTGTGGAGCAGAGCAGATGCTCCTCTCCCCACCACCCAGGTGGCTGCTGGGCTTGTGTGGCTGGGAGGAGTGCCCAGCAGCTCCTGGGGTAACCCAGAGCAGAGTGGTGGAGGGGCTGTGGCAGCAGGGGAAGCTGCTTGGGCAGCTGTCCCTTCCTGTCCTGCAGCAGAGCTGGGGCTGGCCAGGGGGGGCTGACCTTGCTGCCTGCTCCCCACAGCACAACAGGTTTGTCTTGGACTGCAAGGACAAGGAGCCTGACGTGCTGTTCGTGGGGGACTCCATGGTGCAGCTGCTGCAGCAGTATGAGGTATGGCAGGGGCAGGGGGATGGGAGGGCTCTGGGAGCTGGAGCAGCCCTGCTCTGACCCAGTAGCTGTGCTCATGTGGGCCAGGGACAGCTTCTGCTGCTCCAGTTTTACTGCCAGCCCTTCAGGTTTGTTCTGCTGCTGCTTTGCCTGCCCAGGCCTTGCCTCTTTGTCAGCCATTTGCTGTCCCCCCCTGAGGCTGCCCTCCTGCATCCCAGCACCAAACACAGCCCCTTGCTGCTTCCCTGCCTCTCAGCTTCCAGCCTCCCCCTGAATTCTCTGGGGGTATCCTGTGTGGCCAGAACACCTCTGCCCCCCTGGCACTGGGGGTGCAGCAGGCAGAGGCACCCTGGCTTCCCTCTGAAGCTCTCTTGAGGCAGCAGAGAGCTCTGCTGCTCCAGCCTGGGGGCAGCTGGGCAGGTTCCTTTGGCAAGAGCTGCTCCTCTCTGCTGCTTTGGTTGCTTGGTGATGAAAAGGATCCCTTCAGATCAGAGATCCCTTTGGCAGCTCAGGACTTGGGGTCTGCTGGAGGTGCAGCACTCCCTGTGTGATGAGCTGGGCAAAGAGCTGCCTGGGGGAAGGTTCCCTGCCCTGGGGCCAGGGCTGAGTGCAGCTCCACCCCTGCACCCCCCAGGAAAGCCTCACCCTGGCTGTAGATGCCCTCTGTGGGGGTGAGGTTTGAGGGGAGGCCTCCTGGCTGCTCCTCTTGGCTTCCTGGGGGCCCTCTCTTGCCTGTGCAGTGTGTGGCTTCCAGAGCAGGCTGCTGCCCTGAGCTGCACATTGCTCTCTGACTGCAGATCTGGAGGGAGCTCTTCTCCCCCCTGCATGCTCTGAACTTTGGGATCGGCGATGACACCACGGGCCACGTGCTGTGGAGGCTGAAGAACGGGGAGCTGGAGAACATCAAGCCCAAGGTACAGCAGAAGACCAAAAGGGGCAGCCCTGTGCTGGCTCAGGAGGCCCCAGTGCAGAGCAGAGAGCAGAGAGCAGCCTCCTCCTCTGCAGGCTCTCAGGAGCCATCTGGAGGCACTCCTGTGTGAGCAGCTGGCAGCCTTGGAGAAGTGTTCCTCTGAGCAGCCCTTGGCAGCCAGTGCCCAGCAGGGGCCAGGGTGTGTTGGGCCAAACCAGACCTGTTTGGGCACAGAGCTGCATGTCCCCTGCACAAGGCTGTGCTGCTGAGGGTGCAGATGGGAGGATGCCCTGCACAGAGGGAGGTGACCTCCCTGTGCTGGGGGAAACGTTGCTCAGGCCTCTGGCTGAGCAGAGCTGGGTGCAGGGTGGAGTGGCAGAGTCTGTCCAGCCTGGGGTGCGTTCTTGGCCTGCAGAAAGAGGTGGTGAAGTGTCTGATGAAGATGCTGAGGGTGTGTGGTGAGGCTCAGCCTCCCACTGCCAGCCTGCTGCTTGACCCTTGGTGGTCCTTTCAGTCAGGCAGCAGAGCCCTGCCCCAGGGCAGCTCAAGCTGTGCTGTGCAGCTCTGCCCTCCCCTCTCTGAGCAGTGCAGGCTCCTGCAGCTGTGCTGGCAAAGAGGCTCTGAGTGGGGTGGGCTCAGGCATCCTTTGGGCTCTCCATCCCTCCTGAGGGCCAAATCAGGAGCTTGCACAGCTGGAGCCCTCCTGCAGGCTGAGCTGAGCCTGCAGCCTGGCTCTTCCTGGGGCAGATGATACCCAGGCAGGGTTCCCAGGGTCAGCACACCCACCCTGCCTGTGGTGGGGGAGCCTCAGGCCTTTTCTCTGCTGGCAGGTGATTGTGGTGTGGGTTGGGACCAACAACCATGACAACACAGCCGAGGAGGTCGCGGGCGGGATCGAGGCCATCGTGCACCTGATAAACACCCAGCAGCCCCAGGCCAAAGTCATCGTGCTGGTAGGTGTCCCCTGGGGGGCAGCCTGTGCCCAGGAGTGACTGGGCAGACTGGGGAGAGCAGCCTCTCTAGCCCTGCTTGCCCTCTGGCACCCCTTGTCCTGGCAGGGGTCATCCCCCCAGCGCTGCTGCGCTCCCACCTGAAGTTGTCCTGGCAGGGGACAGTGCCTGCCGGGGTCAGAGCTGGCACTGCGAGTCCTGGCTGGCCTCTGCCTGCTGGCAGCTTAGCTGCTGCCTGTCGGTGAGGTGCGGGGTGGTGGCAGGAAGTGGGGACCCACAGCGGCCCCAGGGACCCACAGCGGCCCCGGGGACCCAGAGCGGCCCCAGGGACCCAGAGCGGCCCCAGGGACCCAGAGCGGCCCCAGGGACCCAGAGCGGCTCCAGGGACCCAGAGCGGCTCCAGGGACCCAGAGCGGCTCCAGGGACCCAGAGCGGCCCCAGGGACCCAGAGCGGTTCCAGGGACCCAGAGCGGCTCCAGGGACCCAGAGCGGCCCCAGGGACCCAGAGCGGCCCCAGGGACCCAGAGCAGCCCCAGGGAGGAGCTGCTTGGCCGTGAGCCGGGGGGAGGGCGGGCAGCCCCGTGCCAGCTGCGCTGTGCCACCCCCCCGTGCCAGCCCCCCACCAGCCGTGCTGTGCCACCTGCCCTGTGCCAGCTGTGCCGCACCAGCTGTGCTGTGCCACCTGCCCTGTGCCAGCCGTGCCACGCCAGCCGTGCTGTGCCAGCAGCCCCGTGCCAGCCCCGCGCCAGCCGCGCTGTGCCACCCCCCCGTGCCAGCCCCGCGCCAGCCACGCTGTGCCACCCGCCCCGTGCCAGCCGTGCTGCGCCAGCTGCGCTGTGCCACCCCCCCGTGCCAGCCCCGCGCCAGCCGTGCTGTGCCACCCCCCCGTGCCAGCCCCGCGCCAGCCACGCTGTGCCACCCGCCCCGTGCCAGCCGTGCTGCGCCAGCTGCGCTGTGCCACCCCCCCGTGCCAGCCCCGCGCCAGCCGCGCTGTGCCACCCCCCCGTGCCAGCCCCGCGCCAGCTCGCTGTGCCTCCCTCCCGCGCCCAGGGCTTGCTACCTCGCGGCGAGAAGCCGAACCCGCTGCGGCAGAAGAACGCCAGGGTGAACCAGCTGCTGCGGGGCTCCCTGCCCCGGCTGCCCAACGTGCAGCTGCTGGAGGCGGACGCGGGCTTCGTGCACTCGGACGGCACCATCTCCTACCACGACATGTTCGACTTCCTGCACCTCACCGGGGGCGGCTACGCCAAGGTCTGCAAGCCCCTGCACGAACTGATCATGCAGCTGCTGGAGGAGACCCCCGAGGAGAAGAGGGCCGCCCTGGCCTGAGCGGCGCCCCCGGCCCCGGCCCCGGCCCCGCCGAATCCTTCTCTCAAAGCACTTTGCCCGGGCGCGCGGCCGGGCTCGTCCCTGCTGCCCGGGCCCGGCCTGCCAGGCTGCCTTGGCTCCGCTGCAGGAGGAAGAGCAGCTGGAGGAGAGGAGTTTCTCTTTTCAACCATTCCTCATCCCGACCCAGAGCAGGACTGTCGCTCCCTGCCCCCTCCCTCCCTGCCCCCCTCCTGTGTCTCGTTGCTCTGTGGTTGTCCTTAGCCCCCCTGTAGCCTGTCCGCCCCCTCGCCCCCCTGCTCCTAGGCACTGTGCTCTGTTAGCCTGGCAACAAGAATCACATTCCACTGGCCAGAGGCCACAGCAGGTGCATCTTTCCAGGCCTGGCCCCACCTTTGCAGGGTTGGGGGGGGTGTTTCTGGGGGGGTGCTTTGCATTTGCTCTTTGTTCTCCGGGGGGGTTGCAGTGCCCCCAGGTCGCTCTCTCGCTCCTCCGCCAGGCAGCATGGAACTGGAATTCAGGAGTGTGAGGCAGCAGAGGGTTAACCCTGCTCCTCCCCCAGGCTCCTCTCCTTGTGCTTCTCTCTCCTCCCATGCAGCCTTCCCCACTGCCCTGGCTGCTGCTGGCTGGCCTCTCCTCCGCTCCTCTCTGTGTGGGGTGGTGCTGGCCTCCAGCAGCAGCTGGGGTTGGGGTTGTAGCTGCCCAGGGCTCACTTCCTCGCTGCTCTCATCCCACCCAGCTGCCTGTGCCACAGAGCCTCTTGCAGTGCTTTTCCTCCTCCTCTTTGGGGTTTTAAGTATGAATCTTAGACTTGTTTGGGTTTTCTTTCTCTTCAAGGGCAGCCACCCAGCAGCCCCTCTCTGCCAGGCCTAAGTCACTCCAAGCTCCCAAGGTGTACATTTCCTTATGGCTTCTGTCTTACTCCTATCTAGGTTGTCTTGGAGCAGCTCCAGCCTCTCCCAGGCAGCAGTGCAGCCAAGGTGTAGCTTTTCCTGCCCCAGAGACTGCTGCCTGCCTGCAGCTGAGGCAGGTGGAGGGGCTGGTAGGGTGCTGAGCTGGATTGGTTTCGCTGCCAGGCTGCCTGTAGTCTACTAACGGTCACAGGAACGCAGGAGGTTCTCTTCCAGAGGGAAATTGGTTTGGAGCCCAAAGGCAGAGCCCCAGGTGGGAGCCACTGCTGTTCCTCCTTGGCTTACCTGCTGCAGCTGGGGCTTGGCACTGCCACGCTGACCTCGCTGCTGTAGCTCACCCGGTGCCACCTGTGCCAGCAGGATCTGCATCCTGGCAGGTAAACCAGGGAGGAACAGTCAGTGTTCAGCAAGCCCTTCACCCCCTGCTGCCTGGGGGGGCTGTGTGTGCAGGCTGCCTGCTGCAGCCAGCCAGGAGCAGAGGTGCTGGCTGGGGTCGGGCTGCCCTCGGTTGCCACGCGGGGTGCTGCTGTTCCATGCCTTCTGTAAGCTAGGATTAAGGAATCCTTTCATGTCCCCATGACACTCTCCCCTCCTCCTCCTGTAGGTTTGATCCCAGCAGGATTCCTGCCTGGATTGCATGTGTAGTGTGTGTTTTGTTCCCAGTGTATGTGATCTGCACACAGCTGACGGCGAGGCGAAGCGCTCCGCCTGCCAGGGGCGGCGGCAGGCGGCTGGGGCAGGCCAGGCTGGGGCTCTGCTGCTCCCCCGGGGGGCTCTGCTGCTCCCCAGGGGCTCTGCTGCTCCCCAGGGCTCTGCTGCCTTGGCAAGTGAAGGCAATCCCCACTAAGATGCTTGCTGGAGAAGTTGAGGCAGGGGAGAGTGGAGAAGCAGAGGTTACTCTAGGCTGCAGTGGAGGGTTCTTTGGGACAGGGCTTCTCCCACTCCCCGGGAGAGCAGGCAGAGCAAGGTCTGCTCCCTGAGAGCCTCTTGGCCTCCCAGGCTCGTGTGAAGGGGTCCTGTGCCAGCTTAATCTGTGTGTCCCTGCTTCCCTCCCTCCCTCTGGCTAAGGAGATGCTACCCAGGAACTGCTCTCCAGCAAAGGCTCTGACTTCCAGCTCCTGGGCCCTGAGTCAGCCTCTCTTGGCAGGGCACCGAGTGGCCCAGGAGCTTTGGCAGCTCAGAGCCTGCTGCAGTGTGAGCAGGGCCAGCTCTGCTGGGGCTTGGTGAGCTGAGGTGCCACACTTGTGCTTGGTTCAGTGCTCACCACCCTCTCTGCTCCTCCAGGCATCTCCAGCACTGCTGGCACTGCCAGGGGAAGCAAGGCCAGCAGCCTCTCTTGTTGCTGCCTTGTAAGAGCCAGCTCAGGGCTGTGAGGTTCTGTGGTTCTTCCTCCTCCCAGTCCTTGTGCTGACAGCCCAGCACCCCTTAGCTCCAGCTCTGGGTGACCAATGTCCCTCAGGGTTGGAGCTGGGCTCCTGGGCCAGCAGGACCCTTGTGTGCTGGGGTAGAACCCGCCCCGGGGTCCTCTCCCCTCTGCAGTGCCCCGGGGAGCCTGTGGCAGCTCTGAGCCCAGCGCCGCTCCGGGCCAGCGGTGCCTGCTGCAGCAGAGGGGCAGAGGGACAGCAGGAGGCTGCTGGAGCTTGCCGGCGGCGGGGGGAGGATGACTGCAGAGGTGAGGAGGGGAGCGCAGCCCCTGCGCGAAGCGAGGCTGCAGCCTGCCCTTGCTGCCTGCCCCCACCCCAGCCTGCCGCGGGGCAGAGGCTGGGAGCCTGCCGCGGGGGCGCTGCCTGGCCGTGCGTGTCGCGATATAAACGTGGATGTTTCACCCCAGCCTGTGGCAGTCTGTCTGTGCCTGTGTCTCCTGCCCTCTCCCTGTCCTGACTCCTCACCTGTCTGTGGGTGCTGGGGAGGTGCTGCCCTGCGTGGAGCCACCCACGCCGCCTCCCGCCGCAGCCTTCCCTCCGTGGGGTCAGCTGGAGCCTGGCTCCCGGCCCAGCTGCTCGGCTCCCGGCAGGGCTCCTCCTGCTCTCTTTGTCCTCTCCTGGGGCCGGGCAGAGCCTGGGCCCTGCTGGAGCCAGGCTGTGTGGCTGAAGGGAGCTGGCATCTGGGCCCTGGGCAGGACAGCAGCTTGTGCCTGGTTGCTTTCTGGTGGCCCTGCCCCGAGCAGGGAGGGCACAGCCCCACGCAGCCCCACTCACAGTCCCCCTGCAGCTCCAGCAGCTGCTCGGGAGCCAGGTGGAGTTGTGCTTCCAGCTCCTGCATGGGCATCTGTCTGTCCCCCAGCAAGTCCTTCCATCTGCCAGCAGCATCACCACCCCTCACCGGGAAACAGCCTGCAGCCTGTCTGGGAACGCTTCGGGACCCTCCCCCAGGGGAGCTGTAGAAATAAAGTGCACAATAGCAGCAGTGCCTTGTGTCTCTTTGCCTCCACCCCGCACAGCAGGGCAGCCTGAGGGGCAGCCTGAGGGGCAGCCTGAGGGGCAGCCTGGGCATGGCAAGGGGCCCCCCAAGCGAGGAGGGTGGTGGCAGGCTGGCTGGGCTGCTGGCTCGGGCGGGCCCTGGCTGGGGAGGAGTCCCTGAGCCTGCTCCCAGGAGGGATCTGGAGCAGGATTCCATCCTCTGGTGAGCCAGGGTCGGTGCACACCCAGCAGCTGGGCTGGCTGTGCCTGCCCGGCCCAGTTGGGTCACTGGTGAGGCCAGCTGGTGGCAGGGGCCCGGCCCAGCTGGGTCACTGGTGGGGCCAGCCAGGGGCAGGTGCTTGCTGCCACAGGTCAGAAGGTGACTCTGCCAAGGTGGAGGTCGCTGGCCACAGTGAGCACCTCCCAGTGCCGCTGGCCGCAGGGCTGGACGTGGTGCCTGCGCGGGGGAGACCTTGCTCGCCCCCAGGCCCCTCCTTGGGTCCTTGTGCCATCAGAGGGGTGGGGGCTTGGACATTGTCCTGCAGGGTGGGAGCTCACTTGTGGGGTCTCATACGGGGTGGGGTTCAGCATGGGGCAGGAGCTGCCCCACGGGTTGGTGCTTCCCATCTAGGCTGCCCCCTGAGGTCCTACAGGGGCCGGGGGCTCCCCTCTGGGGTCCCATATGGGGCAGGGCTGTGGCCTCCCCCTCAGATCCCGCGTGGGGCCAGGGGTCCCTCCGGCAGCGGGAGCTTCCCCCGCGGGGTCCGCAGGGACCGGGGGCTCCCCGCTGTGCCGGGGGCTGCGCCGCGGCCACTCCCCTCGGGCAGGGACCGCCCGGGCCCCGCCCGCCGCCGCCGCCGCCGCCGCCGCCGCCGCCTCGTCACTTCCCCGGTCTGGCCCTTCACCGGCTGACGCTGCGTGACGTCACCGCCGGTCCGTGTTTACTGCTGCTGTGTTCCGGGGAGATAGAAAGTACCGGGCAGCGCCACCGGGCAGCGCCACCGCCGGGATCCGGCACCGGACACTGGCTACCGAGATCTTCCCGCAGCTCCTGTCCGCAGCGGCACCAGGGTCAGCGCCGGCCCGGGCACCGGGGAGCGGAGATCGGGCAGCGGGGCCAGCCATGGGGCCGGGTGCCCGGACGCGCCCCGGCTGAGCCGTCCCGTCCCGTCCCGTCCCGTCCCGCCCCGGCGGACCTTGGCCGGCCGGGGAGCGGCCGGGGATGCTGGCGGGATGCCGGCCAGCGGGGCGGCCGCGCTGCTGGTCCCGGCGGTGCTGGGCTGGGCTCTGCTGCTCTGGTCCCTGCCGCCCACCCTGCCCCAGCCGCTGTCGCAGCCCCGTGAGTCCCGGCATGTGGTGGAGACCGAGGCCCTCTTCGACACCTCCTACAGCGACTCTGTCAACGCCAGCCTGCTCCACATCTACGCCTTCGACCACACCGTCCGCAGGAACCGGGTGAGCCGCACCGCCGCTGCCCCCCGCCCCTGCCCCTTCCCCCGGGCTCCGCCGTCCCCAGCGCCGTCCTCGCATCCTCTGCCACGAGTGCCGAGCAAAGTCCAGGCGCCGTGGCCGGAGCTGCCCTGCCGACGCCGGGGCTCCCGCTCTGCCCGCAGACCGAGGGCGTGCGGGTCTCGGTCAACGTCCTCTCGGACCCCAAGAACTTGCCGGTGCTCTTCGTGGTGAGGCAGAGGGAAGCTGTGGTCTCCTTCCAGGTGCCGCTCATCCTCCGCGGGCTGTGAGTAGCGGCGGGGCAGGCGCCCAGCCTCTGGCCAGCCCGGCTGGAGGGCGCCGGGGGGCGGCAGGGGGCAGGGCCGGGGGGCGGTGGGCACAGCACCCCTCTGCCCACCCAGGTACCAGCGGAAGTACACGTACCAGGAGGTGAGCCGCACGCTCTGCCAGCCCCAGACCAAGGCGGAGGTGGAGACCCAGAACTTCTACGTGGATGTCTCCACACTGTCCCCCAACGCCTCCTACCTGCTGCGGGTCACCCGCGTGGAGAACTTTGTGCTGCGGTGAGGAGAGCCCCGCGGCCCTGCCCCACCTCCTGCCGGGGCTCTGCCTCCCCTCCCCTGCCCTCATCTGCCCTGTGCCCCCTGCAGGACGAATGAGAAGTTCAGCTTCAATGCCACAGCCGCCCAGCCGCAGGTGAGGAGCAGCTGGCATGGCCCGGGAGAGGGAGGGGCAGCACCCGGGGAGGGCAGCACCCAGTGGGGGCAGCACCCAGGGGAGGGGCAGCACCCAGGGAGGGCAGCATCCAGGGAGGGGCAGAACCCAGGGAGGGGCAGCACCCAGGGAGGGACAGCACCCAGGGAGGGCAGCACCCAGGGAGGGACAGCACCCAGGGAGGGCAGCATCCAGGGAGGGGCAGCACCCAGGGGAGGGCAGCACCCAGGGAGGGCAGCACCCAGGGAGGGGCAGCACCCAGAGAGGGCAGCACCCAGGGGGGCAGCATGGTCACCAGTGATGCTTTTTCCCCTCCCCAGTACTTCAAGTATGAGTTCCCCACGGGAGTGGACTCGGTGATCGTGAAGGTGACCTCGGCCATGGCCTTCCCCTGCTCTGTCATCTCCATCCAGGACATCCTGGTAGGTCTGGGGGGTGGGCACCCTGCCCGGGTGACCCCTGGTGCCCAGCAGGGCTGACAGCCCCTCCCCCCCCACAGTGCCCTGTGTATGACCTGGACAACAACGTGGCCTTCATCGGCATGTACCAGACCATGACCAAGAAGGCAGCCATCACGGTGCAGGTGGGCAGGGGGCAGTGCCACGGGCTTGTGCCACGGGGCTGTGCCATGGGCTTGTGCCACGGGGCTGTGCCAGAGCTGTGCCTCGGGGCTGTGCCAGAGCTGTGCCTCAGGGCTGTGCCACAGAGCTGTGCCACAGAGCTGTGCCATGGAGCTGTGCCACTCCCGGCCCCTGCCCAGCCCTGGCAGGCCGAGCCTGCAGAGATTACCTCTCTGGGGGGGAAGTCCTGCCCCCCAGGGAGGCCTGGCTGAGCCCCATCTCTCCCCCACTCCAGAAGAAGGACTTCCCCAGCAACAGCTTCTACGTGGTGGTGGTGGTGAAGACTGAGGACGAGGCCTGCGGGGGGGCTCTGCCCTACTACCCCCTCTCCAAAAATGCCTCCCCAGGTATGCCCGGGGGGGGCTGGGGTCAGCAGGGCCCTGCCACTGTGAGCTGTGTGCTGGGCACAGGGTGGGGAGCAGCCTCGCAGAGGGCTGAGCCCTTGGCCCCTGCCTCCCTGCAGAGGAACCTGTGGACCAGCACAACCGGCAGAAGCTGCTGGAGGTGATGGTGTCGCCTGCCATAACCTGTAAGCCTGGGAGGGGCTCTTTGGGGCTGGGAGGGGGACCCCACAGCTGGCCCTGGGGGCTGCTGGGGGCTGCTGCTCCCCGCTGAGAGCCTGTGTTGGCCCTGCACAGCGGAGGCCTACGTCAGCAGTGTCCTCTTCTGCCTGGGCATCTTCCTCTCCTTCTACGTCCTCACGCTGCTCATCGCCTGCTGGGAGAGCTGCCGGTGAGTTCTGGCCCCCCCATGCCCCGGGGGTGCTGAGCCCCTGCTGCAGGGTCCCTGGGGGTCCTTGTCCTCGCTGTGCCACCCACCCCTGGCCACTTGTGGCTGTTTCCCTTGGCAGGCAGCAGAAGAGGAAGGGGCTCCTGGCAGCCATGGACTCGCCCAGCCTGGACACGGGTGAGGGGCTGGCGGCAGCAGCGCGCTGAGGAAGGCTGCTGGGGCGTTCCCAGGAGCTCCCCACTGTCCCTCTGAGGCCTGCTTGGCCCTCAGCTCCCTGGGGACACATCCTGGTGTGGGGGTGCAGGGTCCTCCTGGGGCTTGGGCTTCACCCCTCTGCCGCTCTGGGGCTGGCAGGGCTGCGCTGGGGCTTGGCCACCTCACCAAGTCTGTCTCTTTCTTTCCACGGCTTCCTGGGGACTCCCAGCATCCCTACTGGGTAGGTGCCAGCACTGGCTCTGTTCTTGCCTGTCAGCTCCCTCCTGTGCCAGGGCAGGGGCGTGGGGTGCTGCTTTGTGCCAGATGGGCGGGCAGGGGTGCCAGGGGAGACTGACAGGGACCCTCCTGTCTTGCAGGGCACAGCCGCAGCATCCCCAGCTCCTTCCTGGGCCATTCCCCCTACGACAGCTACGGCTATGGCTCCTTCGGTGAGTGCCAGGCACCGACCCTCACCTCCCAGCCTGGCAGCAGGTGGCTGTGCCCACCACAGCCGTGCCCGCTGCAGCCATGCCCACCCAGTCTGGCCATCCTTGCAGGGAATGGTTCCTCCAGCAGTGCCGAGGGTGTCACGGACAGCATGGGCTCCGTGGAGGTCACCTACAGCTACGTGGGTGAGTGCTGGGGCAGCGGTGTGGAGCTGGCACCGCCGCAGCCCTGCAGAGCTGCCATGCCTGAGGAGTGCCCAGGCTCCCTGACAGCTGCTGGCAGCGCCCCTGCTCTACCTTCCCACCGCCCAGGCAGGGTCCCTGTGTTGCCAGCCCCTCCCTGCAGGCCCGGGGGGGTGTCTGTGTTAGTGCTGGAGATGGACAGGCACCGGGGTGCCCCCCGCGGGCTGGCACCACCCCTGCCCCAGTGACTTTGGCTTTCCTTTGAAGGGCAGGAGCAGTTCAAGCGGCGCACACCCTCCACCCCGATGAGGCCGCTGAGCATTGCCATGGGTAGATGCTGGTTCTGGGCAGGGTTGAGCCAATCAAGCCAAAATCTGCCCTGCCCCAGGCTTGTGCCTGCGGCGCCGGCGCCTGCGCTCCCTCCTCCCTCCCTCCGAGCAAGGGCAGCTGCCCACAGGCCTCACAGTGGGCAGGGCTGTGGGGCAGGACATCATCCCCCTGGCCTCACGCTGTCCCCAGCCTGGCAGAGCCCCGGGGAGCCAGGGCACGGGGCGATGCCCACGCTGGCACAGCCAGCACGCGTCCCAGCCTAGGGCAGCGCAGGGGGCAGGGGGCAGCTGGAGCCTGTTGGCAAGGAGGTGTCCGAGCGGCTAATTGGGGGCGATTGGGGCTGGCGAGCGGGAGGCTGAGGCGGGCGGCGCCGAGGGGGCTGCGCTGACGGCCCCGGCTCGGCCGCAGGGGAGCGGTCGCTGGAGAACGTGGCCGGGCGGCCGCGCCTGGACTCGCTCAGCTCGGTGGAGGAGGACGACTACGACACGCTGGCCGACATCGACTACGACAAGAACGTGATCCGCACCAAGGTGCGTGCCGCTGCCCCCCGCCCGCTGCCCCCCGCCCGCCGCCGGGCGGGACCAGCGCCTCCACCTGCCCCTTCCCCCTGCAGCAATTCCTCTGCGTGGCTGACCTGGCGCGCAAGGACAAGCGAGTGCTGCGCAAGAAGTACCAGATCTACTTCTGGTGAGTGGGGGGCGGCAGGGATGGGGGGCACGGTGCTGTGCCCGGGGACCCCCTGACCTGCCCCCTGCCTCTTGCAGGAACATCGCCACCATCGCCGTCTTCTACGCCCTCCCTGTCATCCAGCTCGTCATCACCTACCAGACCGTGAGTGGGGGTCCGGGGGGGGGGGGGGGGGGGGGGCAGATGGGGCTCCTGTGTACTCCGGGGCTGCTCCCCAGCTGCCATGGGGATGTCCTCGGTGTCCCCCCGACCCCCCCCACCCGCTCTCCCCGTGCCCACCTGCAGGTGGTGAACGTCACCGGCAACCAGGACATCTGCTACTACAACTTCCTCTGCGCCCACCCGCTGGGGAACCTCAGGTGGGCTCGGGGCGGGGGACAGCGGGTGGCGGGGGGTCCCGGGGTGGGGGATCCCCAGCACCCACGTCGGGACTGTCCCCTCGCAGCGCCTTCAACAACATCCTCAGCAACCTGGGCTACGTCCTGCTGGGTCTGCTCTTCCTGCTCATCATCCTGCAGAGGGAGATCAACTACAACCGAGCGCTGCTGCGCAACGACGCCCACGCCCTGGTACGGGGCAGGGGTGCCCGGGGCGGGGGTGGGGGCGGGCAGTGTGTCTCAGCTGCCCGGAACACCCCCACTTCCCCTCCCTCAACCTCCCACCCCCCCAGGAGTGCGGCATCCCCAAGCACTTCGGGCTCTTCTACGCCATGGGCACAGCTCTGATGATGGAAGGGCTGCTCAGCGCCTGCTACCACGTCTGCCCCAACTACACCAACTTCCAGTTCGGTGAGTGCCCCCCTGCCCGGCCCGCCCGCTGCCCATGCCAGGGCTGCCCTCGCCTGGCTCACCACCCCCCCGGCCGCCCCCGCAGACACCTCCTTCATGTACATGATCGCTGGGCTCTGCATGCTGAAGCTCTACCAGAAGCGGCACCCAGACATCAACGCCAGCGCCTACAGCGCCTACGCCTGCCTGGCCGTCGTCATCTTCTTCTCCGTGGTGGGCGTGGTGAGTGCGGGGCCGGCTGCCCGCGCCGGGGGCGGCTGCCGCTGGCCCCCCGCCGCTGACTGCCTGCCCCCCCGCAGGTCTTTGGCAAGGGCAACACAGCCTTCTGGATCATCTTCTCTGTCATCCACATCGTGGCCACCCTGCTGCTCAGCACCCAGCTCTACTACATGGGGCGCTGGAAGCTGGGTGAGGCGTGGGGGGCACCGCCGCGGGCAGGGTGGGTGGGCGCAGCTCAGCGGGCCTCCCCCTGCCCCCCCAGCATGACCTCTGCTCTCTGCTCCCCCCCAGACTCGGGCATCCTGCGCAGGATCCTGCACGTGCTGTACACGGACTGCGTCCGGCAGTGCAGCGGGCCCATGTACGTGGTGAGTGCTGGCACCACGCCCGGTGGCACTGGGGGGTCCCCAGCTCTGCAGAGACCCCAGCTGGGAGTGCTGCTTCCCCCCACCCCACCCCTCACAGCCCCCCTCTGCCCTCGCAGGATCGCATGGTGCTGCTGGTCATGGGCAACATCATCAACTGGTCGCTGTAAGTGCAGAGCCGGCTGCATGCCAGACCCTGCGCTGCTCCTGCCAGCCCGGTCCCCACCCCTGCTGCCAGCCCTGTCCTGCTCCTGCAGCATGCCCCCCCCCGGCCCTGTCCCCCCTGCTGGGGCTGAGCTGAGGACAGCCAGCTCGTGGCAGCTGTGAGCCGAGCATGGAGTGTCCCTGCTGGAGCTGTGGCAGCCCCGGTGTCCCACACACTGCCCAGGCCCGGGGGGCTGCTGGCACCTCTGGGGACACCAGGGTGCAGGGGGCATGGCGGGGGGGCACCCGCGGGCTGCACTGACCCTGCTGCTGGCACCTCTGGGGACACCAGGGTGCAGGGGGCATGGCGGGGGGGCACCCGCGGGCTGCGCTGACCCTGCTGCCTGTCCCTGCCCCCCCCCAGCGCTGCCTACGGCCTCATTGTCCGCCCCAATGACTTCGCTTCCTACCTGCTGGCCATCGGCATCTGCAACCTCCTCCTCTACTTCGCCTTCTACATCATCATGAAGGTGCGAGGCCTGGCTGCGTGGGGGGCTGCGTGCCCAGCGGGGGGGCAGGGCCGGGCGCCCCTGCCGGCTCCTGCCTGCCGCTGACCCCGGCCTCTCCCGCAGCTCCGCAGCGGTGAGCGCATCAAGCTCATCCCCCTGCTCTGCATCGTCAGCACCTCGGTGGTCTGGGGCTTCGCCCTCTTCTTCTTCTTCCAGGGGCTCAGCACCTGGCAGGTGAGTGGCAGGGGGGCAGGGCAGGGTGGGCAGGGGCCGGCAGGGTGACCGCCTGGGCCTGTCCCCACCAGAAAACACCAGCGGAGTCGCGGGAGCACAACCGGGACTGCATCCTGCTCGACTTCTTCGACGACCACGACATCTGGCACTTCCTCTCCTCCATCGCCATGTTTGGCTCCTTCCTGGTAGGTGCAGGCTGCCCAGCTGCCTGCTGCCCCCTGCCCAGCTGCCTGCTGGCCCCTGCCCTGCTGCCCCCTGCCCAGCTGCCTGCTGCCCCCTGCCCAGCTCCCTGCTGCCTGCTGCCCCCTGCCCAGCTCCCTGCTGCCTGCTGCCCCCTGCCCTGCTGCCCTGCTGCCTGCTGCCCCCTGCCCAGCTGCCTGCTGCCCCCTGCCCTGCTGCCCCCTGCCCAGCTGCCTGCTGCCCCCTGCCCTGCTGCCCGCCGCCCCGGCTCACCGTGGCTGTCCCTCACCCGCAGGTGCTGCTGACGCTGGACGATGACCTGGACTGTGTCCAGCGGGACAAGATCTACGTCTTCTAGGGGCCTGCAGCTGCCCGCTGCCCTGGCACCGTGCCAAACGCCTGGCTGCAGCCCCTGGAGGGGGGGACCCTGCCCCTGGGGAGGGATGCCCGCGCTGGGGGTGCCGCCAGCCGCTCCGTCCCCCTCCCCGTGTGCCAGGGGGGTCCCGGTGGTGCCTCCTCCCCGCCGCCGTGTGTCCGTCCCCAGGCTCGGTGCAGCCAAAAGAGGGCCGGGGCGGGGGGGCCGCTGGGCACCTGTGCTGGGTGACAAGTGACACTGGACGAGGTGCTGCTGCTGCTCTGTGGCCGTGTGCCCCTGGCGGCTGGGGGCCAGCGCGGTGCCAGCAGCCCCGTGCCCCCCCGGGCAGGCGGGTGTGGGTCTCTCTTCAGTGCCTGAGTTGTATGGGTGGGAGGTGGGGGGCGTGCGGCCGCGGGGGCGATGGGGGTGGGGGCGGAGCTGCCGCTCTCACGGTGTCCCCAGGGGGACCGTACCCTCGGTGTCCCCAGGGGGGCGCTGGCCGCTGGCTGTCCCTCCGTGGCCGCTCCCCGCGGGTCTGCGGGGAAGGGACTCGCATTAAAGTGTCTGCACTTTGCTGCTGCCTGCTGCCTGGGCGCTGGGGGGCGCTGGGGGGCACCGGGAGCAGCCGGCCCTGCCTGCAGCGGCAGCCACGCTCTGCTCTGGCATCAGCTTCTGCTTCCCAGTGGCACCGTGGCAGAAGCAGGGCTGCTGCTCCCCTCCTGCCCTGGAGACCCTCCCGTGTGGGGTGGGGGCTGCTGGGGGGAGGTCTGTGGGGGGAAGCCTGGGGATGGCTGTGGGATGGAATCAGAATTGTTTGGGTTGGAGAAGAGCTCCCAGGCCCTTGAGTCCAACCTTCAACCCAACACCACCATGGCACCAACTATGGCACCAACTGTGGCCCCAAGTGCCATAGCCACAGGTTTCTGGAGCCCCTCCAGGCACGGGGACTCCACCACCTCCCTGGGCAGCCTCTGCCAGGCCCTGACCACTCTGGCAGCAAAGGAATTGTTCCTCCTCTCCAACCTAAGCCTCCCCTGGCACAGCTTGAGGCCATTTTCACTCTTGTCGTTGCCTGTTCCTTGGGGGAAGGGGATGCCCAGGTGCGACGCCCACAGGATGCCAGCGCCCAGGGCACACCGCGGGCTGTGGGTACCACGCGGGCTGCCGACCCCCTCCCCCCCCCGTAGCAACCCCCCGGGGAAAACGGCGGGGGGCGGCGGGCGAGCTCCTGGCTATAAAAGGACCGGATCCGGCGGCCCCGTCCCGCCGCCCGCTGCCCCCGGGCCCGGGGGGCGGAGGCGCGCAGGGAATGCGCAGCCACGAAGCTTTTCGGAGTCTTTCCCCAAATATGGTGCCTGGGCCCGAGTCACGGAGCCGGTGGGGAGGGAGGACGGGGCGGGGGGGGCTGACATCACCGGTCCGGCCCCGAACCTTTTAGCGCGGGGTCGGCGGCCCCGCCGCGCACTCCACCGGCTCCCGGTCCCGCACCGCCCGCACCTCCCGCAGCAGCGCCCGTAAGTCCCACTGAGGGGCGGGGGGGCATCGGGGAGGGTACCCCGGGGGAGAAAACTCAGCGCCTGGCATCGGGGGGCTGCTGCCCGGCATGAGGACCCCGAGTCTGGACTGGGAACGCGGCTCCCGGGGCTGTGCTGCCGCTCCGGGCATGGGGACTCCTGGGCGGCCCCGTGCCCGGGATGGGGATGCCACGGCCGGGATGGAGACCCTGCTCTTGGGATGGCGACGCTGCTCCCAGGCTGTGCTCCTACTGCCAGGATGGGAGTCCCACTCCTCTGGCTGGGACACTGCTGCCCGGACTGGGGATGCTGCCCCTTGCCTTGCCCCACTGCTCCCTGGCTGAGGGTCAGGCCCACCGGGAGGAGCTGCAGGGCTGGCAGGTCCAGGGGAAGCTGCTGGCCAGTGGGCACTGCCGTGTGGCCAAGGGAGCTGTGAGTGGGTGAGGCTGGGGTCTGCCTGGGATCCCCCCGTGCTATGCTGGGCCAGGGCACAGGGTGCTGGGCAGCTGGGCCACAGAGCAGAGCTGGCTGTGGCACTGCTGGCGGTGCCTAGTGGTGCCTCTGGGGTGCCCCTGCATAAACCATGGGGCTTGGGGGGGCCCTGGCACTGCTGGCAACATCCTCTGTGGCACTGAGCTGTGCCAGGGCGCAGGGCCTGTCCAGGATGTGCCCAGCAGTTGGGGTGAGCCAGCCCAGGGCAGGGTATGGATCTGGGCACTGGGCACATGGCTCCTCGGGGGCACAGCTCTGATACTTTGGTGGCTGAATGCCAAGCAGGGAGCCGTGAAGGGAGGAGTGATGTCATCTCCACTGAGGATTTGGCTGCTGGCTCCCAGTACCTCTCCCTCCTGGCATCTTCCCTGGCATCCTCCAGCCCTGCCTGCAGCCAGCTACCTGCCATCTCTACCCACAGCATGCCCTTACAAGGGCATGGGCACGGCTCCCACCTCGATCCTGCCTTGCCTAAGCTCCCCAGCACCCCACGGTGCCACAGCCACCCCACCCTGGCATGGTGTGGCCACCCTGCCATGGTCACCTACTGTGGTCATCCTGCCACCCAGAGCCCTCTGCCCTGTAGTGCCCATGGGGCAGCACGGCTGCTGTGGCTGGAGGACATGGCCATGCCAGGGACATTTGTGCCAGCCAAGAGATGACAGCCAGCTGAGCAGGCAGGGGACAGGGACAAGGCTGCTCCCTCACACAGCCTGACCCAGGAAGTGGGGACAAGGTCCTTCTGCTGGCATGGGCACTGCCTGTCCCAGGGCACAGCTGAGCACTCACCTCCAAATGTGCCCAGATAGAGCCGGTGCCAAGGGAAGTGCCCGGAGCAGAGCACGTCCCTGCTGCACCAGGTGGATGCCCCAGAGTGCCGGGGTGTCGGCGGGGTCCCTGGGCAAGGGCACAGCATCTTCACAGCCCGACGGTCCCTGTCCCTGCCAGGGCTCCCACCCACCGCAGAGATGGCAAACAAGGGCCCTGCCTATGGCATGAGCAGGGACGTGCAGTCCAAGATCGAGAAGAAGTACGATGACGAGCTGGAGGAGCGGCTGGTGGAGTGGATCGTGGCGCAGTGCGGCTCCTCCGTGGGCCGCCCCGAGCGGGGCCGCCTGGGCTTCCAGGTCTGGCTGAAGAACGGCGTCGTAAGTAGGAGGCTGGGTGGGCACGGGGTGAGCGGCTCCGCAGCGCGGTGGGGGGCGTGGGGGGCGCAGCGAGCACGTCCTCTCCTCCGCTCTGCTCGCAGGTCCTCAGCCAGCTGGTGAACAGCCTCTACCCTGCCGGCTCCAAGCCCGTCAAGATCCCCGACGCCCCCCCGACCATGGTGTTCAAGCAGATGGAGCAGATCGCTCAGTTCCTCAAGGCGGCTGAGGACTACGGCGTGGTCAAGACGGACGTGTTCCAGACCGTCGACCTCTTTGAAGGTGTGGACGGGCGGCCGGGGGGCAGCCGCGGCTGGGGAGGGGTCGGGGGCTGTCACGCCGTGCCCGCCCTCATGCCCTTCCGTCCCTTCCCTTGGCAGCCAAGGACATGGCGGCGGTGCAGAGGACGCTGATGGCCCTGGGGAGCCTGGCGGTCACCAAGAACGACGGCAACTACCACGGGGACCCCAACTGGTTCATGAAGTAAGTGGGGAGCGCGGTCCCGGGGGTGGGCACCCCCCTGCTACCCAGCAGAGCCCTGGAGCGCAGGGGATCCCTGGGGAGCAGGTGCTGCCGGGGCACCCCAGAGACAAGGGGCTGGGCACCGGGGTGGGCACGGGGGTGCCAGATGTGCCTCTCCCCCCGCCCCGCAGGAAGGCGCAGGAGCACAAGCGGGAGTTCACCGAGAGCCAGCTGAAGGAGGGCAAGAACGTCATCGGCCTACAGATGGGCAGCAACAAGGGCGCGTCACAGGCGGGGATGAGCTACGGCCGGCCCCGGCAGATCATCAGCTAGGCAGCCGCTCCCCGCCGCCCCCAGCCCTCCCGCCGCCGCCGGGAGAGCAGCCCCGGCCGGGACCTCCGTCTCCGCTCCCCCGGCCCAGCGCGCCGCAGAGCCGCCCCTCACCCGCTGGTATTTATTGGAAGGGAAGCGCCAGCCAGCCCCAGCGACCCTCCAGCGCCAAGGGCAGCATGTGCCCAGCCCCGGGGACGCCGGGGCAGCCGCTCCCCGCCGGCCTCGCACGCCCCCGCCGCCCCCTCGCCAGCCCCCGCCGCCAGCCGGTCCCGTCCCCGCCGCGCTCGCTGGCACCCACGGGTGCCCCGCTGCCCTCCCCGGGGCCGGCGGGCGGGAAGGGAGCGAGCCCCGGGCCCCGGAGCCGCTCTGCCCTGCCCGCAGCCCCACACGAGCCCCGCGCCACCGCCGCCGAGATCCTTGCAACGGGGAGAGAAGAGAACTGGCCTCGGGTTTGTACTTCGTCTTTGTCAACATTAAAGGGTCTTCATCTAGCGCGGCCTGACGAGGGTTCCTCCCCGCCAGGGAAGCCACAGGCAGCCCCCAGCAAAGCCGCCCGGCCCACGCCTGCTCTTCCTTGCAGCTGGCACAGCCCCAGCCGCCCCCTGCCCAGAGCAGCCCCTGGAGGTGCCCAAGAGATCCGTGGCCATGGCCCCTCAGGCCCTGGTCCGTGGGCAGGGGGGTGATGGTTGGACTTGACCAACCCAGCACCACCAGGAGGTCTCCCCCCAGCCCGGAGGTGCTGGGTGGCTGAGGCTCGCCCCTGGCGGGCCCAGGGGGCGGGCAGAGGGGGGAGGGGAGGCCAGAGGAGAGTTTTCAAGGCTTTATTTGGAAAGCTACACAAAAGGGCTTTGCTGATTAAAAAACAAACCCCAGCTTTAGAAAAACCAACCACCCCCCCCGGGGCCACCAGGGAGCCAACCCTGCTCCCGGCCCGCCCCTGCCACAGCAACTCAGCCTCCCCCTCCCGGCCCGCAGCAGCACTGCCTGCAGCCTCAGCCCTCCCGGGCACAAACCAGGACCCCGGGAAGCGCCCACCCTGCCACCACCCCTGCTGCCGTGCCAGCCCAGCAGGGGCAGCCCTGCCCTGTCCCCCCACGGCTGCAGCGCTGGCAGTGCCCTGCTGCTTTCTGCCTGCCCAGCTGCTTGCCTGCCTGTGGAAGAGGAGGAGGTGGCAGGGTCAGGGAGCAAGCACTGCAGAGGGGCAGAATGGATCCCTGCTTCTGAACTGGGCGCAGCTGCTGGGTGCTGGCCAGCTCCCAGCCCAGCAGGGTGGGCAAGTGAGAGAGCTGAGGGGTCCCTGCTGGCAGAGGCAGCTGCCAGGGGCCCTGCTCTCTTTTCCAGGGGACAAAGTGTCACTTCTGCCCCGTGCTGCAAGGTTGCTGCAGCTGTGGTGTCCGTGGGGCTCTGTGCAGGGCTCCACCACTGCTGCCATGCATGCAGGGGGCAGCACCCTGGGGTCCTGTTCCACGCACAAAGGGAAGCCCTGAGTGCCACCTCCATCAGGGCTGGGTTTAAGGCTTGCTTTGGTCCCCTCCTGCTGCCAGCAGCCTTTCTCCTCCTTTCTTAGCCCCCTCCAGCACCACCTGCCACAGCACAGGCTGGCCACGCTCCGTGGTGCCTCAGGAAGCCTCTGCTGCCCTGCTCGGGAGGGACACAGCCCCAGGCAGGGCCCCAGCCCCGGGCAGGGCCCCGGCCCCAGCCCCAGCCCCAGCTAGCAGGCCTGGTGCTCCCTGTCCTCTGCCATCGCCTCCCGCCCCAGGTACCCGGCCGGGGCTGCCTCCTGCGAGCTCCCAGCTCTGCCGCTGCTGGGCAGTTTGGGGTGGGTGGGGGTCCAGGACCCCTCCTCCCTTTCGCCCTCCTGGGCAGGCTCAGGCTGCTCACACTCCAGCTCCACCTCCTCCACCTCCTTCTCCCGGTACAGTGGCACCGACTCCATCTCCAGGCCGCTCTCCAGGGCGCGGTGCTTCCCCCCCTGCTGGTACCACCTGCAGGCGCCGGAGCCGCTGCAGGCCAGCTCCAGCCCCACGTTGTTCCTGGTCAGGCAAACCTCCAGCATGTAGTAGAAAGTCCAGAACACAGCGAAGCAGCCCAGCAGCAGGAGGGTCTGGGGGGGAGGAAAGCCCTTGAGAAAGAGAGCCCTCCAGCAGCCCCTAGCCCTGCCCAGGCTGCCAGGAGGGGGGCAGGTGCCTGCTCCCCCGGTCCCTCCTGCAGAGGGGGGGTCCCCAGGCAGCTCACCTTGAGGGTGTTGGCTGTGATTGTGTAGTGCTGCTCCTCGGGGATCTCCAGCCCCGGAGGGCAGGGCAGGGAGAAGTCACTGCTCAGGTACTGCCCACTCATGGCCTCCTCCAGCAGCCTGGGGGACAGAGGCACCCTGTGAGGGTCCCACAGGCAGGGCACAGATGCTCCAGAGAGGGCCCCAAACACTCACAGAGGGTCCAGAGTGCCTCTTCCAGCACTGACTGTTGCCCCCTGGGGTCCAAGCCAGCCAGCAGAGCTGTTTGCCACAGCCCATGGCTGCCCCGGGCAGGGGATCGAGGGCAGTGGCTCCAGCTCAGCAGCACCTGCTCAGAGACCCCTGAGCATCTCCCCCAGCCCCCTTCTCCTGTCTGCCCACCAGGGAGAGCTTGTGGGCTCCTACCTCTGCCGCTCCCTCATCTCTGCTGGGGACCAGGAGGAGCCATACAGGGTCAGCTGCCACTGCTTCAAGGTGCCAGGCCTCAGGCTGCCATCTCCTGGGGAGGAAACAGGTTGGACCGGCAGGGGACAGCCCCCAGCTGCTGAGCTGGCAGCTGCCCGGGCCAGCACCCCCCGGGGGAGGGCAGGACTCACCAATGTCCCTGACGACCAGCCTGTAGGTGCCCTGTGCCTCCTCCCCCCAGCAGCGCACGGTGGAGAAGGTCCAATCGGCAAAGCCGTTGGGGTCCCTGCCCGGGGGGAGGAGAAACAACCACTGAGAGGCCAGGGGCCGAGCCCACCCCACGCCCCCGGCCCTCCCCGGGGCTTACGAGTCCATGCTCCTGGTGGTGCCTATCAGGGACATCATGCCGCTGGGGCACAGCAGCCGCACCTCCAGGTTGCCCCGGCGGGGGTGGGTGATGGTGACGGTGACTGCCACGTGCTCCAGGGTCCGCATGCCGGAGAGCTCCAGGTCGGCAGCAGTGACTGGGAAGGGAGAGGAGGGGGTGGCCATGCCAGCTGGTCCCCAGAGGCTGCTGTGCCACAGGGGGCACCAAGGCTTCTCCCTGCCTCCTCCTGGCTGCCACCCTCTGGCTGTGCCTCTGCGCGAGGAGCAGGAGCCAGGCAGGCTGTGCCAAGCGCCTGGCAGCAAAGCCACGCTGTGCCCGGCGGCCTGGCCCTGTTCCCTGCTCCTTGTGAGCTTCCTTCTCTGCCCAGGCTGAGCCACCCACACAGCAGCCCAGCCTGGCACGCTCCCTGCCAGGCACCCCACGTCGTGCCTGGGCTGCTGGCCTGGGCCAGGGGCTGCCAGGTACTCCTGGAGCAGAGATGCAGGAGGGAGGTGGTGCTGGCTGTCCTCTGCCCACAGCTGTGCCCACTCCCTGCCCTCTCATTTACCAGCAGCTAAGTCCTCATCTCACAAGCAGGGCCCAGCTGCTGCCTGTGCCACTGCCCCCTGAGCTCCCTGGCATCCAGCTCTGCCCTGACTCAGGGCTCAGGAGCCCACCCAGGGCACCCAGTGAAATAAAACCTTGCTCTTCATCAAACCCTTCCTGCTGTGACCCCAGAGGTAGCCAGGAGCCAGGTTTGGCCAGAGCCTGGTGCCCAGGCTCCCTGCTCCATCCTCAGCCATCTGAGCAGCTCCTGAGGGCTAATGACAGCAGCAGGAAGCTCTGCAGGCTGCAGAGCAGAGCCCAGCCTGTGGCTCAGCCTCCTCCTGGCAGCCCTGGCAGAGGTGCTCCCCAGCCTCTTCCAAACCCTGCTCTCTGCCCAGCTCTCTGCTCATCACCCCTCTGAGGGCAGAAGGAAGCTGCCTGAGCTCCCCCTGCCCAGGGGCAGAATGGGGTTCACCCAGGCAGCAGGCTGCCAGCCCTCTCTCCCTCCCCAGGAGAGCCCAGCACCTGCCCAGCATCTCCAGCCTGCAGCAGGGAGGGAAGGCACAGACCCAGCTGGGAGGATCCTGCCAAGCTCCAAGGGGGCACCTGGGGAGCCTGAGCAACAGCCTCTGGGCACTGCCACCCTCCAGCACCTCTGCAGGAGCTGCAGCTGGGGCAGCAGAGAGGGGCAGGACTGGGATGGACCGGGAAGGGCCTGGGGCTGAGCTCTCCTTCCCACCGGTAGCAGCCAGAGCAGCTCCTTGTTTGTGTGGCCAGAGCTTGGCCAAGTCGGGAGCTGCAGCATTACCTAAAATGGTCAAAGGCAGAGGAGCAGAGCTGGCTGCTGCCCAGCCTGGCCAGGCTCACCAGGGCCTGTCTGGCTCCTCAGGGACATCAGGCTGCGGACAGAGCTATGGGGAGGGGACCACAGCGGCAGACACAGGTCCCCTGGGGATGGCAGCCCCACGCTTAACCCCTCCATGGCCCCACGCAGCCCTGGGCTGCCCTGCCAGGCTGTGGCGTGCCCAGCTGTGCCCCCTGGCAGCAGGAAGGGGCTGGCTCCCTGGCCTCAGGCCTGGCAGGGCTGCTCTCACCGTTCCAGGCCACCTCCAGCTCCTGTGGCAGCAGGGGGATGCTCCGACCCTCCCTCAGCGTGGGGCTGACGTAGGAGGCCAGGTAGGGCACAGACTCCCAGACCTGTCAGGGACAGGGTAAGAGGGTTCAGCACAGGCTGTGCCCTCCCTGCATGCCCACCTCACAGCCACCCCTCTCTCCATCACCTGCTGCTCTTCCAAGCTGCTCCTGTCCCCTGGCACCTGTGGAGGTGGGCCCAGCCTGAGCCCCAGAGGAGAGGAGGAGCAGCCTGGAAGCCATGGAACAGGGAGGGGCACTGCTGGCAACCCACAGCGGCCATGCAGTAGGTGAGGACCAAGTGCCAAAGGGCTGTGCCCTGGTGCCCATGCCACTGGGGGCACAAGGAGGAGGGCAGGCAGCAGGGAGCTGCCAGCTGGGCACCGTTTCCTCAGGGCAGATGCCCTGCAGAGGGGCAAGGACGCTCCCATGCCATCCATCAGAGCTGCCATGCCCATGCAGGCTCTCACCATGGCTATATATAGTGCTGGGAGAGCAGCAGCTGGGGGCAGCTCCCAGCCTGCTGACTTCATCCCCAAGGCAGCCTCCCGGCCGGGGCTGGCACAGCCGTGCCCGGGGGTGGCAGCGGGGGACAGGGCACTGCCGGCGCCCCGGGGTGTGCCAGGCCTGGCAGGGCACTTACCTTGGCAGCGTTCACCAGCCTCCAGGCGTTCAGCAGCCCGAAGCCGTGCTGGTGGCTGTGGCTGAAGCCTGCCTGGTTGGTGTCCCAGCGGGCATGGCGGTCCTGGTACTGCAGAGAGAGCAGCGGCGCCCTGCTTGCCCCTGGCACACCGGCGAGGAGGTGTCCTGGGGCACGGGGGGCTGGGCACCAAGGAAAGGAGGCTCAGAGCCCTCCCACAGCAGCAGGGAGGCAAACCCTCCTGGCCTTGTAGGAAAGACACAGGTTGGCCTCTGTCTGAAAGGAGCCCCGGGGCAAAGGGCTGCCCAGCTCCTCGGACGGGCAGCAGCAGCGCAGGGCACAGATGCCTCTGCTCTGAGACATCCCAGCCACAGCCCACAGGGTGGCAGAGGCCCTGGGGAGAAGGAACCAAGGCCTCTAAGTCAGCAGGAGCTGGGTCAGCACAGATCTGGGTCCCATCACTTCTCAGCTTGGAGCCCCCATGGCAGCCTGGCTGTGGTTGTGGCAAGCCCTGCCCCGTGCCAGCAGGAGGCCAAGTCCTGCTCCACGGAGGGGTGCAGGAGAAAGCCTGTGCCCAGCCTGCACTGGGCAGCTCCAGCCAGGTCCCAGCTGTGCTCCCTGCAGAGAAGCTGTGCTGGAGGGGGGAGGGAAGGGCTGTGCTGGCCCCCCAGGAGCCCCAGCCAGAGGCCAGCTCCTCGCTGCCCCTCCGCTGTGGGGTGGCACCGTGCAGACGTCTGCAGCTGCACCCCACGTGTGTGCCCACCGAGCCTCTGCCAGCCCCTGGGGTTGGCAGGCAGAGGCATTCCTGGAGCAAATTCCCCATTTCTTTCCATGACAGAGGAGAAAGCCTCAGCCACATCCCTGGGGGAGCAGGGCTGGGGGGGAGAGCGCAGCCCCTGCAGCGCCAGCCGGGCTGCGGCGGCAGGCAGGGGGGCACCGAGGGCCTGCAGGGCAGCTGCTGGGGCGGCAGGGCAGGGGGAGGCAGGGCAGCAGGGCCGGGGCCGCTCACCTGGGTGGCAGTGAAGACGATGATGTGCTGCACATCTCGCCAGGTGAGGCAGGGCCGCACCTGCAGCATCAGCGCGATCATGCCAGCCGCCAGCGGGGCAGCGGCGGACGTCCCGGTGTGCCCCTCCGTGCAGCCCGTGCCCTTCTGCAGGTCCCAGTCTGTTGTCACCTGCCCAGCAGGGGGACAGAAGCCTCCTGTCAGCCCGGCGTGCCGTGCTGGGCTGGCCGGGGGCGCTGCTGGAGCGCGCAGCCCTGGCCCCGAGCCGTGCCCTCGCCGCCAGCCCCCGCGCAGCCTGGCACACGCCGGGGGGCAGGGGGCAGCCACGCGATGGGCACAGGCTGGTGTGGGTGCTGAGCCACCCCGGGACACAGCTCTGCCAGCTGTGGCAGGGGAGAGCCCTGGCAAAGAGCCTGCAGCCACTCAGGAGGAGCAGGGACACAGCTCCCTCCCGGCCCCTCCAGGCAGCCAGGAGGAAGAGGAGGGACTGCGGCTGAGTGCCCCTGGTCCCTCGCTCAGGGACACCTCCTGCCCCTCTGCCACCACAGGGCAAGGCCTGCTGGGGCACTGGGGCAGTGCCCAGCCCAAATGCAGCATGCCAAGGGCAGCATCCAGAGGCTGTTCTTTAAGGCAAGGAGGAAGATCTCCGGGTGCCCAGGGCCTGCCCTGCAGCCCTGGCCTGCACGAACCACACCTCCCTGCCTGCCTCTCCCTGGCAGGGGCAGCTTCCCCCAGACAGGAGGGAGGGATGTGCAGCACTGGAGCTTTCCCCCACTCTGTGGCTGCTGAGATCAGAGGTGCCAGAGCAGGGCAAGAGCAGCATGAGCAGGGCAGCAGCAGGAGGGGGTCGGGGAGCAGCTGCTGAAAAGCCTGGAGACACTTCCCAGGCACTTCCTGCCCAGGACATGGGCACCCAGCAAAAAGCAGCACAGAGTGGGAAGGACAAGACCACAGCTCCCCAGGCCTGAGCTGGGATGAAGCCACCCAGTGGGGGGCTGAGCAGGGGGCCTGGGGCTGGGGCTCCCCAGGGCAGAGGGCAGCTTTGCTTCGGCAGCAGATGAAGGGAGACAGAGAGCAACGAAGCAGCTCCAGGGGAAGCTGATGGCTTGGGACCTTCCTCATCTTCACTCCAGCAGAACCAGGCATCCCCACAGGGATCCTCTGGGAGGGCCTGGGGCACAGGGAAGCTCAAGAGAGGCACCAGGAGGTTCCCAGCTGGGTGGCACCTCCCACGGGCAGCCAGCCCGCGGCCGCCGGCAGCTGCAGCGCCTCTTGCCTTCTATGCCCCAGTCCCACACAGCCTGGCAGCTGCTGCCAGCTCACCCTCAGCCACTGCATGTCCTGCACAGCACACCCTGGGAGCAGAAACCTCCAGCAGGAAGTGCAGCTGCTGCCAGGAGCTGCATTAAATTCTTCCCATTAAGGGAAGCAGACTAAGTTATTATGGTCTGCCAGGAGAACCCGGCTGGCTGCTGAGAAGTTAACTCTGACTGCCCTGCTGCACAGCTGAGGGCATTCAGGGGCACAGAGCCCTCCAGAAAGGGGAGGGGGCTGAGCCTTAGCGTGCCAGGGGCACACTGCACAGCCGGCATGGCACTGCCAAGGCACCACCTGGCACACGCCGTGCCCAGGCTGTGCAGGGCACCTCCTCACGGCCCCTGCTGGATACCAGCTGCCACCTTAGGGCCCCACAAGGCCAGCAAGCAAAGTGAGGGTGGGTTTGACACTGCTGCCATGCTCTCAGCAGCAGCTGGCCAGGGGAAGCTGGCCATGAACCCAAAGCCCTGAAGCTGCTGCTGGAGGGGCAGCAGAGCCTCTGCTCCTTTCTTCCCAGTGCCACTGTGCCAGCCTGGCACCACAGCAGTGATTCTGAAAGGAGAACTCAGAAGCCTGGCCTGGGCTTTCCCTGCTGCGTGAGCAGAGCCCCAGCAGCTTGCCAAGCCCCAGCCCTGTGGCTGAGGAGCCTCTCCCTGCTGCCCCAGCGTGTGGGGAGCCTGTCTGACAAGCCTGGGCGCAGCTCCTCCCTGGCAAAGGCACAGCTGCACCTCCCTGCTTGCAGGGGCACCCTCAGCACCTCCCTCAGCACCTCCCTCAGCACCTCCCTCAGCACTGCCCCTCAGCTGGGCCATGCTGGGACACCACTGCCTCATCCCCTGCCAGCAGGGTGGCTCTGGGAGCTCCCAGGGCCTGCCAGGCCAGAGGCAGCCCCCAGCGTTCAGGCCTGGGCTCCACTGCTGCCTTAGCCCCAGGGGCTCCCCACTGCCATCCCGGGTCAGGCACGGGGCACAGCCACCGGGGCCTGGCAGCCCCTGGGTGCAGCAGCAGCGAGGAAGGAACACCCTGGGTCAGGGCTGGGGCTGGGGAGAGCAGGCCTGGCTGCTTGGCTCGGGCAGAAAGGACATTCTCTTGACAAGAAGTCATTTTTTGGCAGAAAAAGGGAAAAAGCTGATAAAAATACTCTGAGAAATGCATCTGGGAGAGGCCTCCCTGCCAGGCCAGCAGCAGCCAGGGCCAAGCAGCTTGAAGAGCCCCAGGCTGCTCCCAGCCCCTGTGCTGCCACAGCTGAGGGGCTGGGGGGGGCAGGGTGTGCTGCAGCCCCCCAGGAGCTGAGCCACAGCCCCCCTGGCCCCTACCTGCCCAGGACAGCAGGAGTCTGGCTCCAGAAGCCCTCCTGGCTGCACAGGGGAGGCACAGAGCGAGCTGGGCAGAAGCTGCAGGGCTGTGGGCAGGGGCACAGCTCCAGCAGGGCCCAGGGGGAGGCTGGGGGGGTACTCACAATGCTCCTCATCATCTTGTCCCCACCACTGAAGGTGACAGCCAGCATGGAGGCACACTCCTCGGCGTAGAAGGGCATGGAGCCTGTCTCGTCCACTGCGCCTGCCAGGGGCAAAGGGCACCCAGCCTGAGAGCCCTGCTGGCCTTGGGCTGCTCAGCTCACAGTGTGGACAGCCCCTGAGCACTGCCCTGCTGCCTCTGCTCTGCCACTGGGCAAGGGAAGCCACAGGAAAGATCCTTTCCCCGTGCTGGGCACAACACAGGTCTGCTGGAGCAGCTCTGCTGTGGGGCAGGCTGAGAGCTGGGGCTGCTCAGCCTGGAGGGGAGAAGGCTGCAGGGAGAGCTCAGAGCTGCAGCTCAGGGTCTGCAGGGAGCTGCAGGCAGGCTGGGGAGGGACTGCTCAGCAGGGCTGGGGGTGGCAGGAGCAGGAGCAAGGCTTTGAGGCTGGAGCAGGGCAGAGTTAGGTTGGGCACCAGGAGGAAGCTCTGCACAGGGAGGCTGGGGAGACACTGGCACAGGCTGCCCAGGGAGGTGGCTGAGGCTCCATCCCTGGAGCCCTTCAGGCTCAGCCTGGCTGTGTCCCTGTGCAGCCTGCTCTGGCTGGAGCTGTCCCTGCTGTGGGCAGGGGGTTGGCCAAGGTGTCCTTGGAGGGTCCCTGCCCATCCAGTGCACTCTGTGCCTGTGTGAGGTCACCCCCCAGCATGGGCTGTCTGTCACAGGCCCTGAGATGGAGGCCAGCCCCCAGGCAGGGATTTCCTTGGCCTGCTCCTGCTGTGCAGCTCCGAGGCAAGCTGCAGGCAGGAGGGCTGCAGCCCAGCCCAGCCCTGCCCCCTGCCAGGCTCGCTGCCAGGGCAGGCGCTGCTTTCCTGCCCCCAGGCAGGCTGGGCAGGGTCGGGACGGTGTGCAGTGCCCCTGGTGGGCAGGCAGGGGCCGGCAGGCACTGCTCACCGATGGTGACAGTGTAGATGGAGTTGGCATAGCCGTCGTAGTTGCAGTTGTCGCTGTGCTGCCCGCCGTTGCCGCTGGCCACCACGAAGATGCTGCCGAAGCCTCTGCGGCCGGCGATCACCCCGTGCTGCAGGGCAGCCTGCCAGGGGGCACAGCCCTCAGTGCCTGGGCTGGGGCTGGCCTCAGTCATCCTCAAGCCCTTTTCCCACCCCAACCCTCCTCCCTGGGCAGGGGGCTCCTTCCCCAGCCCATCCCCACAGCACGGCTGTCCCCGGCGGTCCTCGCATCGAGCCGGCCGTGCCCACAGCCCTGCCAAGAGCTGAGGGTGGCAGCAGGGCTGCGTGCCCAGGCTGTGCTCCACCCAGCTGGCAGCACCAGGCAGCTGTGTGTGTGCAGCCCCCAGCCTCTGGTACAACAACAGTGCCTGGGACCAGCCCACAGACAGCTCACTGCGGGCTGGAGCCGATTCTGCCCTGAAACCACAGAGAGCAGGCAGCAGAGCACCCCCCAGGCACTGAGAGCACGGGGAAGGGGCAGCACTTCACCTCCAGAGGTCAGGGGGCAGGCCCAGCCTCCCAGCCCTGCCAGGGCTCACTCTGGAGCTGGCTCCCCAGCAGCATGGAGGCTTCCCCAGCCTCCCCGTGCCAGGCTCAGCCAGCGCTGCCCTCCCCCAGCAGCCTCCCCCCTGCCCAGCACAGCTCTGCTGCCAGCCACACAACCAAACCTGTGCTGAGCCACAGCCACGACCCCCCCCGGCCTGTCCTGGCAGCTGAGACCCCAGGGGCACCAGAGTGCCAGGCTGGGGGCAGCTGTTGTTACCTTGCCCAGCTGGTGAGGGCCATCCACAGTCTTCCCATCATCATCTGGGCCCCAGCTGCAGAGAGGGACAGAGAGAAGTGACCTCCCCAGGAGTCACAGGCAGTGCCTCTCCCTCCCATGGCAGAGAGCTACCAGCACCACCCCTGGCATCAGAGGGCACTGTGCCCCTGGGGCAGATGATCTCTGGGGTTTACCCAGGAGCCAGCTTCTTGCACGTGCCAGTCCCTGCCCCAGCCCTGAGCTGGGGATCCCTGCTGGCCGCGGGCACCGTGCCCCTTTGAGGGCCCTCCCGCCACAGAGCAGCTCTCAGGAGCCAAGGGGGTGCCCCAGGGGGAGAGGAGCTGCTGGCTGGGAGCCCTGGGGGCAGGGCAGGGCCTCACCTGCAGCTGTAGATGTCGTTGATCTGATAGTGCTTGTTGAAGGCCACGGCCTCCATGCTGTCCGTCAGGGGCCCGTCCAGCACCCGGATCCCTGCGGGGGCACAGGGGCAGGCAGGAGGTCAGAGCAAGCTCTGAGACAGGGCAGGCACAGCCCCAGGAGCCAGAGAGCCCCAGGAGCCAGAGAGCCCCAGGAGCCAGAGCTCCCAGAGCTGTAGCCCTGCAGAGCAGCCTGCAGGGGCTGGGTGCGTGGTGCCAGGGGCTGGGTGTGTGGCAGGGGCTGGGTGTGTGGCAGGGGCTGGGTGTGTGGCAGGGGCTGGGTGTCTGGCAGGGGCTGGGTGTGTGGCAGGGGCTGGGTGTGTGGTGGCAGGGGCTGGGTGTCTGGCAGGGGCTGGGTGTGTGGCAGGGGCTGGGTGTGTGGCAGGGGCTGGGTGTGTGGTGCCAGGGGCTGGGTGCGTGGCAGGGGCTGGGTGTGTGGTGGCAGGGGCTGGGTGTGTGGTGGCAGGGGCTGGGTGTCTGGCAGGGGCTGGGTGTGTGGTGGCAGGGGCTGGGTGCCTGGCAGGGGCTGGGTGTGTGGCAGGGGCTGGGTGTCTGGCAGGGGCTGGGTGTGTGGCAGGGGCTGGGTGTGTGGCAGGGGCTGGGTGTGTGGTAGCAGGGGCTGGGTGTGTGGTGGCAGGGGCTGGGTGTCTGGCAGGGGCTGGGTGTGTGGCAGGGGCTGGGTGTCTGGCAGGGGCTGGGTGTCTGGCAGGGGCTGGGTGTCTGGCAGGGGCTGTGTCTCCCCCCCACCTCCACAGCCTCTGCTCCTCTGCCAAGCAAGTGCCCTGGTCCCAGCAGCACCAGGCTGGTGGTGGTGACAGCCCAACAGGACACCAGCTGGGCTCACTCCTGAGCCCCCTGCCTGGAGTGCTGCTCCTCAGGGGCCTCCTCACAGCCCACCCTCCGTCATCCTGCTGTGTTTCAGGGCAGGTCCCTGTCTGGAGCCATTGCTTCCCCTTCCTGTCAGCAAAGGGCCAGCCACGGCTTTGGGAGGGACAGCACAGCAGGCTGGGGGCCATCAGGGGGCACAGAGAGGGAGCTGAGAGCAGGGCAGGGTGCAGAGCCCACCTCCAGTGCCCCTGGGCGAGCTCCTGATGCCCACCTCAACCCTAAGCCCATCCCCACCGGCACAGCCAGGGCGGGTGGCACCATCTGCTGGTATGGACAGAACCACATCCCAGGGCCCTCTGCTCTGCCAGGGACAGCCTGCCTGGCACACCGCTCCTGGCTCCCTCTGGGAGTGAGTGTGAGGAGGCCACAGTGGCACATTCCTGGATTCTGGACCCTCACCCTCTGTCCATCTCCACCAGGCAGAGCTGAGGCTGAGGGCTGGGGGAGCACAGGGGCCATGAAGGTGATCAGAGAGCTGAGAACCTCCCCTGCGGGGACAGGCTGGGAGAGCTGGGGCTGTGCACCCTGGAGAAGGCTCCAGGGAGACCTCAGAGCAGCCTTCCAGTACCTGAAGAGGCTCCAGGAGAGCTGGGGAGGGACTTGGACAAGGGCTGGGAGGGCCAGGATGGGAGGGAATGGACTGGAGCTGGAGGAGACCAGATTCAGACTGGAGATGAGGAAGGAATCCTTGCCAGTGAGGGTGGGGAGAGACTGGCACAGGCTGCCCAGGGAGGCTGTGGCTGCCTCCTCCCTGGGGGTGTTCAGGACCAGGCTGGATGAGGCCCTGAGCAGCCTGTGCTGGGGGGAGGTGTCCCTGCCCATGGCAGGGGGCTGGAGCTGGTCCCTTCCAACCCAACCCCTTCTACCCATCTATGAAATATTCCCTTCCCTGCTGCCCCTGGGCACAGCCTCAGCTGCAGTGCTGCAGAGGGCACATTGGCTGTGTGCCCTGGGCTGCCAGGGCAGGGGCAGGCTGCAGACCCCTGGGCTGGGCTGGGAGGGGCTGCGGGGAGGGGCTGCGGGGAGGGGCTGCGGGCAGGGGCTGCGGGCAGGGGCTGCGGGGCAGGGGCTGCGGGGCTGGGCTGCGGGCAGGGGCTGCGGGGAGGGGCTGCGGGCAGGGGCTGCGGGGCGGGGGCTGCGGGGCGGGGGCTGCGGGCAGGGGCTGCGGGGCAGGGGCTGCGGGCAGGGGCTGCGGGGCAGGGGCTGCGGGCAGGGGCTGCGGGCAGGGGCTGCGGGGCAGGGGCTGCGGGGCTGGGCTGCGGGCAGGGGCTGCGGGCAGGGGCTGCGGGGCAGGGGCTGCGGGGCAGGGGCTGCGGGGCAGGGGCTGCGGGCAGGGGCAGGCAGCCCAGCCCGGGCCAGCCCCGGCACGTACCGGCGATGCGGCTGCCGTAGGCCACTCCCACGGTGCAGAAGCTGTTGTTGGGCACGGCCGCGATCTCCCCGGCGCAGCGCGTCCCGTGGTGGTTGCCGTTCTCCTCGTCGGGGTGAGGCATGGGGTCAGGATCGTTGGAGTTCAAGTCGTAGCTGCCTTCTGGGCTCTGCAAAGGCAGCCGTGCTCAGGGCCCGGGGCTCTGCTCCCCTCTCCCGGGGGCAGCAGCACCAGCAGGACCGGCGCCGGGGGAGCCGCAGGACTTGGGAGGAGCTGCTCCCGGCCAGGGCTGCTGCGGGAAGGGCAGCGACAGAGGCAGCCTCGGCTGCTGCCAGCGGGCAGGGGGAGCCCAGCTCCCGTGGGCAAAGGCTGGGAACCACCCTCCTGCTCCACAGCTGTCTGAACGTGAGCCAGCAGTGTGCCCAGGTGGCACCAGCATCCTGGCCTGCATCAGCAAGAGTGTGGCCAGCAGGAGCAGGGCAGTGGTTGTGCCCCTGTTCTGGGCACAGGTGAGCCCACACCTCCAGCACTGGGCTCAGGTTTGGGCTCCTCACTCCCAGCAGGACATTGAGAGGCTGGAGGAGCTCCAAAGAAGGGCAACAGAGCTGGGGAAGGGTCTGGAGAGCAGGGCTGGGGAGGAGCAGCTGAGGGAGCTGGGAGGGTTGAGTGTGGAGAAGAGGAGGCTGAGGGAGACCTCAGTGCTCCCTGCAGCTCCCTGAGAGGAGGCTGAGGGAGACCTCAGTGCTCTGTGCAGCTCCCTGAGAGGAGGCTGAGGGAGACCTCAGTGCTCTGTGCAGCTCCCTGAGAGGAGGCTGAGGGAGGCCTCAGTGCCCTCTGCAGCTCCCTGAGAGGAGGCTGAGGGAGACCTCAGTGCCCTCTGCAGCTCCCTGAGAGGAGGCTGAGGGAGACCTCAGTGCTCTCTGCAGCTCCCTGAGAGGAGGCTGAGGGAGACCTCAGTGCTCTGTGCAGCTCCCTGAGAGGAGGCTGAGGGAGACCTCAGTGCTCTCTGCAGCTCCCTGAGAGGAGGCTGAGGGAGACCTCAGTGCTCTCTGCAGCTCCCTGAGAGGAGGCTGAGGGAGACCTCAGTGCTCTGTGCAGCTCCCTGAGAGGAGGCTGAGGGAGACCTCAGTGCCCTCTGCAGCTCCCTGAGAGGAGGCTGAGGGAGACCTCAGTGCCCTCTGCAGCTCCCTGCGCGGAGGCTGCAGCCAGGTGTGGGCTGGGCTCTGCTCCCTAGCCTGAGGTGACAGGAGGAGAGGAAGCGGCCCGGCGTGGTGCCAGGGGGTGGCACTCACGTAGTTGGGCTGGATGTCTTTGATGGTGTGCTCCACGCCGTCGTCCACCACCACCACGGTGACGCCGCGCCCCGTCACGTTCCGCTCCCACACGCCGGTGACGTTGATGTCCTTGCCGGGGCTCTTGCGGTTGTTCTGCGTGCCCCAGGGCACAGCCAGGGCGGGGGAGAGGCAGAGGGGGTGGGGGTCAGCTCCCGAGGGAAGGGCCTCCCGGGGCCGGGGCCAGGGCCGGGTTGGGAGCGCAGGAAGGGGATCACAGGAGGTTGGTTTGAGGTGGGCACCAAGCAGAGCAGCCAGCGCTGTGGGGCTGGCACTGCCCCCGTGCCTCACAGGACTAGAAGGGACCTTCGAAGACCACCCAGCGCAACCCCCCTGCCAGAGCTGGAGCATAGAATCCAGCACAGGTCCCACAGGAACACATCCAGATGGGGCTGGAAAGGCTCCAGAGAAAGAGGCTCCACAACCTCTCTGGGCAGCCTGCTCCAGGGCTAAAAAGCTCTCAGCCTCTCCCCATGGGGCACATGCTCCAGTCCTGCCCACTGTGCTGTGCCCACAACCCCTCTGCCCACCCCAGCACCACCAGCGTGGGGGCAGCCACGGGAGCTGCCTCCTGCCGTTGCTATCACGGCAGAGAGCAGAGCTCGCTCCCAGCAGGCTCACCCCAAGCACACACAGCAGCCCTTGTGCCCCGGGGGGCGACAGCTCGCTCCTGGCCGTGCCTCCGGCCCCAGCCCTGCCAGCCCGCGCCAGCAGCCACCGTCCCCACTCACCAGATGCCACTGCTGGGGGTATTTGGGGTCGTTAAAGTGCAGGCTGCGCTTGGAACGCTTCAGCAGCTTCTGCTCCGAGTGCCACCGCACGCTGTCGTGCTGTGCGAACACAGAGTCCACCGAGCGCCGCACGGCCTCGGGCTCGCCGCCCGCCCTGCCCTCGGGCCGGTAGCTGAAGAGGTAGTGGCCGCGGAGCTCCCCGACGCGGCCCATGTTCCGCAGCCCCGCGGCCCGGGCCAGCTCCTCCGCTCGCTGCTCCAGCTCCTCGTCGGGCGCCTCCAGGCTGACCGCCCAGCTCAGGTGGTGCTGCTGCTGCTGGTGGCCGTCAGGGCGCTGCCCGCCGCGGGCAGGGCTGTGCGGGCAGGCGAGGGGCAGGCAGGCAGCGCTCAGCCAGAGCCAGGTGTGGATGCGGAGCGTTGCCTCCATCCCTGCGCTCCATAGCGGCGCCCCCCGCGCCCGATGCGGCATCAGACAGGAGGGCTGCGGACGGCGGGGAGGGGAAACCCGGGGGTGAGAACTTCTGCGGACCGGTAACCGGGCGGCCACAGCCTCCCCCGGGGGTCCGCCGGGGGTCCTGCAGAGCCCCGCAGCTCCCGGCAGGCGTCATTCGGGCTTGTCACCACCCCCCCTGGCACGGCAGCGATCCCCTGCCAGGTAAAGCCCCCGGGCAAGGCAGCTCTTTCCCAGCTGCATGGCACCGGGAGGTCACACCCAGGCAGGACAAGGATCAGGCCACGCTGCCATCGAGTTGGTGGCCCTGGGCCAGAGCACACCACGCTCCGCCAGGAGCTGGTTCCTCTTCCTGGGGAAGTCCACAGAGCTCCTTTCTCACCTGCTCCCCGGTAGGAGGAACCTGCTTGCCCACAGCATGGGCGGAAATCCGCCCCGCAGCAAGCCCCACTCCTTGATCCACGGCGCCACGCGGGTGGGAAACACCTCCCAAGACCCTGCTACGTTTCCCACGTCCATGGAAGTGCCTTCAGGCTGCCCGGGGCTCCACGTCCCGTCAGCAGTCTGCCGCTGGGGACTGCCCCGTGGCTCTCTCCTGCTCACCTCCCACGCCGCTGGCACCACTCACCGGCTGCGGGTCCTGCTGGACACCGAGGTCCAAGTTTCTCTCCCTAAAAGCTGGGCTCTGACTTCGGCTGCTGAGCTCCCAGAGCAGCAGCTCCAGTGGGTGTCTGCACCCTCTGCAGCCCCACAGCGCCCTGGGGCAGACGGCGCTGCCGCTCCAGCGGGCAGACGGCGCCGGGGAGCCGGGGGACGGGGACACGGCTGGGGGCAGGAGCCCGAGTCCCGGCGGTCAAAGCGCAGGGACGGGCTCCGGCCGCCACACAGCCAGGGCTGCGGGGCAGCCGCTCCCCACGGCGGCTCCCCCGGTTCCTGGGGCAGGCGAGGAAAAGCTCCCCGGGCTGGGCAACCGCCTCCAGCCCCGGCGGGGTCCCCGGAGCGGGGAGTGGGGAACGGTGAGCCGCTGACCCCTGCCCGAGCCGGGGGCAGGCAGGACGCCGGCGCTGCCCAGGAGCCCGCCCGACCCCCGCTGCCCCGTTCCCGGGCCCCGTCCCCTCCCCGTCCCCGTCCCGTCCCGGTCCCGTCCCGCCGGGCGCTCACCGGGCACGGGCCGGCGCCGATGCCGGAAGCCCGCGGCCGCTGACAGCGGCGTCACTTCCAGCCCGCCGGCGGCGGCGCTGCGCCCTCCCCTCCGCCAGGGGGCGGCGTCCGGCCGCAGCGCGGCGCTGGCGCCTCGGCCGCCGCTGGCGCCGGAAGGGGCGGGGCGGCGGGGGCGCGCGCCGTGCCGCTCCGCTGCCGCTCCGGGCCGCTCCGGGCCGCGCCCCGCCGGGCCCTGCCCCCGCCCCGCCCCGCCCCGCCCCGCCCGCAGCCTGCCCATGGCGCTGGAGCAGGCCCAGGCCGACGGCCCCGCCGCCGCGCCGGCCCCGCCGCGCCTCTGCGAGCCCGGCCCCGCCGCGCCGCCCGGCAGGTAGGAGGCAGCCGGCGGGCTGGGGCCTGCCCCGGGGGCCGGGCCCGAGGCGGGGGGAGTGACCGGCGTGTTTGTTTCGCGCAGCGGGAGCGCGCTTTCCGCCCCGGAGAGCCCCAGCGAGGCGGCGCCCGGCCCCGGCGGAGAGGCGGAGCCCGCCCCCGGCCCCGGCCAGGCCCCGGCGGAGCCCGGGCCCGGCGGCGTGGACGCCGGGGGGTCGAGCGGCGGCGAGGCGGAGGAGCCCGACCCCGAGGCGGCGCCCCCGAAGCCCTCGCAGAACATCGCGGTGCAGGTGGGTGCGCGGGAGCAGGCGGCGGGGCCCGGGGGCGGCCGGGGCTGGGGCTGGGAGGGAGCTGGGGGCTCCGGTGGCAGCTCCGCTGCCCGGGGCAGGGACTCTCCCCCCGGGGCAGGGACTCTCCCCCCGGAGCAGGCTGCCCCGGGCGCGCTGCCACCCGGCCCTCAGCCCCTCCGCGGCTTCCCCGGGCAAGCCGGGCCCGCGTCTCACCGCCCTCCTGGGGCAGAATGCCTCCGAATGCCTGCCCCAGGCCTCCCCTCGCCCTCGTTGCCACTTGTGCTGTCGCTGCTCCCCTTGATCAGAAGCCTTCCCCCTCTGCCCTGCGAGACTGCCCTGCAGAGCTGACAGGCTGCAGCAAGCTCCCTGCAGCCTTCTCTCCCCCAGCCCCAGCCCCTCAGCCTGCCTGCCCCGGGATCTGTCTGTGGCTTGCTCTGCGCCCTCAGGGGTGCAGGTGTGGGGTGCAGGTGTGGGGTGCGGGTGTGGGGTGCGGGTGTGGGGTGCGGGTGTGGGGTGCAGGTGTGGGGTGCGGGTGTGGGGTGCAGGGAGCAGCTGAGAGTGTTCCCTGCCTGCTGCTTGGCAGCTGCTGCTCTCTGCACACCCTGGCAGGCTCTCTGCAGGGGGATGGGGTAGGATGGTGTTGGGTGGCCAGGCTGAGCCTGGGGCAGGTCAGGCTGCCTCTGCCTGCTGGCTGAGGGGGGTCAGGTGAGGCTGCAGGGGTGGGGGGTGAGGCTTGGTGGGGGTCTGACAGCAGTCATCTCCCTTTGCAGACAGACTTCAAGACAGCTGACATGGATGTGAACACAGATCAGGACATTGAGAAGAACTTGGTAGGTAGCAGAGGAGTCCAGGCCCTGCTGCTGGTGCTGCTGTGCTCCCATTCCCTCACTCCCCCAGCAGCCCCAGGCACTGCCTCCCTTCCTCCTTGCCCACCTCCAGAGCCAGAGCTTTGAAAGGGGAGGCCCTTGAGCTGCAGCTGCTGGCAGTGGCTGCTGTGAGGCACTGCTGAGATCCTCCCCTGGCCTGTGCTCCCTGTGCTGGGGGGAAGGGGATGGCTCTCCCTGAATTGCTGCTCTCCATTGCAGGACAAAATGATGTCTGAGAGGGCTTTGCTGAAGGAGAGGTACCAGGAGGTGCTGGACAAACAGAGGCAAGTGGAGAACCAGCTGCAGGTGCAGCTGAAGCAGCTGCAGCAGCGGAGGGAAGAGGAGATGAAGAACCACCAGGTACCTGGTGCTGTCCTTTCTCTGCTCAGCTGCTGCTCACACTGCTGGGGGGGCTGCTTTGCCAGGAGAATTGGCACAGCCCTGTGTGGCACAGGCCTGTGTGCCAGTTTCACAGCACTGGGGACTGGCCCCTGCCCAAATGGAGCTGCTGGGCAGCTCAGAGCTGGCTCCTGACTCAGCAGCCTGGGTGTGTGTCCTGCAAGAGGAGGATCTTGCAGTGTCTCCAGCAAGCCCAGCTTGTGTTCCTGATGGGAGCTGGCTGCTGCTCAAGGGCTCAGTGAACCACAGCTGGCCCTGTGGTAGCTCACAGTGAGACAGAAGGAGCCATCAGTGCCCTCTTGGCTACACCTAGACCAGAGCAGGACTCTGCCCCTTGAAGTCCTCCTGCAGGGGCAGGGGAGCCTCTGGTGCAGGTGCCCTGGCTGCTGGGGTTCCTCACAGCAGCTGCTTTGGACCTCAGCAGGATGTGATGCAAAGCAGGCTGCTGCTGGCCTCTGTGGCCCTGGACTCTCCCTGCCTTGAATCTCGAGGAGTAAGGGATTCAGCCCTGGGCATTCTGCTCCTTCCCCTCCAGGAGATCCTGAAGGCCATCCAGGACGTCACCATCAAGCGGGAGGAGACCAAGAAGAAGATGGAGAAGGAGAAGAAGGAGTTCCTGCAGAAGGAGCAGGATCTGAAAGCAGAGATTGAGAAGCTGTGTGAGAAAGGCAGGAGGTGAGAGCATGGACAGGAAAGTGCTGGGCTGGGGAGGGGGAGGAGGGGGAGGGGGAGGGGGAGGAGGAGGAGGGGGAGGAGGAGGAGGGGGAGGTGGTGCTGCTCCCCCCCAGCTGTGGCTGCTGGAGCAGAAGAGGACAGTGTCAGACCCCCCACGGTGCTTGGTCCCTGTGGGGGGCACCATGTGTGTGCTGTGGGGGCAGCACAGCTGCCAGCCCCTGTGCCCCTGTCCCTGTGCCCCTGTGCCCCCGCCCCTGTGCCCCTGCCCCTGTGCAGTGCCATGGCACAGCAGAAGCTTTGCTCTGTGGGGTGTTGGCAGCGGCCACCCAGCACCGGTGGGCTCTGGGTGAGCTGTGCCACGGGCACGGTGCCCTGCCAGGGTGCCAGTGCCTCTGCAGGGGTGGCTCCAGCTGTGCTCTTCCTCCTGGGCAGGTTGCTGAAGGAGCAGGAGGAGAAGGAGAACAAGATTGCCTCTCTGATTGCAGAGCAGTCCGACGAGAAGTAAGGCTCCCAGCTGGCCCTGCCTGTGCTGCTCCTTCCCTTCCAGCCCTCTTGCCTTGGAGCCACTCTGCTGCTGCTGGGGTAGGGCACAGGGGGCTCCACCAGGGCACAGAGGGCTCCACCAGGGCACAGAGAGCTCCACCAGTGCTGCCCAGTGCCACCTCTGAAGCCTGTGTCTGCAGGCTGCTGCCCCAGGCTCGGATCAAATCCTCTTTGGTCCTGGTCACAAGCAGGCTCCTGGGGACTTGTGACATACAGATCCCAGAGGCTCAGGGTTCAGCTCAGGGGATTGACTCAGCTTGTAACTGCTACCTCTGCTTGGCTTTCAGCTGCCCAGGGTTGGCACAAGCCCCTGACTCTGCCCTGGCATGCCCTGGGTGCTGTGCAGCCGGGCAGAGGAGCTCCAGCTGCAGGCTTGGATGCTGCCACAGGGCAGGTGGAAGGGACCAGCTGTAGACTTCTGCAGGGTTAGGGCTGCTCAGCCCTGTGGGTGCCTCAGGTGCAGCCCTGGGCAGCCTTCCCTGCCAAGGGGAGCTCTGGTTTTGCCCAGCCTTTAGCACACTGGCACAGCTCAGGCATGGGGAGCAGGACTGCTGTCGTGCTCTGGAAGCTGCCAGGATCCATGGCCTTGCCCTGCTCTCTTGTTCCACACCACCCCAGTGCCCAGCTGGTTGTGTCTGTGCCTGCAGGCAGCTGTGGGAGATGGAGCTGGACAAGCTGAAGAACCAGCACTACGAAATCAACAGGAACATCCTGGAGGAGACAGAAAGAGCCTGGAAGGCAGAGGTCAGCAGGGGGCTGCTGCCCTCCAGAGCAGCTCTCAGGGCTGCTGTGGAGGTTCTGGGCTGGAGTGGATGGTGGTGTGAAATCAGGAGCAGTCTGAGCCTGCCTCACAGCCCCTGTGGGCCAAGGGAAGGGATGGAGCTGGAGCAGTGCAGCCAGCTCCAGCTGGGAGCGGGGCCCTGGTGCACTTGGTGCTCAGCAGGGGGGTTGGAGGCTGGCAGCAAGGAGCAAGGCTCACTCCGAGGAGCGCTCAGGGAGCTCCTCCCTGCCAGATCCTGTCCCTGGAGAGCCGGAAGGAGCTGCTGGTGCTGAAGCTGGAAGAGGCAGAGAAAGAAGCAGAGCTGTACCTCACCTACCTCAAGTGAGTGCCCAGTGTTCCCCAGGCCCCTCTCCTGCTCCTCTGCTTGCACTGGAGCTGTGGCTGAGCAGCTCAGGGCTGTGCTGTGCCTTTCTTCTTCACATCGTGGAGCTCAGGAGTGCAGCAAGCCAGGGGCAGCTGGGGCTGTGCTCAGGTCCTGCTGCTGTGCCTCTGCTGAAGCGGTGCCATGCACTATGGTGGCTCTGCTGACCCTGTCCCTGTGCACCACACCAGGGCACACCCAGCCAGCTGGGAGCCTGCTGCTCACCCAGGACCAGCCCCTGCCCTGAGCACCTTCTGCCCTGAGCACCTTCTGCCCTGAGCACCTTGTGCCCTCCTCTCCTGGGGTTCCTCAGCTGGGTTGGATCCTGCTGCTCACCCAGGACCAGTCCTTGCCCTGAGCACCTTCTGCCCTGAGCAGCTTCAGCCCTCCTCTCCTGGGGTTCCTCAGCTGGGTGGGAGCCTGCTGCTCACCCAGGACCAGTCCCTGCTCTGAGCACCTTCTGCCCTCCTCTGCTGGGGTTCCTCAGCCGGGTGGGGGGTGAGGAGCCCTCCCAGAGCTCGGGGTGCCTGCTGCCCGTGGTGAGAGCAGGGTTTGCAAGGGGGAACGTTCAGCTGTGCTTGCAGGTCTGCACCGCCCACGCCGGAGACCATGAGGCCAAAGCAGGAGTGGGAGATGAGGCTGAACAGGATACGAATGACCAAGGAGAGTGTCCGAGTGAGTTGCTGCTGGGGGTGGTGCAGGGCAGCTGCTCTGCTGCCCCCCTCTGACTCCTGGGGAACAGACAGTGCCTGCTGCCAGGCCTGCAGCTGTGCCCGGGCTGGGAGCGCTGCTGTGCCCGGGCTGGGAGCGCTGTGCTCAGGCAGGCAGTGCTGTGCCCGGGCTGGGAGCGCCGCCGTGCCCGGGCTGGGAGCGCCACTGTGCCCGGGCAGGCAGTGCTGTGCCCAGTCAAGCAGTGCTGTGTCCAGGCCGGGCAGTCAGCCCCCCAGCTCCCTGGGCAGGGGCTGTGAGCAGTGTGTGCCTTTGCCTTGCCCTCTGCCAGGATCAGTTCAATGACCACATCCAGATGGTGAGGAACGGAACGAAGCTGAGCAGCCTGCCCCAGATCCCGACCCCGACGCTGCCTCCGCCGCCCTCGGAAGTGAGCCTGGCTCGGGGCTGGCACTGCTGGGGGGTGGTGCCAGGCCCTGGGGGCAGCCTGCCGGCTGTGTGCCAAGGAGGGAGGCGGCCTGGGGCTGTTCCCTGCCGCCCCCCGGGCACGGGGGGAGGGCCTGTCCCGGTGCCAGCCTGGGCGGGGGGCGCAGGGGGGCGCTGTGCCGCCCTTTGGGGTGTGCCCATCCTGACCAGCCCCTGCCGCCCCCCGTTTCTCTCTCTCAGACAGATTTCCTGCTGACAGCATTCCAGCCCAGCCCCTCCCTCACGCCGCGGCTGCCCTTCCCCATCGGCCCCGTTCCCGTGCCCATGGTGATGCCCAGCGCCGACCCCCGCGCCCTCTCCTTCCCGCTGCTGAACCCCGCGCTGTCCCGGCCCGCCCAGCCGTCGCCGCCGCTGCCCGCCTCGCAGGGCCGGAGCAGCCCGGTGCTGGCCTCGCTGCTGGCCCCGCCCGGGCCCCACATGCCCCCTGCCGGCTCCCTGCCGCCGCCGCCGGGGCTGGGCGGCCTGGCCCCCGAGTTCCAGCGGCCGCAGCCTGCCGACAAGCTGGAGAAGCTGCTGGAGAAGCTGCTGGCTCGGTTCCCGCAGTGCAACAAGTGAGGGGGCAGGGGGCGAGGGCAGGGGGCGAGGGCAGCTCCTCCGGGGGCCCCTGGGGGCTGCAGGGGGAGTGAGGGGAGCCTGGGGGCAGGGAGCAGAGGCTGGGGGCTCTCAGGGCTGCTGGGGAGGGAGGTTTGGAGCTGTGTCTGAGGGGCAGCAGTGAGTCCTTAGGCTGCCCAGGGAGGTGGTGGAGTCCCCATCCCTGGAGGGGTCTCTGGCACTGGGGGCAGGGTTTGGTGCTGTGGGGCTGCTGGGTGGAAGCTTGGCCTGGGTGACCCTGGAGGCCTTTTCCAGCCCAGGCAGTGCTGTGGTTCCACAGCAGCCCCTGGGGCAGGTCCTGTGCTGTCTGCTGCTCCAGCTGGGGTCTCCCCAGCCCTTCCCCAGCGTTGTGGGGTGGGGAGCTCAGGGAGGCTGTGAGTGCTGCTTGGCTTCTGCTGGGGCTGGGGTGCAGGGTCCCGGCTGGGGGGCGGCTGGGGGCTCTTAGCAGGCTGCTCTCCACGCAGGGCCCAGCTCACCAACATCCTGCAGCAGATCAAGACTGCCAGGAGGACCATGGCAGGGCTGACCATGGAGGAGCTGAACCAGCTGGTGGCAGCCAAGCTGGCAGAGCAGCAGGAGCGGGCAGCGGCCGGGGCGCAGGTGGGCGAGCGGCAGGGGGCTGCTGGGGAGGGGAGGAGGGAGGAAGGGGAGCTGCTGGGGAGGGGAGCTGCTGGGCAAGGGCAGCTGCCAGGGCTGTGTGCCCTGAGGGCAGGGCTGGGGGTAACTGGCTGTCCTCTCCTGCTGGCTGCAGCCCCTGGGCCGGATCCGGGCTCCCATGTTCTCGGCGCCGCTGCCGCAGATCAGCACCCCGATGTTCCTGCCCCCTGCACAGGTGGCCTACCCTGCAGCAGCCTCACATGTAAGGCTCTTGGGCTGGCCCCAGGGAGGGTGGCCTCAAGGATGAGCCACTGGAGCTTTTCCTCTCTCCTCAGGCAGCTGCTGGGGAGGTGGGAGGGGAGGGGTGGGGGGAGTGGGAACGGCTGCAGGAGAGGGGTCGGAGGCTCCGGCGGCTGTGGGCAGAGGGAGGAACTGGGCAGGCTGTGGCCCCTGGCTGCAGGGAGGAGCTGGAATGGGGAATAGGTGACCTGTGCTGGGTGCCTGACCCCTGTCCCTGTCTGCTCCCTCTTCTCTCACCACCTGTGCCAGACCCCAGCTGCCTGTAAGCTGTGTCTGATGTGCCAGAAGCTTGTGCAGCCTGGGGACCTCCACCCCATGGCCTGCTCACATGTGCTGCACAAGGAGGTGAGTGTGTGCAGCTCCTCCCTGCTCCTAGGTGCCTCCTAATGCTTCCACTCCCTTCCTGGGTCCCTGGGCAGGTGTGGAGGGTCCCTGTTGTCCTGAGCTCCTGCCAGGGGAGTGTGAGCAGTGGAGCTCTGCATCCTGGCACCTCCCTCCCCTCTCCATGCTCTTAGCTGGGCCACCCTTGAGGGCCATTTGGTGGTGGCCTCAGGAACAGGCTGCCCTGAGCCAGGGTCAGAGCTTGGCCTCCCCTGGAAGCAGGACAGCCTGGAAGGACCTACAGCACAGGGTGAGGGGGAGCTGCCTGGGCACTGTGGGTCAGGGCACAGGAGCTGCCAGGCAGAAGGGATTCACCCTGCAGTGCTGCCAGGGCAAACCCAAAGTGCCTCTGGGGCCTCCAGCAGCTGCTGAGATGGAAACCCCCAAGGTGAGGCTCAGGAGGGCTCAGGGCAGCCTGCTGCAGTGGAGGCTGCCCCTGCTCCCTGCAGGGGGGTTGGACTCCATGACCTCTGGAGGTCCCTTCCAGCCCAAACCATTCCCTGCCGATGTGCTGGGGAGGGGCTGGTGGCGCTGCCGGGTCGAGCAGGCTCCCCCCAGCTGCTGCCCTCCTGCTGGGAGGCTGTGTAAGCAGCAGAGGCCTCTCAGGGGCCTGCCTGGGAAGGTCACCCCAGGTGCTGCTGCTGGCTGCTGTGACCAATTCTCTCTCTTGCAGTGCATCAAATTCTGGGCACAGACCAACACGACTGACACCTGCCCCTTCTGTCCCAGCCTGAAATGACAGCAGCTGGAGCAGAGGAGCAGGAGGAGCTGTGTGGAGGGGCAGGGTGGGGGCTGAGGTTTCTACAGGTCTATATTTATACAGCCATGTATACACCATGTACATTTTTATCTCCAGGGGAAGTGTGTATAGAGGCAGCCCGGCCCGGGCCCAGGGCAGGAATAAAGTGTGTATATTATGCAGTGAGCTGGGGCTGCTCCTGGGGGCTGCTCCTGGGGGCTGCTCCTGGGGGCAGCTCTGCTGGCCTCCCCTGCAGCCTCTCTGGGAGGCTAACGGCCGCGGGGGGGCGCTGCAGGAGAGCTGGGGAGGGGCTTCTGACAAGGGCTGGGAGTGAGAGGATGAGAGGGAATGGATTTGAGCTGGGGGAGGAGAGATTGAGGCTGGGATGAGGAAGAAATTCCTGAGTGAGGGTGGGGAGCCCCTGGCACAGGCTGCCCAGGGAGGCTGTGGCTGTGCCCTCCCTGGAGGAGTTCAGGGCCAGGCTGGATGAGGCCTGCAGCAGCCTGTGCTGGTGGGAGGTGTCCCTGCCCATGGCAGGGGGCTGGCACTGGATGATCTCTTAAGGTCCCTTCCACCCCAACCCATTCTAAGTCACTTGCAGGGAGCCTGCTGCTGCCCTGAGCCTCCACTCCCAGGAGGGAAGGAGCTGGAAGGGGCCTCTGGAGCTCACCCAGTCCAAGCCCTCTGCCAGGGCAGGGGCACCTAGGGAGGGTCCCTCAGGAACACATCCAGCTGGGGTTTGAGTGTCTCCAGAGATGGAGACCACCACCTCCCTGGGCAGCCTGCTCCCCTGCTCCCTCACCCCTGAGCTCCTCCTTGTGCTCAGATGAACTTCTGCCCCAGGCTGTGCCCATTGCCCCTTGTCCTGTCCCTGGGCACCACTCAACCAAGCCTGGTCCCATCCTCACCCCCACCCTTGAAGTATTGATCAGCACTGATCAGATCCCCCCTCTGCCCCAGGGCTCAGCTCAGAGCTGTTCCAGGCCCCTCAGCATCTCTGCAGCGAGTCCCTGTCCTTGAACTGGGGAGCCCAGGCCTGGGCACAGGGCTCCAGCTGTGGCCTCAGCAGGGCCACAGCTCCTTGCTGCCAGCTGGGCTCCCCCCTGGCCCTGCCCAGGCGCTGCCCCAGGCAGCAGGAGCAGCTCTCTCTCTCTCTCTCCTTTGTGGTCTCTTTAATGCCATAATAATTTACCGTGGTAACATTCATTGTTCTTACACAGACAATAGGTTACAGAGTACTGAGTCTACAGCAGCCACCTGTCCCCTGCCCCCCACGGGGCCCAGCTCTGTGCCCACCCTCTCCCCATGCTCCCTGCCCCACCTTTGGGCCCTAGGGAGCGGCTCAGAATCACTCCCCTGGCACAGCTGCCTTCCCCCTTCCTCTGCTGTCTCCTCAGGCCTTGCTCTGTGGGTCCTGGTAGGGTTGGAGGTGCTGGGCACCACTGATGCTCTTGCCCTGACTCTGTGGAATCTTCTCCCCACCCTTTGCAGTCTGTGGGTCAAACCTGGCCCCTCCAGGGGCACCCAGGCCCTGGGTGGGTGCCAGGGGGCTGGGCTGGCCCTCCCCACGCTCGCCGGCGGGGCTTAAGGCAGTGGTCCACAACGGAGGCTGGGGGTGCTGGGGAGGTGCTGGGTAGGCACTGGGGTGCAGGGAGGGGGGATCTGTGTGGTGTGGGCACCTGGTGCCAGGGGGGAAGGGCTGGAGCACAGTGTGGGGACTGTGCACAGGTGAGGGAGGGTGGTCTGGGGGCACGTGGTGGTGGTGGTGCCCGGTGCCAGGGCTTCATCCTCCTCCTCCTCCTCACTGCCATTTCAGCACACACTGAAGTGCAGGAAGGGTCCTGCCCCGAGGGTCCTGCAGTGCTCCAGCCCTCAGTCTCTGTCCCCCCTGAGCTGGGGGCTTGGCTCCAGGGCTGGGCAGTGCCCAGTGCTGCAGCCAAGGAGCAGAGGCTCTCACGGAGTGAATCCTTCCCCGGCCAGGCTGGAGGCAGGGAAGGGAGGACACCGCAGCTGAGCAGCTGCTGCGGGCCCTGCTGGCCGGCAGGGGCAGGGCTGGCCTTGCACCCTCCCCTGGCTGTAGCACAGGCTGAGGGCAGCACTGCCTCCTGCGAGGGCCTTCTGCCCTGTGAACCACTGCTCCAGCCCTGCCCTCCCACCCCACCCTCGCTCTCGCCTCTGCCACCAGCCAGGGCCACCAGCCAGGGCCACCAGCCAGCCACGAAGTGCTGCTGCTGGGCCTGGGGTGCTGGCCAAGGCCTCAGGACTTGAGCAGAGGACTAAAAATTCTTTAAAAAGAAAACCCCAAACAAACCCCAAAAGCCCAAACCAGGCCCAAAGCCCCCGGGGGGGGGCTGGGACAGTGGCTTCCAGCACTAGGATTAAAAATAGAGCTCTAGGAATGGTCTGTACAGGGGGGGAGCTCTGGGGTCTGGCTCTGTACAGGGAGGCAGCTCTGGGGTCTGGCTCTGTACAGGGAGGCAGCTCTGGGGTCTGGCTCTGTACAGGGAGGCAGCTCTGGGGTCTGGCTCTGTACAGGGAGGCAGCTCTGGGGTCTGGCTCTGTACAGGGAGCTCTGGGGTCTGGCTCTGTACAGGGAGCCCTGGGGTCTGGCTCTGTACAGGGAGCTCTGGGGTCTGGCTCTATACAGGGAGGCAGCTCTGGGGTCTGGCTCTGTACAGGGGGGGAGAGCTCTGGGGTCTGGCTCTATACAGGGAGGCAGCTCTGGGGTCTGGCTCTGTACAGGGAGGGAGCCCTGGGGTCTGGCTCTGTACAGGGAGGCAGCTCTGGGGTCTGGCTCTGTACACACCTGGGGCCCAAGGAGTAAAAAAAGGAACCAAACAAAAACCCCAAAGGAAATAAATACAACCACGTGGATAAAAAACAACAACCCCCAGGGCCCCCAGACCTGCCCCCACCCTCCCAGCCTGGCCCCCTGCCTCTGCAGCAGGAGGCTTGTGGAGCAAGAGAGGAGAGGCTGCTCCCTGTGCCCCCCGAGGGGGTGAGGCAGGGCAGGGGCTGTGGGCAGGGGCTGGCTGAGCCCAGCGAGGGCTCCCCTATGGCTTTCCAATGGGCAGGTGGGCAGGGGGCAGGAGCTTGGCTCCTCCTGGGCATGCTGATGCTGCTGGAAGGGAGCTGAGGAGAAGCTGGGGGCCTGCTTCTGCCTGTGCCAGGAGGGCAGGGTGGGTGCAGGAGGCCTGGAGCTGCTGGAGAGGTTTGGAAAGGCCATGGGAAGGGTGAGAGCGGTGCAGGGGGCAGCAGGAGCAGGGGAGGGAAGCTCCTGCCTCTGGCTGCTCCCACCCCAGCAGCCCCAGGCTGGCCCCAAGCCCAGGGGTGGGAGAGGGAGGCTCTGAGGTGGGAGCTGTGGGTCGGGCTCCAGGCAGGGAGCCGCAGAGGGAAGGCACAGCCGCGGTGCTCACTCACACAGCTCCCTGCAGGGCGAGCCAGGGCAGGCTGGGAGGGCACAGGCAGGGCACAGGCAGGAGAGCCTGGGACAGCCCAGCCTGGTGCCAGAGCAGAGCAGCTGCCCCCAGGATGGTCTCAGAGCCCTCTTGCCCCCCTGCCCAGCCCCCCTGCCCTTCCCGCAGGGCCCAGCCAGGCGCAGCCCAGGCCTGGGGCTCCCGAGGCCGCTGCTGGGGACAGCGAACGCCCTTGGGCTGGGAGGCTCTGAGCTCCCCAGGCTGCTGCCCTGCCCTCACCCTCCAGCCCCTGCAGGAAGGCCAAGGCCATACCTGCCCCTGCCCCTGCCCCGGGGCTCTGCTGTCACTTCAGCAGGGAGATGTCGTCGGCGAAGTCGTCGTGGTGGCGGCGCAGGCAGCGGAAGCAGCGCCACTGGAACACCATGAGGCAGAGGGGCAGCATGAAGAGGGCACAGATGGCAGCCATCACGTAGGCAATGGTCATCAGCGTGGACTCATCTGTCTGGGGGATGTTGTAGCCACAGTCCTCCATGTTGGGGTGCAGGTAGGGCCCCTCCACCGCCGCCATCCGGAACTCGTCGTGCACTGCGGGCAGGACAGGGCTGTGCTCAGCCTCTGCTCTGCCCCCTCCGCCTCTGCCACAGGCACAGAGTGCACTGGGCTGGGAGGGAGCCCCCAAGGGCATCCTGCCCACCCCCTGCCCACAGCAGGGAGAGCTCCAGCCAGAGCAGGCTGCACAGGGACACAGCCAGGCTGAGCCTGCATGGCTCCAGGGATGGAGCCTCAGCCACCTCCCTGGGCAGCCTGTGCCAGTGTCTCCCCAGCCTCCCTGTGCAGAGCTTCCTCCTGGTGCCCAACCTAACTCTGCCCTGCTCCAGTCTCAAATCCTTGCTCCTGCTCCTGCCACCCCCAGCCCTGCTGAGCAGTCCCTCCCCAGCCTGCCAGCAGCTCCCTGCAGACCCTGAGCTGCAGCTCTGAGCTCTCCCTGCAGCCTTCTCCTGCCCAGGCTGCGCAGCCCCAGCTCTCCCAGCCTGGGGGCACAGGGGAGGGGCCGCAGAGGCCTGTTGCCCCGCCGGGGGGCGGGCTGTGGCGCTGCCCTGGCGCTGCCCTCACCGTGGCAGGCGCTGACGGCGAAGCCGATGCGCTTGCGGGCGCGGTCGAACACCACGTAGAAGCCCTCCATGATGACGGCGCCCATGACGGTGCCCGTGGAGGACTGGGAGATGGCAAACTTGTAGCAGTCGTCCTGAGAGGTGGCCACGTCCTCCACGGGGCGCAGGTATTGCTGCAGGGAGGGAGGCCGTGGGCACGGGGGGGCCGGGGCGGCCGTGCCCCCCCCCCGCCCGCTCCTGCCGGCGGCGCCAGCCCAGGGCTCACCTGGGGCAGGATGGTGATGCGGAAGGACTGGTTGGTGACCTCCCCCATCAGGTAGAGGGACAGGACTGGGAAGATGTGCCAGGGGGTGGTGCCCACCTGCCAGCAAACCAGCTGCTCCCCCAGCCAGAAGCCATCTGGGAACTTCTCTGTCTGCCGGGGGGGGAGGAGAAAGGAGAGGGAGAGGAGAAAGGAGAGGGAGAGGAGAAAGGAGAGGGAGAGGAGAAAGGAGAGGGAGAGGAGAAAGGAGAGGGAGAGGAGAAAGGAGAGGGAGAGGAGAAAGGAGAGGGAGAGGAGAAAGGAGAGGGAGAGGAGAAAGGAGAGGGAGAGGAGAAAGGAGAGGGAGAGGAGAAAGGAGAGGGAGAGGAGAAAGGAGAGGGAGAGGAGAAAGGAGAGGGAGAGGAGAAAGGAGAGGGAGAGGAGAAAGGAGAGGAGAAAGGAGAGGGAGAGGAGAAAGGAGAGGGAGAGGAGAAAGGAGAGGGAGAGGAGAGGAGAGGAGAGGAGAGGGAGAGGGAGGAGAGAGGCATGGCATCACCCTGGGCAGGCAGCAGCGGTGCCCAGGCTGGTGCCCAGGGGGAGGGGTGGGCTCCACTGACCGAAGAAGCTGTTTTGATGGACTTCACTGCAGCCTCAAACACCTTCTTGGGCAGCCTGAGGTTGGTGGTGCCGCTGTCCACGATGCTCTTGTCGTAGTTGTACTGAGGGCACGAGAGGAGCGAGCCAGGCTGGAGACCCTGCCCCACGCCCCCTGGGGTCCCAGGCAGCAGGAGGGTGGCTTCCCCTGCTGCCCCCTCACCTCCTTGCAGTCCATGTTGAGGTCCTGGCCGTTGACCTCCAGCTTGACGATGATGACCTCGTAGTACCACTCCTTGCGGATGGGGGTGTACCAGATGTCCCCCAGGTACAGCGAGCGGTCGATGCCGCCGATGATCTGCAGCGGGCACAGAGGGGCACTGCCGCCACCTGCTGCCAGCTCCAGCTCTGGAAGGGGCCCCCAGGGGCAGCCCCCGGGGCCTGCCCGCTGCCTGCAGAGCTGGGCACTCACCATGCTGCCCCCCACCGACGCCAGGGCCTCCGTCTCGTTGGGCGAGAAGCCTGCGCCGCAGAGCTGCAGGGAGAAGATGTTGGGCACCCGAGTCTGCTTCACCAGCGAGTCAAAGAAGGGCTCCAGGCTGTCGTCGGGCTGGGGGGGGAGAAAGCACAGGCAGGGCAGGGATGTGTCAGGGCTCTCCCTTCTCCAGAGCCTCTCCATGCCCGCGGGCATCCTGGCGCTGCAGGGCTCGAGGCTGCAAGCTGGGCCCTAGGGGGACGGAGCAGGGCCGAGGCGAGGGGCAGCTGAGCCCTTCTCGCGGTGCCCAGGGCCGCGGGCAGGGCCTGGCAGGGCCGGGCAGGGCAGGGCAGGGCAGGGCCGGGCAGGGCCGCTGGCAGGGCCAGGCAGGGCTGGGCAGGGCAGGGCAGGGCAGGGCAGGGCCGGGCAGGGCAGGGCAGGGCAGGGCTGGGCAGGGCAGGGCAGGGCAGGGCAGGGCAGGCCCGGGCAGGGCAGGGCCGGGCAGGACTCACCCTGGCGATCTCGGCGTACGCCAGCCCCAGGATGCCCTCCCAGTTGGAGCCGTTGATGAAGAACTTGTCGGACTCGGTGATGGCAGCGATGTTGGCTCTGACGGTGACGTTGGGGCCGTGGGGGATGGTGACCAGGTCGGTGCCCAGCTCCCCCTCCCACTTGCCCTGGGTGTAGGGCACGTAGACTCCCTTCCGCAGGTCTCGGTAGGTGCTGGACCTGCCGCGGCATCAGAGCCAGGGTAAGGCCGGGGGGGGAGGGGGCAGGTGCCCAGGCGCTGGGCGATGGTGGAGCCTGTGCCCGGGCTGCCACGGGGCGTGCAGGGGACCAGCCCAGCTGCTCTTTGCCGTCCTCCTTCCCTGGGCGCGCAAAGCAGGCTGGAGGGAGGCAGCTGGCAGCTGGCAGGGTCTGAGCGAGCCCCTGGCACGCTCTGCGGTGCCCCCTGGCGCCACTGTGTGCCCCTGGCGTACTCACAGCTGCCGCTGGTAGTATCTCCGGAGGAAGGGGTGAGGCGCAGCTCCCACGGCGAAGTTACTGCTCCCTGTGTCCACCAGGATGTTCAGCTGCAGAGGGCAGAGAGCAGCTCAGCGCCGCAGCAGGACCCTGCTGTACCCCCTGCCCGGTGCCGCAGGGGAGCGGCACGTCCCTGCCCCCGCGCTGGGCACAGGGCAGCTGGGCTGCCCCCAGCAGGGCTGCTGGAGGCTGCAGAGCCCTGTGTGGAGCCCAGGGACAGCTCAGGGGGAGGCCAGAGCGGAGGAGCAGCAGCAGGGTGCTGCAGCCAGAGCAAGCGGTGCCCAGCAGCACACAAACAGAGCCTGGGCAGGCAGGGGGCTCGTGGGGGGAGCAGCAGCGTGGCAAGGTGCCCTGCTGCCCCTGCCAGGACCCCAAAGTGCTGGTGAAGGAAGGAGGGATGGCACAGCAGCCAGGGCTGGGTGCAGTAATCCACAGGCTGAGCTCGCTCAGGATTGAGCTCTGGATTAGCAGCTCGCTGGCAGCCCTGGCAAACATCCCACCAGGAGCAGGCTGCCTGCACCCTGCCCCCAGCTGACCCCTGCCAGCAGCACAGAGGGGGTGCCTGGGGTGGGAGTGGGGGTCTGCAGGGCACTGGGGCCATGCTGGGAGCTGTGGGATGAGCTCTGACCCCCAGCCCTGGGGGGCTGCATCCCCAGGCCACCCCAGCCAGCAGCGAGCCCAAGGCTTGGGCCCTTAATCCAAGGAGCCAGAGGGCAGAGGCAGAGGCTCTGAGCTCTGCTCATCGCTGGAGCTCCAGGACACAGCTGCCTGAGCCACTTTTCCTGGTGGCCCTCTGATGGGCACCGTGTCCTGGGCACCTCCAGACCCTGCCCATGGCCCCATGCTGCAGCAGGGGACAGGTGCCCCCAGCCCCAGCCTGGCTGCTTGCTTAGGGGAACGTTTCAGGCTGTGGGTGAGGATCAGAGGCACATTCACCCCAAAACATCCCCCACGGGCCAGCTCCCAGAGCTGCTGTGCCAGCTCAGCCTCTCCTGGCAACCTGGCACCAGCAGCCTCTGCCGCTGGGCCCAGGCTGTTCCCAATTGGATCAGTCACTGGGGGCCTCCTGCTCATCCTCACCACTCCCTGGGGTGCCCAGGGGAGAAGGCTTTCCCTGGAGGCAGAGCAGCTGAGCCGAGGCTGCAGCAGAGGCCCCGGGGCAGGGCTCCTGCTGCCCCCCAGCAGCCCTGTGCCAAGGAGCAGAGGTGAGGACCCCGGGATCCAGCCCTGTGCCCAGCCAGGCTCTTCCACGTGAATCCTTTAATTCCATTACAGGCCCTGGGGGGATTTTGCTCCAGCAGGCAGGCAGGCACCACGCTGACAGCTGGCAGGAGGCCAGGGCTGGGAGCTGGTGCCCAGAAGGGTGCTTGGCAGCGCGGGCGCCTGGAAACAGGTGGCTCGTGGGGAAAGGAGCTGGCAGCTGCGACACGTGGCACGTCCCAGGCAGGGGATGATGAAATCAGGCTGGAAACTGCGGTTTGGAAACCATCTCCTCCCTTTTGCTTTGCTTTGGTTTGGTTTTACCCCCCCCCCAGTCCTACCCTGCTGGAGCGGAGACTGCAGCCCAGGCACAGAGGGGCACCACGGACCGGCACCCACAGCCCCCCGGTGCTGCTCCCCTGGCTGTGGTTTGTGCCCCTCCTGCCACCTGTGCAGTGTGGGGGGCACCCTGCATGGAGCCAGCCTGGGGGATAAGCAGCTTTGCCCCAGAGCCTGGGTGGGCACTGGGTGGCAGGCCCTGTGCTGGAGGGGACGTGGAGTCTCCAGCAGCGAGCTGGCCCCCTCCACCCTGCCCCCCGACCTGTGCAGGGGTGACAAAGGGCCTGGCAGCAGGAGCCTCTCCACCTCAGCCTTAAAGGAGAGGAGGAACCCGTCCATCCTGGGCTGTGCGACCAGCACCCGGCCCTCAGCACCCATCCTGTCCCCGGGGCACAAGTGCCAGGCGTGCGAGCTGGGCAGCACAGCCCCCGGCACACAAGGGACAGGGACAGAAAGCCGGAGGAGGGGCAGAGGCAGATGATTCACGGCCCCCGCGGGCTCCCTGTGCTGCGATCCCTCAATGCTGCACACTGCCTCCCCACGCTGCCCCCCGACTCCTCTGCACGACAGCCCCACGGAGCGCCGGCGCAGGAGCCTCTGCCCGGGTCGGGAGCGGCACACGGAGCCAGCGCTGCGCTGCCAGCGCCGTGCCAAGCGCGGCTGGCCTCTGCTTGCTTCGTGCCCGCACATGCCCGCTCCAGGCCAGCACGCAGCGCTTGCGGGCGGGCACAGCACATCCCCACCCCCTCGCAGCCCACACACCGCGCCGGCTCCTGCGTGGAGGCATCCTCCAGCTGGGCACGGAGGCAGGGACGGAGGGACAGGGGCAGCCTGGCCCCCTCTGCACGCACAGCACAGCTCACCCCCGAGCAGCCAGGGCACCCCAGCGGCACCCGGCTGAGCCGGGAGTCACCTTTGAAGGATGGATGGACGGATGGATGGACGGACGGACAGACGGCCCGGCCCGATCCGCAGGCACAGCACAGAGCCCAGCTCCCCCCACAGCACCCCAGTGTCACCCAGGTCACCTTTGCGAGTCACCTTTGCGGGGAGCCTGCGCCCGGCTGCCATCCAAACCCAGCACAAAAGCCTCCCCCCCGCCCCAGCCGGAGCCTCGCAGGAACGGCGTGCGGGGGGTGCGGGGACGGGAACGCTGCCCGAGCTGCGCGGCGGGAGCCACACGGCAGCGTGCTCGGCCAGGGTGGCATCCGCAGAGCCCTCCCTCCCCCCGCACCCCCCGGCGCCCCCTCACCTTCTGCGGGGGGCTGCCCACCGTCATCTCCACGTAGTAGCCCTGCCCGGACTTGCCGCGCAGGTTGTCGATCATCTCCAGGAAGCTCCCCGGCGGCTGGGGCTGGGCAGGCGCCCGGCGGGCGCGGGGTGCCGGGGGTGGCAGGGCCGCGCCGCCCCGCAGCGGCAGGCGGATGCGCGGCGGGGCCGAGCGGGCGGGCAGGGCCGAGCGGGCGGGCAGGGCCGAGCGGGCGGGCAGGGCCGCGGCCAGCCACAGCCACAGCAGCAGCCACGGCCGGGCGGCAGCCATCGCCGCAGCCCTCCGCCGCCGCCGCACCGCCCCGGAAAGACTCCGCGCCTCCTCCTCCCCCTCCTCCGCCGCTTCAGCGGGCCCGCAGCGCCCCGCGCCTAGCCCGGGCGGCCGCGCCGGGGCCGAGCGGGGCGGCGGGCATGGCGGCGCGCCGCTCCCCGCCCCGGAAAGCCCGCCCGCGCCCGCCGCGCCGCCGCAGGAAGCGCTGCTGGCCGACGCCCGGCGCGGTCCGGCCCGGCGCGGTTCCCGGTGCCGTGCCCGGTGCCGTGCCCGGTGCCGCCCCCGGTCTCGCCGTGTTCCCGCCGCCGGGCCGGGCCGGGCCGGGCCGCGGGAGCAGGGGACGCGTCGCCATGGCAACGAACGGCGGCGCCCAGCCCGCACGGACTACAGCCCCCGGCAGGCGCCGCCGCGCCGTGACGTCAGGCGGTCAGAACCAATCGCGAGCAGGGCGGCAGCTCGCTGTCCAATGGTATTCGAGCGAGGGCGGGCGCCGCCGTTGCCAGGGCAGCGGGATCCGGAAGCCGTGGCCGGCCCCGGGCAACCGTGGAGGCGGCAAGCGCCCGGCCACGGCCCCGCTGAGCGGGGCCAGGGTTGGACCTCCAGGCCGGGGTGAGCTATGCGGGGCCGGACGGGAGGTGCCCGGTACCGCGCTGTCCCCTGTGTCGCTTGCTCGGGACTGCGCGGTCCCGGCGCCGTTACCGCCGGGGGGAGATGGTGCGGCGGGGGCGGGAGCGGGGCAGGGTCTGCCGGCGGGACAGGGACGTGCCCGCTTCCGGGCTGTGCGTGTGCTCCGTCCGTGGCTTCAAAGCAGCCTGGCCAGGCGCTCGGGGCCGCGCAGCGCTGGGGCGGGCGGGAAAAGCCTTTCTGGATCCCGTTGGGAAGTGTCCGGGGCCGGAGCTGCTGCCCGGCCGGCCGTGTGCGCCCCGGGATGGGGCACTCCTGGCTGCACCGAGGCTTCAATCCCAGCCCCCCGGGTCCTCTCTGCGTGTTCAGGGGCTGCTGGGGCAGGGAACCCGGCCTGCAATCCCGCGGGGAGGCAGGGAGGGAGGGAAGCAAGAACAGGAGGGCTGGAGCGAGGGGCCCCTCGCTTCTGTTCGTGTTTGCCTCCCTCCAGCCTTTCTGGTTTTGTTTCTCTCCTTCCTTCCCCGCGGGCTCCCCCGCCTCCACCCGCAGCGCCGGTGCCGGTGCCGGTGCCGGTGCGGTTCGGTGTGTCCTGGGAGCCTGCCAGGATTAGCTGCGGCTGGGACTCGCTTTGCATAAGAGCTCTAAGCAGGGAGCAGGCTAAGGACAGGGGAAGGTGAAGAGGGTGGTGAGGGCTCAGCGGCAGGCAGCCTGGGGTGAGCCTGCTCCCGCTGGGGTTGGCGTTTGGAGTCCAGTGCCCTGGCTGGGAGTGTTTGCAGGGGGAGGGAGTGAGCTCTGAAGCTGTGCTGAAAGGATGCCGAGGGCCCAGCAGGAGCAGGGCTGAGTCCTTGCCTCTGAGGTAGGCAGCGCTCCCGGGCTGGGACCTGGGGAGCTGGGATCCTTCTGGAGCTTCTGAAGTGTCCCCTGGGAAGGGCAAGGTGAGCAGGGTGTGGAGGAGCTGCCCTGTCCCTGAGCAGTGCTGCTGAAGCCCAGGGACTGCTGCCAGAGAGCTGTGCTCTGCTCTGGGACAAACCTCTTGCTGCTCTCTCCTCCTTCCCTGCTCTCCTTTCGGCTCAGCTTCTGCCAGGTGAGAACAGCCTGAAGCAGGAACTCCTCTGTAGAATCTTGAAAGCCTGGAGGGGATCTGAGGAGACCTCCTGGGCTGCTCCTTGGCCCTTCCCATCTGCACCAGGCCTGGCAGCCCCAATGCCCCTTGTTCCCTGGTGCCAAGCCTCCCCTGGGGCTCTTCCTCACTCTGTGATGGAGAGGGTCTGCTCCTGGGCACAGCTGCTCCCTGTGACCATGCTGTGGTGCAGAGGGTCTGCTCCTGGGCACAGCTGCTCCCTCTGACCATGCTGTGGTGCAGAGGGTCTGCTCCTGGGCACAGCTGCTCCCTGTGACCATGCTGTGGTGCAGAGGGTCTGCTCCTGGGCACAGCTGCTCCCTGTGACCATGCTGTGGTGCAGAGGGTCTGCTCCTGGGCACAGCTGCTCCCTGTGACCATGCTGTGGTGCAGAGGGTCTGCTCCTGGGCACAGCTGCTCCCTCTGACCATGTCCTGCTTCCTTGTGCAGGGGGCCATGGCAGAAGCCACAATATGCATTGGGGACCAGATCATCCTGGAGGAAAACTATGATGAGAACTACATCCCCAGTGAGCAAGGTAACCCCTCCCTGTGCTGCCAGGGGCTGGGGCATGCAAGTCACCCCTAGGTGTAGGGAGAGCATGGGGGGAGGGGGTGGGAGGAGTGGGAGCTGCAGAGTCAGGGTGGGGGTTGGAAAGGTGGATGCCAGGCTGCTCACTGGCAGCTCTGAGCACCCTCACCTGGGGACTGAGGCCTCCCAGGGTGCCCACTGCTCCAGCTGGGGGGTGGCTTTGCTGCACAGTGCCTGCTGGAGGCCAGCCCCACACTTTCCTCTGCTCCTCCCCTAGAGGTCCGGAACTACGCACGGGAGATCGGCATTGACCCTGAGAAGGAGCCAGAGCTGATCTGGCTGGCAAGGGAAGGCATCATGGCCCCATTGCCCCCTCAGTGGAAGCCCTGGTGAGAGCTCTGGCAGCAGCTGTCCTGGCAGCAGCTGTCCTGGCAGCAGCTGTCCTGGCAGCAGCTGTCCTGGCAGCAGCTGTCCTGGCAGCAGAGCTGGGTACTGGCTGGGGGGGTAGTGCCAGCACAGATGTGCCTCCTGTGGGTGGGGGAGCTCAGGTCTCTTTTGGAGGGTGGAAGAAGGGGAATGTGGTTGAGAAGCTGGCAGAGGAGATGAGCAATCCCTGGGAGAGCTGCTCCACAGACTGACAGAATGGGTTGGGGTGGAAGGGTCCTTAGGGATCATCCAGCTCCAGCCCCCTGCCAGGGGCAGGGACACCTCCCACCAGCCCAGGCTGCTCAGGGCCTCATCCAGCCTGGCCCTGAACACCTCCAGGGAGGAGGCAGCCACAGCCTCCCTGGGCAGCCTGTGCCAGAGTCTCCTCACCCTCCCTGGCAAGGATTCCTTCCTCCTCTCCACTCTCCCTCTGCCCTGCCCCAGCTCCAGCCCATTCACACTCCCCTTCAGGGGGCTTAAGGTGTTGGCAGGCTCCAGCCAGCATACTGTGGGAGGTGCAGCTGCTCTGGTGTCTGCTCTTCCATCTCCTCACACTGCCTCTGCCCTCCAGCCAGGACACCAATGGTGACCTCTATTACTTCAACTTTGCCACGGGGCAGTCCATGTGGGAGCACCCCTGCGACACCCAGTACCGGGAGCTGGTCCTGCGGGAGCGAGGGAAGCTGCTGGCACAGGGCCCCCTCAGGAGGAAGGAGAGGAAGAAGAAGAAGGACAAGAAAGAGAAGACAGAGAAAAAAGAGAAGAAGGAGAAGAAGGAAAAGAAGGAGAAGCAGTCCCTGAAGCGATGCACAGTGAGTAGGACTCTGCCTGTGGTGCTCCTGGGGCAGGCTGGGCAGAGGCTGAACAGTCTGGGGAGGCAGGGAGGCGAAGGCTCTGCTCCAGAGGAGGGTCTGGGGAGGAGGGAGGCGAAGGCTCTGCTCCAGAGGAGGGTCTGGGGAGGCAGGGAGGCGAAGGCTCTGCTCCAGAGGAGGGTTTGGGGAGGCAGGGAGGCGAAGGCTCTGCTCCAGAGGAGGGTTTGGGGAGGCAGGGAGGCGAAGGCTCTGCTCCAGAGGAGGGTCTGGGGAGGCAGGGAGGCGAAGGCTCTGCTCCAGAGGAGGGTCTGGGGAGGCAGGGAGGCGAAGGTTCTGCTCCAGAGGAGGGTCTGGGGAGGCAGGGAGGCGAAGGTTCTGCTCCAGAGGAGGGTCTGGGGAGGCAGGGAGGCGAAGGCTCTGCTCCAGAGGAGGGTCTGGGGAGGCAGGGAGGCGAAGGCTCTGCTCCAGAGGAGGGTCTGGGGAGGCAGGGAGGCGAAGGTTCTGCTCCAGAGGAGGGTCTGGGGAGGCAGGGAGGCGAAGGCTCTGCTCCAGAGGAGGGTCTGGGGAGGCAGGGAGGCGAAGGCTCTGCTCCAGAGGAGGGTCTGGGGAGGCAGGGAGGCGAAGGCTCTGCTCCAGAGGAGGGTCTGGGGAGGCAGGGAGGCGAAGGCTCTGCTCCAGAGGAGGGTTTGCAGAGTTGAACCTGGCCTGCTGCAGTGTTCTGCTCATATTTATCTGCTCAGGAGGTGCAGCCAGGGATTCTCCTCCCTTCAGTGTCCTCTGCTCAGATGCCCTCAGCTCTTCTGCTCCCCCTGGCAGGACAGTCCTGAGCCAGACCCAGAGGGGTTAGAGGAGACGGCAGAGAGGGAGCAGCAGACATCAGGAGGCTGTTTGCAGGCCTGTGGCCAAACAGACTGCACCAGGCTGACCCTGCCAGACCTCCTTTGGTGTGGAGAGGATGGCAGGAAGAGGCCTCTCTCTTAGCAGCTTTGATCTTGATGTCCAGCAGGGCCTAAAACACCTCCAGAAGGGTGAGCCAAGCTTTGCCTCCACTCCTCTGCCTCACTGTCGTGGTTGAGAGGTTAGGCCTTTGTGTGTCAAAGAAATCCTCTTCCCAAGGCTTTGAGGATGTCAGTAGTCTGCCAGAGGCCCTTGAGGACAAAGCCAGGCTCTTTGAGGATGAAGGGCTGAAAGGGAAGTGGAAGATGAAAGCCATGAGGGCTGAGTGTCCCTGAGCCTGAGCAGTGCTTGGCAGTCAGGCAGCTGCAGGGCTGGAAGGGCTCCAGGGGAGGGAGTCCAGGTGTGCTGCAAGGCAGAGGAAAAGAGCTTTCATCCCAGGAACAATGGGAACTGCTCCCTTTGATCCTGGCCTCACAGAGAGCTGGAGCTTGCAGGAGCCACTTGATGTGCTCAGGAGGAGCTGGGATCCCACAGCAAGGGACCTGGGGGAAGAAGTAAGAGGAGAAGTTGGAGCTGAGGCTGTGGGTTGTGCACAAGAGCAGAGAGAGCATCAGCAGGCCTGAGAGGAGGGCTCTAGAGCAGGGAGAGCATCAGCAGGCCTGAGAGGAGGGCTCTAAAGCAGGGGGAGCTGATGGAGGAAGGAGCAGAGAGAGCATCAGCAGGCCTGAGAGAAGGGCTCTAAAGCAGGGAGAGCATCAGCAGGCCTGAGAGAAGGGCTCTAAAGCAGGGAGAGCATCAGCAGGCCTGAGAGGAGGGCTCTAAAGCAGAGGGAGCTGATGGAGGCCTGAGAGAAGGGCTCTAAAGCAGAGGCAGCTGATGGAGGCAGGAGCAGAGAGCAGCAGCAAAGGTTTGCTGGAGCTGCTCCCCAGACCCCCAGGAGATGACAGCTCTGCTGCTCTGCCTCCAGAGGGGAGATGCAAGGAAGGCAATCTCTGTGGGCCTCCATTCTGCAGTGGTTCTCTGGCTTGCCCAAACTCTTCCCTTCCAGTCCCTGTTGCTGCATCCTGCCCTTCACTGGGAAGGACTTCCCAGCCCTGCTGTCTCTGCCCATCAGCAAATGCCTCAACTTAATAAGACCTCAGCAAATCTGCTGCTCTGAAGACCAGCCTGAGCTGGGAGCTTGCTGTGTGTGATGTTAATGAATTGCTCTGCTGCTGGTGCTGCTGCTGCCCAGCTGTGGCTCCAGCAGATTGCTAGCTCAGGTTCCTCCTGAGCAGTGTGAGGGAGCTGTGGGGTAGCTGCTGAGGGCCCTGGCTATAAATATCAGACAAACTGCAAATCATCTCCAAAGTTGGAATGGGCCTGATGGAAATGAGTTTATCTTTGCTGAAGGACAGGGAGCAGCACCCCCTGCTCCAGCCCTGCAGCTGATGGTGTCTGCAGAGAGGAATTAGTGCAGCCCAGAGGCTGATTGATTCTGTTAGCATTGCTGTGGCAGTGACTTGGTGGAAGAAGGATTGCTGCATATTCATCTCCCTCTCCCCACCCCTCAGCCTGGGGGTGGACTGAGTGTCTTCAGCACCCTGTAAGCTGAGTTAGAGCTGTCCAGGGCAGGGAGCTCCACTGCTGCCCCCGGGGGAGGACTCCAGTGTCCAACTGCTCTCAGGGGGAGCACTTTCCTCTGGAGCCCAATGGGAACCTCCCCAGCAGTTCCCTGTCCCCATCACCCCTTCTCCAGGGGACTCCTTGTCAGAAGGGAGTCTGCAGCCTCCTGGCAGCCTCCCTCTGTGCCCTGCTCCCTGGTGATGAGCTCTCCCTGGGGGACAAACCCAGCTCCCAGCCTCCCCTTGTTGGTCCGGGGTGGGCTCAGCAGCCAGCCTGGTACAGGGGAGCGTGCAGTCAGGAGGGTGGGCTGTGCAGCCCTGCTCTCCCCTCTGAGTCCCTGTGCATGCTCCAGCCCTTAGGCAGCCTGCTGGCCCCCATCCCAGCCCCCCTGGGCCCCCTGGCGCCGCTGCGAGGCCCTGGGGCGGCCCCGGGCCCCATCCCGCCGGGGGCAGCGGACTCGCACCTGAGCAGCTCCCTGGACTCCAGCCCCGTGGGCACGGCAGGAGCGCAGGTAAGGCTCTGCCCTCGCTGGGAGCCAGCCCTGGAGGCACACTCTGCACCCACCTGGGGGCACTTGGAAGCTTCAAGGACAGCATTTGAGGCTCTAACCCTCTGCTTGCCTGCTGCCTCCTGCCGCTGCTGGGGAGCTCTGCTGCGTGCAGCAGGCTGACAGAGGAGCTGTTGCCCTGGCTGCTGGGGGTGGGGGAGCAGTCTGTGACTCGGGCTAGGGCCTTGGTTTGTGTCCAAAGGAGAGGTGAGAGCCAGCACAGCTGCTGGCCCCCAGCAGCAGCATCTCCCCTCTGCTGCTTGCTGGCCACGGACAAAGGAAGGGAGCAGAGGATCTGCTTGGCTCTTGTGGGGGAGTGCAACCTTTGCAGCCCTGCCTGAGGGGTGGTTTAGTGACTGCCACCTTTGGGTCATCAAACCCAAGGGCTTAAGTGGTCAGGAATGGATCTCTTTGAAGGGAAACCAAGCAGTGAGCAGCAAACATCCCAAACCAGCCCCCCAGGGCCTCCCCCCCGCTGGCTGCAGGGCTTTGGGCTCCCCCTGCTCCTGAGGCTGTGCTGTGAGGCACAGGCAGGTGTGGCAGATGTGCTCCCACAGGACAGGAACCCCTCTGGTGCCAGGGGAAGAGTGCCTCAAGGAGTATGGCTGTGGCTGCAGCAGGACAGGGGCAGCAGCAGCACCCTGGGCACCCCCTGGGAGCTCAGCAGCTCCCTGCTGCTGGCCACAGGCCCCAGGGTGGTGTTTGTGCCTCCCAGGGTGGTGTTTGTGCCTCCCAGGGTGGTGTTTGTGCCTCCCCTCTCTCTGCCTCTCTCCTCTCACTTCTCTTCTGCTTTGCCCCCAGCCTGCAGAGCCCTGCAAGCTCAGCCTCCAGAGCACAGAGCTGCTGGGCTTGGCCTGTGAAGAGCTGAGCTCCCTGCACACAGCAGCCCTGCAGAGAGGGAGGAGTGAAGAGGAGGAGAGTGAGGAGGTAGTCTGTGAGCCTGGCTGTGTGTGTGTGTTGGTGACCTCGGGCTGTGAGGCCTCAGCTGATGCCCTGCAGGTGCCAGCTGCCTGCCCCTGCCTGCTGCCTTTCACCCTGGGCCTGGGTCTGTGCTGCACTGCCTCTGTGTGGTGTTTGCTCACCAGAGAGCACCTCAGGTGCTGCCTGGAGCTCCCCTGGGCTGCTGTGAGCTGCAGCAGGATGGATTCTGGGCAGTGCTGGCCCTCCCCAGCTCAGGCTCTGCTCAGGCTGGCACAGCCAGGGGCTGCTGCTAGCAGGGAGAAGCTCCTGGGGGGCAGAAGGCTCTGGCTGAGACTTGCTCCTGTGCAGGCCAAGGGCTCTGCACCATCCCCCTGTTTCCACCTTGCTGTGGCTCTGCTGCCTTAGCTCACTGCCCAGCTCCCCCCAGCTCCTCCTGGGGGGTGCAGGGGGCAGGACTCAGTGCTGGGCATCTCCTCCTCCAGAGTCTCCGTGGGACCTCCAGGTGGCTGAGGAACCTGCACATGGATGTCAGTGCCCTGGGAGGCAGCTTTGAGTCAGAGGTGAGGAGCTGGCAGGGCAGGAGGGGCTGTGGCACTGCCCAGCCAGGGGCACAGGAGAGGTGCCCAGGGGCTGAGCTTCCTGGGGGATTGCTGAGCAGGAACAGCCTGGGGAGGGGGTGAGGGGAGTGCAGATGGCCTGCCCAGGGCACAGAGCTGTGCTTGAAGGAGAGGGATGGAGGCACTGGGACCTGAGGGTGAAGCTTTGCTTCCTCCTGAGTGCAGAGAGAAGCCTGCAGCCCTGCAGCCCTGGTGGCAAGCTGGGAGCCAGCTGCCCAAGCTCCCACTGCTCCTGGGGCCTCCTGCCCTGCTGCCCAGCCCCCTGCCACAGGACCCTGCTGCTGGGGAGCTGTGCAGGGGGCCCTGTGGGGAGCTGGCCCTCCCCTGTGCCCTGTGGTGCCTCCTCTGTGCCCGTGGGGCTGGGGCTGGCAGGGGCACACCAGGAGCCCTCCCTGGGCAGCTCTGCAGGCTGCCCCTGCTGGCTGTGCTGACATTAATCCTTCCTCCCTGCTCTGAAGGCTCTGCTCCAGCATCTGAAAGGCAAATTAATTTCCCTCTCAAGTGTTTTACAGCCTGCCCTGATCCTCTCTGCAGCTTACAGTCCTTAAGCTGTAAAGCACTTAGCTGCCAGCCCTGGGCACAATGGCAGAGCTGCAAAGGCTTTGCTGAAGAGGCTCTGAAAAGAAGCTTCCACCCTCCCTCACCCCCCAGCCCTCATCTCCAGGCCTGCTGGGGGCCCAAATCTGTCCCCCAGAATCCCCCCCCAGAGGCAGGAGCTGCCCTGGAAATGGCAGCCCCTGCCCAGCAGCCAGGCCCTGCTGCCCCTGCTCCTGCTGCTGGGGAAGAGAATTCTGTGGTGCTTCCATGAGATGGCAGCAGAAAGGCATCCAGAGGAGCAAGCCTGAGCTGCTCCCCAGCCTCCAGGAGGAGAGGGAGCAGGGGAGAAGCCCTGCAGGGGGGCAGGCCTGAGCAGTAGTGGGGGGCAGGGATTGCAGTGCTGAGTCCCCCAGCCAAGCAAGGGAGGAGGCTGTGGCTTTGGGGACCTGCTGGGACAGGAGGCTGGGGGAGAGGGGAGGCTGTGGAGCCTCTGGGAGAGAGGGAAGGGAAGGAAATGCTCCTGCCTCAGAGGGCTGTGCTGGAGCTAACTGGGGAGAGAGGCTGGAACCAAACCCCAGGTGAGATGCTGGAGGACTTGGTGTGAGCTGTGTGCTGCTGCTGGGCAGCTTGGGCTGCTCCTGGGCTCAGCTCTCAGCTGGCCTCAGGAGCTCCTGGGCTGCAGTAGTCCCTGCAGACATCTGAGAGTCTGCCCTGAGGTCCAGAGGGCTTTGGGATACTGCTGGGAGGGGAGGGCAAGGGCCCTGGGCAGCACGGCTGGGGGGCCCTGGGCAGCACCTCTGGGGGCCCTGGGCAGCACGGCTGAGGGCCCCTGGGCAGCACCGGGGGGCCCCTGGGCAGCACCGGGGGGCCCCTGGGCAGCACCGGGGGGCCCCTGGGCAGCACGGCTGGGGGGCCCTGGGCAGCACCTCTGGGGGCCCTGCTGCAGTGCCTGCAGCTTGGGAGGTGCAGGCTGTGCCTGCTGCACAGGGCAGCCTCTGGGCAGCCACTGGGAGCTGAGCTGGGGCTCTGTGCTGGGGACTTACCCTCCAGGCTTCCTCACCAGCTGGAGCTGTGGGAGACAAACACTGCACAGCTCCTGTGGGGCTGGGCTGGAGCCCTGCTGCTGCTGCCCAGGGCAGGCTGCTGTGGTCCCAGCCCTGCTCCCTCCTGGAGAGCCTCCTGCCCCAGGGCTGGGGCTCCTGCCCCAGGCAGGTGGCTCTGCCAGCTGGGGAAGCTGCTGTGAGGGCTTCTGTTGCCCCCCAGCAGGAGAACAGCAGAGCAGAGGAGGAACACCGCAGCAGCCCCCTGGCTGCTGGCCCTGAGGCTGGTCTGCAGCAGCAGGGGAGCCCCGAGGAGGGAGCTGGCAGCCTGGCAGAGGTGATGAGCAGCTCTGGCATCATGCTCCTGCTTGCATGGTGTCCCTGGAGCTCTGCATGCAGCAGGCAGCTGCTGGTGCTGTGGTGTGCAGCTGGCAGGCTCTGTGGCTGGGGGGAGTGTTGCCTGGGGAGGGAGCAGCAGGCTCCCCCAGCAGGGCCCTGCCCAACCAACCTCTGTGCTGCTGGGCTCGGGCTCAGGGAGCACAGGCAGCTTTCCAGGGTGGGAGCACGAAGGGCTCTGCTGCAGAGGGTCCTCCCCTTGCAGCCACTGCTGCCTCCCCTCTCCTGAGCCCCTGGGAGCTCCGAGGGCAGCAGGGCTAAGCCCAAGGCTGAGGCCAGCGCCGAGTCCCTCTGCCTCGGGGGGCACCCACCCGGGCTGGAGTCACCCAGAGCTCTGCTGCTGGCTGCAGGGGAGCCCAGGCTGTGTGTGCCCTCAGTCCCCTCCTGGCAGAGGGGCAGGGGTGTGGTGGCCATAAGTGTTTGGTTGCTGCCTAGAAGGAGTCTCTGAGATCAAGAGAGCCTGGAGAAGGGAGAGAGTCTTCCCCGGCCTGCGCTGCCGCCTGCCCCCCGCCGCCAGCCCGAGGCCGCCCTGGGGATGCTGACAGCTGCCTGTCTGGCCAGCAGGAGGAGGCAGCTGCTGGGAAGCAGGCTGGGAGCCAAGCCCTGGAGGAAGAAGAGGCAGAGGAGGAGGAGGAGGAAGGTGGCATCCCTGCAGCTGCAGGGCCGGAGCCGCCCGGGGGGCAGGCGGCAGCCCCCGAGCTGAGCAGCCTGGCCTCTGAGCCTGGGGGTGAAGAGGGAGAGGAGGAAGTGAGGGAGGAAGCAGCAGCAGCTGATCTGCAGCCAGGCAGCAGCCTGGGCTCTGGCCAGGTGAGAGACCTGCAGGGGCAGCCTTGGTGTGGGGCTCAGGGGCTGCTGCCAGGGCTCTGCAGGGGCAGGAGGGCTCCTGGGTGCTTCCTGCCTTGTGTTGGGGGCAGAGAGGCAAGGAGCAGGTTGGGCTGGGGGGGGGGCCCAGGTGAGGCTGGGGGGGGGGGCCCAGGTGAGGCTGGGGGGGGCCCAGGTGAGGCTGGGGGGGAAGCCCAGGTGAGGCTGGGGGGGGCCAGGTGAGGCTGGGGGGGAGCCCAGGTGAGGCTGGGGGGGGGGGGGCCCAGGTGAGGCTGGGGGGGGCCCCAGGTGAGGCTGGGGGGGGCCCAGGTGAGGCTGGGGGGGAAGCCCAGGTGAGGCTGGGGGGGGGGCCCCAGGTGAGGCTGGGGGGGAAGCCCAGGTGAGGCTGGGGGGGAAGCCCAGGTGAGGCTGGGGGGGGGCCCAGGTGAGGCTGGGGGGGCCCAGGTGAGGCTGGGGGGGCCCAGGTGAGGCTGCAGGGGGCAGGGCAGGCTGTGACCTCTGTCTCCTCTCAGCTCTCCAAGGCCTCTGAGACCAGCCATGGGGGGGAGGAGCTGCCAGTCTCCAGCCAGGACCCTGAGCTGCTGCAGCCTCTGGTGAGTCACAGAGAGCTCCCTGGGGAGCAGCAGCCAGCTGGGGCTGTGCCAGTCCCCCCCAGCTGGAGTGCCAGGCTGGGGCACAGGCCAGCAGTGGCATCCTGCCCTGGGCAGGTGGTCTGGGGCTGAGGGAGCAGCCCTGGAGAAGCAGGGCAGGGGCAGGGATGGCAAACCCTGCTCCTGAGGGGGGCTGCAGGGCTGGGAGCAGCTGCAGGAGGGCAGCCCTGAGGAGAGGGAGAGGCCCAGCAGCATCTGCCCAGGGAGCTGCCAGGGGCAGCAAAGGGCTGCAGCCCCCCTGGGGGTGGTGTGAGCAGGGGCCCTGTGCCAGGGGCTCCTGGGGCACTGCCTGCTGCCTCAGGGGCCTGCAGAGCTGGGGGGAAGCCTCTGCTCTCCCTTCTCCTGGCACCCTTCACTTGGCAGGGGGTGAGGGGCTGGCATCCTGCTCTGCTGGCCCTGCTGCTGCTCCAAGGGGGTGCTGGAGGCCACAGGGCTCCTCCTGAGCTCCCCTGGGAGCTGTCTGTGCAGGGGGGGAGGTGGCCCTGCTGCTGCCCTCCTGTGCCTGGCTCTGCCCTGAGTGTGAGGGGTCCCTGTGGGGGGCACAGCCTGGCTCTGCTCTGCCCTGCTGGAGTCCCCAGGTCCAGGACAGGGATTTGCTGCCCTCCCAAGCAGGGCCTGAGGCTCCTGCAGCTGCTGCTGGCAGGGCAGGGCTGCAGCCCCTCCCCTGCTGCCAGGGAGGTCTCCTCCACTCCTCTGCCTCCTTCCCCCTCCCAGGCAGAAGCTGCCTGAAGCCAGGAAGGGTTTGCTGAGCTCTCTGGAGTCGAAGCCATCAGTTGCAGCAGGGCAGGAGGGGCCTGGGAGGCTCTGGCCAGGCTGATGTGATGGAGGCTGACAGCACTTGCAGGGAATCCTTCTGCTCTCTGCTCTGCTGAGCATCTGCATAAAGCACTGGGCCTTAACTGGGGGTGGGGCAGGGGCTCTGCTCCCCAGGGGCCTGGGCAGGAGCTGCCCTGCTGGGCTCCAGCACCTCAGCAGGGAGCCTGAGCCCCAGGGGGGCTGGCAGCTGCTGGCTGCTCCAGGGGCAGAGGTTTGGTGTCTCAGGTCCTGGCCAGGCCACAGCAGGCAGCTGAGGCTGCTCAGGAGCTCTTCCAGGGGGAATGGCTTCCTCAGCAGCCCCTCCCTGTGTGCTGGGGAGAGCAGGGGCAAGTCCCTGGGCACCACAGTGCCAGGCAGGGTGAGTGTGCCCTGGGCTGGGTCCCAGGCTGTGCCCTTTCAGGCTCTGTTGTGCTGCCCTGGCTCTGACAGTCCTCCTTCCCCTCCCAGTGATCCCTGGGTATGGAAAGTGACCTTCAGCAGAGCCCAGCCTGTGCCCAGCCTGTGCCCAGAGTGCTTGGTGCTGGCAGGGAGCTTCTCTCCTGTGCTGGCAAAGCAGCCCTGGCACAGCCCAGTGCTGCTGGAAGGGCTCCTGTGCCCCTTGCAGGCCTTGGCTCCCTGCAGGAGGGGAGGCTGCCACATCCAGCAGCCTGAGGAGGCTCTTTGGTCCTCAGGCTTGGTGCTGAGGCCCTGGGCTGGAGCTGTGCTGCCCTGCAGCAGAGCCTGTGGGAGGTGCTGAGAGGCTGTGGTGGGGCAGGGGCAAGGCTCACACTGTTTGCTCCTGCCTGCAGGCCCAGGAGCTGGGAGAAGAGGAGAAAGGGCAGAGCCAAGGGACAGCAGCTGGGAGGTAGGGCACACTCCTGCCTTGGCTGCCAGCCTCTGGCCTCTGCTCTCTGCTGATCTCTTCTCCTGTCACCCCTTCCATGCTGCAAAGTGAGGGGGGTCAGAGTGAAGCTTCTGAAGCCCCAGGAGAGAAGCAGTTTGCTGTAGAGGAGCCCAGCCTGGAGGAGGTGGTGGCCCAGGAGCTGGAGGAGGGAGCAGAGGGCTCCCTGGGGAGCCAAATCAATCCTGAGGAGCCAGAGGAGGGAGCAGAGGGCTCAGTGCAGAGCCCACAGGACGTGTAAGGGCTGGGCTGAGGCCTGGGGGGGGATCAGGGCAGCTTCTCCCCTCCTGCTGCCCTCGGGGGGGTCTGCAGCTGCTGTTGGCACAGCAGGAGGTGAGGCTGGGGCCCAGCAGAGCTTCAGCTTCTCTCTGCAGAGCCAGGCAGGTGTTCCTCTGGCTCTTCACTCTCTTCTTTCCCCCTCTGCCCCTTCAGCCTCCCTCCCACCTCAGCCCTTTGCTGCCTGGAGTGGCCAGGAGCAGCTTGGCCTGGGAGCTGTGCAGCTCTTTGGGCTTCCTGCTGCCCACAGCAGGCTTCAGGCTGCACTGCCAGCCCCTGCTGCCACCAGCCCTTGTGCCTGCAGCTGCCAGACCCTTCAGGGCTGGCACCAAGGCAAGCTCTGGGGGGCAAGCCCCAGGCTGTTCAGGGCCTGCTGCTGCCTGGGGGCTGGGGCTGTTCCTTTGCTGGCACTCAGCTCTCTGCCAGCCCTCTGCAAAGCAGCTTCCCCCTCTTGGTAGGCAACCTGAGGAGGAGGCCAGGCAGGAGCAGGCCTTGACCCAGCCTGGTGAGGAGCCCCTGGAGGCTGCAGCCAAGGAGCTGGAGCAAGGGGAAGTGCCTTGGCTGCAGGCAGAGGAGGAGAGGACTCAGCAGTGCCAGCAGGAGCTGAAGCTGCAGGAGGAGGAGGCTGAGAAGCTTCATCAGCAGGAAGAATCATCCCTCAGGTACCTTCCCCTTTTCCCTCCACCTCCCCTGTCTCTCCCAGGAGCCTTTCCTGGCTGGGCTGCCACTGCCAGAGGCCTCAGGCTGGGGCTGCCACAGACCAGCCCCTGGAAGTGCTGCTGCTTGCCCAGGGGGCAGGAGCCAGGCTGGGCTCAGACTGTGCCTGGCACAGACCATCCTGTGTGGCCCTGGCCTGCTGGGGGTGCTGTGTGTAGCCCCCAGGGGCTCTGCAGTACAGCCCAGAGAGCCTCCTGCAGCTCTCTTCCAGGCTCTGGACCTGCCTCTCGTGGGTGGCCTGGGGAGTTTGCAGGGCAGAGCTTCCCTGCTGGCAGCTGCTCAGACCCTGGCGCCAGGGGCAGCAGCAGGGCTGGGGGGTGGGAAGGGAGGGGGTGAGGGTGAGGGTAGCCCAGAGGAAGCCTCTGGGACTGGGGGGCTCCCAGGGGGGCTCCCAGGCAGCACTTCAGGCAGGGGGTGGCTGTGTGCAGAGGGATCTGATAGCCCCCAGGGGGGTCCTTGGCTTCTGCTGCAGCTGGCCTTGAGGCTTCTGGTGCTGGCACACTGAGGCAGCCAGAAGTGGTGGCCTGGCATGGCAGGGGTGCCCAGGAGTCACAGCTGAGGGCAGAGTGAGGAGGGGGCACAAAGGCTCCCAGGCAGCCTGGCTGGGTGCCTGCTCTCCCTCCAGAGGGGGTGGTTGCCAGCTCTGCTGGCACAGGGCACTAAGAGCCAGTGCCCCAGGGGGTTGGTGCCCAGGGGCTGCATCCCCTGTGGCAGCAGCCAGGCTCTGAGGGTGCAGAGCAGAGCTGGTGGTGGGAGCCCCCTGGGCAGGCAGAGCTTGTGTGAAAGCAGAGGGCTCCAGGCTCTGGGGAGGCCCTTGGAAGACACTAAAGCCTCCTTCACCCTCTTCTAACTCTGTTTCCTGGCTGCTCTTCCCTCAGGGCCCTGGGGGCAGACCTGGCCAGGGCTGCTGAGCAGGAGCAGCTCTGTGCCAGCAGGGAGGAGGCCAGGAGGCTCTCGGGGCTGAGCGCCAAGCTCCCGGCGGAGGAGGAGAGGCTGAGGTGAGGGAAGCTCTGCTGCCAGCCCTGGGGCCACAGGCTGCTGGGCTGGGAGGGAAGCCTCTTGCATGGCCCCCTGGCTGTGCCCTGCCTGAGCTGCCCACAGCTGGTGCCCTGCCTGGGTGGCAGCTGGGAGCCCCTCAGAGGGGCCTGGCTGTGCAGGGCAGCTGTGTGCCTGCAGCAGGCAGGGCTGAAGCCCTCCTGCAGCTGAGGGAGTCCTGCTGGGGGCTCTGCAGCCTTGAGACAGCAGCTGGCACTGGAAAGCTTGCAGTTGTTGTTCCTCCTCTCAGCTGGAGCTTTGCTGGAGCCTGCCAGGGCCTGGGCTGATGCTCTGCTGTGCTTCCTTGTGCTGTGGTGCTCAGGCTCCTCTGGCTTGCCTCCCACCCTGGGGCTCTGTCTCCTCTTGGCTCTGCCCTTCTGACCTGCTGCTGCCTCTCCTTGTTGCAAACCTGGCAGGGCAGAGCAGGAGGCCATGCTGCAGAGGCTGAGGCAGCAGTGGGAATCCCAGCAGGTGGTGGAGAGGGAGAGCCTGGAGAGGAAGCAGCAGCTTGCCTTGGAGAAGATGAAGCTGGAGCTGGAGGAGGCTCAGCAGAAGGAGATGGCTGAGCTGCAGCAAGAGAAGGAACAATTCCTGAGTGAGCTGAAGGAGAGATTGGACAGGGAGAAGAAGGAGGTGAGGCCTTCACTGGCACCTGGGGCCAGCCCCAGGCTGTTTGTGCCAGCCTGGCTCGGTGGCAGTGCTGGGGTGCTGAGATCCCTGACTCCTGCATGGGCTCTGACCCTGCCTGGCACAGGGGGAGGGTGCTGGGCATGCTGCCAGGGGTGGCAGTGAGCTGGGGAGGAGGAGGAGGAGACCTCCACCCCAGTGTCCACTCCACCACTGGAATGGCCACACTGCAGCTGAAGGAGAGAGACAGAGCCCAGGTCCCTGCCAGCCAGACCCCCCCCAGCACCTACTGCACCACAGCAGCCCCTTGGCTGCTGCCCTGCTCCTCCTGGCAGCTCCTGAGTGCAGGCAGCTCCTGGCCCTGCCAGCACAGATCCATTCAGCTGCCCTGGGAGCGGGGAGAGGCATCTTGGGTGCTTTGAGAGGCATTGCCCTGCTGTGCCTCTGGGTGCCCCTGGGCAGGGGCTGACTGCAGGCTCCTCTTGTGCAGCACTGCACAGCACTGCCCCTGCACACAGCCTCCCCAGCAGCCTCTCTCCCTCCTGCCCCTGCAGGCTGCAGAAGAGCTGGAGAAGGAGTTTGCAGCTGCCCTGCAGCAGCTGAGGTCTGCAGCAGAGGAGAAGCAGCACCAGGTAGAAGCTGCTGCCCTCAGGCTGGAAATAGGCTCCCCCCAGCTGCTGGGCTGGCCTGGGGGGCTGCCATTGCTTCCCCCTCCCTGCTGTGGGCCCTGCTGCAGGCAGGCAGGCAGGGGGTGCTGAGCCTGCAGGTGCTGCTCCTCGTGTGCTGCTGGCTCCCTGCAGGAGGGCCCTGGCTGCATCCCTCAGGAGGCTGACACCGCCCTGGGGGTGGCTTCCCTGGCAGCTCACTGCCAGCCTGCAGAGCCGGCCGGCAGAGGCCCAGAGCAGGGAGGAAGCTCAGCTGCAGGGGGCAGAGCACAGGGGGCAGAGGAAGGACCTCCAGCTCGGCCAGTACCAGCGGGAGGCAAGTGCCAGCCGGGCGGCTCCGGGGGGGAGGGGCAGGGCCCCGCCTGGGCGGCTCCGGGGGGGGAGGGGCGGGGCCCCGCCTGGGGCTGGCAGCAGTCACCCTGCAGCAGCTCCCCTCAGCCAGCTGCTGGCTCTGTGCTGCCCAGGCCACAGCCTGCTCCTGTGCAAGGCTCTCTGGACTGCAGCCCTCCTGCTGGGCTGAGAGGTTCCTCTCCTGGGCGCCTCCTCCTGGGTGCTGGGGTGCAGAGGGGGCCCCTCCTGGGTGCTGGGGGTGCAGAGGGGGCCCCTCCTGGGTGCTGGGGTGCAGAGGGGGCCCCTCCTGGGTGCTGGGGTGCAGAGGGCCATCTCAGTGTCCCCCCCCAGCTCAGTGAGCTCATGAGGGAGCGCCGGCAGCAGGTGGAGAGGGAGCACGAGAGGAGGATGGAGAGGCTGAGAGGGGAGCACCAGGCAGCCCTGGCCCAGGCTCAGCAGCAGTATGAGGAGGAGGTACTGGGGGGGAGCAGGGGCTGTGGGGGGGGAGCAGTGGCTTTGGGGGACACCTCCCACCAGCCCAGGCTGCTCAGGGCCTCATCCAGCCTGGCCCTGAACACCTCCAGGGAGGAGGCAGCCACAGCCTCCCTGGGCAGCCTGTGCCAGGGGCTCCCCAGCCTCACTGCCAAGAGTCTCTTCCTCATCTCCAGGCTCCATCTGCCCTCCCCCAGCTCCAATCCCTTCCCTCCAAGCCCTGTGCTGGAAGTCCCTTCCCAGCTTTCTCTCAGGTCCCTACAGCCAAGATGAAGCCCAACCATTACCTAACCCTGCCAGGGCCACTGCTGCACTGGCCCTGGGGGGGGCCCTGGGGGCTCGGGGGGGCTCTGGGGGGCTCTGGGGGCGCCTCAGGCCGCTGCTGTGTCGGGCAGGAGCGGCAGCAGCGAGCGCAGCTGCTGGAGGGGCTGAGGAGCGAGGCCGCCCGCATCCGGCAGCTGCAGCAGGCAGAGGTGAAGGCTCTGCAGGCACAGCTGGACCAGAGGCTCACTGCACTGCAGCTCCAGCACCAGGAGAAGGTGAGGAGAAGGCTCTGCCCAGCTGCTCCTTCTGCCTTGGCTGCTGGGGCATGGCCTGGTCACCATGGCACAGCTTGACAGCTGGCATCGGGCTGCAGGCAGCCTCCAAGGGCATCCTGCAGGCAGCAGGGACAGCTCCAGCCAGAGCAGGCTGCACAGGGACACAGCCAGGCTGAGCCTGAATGGCTCCAGGGATGGAGCCTCAGCCACCTCCCTGGGCAGCCTGTGCCAGTGTCTCCCCAGCCTCCCTGTGCAGAGCTTCCTCCTGCTGCCCAACCTAACTCTGCCCTGCTCCAGCCTCAAAGCCTTGCTCCTGCTCCTGCCACCCCCAGCCCTGCTGAGCAGTCCCTCCCCAGCCTTCTGTAGGTGCCCTTCAGACCCTGAGCTGCAGAGCTGGTGCCAGGGCTGTGCCTGGGGAGTGAGGAGCTTGGGCTCTGCTCTCTGTGCAGGAAAGGAAGCTGCAGGACTCGGAAGCTGAGCTGGAGGTGCGCAGGAGGAGTGTCCAGGCCAGAGCAGCCCAGCTGCAGAGCCAGGTGAGGCAGCCCTGGGGCCCCCACAGGCCTTCCCCTGCCTGGGCTGCTCCTCTGCATGCTTCCCTCTGCCCCTCTCCAGAGGTGCTCAGGCAGGGTTTTGCTGCAGCCTCCCTGCTGCTGCAGCCCTGTGGCTGCAGTGGGTTGGTGCTCTGGGGGGCAGGGAGTGGCTGTAGGAGTGGCAGGAGGCTCAGAGAGACCTTTCAGGGTGCTGTGTCCTGCTCAGCATCACTCTGAGTGATGGTTTCAGCCAATCCCTTCCTCTTCTTCCTGCTGCTGGGAAAAGAGAAGGAGGGCTTCTGGGCAGCAGAGCAGAGGGGGGAAGCACTCCAAACCCTGCTGTGGGGCTGGCAGAGGTCCCTGGCTGCTGCCCCTGCCTGTGCCAAGGGCTGCAGGTGACCTTGCTCCTGTCAGCCCTTCCTGCTCTCAGCCCTTCCTGAGCAGCACTGGAGTCAGCAAGTGAGGAGGTGGAGAAATGCTGGAGGCAGCCTGAGGCTGCAGAGCTGCAGCAGGAGCTGGGCCTGGGGAGCTGTCCCAGCTGAGCAGGGAGGGCTCTGCCCAGGGGGTGCCATGCTGCCAGCCCTCACCTGAATGCCAGGCAGGGAGGGGAAGCTGAGTGTGTGTGGGGTGGGGATAAAGCACAACTGACACCAGGCCTTAGGAGGCTTGGGGCTGCTCTCTGTCCTTGAGTGCTGCTCATCTGCTGCTCCCTGCACAGGAGGAGGCTCTGAGGAGGAAGAGGCAGCAGCTGCTGGAGGAGGACAGGAGGGCTGAGCTGGAAAGAGAGGTCTGTGTGCCTCAGCTCGGGGCAGCTGCTCTGCTGCTGGGCTGAGGGCAGCACTGTGGCTCTGGAGGAGCAGCCTGGGCTCTGAGCTGCCCCTGGGCTCAGCCTGGAGAGGCATCCTGCTGGCAGCTGCCCCAGCTCCTGCCCGGGCAGCAGCGGCAGCTCTGCTCTGCCCGGGGCTGGCCTCTGCCGCGTGCAGGGGAGCTCTGCCCCCCAGGGGAGCAGCAGCAGGCTCCTGGGTTGTGCTGTTGGGGCAGCTGGGGTGAGGCCTTGTGGGGGTCGCTCCTAGGACGCTGCTGCAGCCTCTGAGCTGCGGCTGGAGGAGGGCAGGAGGGAGCACTGCGGCCTGCTGCAGGCCATGCGGCAGCTGCGCGGCAGCCTGCAGGAGCTGCAGGACCAGAAGGCCGAGCTGGAGGCGCAGGTGGACTTGCTGCAGGCACGGAGCCAGAGGCTGCAGAAGTACCTCAGGTGTGTGTGAGGCCTCTGCCCCCTCAGCCTCTCCTCTGGGCTCTCTGGGGCTGCATTTCCTCCCCAGTCCCTGTGGTGGTTCTGCTGCCTGCTGGGGGCACAGAGGTCCTGGGCTGCCCTGGGCTGCCCTTCAGACCTGGCTGTGTGAGCCTGCCCCTGCCCCTGCTGCCAGGGTCCTTTGTCTCCTCCACCTCTCCCCTGGGAGGTTAATGAGAAGATCGGAGCAGGGCACTGGGCTGCAGGGGTGAGACTGCCCTGAGGCAGCTGAGCTCCTGGGGCAGGGGTGGAGGGACCTGGCCCTGCCCTGCCAGGGCTTGTGCTGGACCTCCCCCCACAGCCCCTGCCCTGCCTTGCACCTCCCTGGCCCTGGAGGCCACCCTGGACACCCCTGGGGCTGGCTGCCTGGGCAGGTGGTCCTGGGGCAGTGCACCACTGCTGCCTTCTCTCGTGGCAGTGAGCTGGAGGCAGCTGTCAGGGGCAGGCAGGAGGCTCTGAAGGACCTGGAGGCCAAGGAAGGTGTGGAAGCTCCCGGGGGGAAAGCTGAGCTTCGTGTTGAAGACCTGCAGGAAGCTCCTGAGGCTGTGAGTGGAGCAGGGGGAAGGCCTCTGGCTGAGGGAGCTGAGGCTGCAGCTTCCCAGCTTCTGTCCCTGCGGGGTGACCTCCCTGCAGCTGCCTTTGGCCTTGCCAGGGACATCACCGTGCCCGGAGTGGTGCCTGGGGGGGGCAGGGCTGAGGGCTGCTGCAGTGCCCCTGGGCCTGGCCCAGGGCTGGAAGCTGCTCAGGAACCTCCCTGGCACTGCCCTAGCACCTGGGCAATGCCATGCTGCTCTCCTGGGGTCTCGGTGGGGGGTTCCTGGGGTTCAGTTCTGCAGGCTGAAACCTTTCACCTCCTCAGCCCTCCCCCAGAGAGGTCCCTGCCCAGGAGGACAGCGCCCCCCAGCTGGCACAGTGAGTGCCTGCCCTCGGCCCCGGGCTCCCTGCCTGCCCTGCACAGCGTGCAGGAGCCCTCAGCTGGGCAGGGGCTGGTGGCACAGCAGCCTGCCAGCAGCAGCCCTGTCCCCCTGCAGCCTCAGGAGCCTGCTCAGCGCCGAGGGCATCTCCCTGAGGGGTGCCAAGGAGTTCCTGCGGCGCCAGGCCCGCTCGGCGCGCAGGCGGCACACCGCCCTGAGGGCTGCCAGGCAGCAGTGGCAGCAGGACCTGCAGAGGGCACAGGAGGTGGTGCAGGACCCTGGCACCTCCCAGCTCCTGGAGGGCATCCACAGGAACCTGGAGCAGGTGAGCCCTGGTGGCTGCCCAGAGGAGCTGCAGCCCTGGCCTGGCTGCCTGGCCCCGCAGCTGCCAGGGGCAGGGGCAGGGGTGGTGAATCCCTTCACTGCCCACAGGGGCTCCATGCTGGCAGCACCACAGCTGCTGCAGGTGGGGTTTGGAAGGGAAACCTTCTCCCTGGGCTGTCCCCTCTCTGAGGCACAGCCTCAGCCCCCTCCCCACGCTCTGAGGCTCAGCAGCAGTCTCCCTCCAGCCCCCATCCCCTGGGCTGAGCAGCAGTGAGCTGCTGCCAGTCCCCACAGCCACCCCTGGGCTTGCTCCCTGCCCTCCCTGCCTCATTCTCCCCTGGCCTGGCTGCTGCTGCCCTGCAGGAGGCAAAGCAGTTGGAGCAGATGAGGTCAGCTATGCACAAGGGCCAGGTGCTGCTGAGGAGGAAGGAGGAGAAGCTGAGCCAGCTGGAGGCCTCCCTGCTGGAGGAGGTGAGCAGCAGCAGCACTGCTGCCTCGGCCTGCACACAGCCCCTGGCCTCCTCCCTGGCCTGCAGGCTCCCCAGGGCTGTGCTGCCCAGGAGGGCATTTAGCTGGGGGCCAGAGGCTGGAGTGAGGGAGCACGTCCCCTGGGGGGCTGAGGGTGGGGGCAGGGGAGGGGAGGGCTTGGCCCAGGAGCTGGGGGGAGGTCACACCTAGGCAGGAGCTGAGGTCTGCTTCAGGCACAAAGCACTCTGCTGCCCCTCACCTGGCTGCTGCCCCTCACCTGGCTGCTGCCCCTCACCTGGCTGCTGCCCCTCACCTGGCTGCTGCCCCTCACCTGGCTGCTGCCTCTCACCTGGCTGCTGCCCCTCGCCTGGCTGCTGCCCCTCGCCTGGCTGCTGCCCCTCGCCTGGCTGCTGGCCCTGCTGCCCCTCGCCTGGCTGCTGGCCCTGCTGCCCCTCACCTGGCTGCTGGCCCTGCTGCCCCTCACCTGGCTGCTGGCCCTGCTGCCCCCCAGGGAGCCAAGCAGCCTCCTGACCTCCAGCTGGAGCTGCAGCTGAGCCTGGCCCTGCCTGGGCAGTGCTGCTGTGGCTGCCATGTCCTGGGGGGCTGGCAGCAGGGTTTGGTTGTGTTGTCCTCCTCCTCCTGAGCAGCCTTCAGATGAGGAGAGCCTGAGGAGCACTGTGTGCAGGAAGGTGGTGAGCTTTGACCTGAGCAGCTCTGAGGACAGCAGCAGCTCCTCCAGCATCAACCTACCTCAGCCAAGCTGTGAGTGCCTGCCTGCTGCTCCTGCCCTGCACAGCCCCTGCCCTCCCTCACCCCTCTGATGCACCTCCTGGGTGCTCCTGGGAGCCTTGGGCAGCTCTGCTGCCTGTGGCAGGGTTGAACACCTGACCTGCTGCCAGTGGGGGCCAGGGCACGGTGTCCTGTGCCAGGCTCTCCCCCCTGGAGCTCCTGCAGTGCTGTGGGGCCCTTGGTGGCTGCATGGTGCAGCAGGACAGGAGGGAGTGGCTGTGACACACCCACTGCCACACCCCAGGCCTGCCCCCCAGGCCCCACTCCTGCAGCACTGGGGGGGCCTTGTGCTTCCTGTCCTGGCTCCCCTCCACTTAGTGCCCAGGCAGGCTCCAAGGCACCAATCCTGCCAGGGGCTGCCCAGGAGGGTTTCTGCCTCTGTCCTGCTGCTGCTCCAGCTGAGCTGGGGGTGGCAGCAGCCCTCCCTTGCCTCCCCAGTGACCCTTCCCTTCCCTCCCCTCTCTCTGGCAGTGGAGCTCAGAGCTGGTTTGTGCCCTGCCCCACAGCTGGAGAAGGTGCAGAGCCTGAGGGGCTCCCTGCAGCACATCAGCAGTGAGCTGAGTGGGGTCCTTGGCCTCCTGGACTCCCTGAGCCAGCACCACTCTCCCCTCATCGCCTCCACACCCTGCCCTGCCGGCCCTCTGCCCACCTATGCCTCCCTGGCAGGACATCAGCCCCCTGCTGGGGGGTCTCTGGTGGACCAGTGGGCCTGGGGCCGTGGGCTGAGCTCTGCTCTGGCAGCTGGGCAGCCTGGGGACAGCATCCCAGCAGGGAGATGGCAGCAGGGTCACCCAGGTAAGCCTCCTGCCCTCAGCCCAGCTGCTTGCCTGCCTCTGCTCAGCATTCCCCAGCCCTGCAAGGTGCAGCTGCCTCCCCTCCCAGTGCTGCTGCTGGGGAGGAGCTGAGGCAGGGGGAGGGCAGCCCAGGGGAAGGAGCTGAGGCAGGGGGAGGGCAGCCCAGGGCTGGCCTTGGCATCCTGCCTCGGTTCAGCCTCTGCTCTACACCCAGGGAGGCAGCTGGGAGGCTGAAGGGGGGGACACACAGCCCTGCTCCCCCAGAAGCCTCCTGTGACCTGCAGCTGGGGGTGCCCATGGCTGTCCCTTGGCACTGTGCCTTGCAGGGGGCTCAGGGGCAGTGCCCCCAGCCCTGAGTGCTGCTGGGGGGGTCTGTGTTCAATGTCTCTTTCCCAGGTGGGTCCCCAGTGCTCAGTGGAAGTCCCAGGCCCCTGGACCCCAGGCTGGGCTACATCCCTGCAGGGTATGTGAGGCTCCTGCAGCGCTGCTCTGGGCTGCTGCTCTGGGCTGGGCAGTGCTGGGGGCAGGGGAGGGAGCCTGAACCTTCCTGCTGCTGTGCAGCTAGAGGAGGAGGAGAGCAGGCTGGGAGCAGGTGGCTGCTGCAGCAGGAGCTGGAGGAGGCAGCTCTCTGTTAGCTGGGGCTGGCTGGGGGGTGCCCAGCCCCCTCCTCACCCCCTGCCGCCCCAGCAGGGAGCAGCTCCGCAGGCGCCAGCGCGGCCGGCAGCCGGAGCAGAGCATCCAAGGGATGATAGAGACCAGCAGGAAGTGGTTGGAGGACTTCCAGAGGGATTCCAAAGTGTATCCTTTGCCTGGCCCTGGGCTCTGCTGGCCTCCAGCTTGCTGCAGCAGGCAGGGCCCTGCAGGTGAGTGGCCCAGGGTGGTTTGGCAGCCTCTGGGTCAGGGCCTGCAGAGGAGCTGCGCTCAGCAGGGACCCCCTGGGAGCTCTGCTTGGCCAGCAGCCTCTGCCCTCCCTCCTGCTGTGCTGGCAGGCTCTGCAGGGCAGCAGCAGGGAGGAGGGCATCCAGCCTCCTGCTTTTGGTGCCCCTGGTCCAGCCCCACTTGGCTGGGGGCAGCCCGGGAGGCCCCGGGGTGCTGGCTCTGGGGGCAAGGCCTCTCCGTGCCGTGCCAGGGCTGCCTCCAGCCTGTGCTGGGGGGCTGGGGCTGCCTGCCCAGCACAGGCTGGCAGCAGTGCTGCTGTGCTCAGCACCCTGCTGCTCTGAGCCCCCTGGCATGCAGCAGCCTGGGGCCAGCAGGGTGCCAGCTGGCTGCTGCCCCTCGGTGCCCGTCCTGGCTGCTGCCTGGCTCCTTCCTCCTGGGCTTTTCCTTCACCCTGCTGCCAGACCTCCCTTCCCAGGAGCACAGAAGCCCCCTGCCAGCACCCCCAGCCTGCTTCAGCTGGGACTGGATGACAACAGACAAATTAAAGTGTTCCATTACTGACAGCTGGGCCCAGTCCCCCCTGCCCCCCTGGGCTACCTCAAGTGCTGGTGGTGCCAGCCCAGCTCCACTCTGGCTCTGTGCTGTGCCCTTGAAGTGGTCTCTGTGCAGGAGAGGGCTGGGGGGGAGGGGGGAGGAGGGAGCAAACTTCCCAGGTGGATTCTCCTAATCCTCCAACATGTCCAAATAGACTTCAGAGAGTGCTTAAGCCAGAGGTGGAACAGCAGAGCTCCAATAAATCAACAGAGCTCTCATTGGTATTCCAGGGCTCACCAGCAGAGCCCTGAGCCTGGGGGGAGCTGGGCAAGGGGAGGAGGTGAATCCAGCTGAGGCTGTGCCAGGGAAGGAGCCCAGGCTGGTGCCCAGCAAATGCTCCACTGCAGGTGGGCCAAGGCCTCTGGCCTGGGTGGCAGCAGGGGGCACAGGGCAGAGCCTGGCCTGCAGGAAGTGCTCCTCTCTGGCAGGGTGGAAGCAAGAGGCACTGGGCAGGAGCAGCTCTGCCACAGGGAGCTGCTCTCCTCCTCCCTGCTGCCCTCCAGGGGCTCTGCCAGGGAGCAGGGCTGGCAGCTGGGGCACTGCTGCTGGTGCAGGTGCTGTGGAGGAGCTCAGCCTAGTGTGGAGCTGCAGCCCAAGCCCCAGCTGCGTCCTGCTGCGCCCTGGGGAGGGACCAGAGCCCTGCTCAGCAGCTGGGGCCCCTTGCTCACAGCAGGGCTGGGCAGGAGCCCCCTGTGCCCAGCCTGGAGCCTGCCCTTGCTGGGCCCCTGGCAGAGCAGGGCTCCTGTGGCCTGGCTGCTGGGACCTGGCTTGTACCCAGCTGGGGGGAGGGCATCAGCTCCCCCCTGGGATGCTGGGAGGGGGCAGAGGGTGCCCAGGAGGGGCTGGGGGCAGGGTGGTGTTGGGTTCCCTCTCTCTCCTTTCAGCCCCTGATGCTGCCCCCTTGCCCTGTGCCCTGCCTGCTTTTCAGCTCCCTCTGCAAGAGATTCCCCTCCCCAGCCCTGCTCCTTGGAGGCTGCTGCAGGAGGCTGCTGCCAGCTGGCTCTGCCCCGGGTGCTGCTCAGCTCAGCAGGGCTGGTGCTGTGCAGAGGGTGCAGCAGAGCCTCCTGTGCTGCTGCCTGGGTGCTGGGAGCCTGGCAGGGGCTGCTCCCACCTCACAGATCTAGTTTTGATGAAGCTCTCTGGCAAGCTCCTGAGAGAGTCTGTGGAGGATTCGTTCTGCTGCTTTGGCTCAGTCTTTGTCCAGCCTCTGGGCCAGGACAGCCTGGGCCTCCCCTCAGGGCCCTGCTCTCCCTCCTGCTGGCTGCCAGCAGCCCTGCAGGCAGTGCCCCGGGGGGGGTGCCCCTGCAGGCAGTGCCCCGGGGGGGTGCCCCTGCAGGCAGTGCCCCGGGGGGGGTGCCCCTGCTGGCCCTGCTGTGGCGATGCTCCGCGGCCCTGGCCGGGGGGGCAGGGCTCAGCTGCCTGCGGGGGTGGTGGGAGGCTGTGAGAGTCCTGCTGCAAGCAGGGATGGAGCCCAGGCTGCTTCCCCAGCTCCTGCCAGAGGGATTCTGCCTGCAGCCCCCTGGCTGGGGGCAGCTGTGGCTCAGAGGAGCCTCTCCCACCCCTGGCAGCCTGCTGGGTGCTGAGCCCCAGTGGCACAGCACCGAGGGCAGCACTGCTCCCCCAGCAGCAGCAGCAGCGGTGCCCAGTGCCAGGGCAAGGGCAGTAGGCACCAGCTGGCAGCCAGCAGCTTCCCCTTGAGCCTGGGGAGGAACTTCTTTGGTGTGAGGCTGCTGAGGCCTGCAGCAGGCTGCCCAGAGAGGCTGTGGAGCCTCCTGCAGCCCTGGGGCACCCCCTGCTGCTGGGGCACCCCCTGGTGCTGGGCACCCCTGGTGCTGGGGCACCCCTGGTGCTGGGCACCCTGGTGCTGGGCACCCTGCTGCTGGGGCACCCCCTGCTGCTGGGCACCTTGGTGCTGGGGCCCCCCTGCTGCTGGGGCAGTGCCCGTGGGCTGCCTGGGCTGGAGGCTCTGCAGGGCTGCCTGTGAGGGGCTGCTGGGAAGCAGTGCCTGGCAGAGAGCCCTGTGCCCGCTGCAGGCTGGCAGGGGGAGCCTGGCATGGGCAGCAGGCTGCCTGGGGGGCAGGGATTTGCTTTTCCTGGAGCCCTGCTGCAGCCAGGCTGATTAGAGCCAGGGCACAGGCAGGGGGCTGGGCCAGGCTGCTGCCCAGCACTAAGCTCATTAAGGGGCTTGGCCCCTGCCTGCCAGGGGCACACAGACACCCACAGAGCAGTCCCTGCCTGCCAGGGGCACACACAGACACAGACAGCAGTCCCTGCCTGCCAGGGGCACACACAGAGCAGTCCCTGCCTGCCAGGGGCACACAGACAGCAGTCCCTGCCTGCCAGGGGCACACAGACACCCACAGAGCAGTCCCTGCCTGCCAGGGGCACACACAGAGCAGTCCCTGCCTGCCAGGGGCACACACACCACACCACTCCCTGCCTGCTGGGAGCCTGCTGCTCCCCCCCTGGCACTGCCCAGCCATGCTGGCAACCCTGATGACAGCTCTGTTCTTCGTGGTGAGAGCCTTTGGGCAGGTGAGTCTGGGCCAGCCTGGCAGCAGGGGGCATTGGCTGCTGCCCACTCCCCTTCTGGCAGCGTGGGGGGCACCTGGAGCAGGGAGTGAGCCATGGGGAGCATGGGTTGGGCTGGGGGCTGGGGGTGCCCTGGGTCCTGGGTGCCCAGGGCTGTGCCCAGCAGGTCTCTGCATCCCCAGCAAACTGCCCCTGGTGCTGCCTTGGGGGCACACCTGGGGTCAGCAGGAAGCAAGTGCCAGGGCTGCCCACATGCCTGTGCAGACCCAGCCTGGGAGCACAGGAAAGGCCTCGGGGCAGGGAGGGCAGGCAGAGGGCTCTGCTTGCCTCGGTGTGGCCTTTGCTGCCAGCAGCTGTGGGCTCAGCCTTGCCCCTGAGCTCTGCTGCCCAGCTGTGGTGCCAGGAGGCTGTGCTGAGCACCCCCAGCTGGCACAGCCGCCACGGGGGGTGGGCACGGGGGTGGGCACCGAGGAGCAGCTCACTCTGGTGCTCTCTTCTCTCCCCTGCTGCCAACCCTCTTGGTGCCAGCTGGGCAGCAGCCTGTTCCAAGAGGAGCCTCTGCCATACCTGGTGTACCAGCCCCTGCCCTGGCAGATCCAGTGTGTGACCCAGAGCCGCCGCACCAGCCGGGACAGCGAGGTGAGGGCTGCGTGCCAGGGGGCAGTGCCCAGCACAGAGCCCCCCGGCAGGCCTGGCCCCCCCAGGGGCTGCAGCTCCACGGGAGGGACTGGGGCTGAGGGGCTGAGCCCAGGCTGGGTCCCTGCTGCTCTGCAGTGCAGCGCTGGGCAGTGCCCATGGGCACCCCTGGCAGAGCTGGGCTGGGGGCACAGCTCCCTCCTGCCTCTCCTTGGAGGCTTTGCCCCAAGTGCAGAGGGGACCTGAGGGCTCTGGAGGGCTGCTGAGGGGAGGGACAGTTGGCAGCTGCCAGCTGGCCCAGGAGGGGCTCTCGGTGCCCCCTGTGCCCAAGCTCTGACCAACTCTGCTGGCTTTCTGTTCTCTGCCTTCCCAGAGGGGCCGCAGCTCCCGGCACAGCAGCATCCACTCCCTGCCGGGAGAGACAGGTGAGTGTGGGGCTGCCATGGCCCTGTGCCCCCCCCCCGGGGCTGGCATGGCCCTGTGCCCCCCCCCCCGGGGCTGCCATGGCCCTGTGCCCCCCCCCCCGGGGCTGGCATGGCCCTGTGCCCCCCCCCCGGGGCTGGCATGGCCCTGTGCCCCACCCCCGGGGCTGCCATGGCCCTGTGCGCCCCCCCCGGGGCTGGCATGGCCCTGTGCCCCCCCGGGGCTGCCATGGCCCTGTGCCCCCCCCCCCGGGGCTGCCATGGCCCTGTGCGCCCCCCCCGGGGCTGGCATGGCCCTGTGCCCCCCCGGGGCTGCCATGGCCCTGTGCCCCCCCCCCCGGGGCTGCCATGGCCCTGTGCCCCCCCCCCCCGGGACTGGCATGGCCCTGTGCCCCCCCCCGGGGCTGGCATGGCCCTGTGCCCCCCCCGGGGCTGCCATGGCCCTGTGCCCCCACCCCCGGGGCTGCCATGGCCCTGTGCCCCCCCCCCCCGGGACTGGCATGGCCCTGTGCCCCCCCCCGGGACTGGCATGGCCCTCTGCCCCCCCCGGGGCTGCCATGGCCCTGTGCCCCCCCCCCGGGGCTGCCCCGGCAGAGCCTGTGCCCTGCTCGGTCTCCTCCTCCTGCAGCGCCTCTGGCCCTGGGCACAGCTCCCCCCTGCCCCCTGTGCTGGAGCCCAGAGCTCAGCAAAGAGGATTTGGGCTCTGCTATTCTGGGCAGGGCTCTGCAGCCAGCAGCTGAAGCAGTGCCCTGGGGCTGGGCTCTGACCTTCCCCCCCCATGGAGCAGCAGCCCTGGCTGCTCTGGGCACCTCCCCTGGGGGCCTGGCTGCCCTGTGGGCAGGGAGGGTGCCCACACTGCCCAGCTCTGGGCTGAGCCCCTGGAGAGTGGGGAGGGGAAGGGAGCAGCAGGCTGGGGATGGGAGGGGGGAGGCTGAGGGCTCTGGGGGGCAGAGCTGGGCAGAGAGAAGGCTTAGTGCTGCAGGGAGCCTGGGTGCTGAGGGCCCTGCTCCCCCTGCCCTGCAGAGCTCTGCTGAAGAGGTTCAGCCTGGGCAGGAGAAGGCTGCAGGGAGAGCTCAGAGCTGCAGCTCAGGGTCTGCAGGGAGCTGCAGGCAGGCTGGGGAGGGACTGCTCAGCAGGGCTGGGGGTGGCAGGAGCAGGAGCAAGGCTTTGAGGCTGCAGCAGGGCAGAGTTAGGTTGGGCAGCAGGAGGAAGCTCTGCACAGGGAGGCTGGGGAGACACTGGCACAGGCTGCCCAGGGAGGTGGCTGAGGCTCCATCCCTGGAGCCCTTCAGGCTCAGCCTGGCTGTGTCCCTGTGCAGCCTGCTCTGGCTGGAGCTCTCCCTGCTGTGGGCAGGGGGTGGGCAGGATGCCCCTGGGGGCACTCTGAGCCTCTCAGCTCTGGAGCTGTGGTTCCACTCTCTGCACATCCAGCCTCTCACCTCCACAGCAGAGGGAAGGCCTCCTGCCTGGGGGTGCTTTGTGGGCAGGCTGGGGGTGATGCCAGGGCCCTGCCCTGCCCAGTGGAGCCTGCCCAGGGCTCCTTGTGATGCTCTGGTGTCATCCCAGGCAGTGCCACCCCTGATGCCAGCAGCGAGGCCAAGTTCTTCAGTGACCCTTCTGAGAAGGCAGCGCTGACCATCCAGAGCCACTTCAGGAGGTACCAGCAGCAGAAGCAGGAGAAGAAGTAGACACAAGAGCCACCTGTGCCCTGCTCTGGCCCTGCTCTGCCCCTCTGCCTGCCCTGTCCCCCCAGATGTGCAGCCCTGGTGACTCAGCCTGTCCCTGCTAGGTAGCTCCTGCTGTGTGCAGCTGTAGGTCTCTGCCCTCTGTGCTGCTCAGTGACCTCCTCCCTGGCCAGGGCACTGCCAGCTTGGCACCTCAGCACCCAGGGAGCACACAGCCTGCCCCCCACTGGGCCCAGCAAGTCTAAGAGCCCCCAGCTGTGTGGCTGGGAGGAGGCTCCCACAGCTGAGAGCCGTTGTGGCTGATGGCTGCCAGCTGGCTCCTGTTTGGCTCCCTGATAGCCCTCTGCTGGCCACCTCCATCTTGCCTCTGGAGCTGGGGGGGCAGAGCTGCCTTTGTGCCCTGCAGCTGGGGGCACCAGGAGCTGGATGGCACCAGGAGGCTGTGCTGCAGGCAGCAAAGGGAGCAGGAGGTGAGCCATGAGCTGATCCTGGGGGGAGGGCACTGTTGGGGGGGGCCTGGGCTCAGAGCATGGGGGGTGGGACCCTGACTCCTGTGGCTCTCTGTGCAGCCAAGCTCCTTCCTGAGGCAGGCCCAAGGCTGTGGGCTTTGGGTTAGTGCCACTGCCACCCACTCCTGGGCTTTGGTCTGCTCCCAGTCTGGCAGTGACAGGAGCCCAGCAGTGTCTGGGGCTTAGCACTGGAGTTTGAGTGCAGGGTGCAGGGAGGGAGAGCCCTGGGCCAGCAGGGAGGGAGAGCCCTGGGCCAGCAGGGAGGGAGAGCCCTGGGCCAGCAGGGAGGGAGAGCCCTGGGCCAGCAGAGGAGCAGGAGGAGGTTTGCTGTGAGCAGGGGGGTGCTGAGGAGCAGCTGAGAGGGTGCTGTGCTGTGCCATGGTGTGAGGAGCTGCTGGCTGTGCACAGATCTGCTCTGACCCCTGCAGTGTGGCTCCTGCAGCCTCTTTGCTGGGTCTGGTGCTGGATGTTTGGTGCAGAGCTGCTGAGCTCTGCCCCTGGAGCCCTTTGTGTCCTCTCCAGCCACAGATGTCCCCAAAGCTCTCTTCCCAGGGCTCCATCCTGCCCTGCTTCAGCCCGTGGGTGCTGGTGTTTGGCTGCCTGTGCTCAGTTGCTGCTGCTGCCTGGGGCTGGTCTGTGGGGTGCCTGGGGAGGGCAGGGCTGCGCTGCCAGGGTCTGTGAGCTGCCAGGGTCTGTGAGCTGGCAGGGTCTGTGAGCTGGCAGGGTCTGTGAGCTGCCAGGCCCTGCTGGGGCAGCCTGAGCTGGCTGGCAGCAGCAGGGGGAGCTTGCAGGGGAGCTGAGCATCCTTGTGGCTGCAAAAGCTCTTTGCTGGGCTGCTTGCCTGGGCAGGGCTCTACACCAGCCCTAAGCCCTGCCCTGCTCCTGGGCCTTGGCTGGACTGCACTCCTGCAGCTCCTGGGTGCTCAGCAGCGTGGGCAGAGCCCAGTGCCAGGGGGAAGGGGATGTGGCTGGGGGGCTGGTGGGCAAATAGTGGCAGCTGGGACTGTGCCACTCTGCAAGGCCAGGGGGGCAGCTGCTGGGGCTGGGAAGCTGAGCTGCTGCTGTTGTGCAGGAGGGAGTCTGTCCTGGGCAGCCCCAGGGGCTCAGCTGTGCTGAGTGCTCTCCTCCTGCCCACCCCCTGCTCTCCCAGCTGAGGCCAATCCTGCCCTGCCCTCAGCCCAGCCTGGGATGGGCATTTGGGGGGTGCTGAGCTGGGGCCCTGCTGGGAGCTGGGCTGGGCCCTTGGCTCTCTGCACCCTGTAGAGGGTTTGGCTCTCTGATCTGCACTGAAAGCCTGAGGCAGAAGCCTGAGGAGTGTCCCTGTGCTGCTCTGGGAGAGGGAAGGGGCAGCACTGGGTCTGCTTGGCTTGAAGGCAGAGCTGCATGAGACAGCCCTGAGCTGGAGGAGCTGGTGGGGCCTGTGCTGGGGGGTCCTGGGTCTCCCTCTGAGCAGCCAGAGGGTCCTCAGTCACCTCTCCAGGAGGGGAGGAGTGGATGTGCAGCCAGGAGCTCCCCAGGGCTCTGGGGGTGCTGCCAGGGGCTGGGGGGTTGGTGACTGCTGGTGCTGCTCCCCCCCGGGCTCTCTGCCCCTCAGTGCTGCCCCAGGCTCCTGCTCTGAGAGAGGCTTTGCTGGGCACTGAGAGCTGGCACTGCAGGTGGGCAGGCACTGGAGGTGCCAGCAGCAGCCCCTCCCTGTGCTGCTCAGTGAAGAGAGAAAAGAGGTCTGCAAAGGAAGGAAAGTCCTGAATTCTGCTTAAAAGCAGCACCTGGGAGAGGGGGTCAGAGAGAGAGGGGGGGGAGAGGGGGGTCAGAGAGAGAGGGGGGAAGAGGGGGTCAGAGAGAAGGGGGGGGTCAGAGAGAGAGGGGGAGAGGGGGTCAGAGAGAAGGGGGGGGTCAGAGAGAGAGGGGAGAGGGGGTCAGAGAGAAGGGGGGGTCAGAGAGGGGGGGCGGTCAGAGAGAGAGGGGGAGAGGGGGTCAGAGAGGAGGGGGGGTCAGAGAGAGTGGGAGGAGGGGGGTCAGAGAGGGGGGGGGTTCAGAGCCTCTGTGCAGCAGGGGCTCTGCTGGGCTGTGTGGAAAGAGAAGTTCTGTTGGTTGGCAGGGGAGAGGGGAGGGAAGCTGTGGGCAGCAAGCAGGGAGGCTGAGTGATGCAAACAGGTTGGAAAGCAGAGGAAGGAGGGAAGGGGAAGTGCCTTTAGCTCTCAGGTAGCAGCAGAACCCCCTCTGGAAGCCAGAGTTCTGCTCTGGCTGCTGAGCACAGCTGCTGCTCCCAGCCCTGGCTGGAGGTGAGGAGAAATCTCTTCCCAGAGCTTGGCCCTGGGGATGTGCTGCCCGGGGAGGGGGTGCAGTCCCCAGCACTGGAAGGGGTAGGAAGAGCCTGGATGAGGCCCTGGGTGCTGTGGTTCAGCTGGTGAGATGGTGCTGGGGGAGGGGCTGGACTGGAGGATCTCAAAGGGCTTTCCCAAGCTGGTTCATTGTTCTGTGTTCTGGTTTTGGCCTCCTCCTGGGCAGCAGCAGAGGGAGGGAAGGTTGCCAGCCCCAGGTGCTGGCTGCTTCTGCTGCCAGCTGGGCAGGGGGAGGGTGGAAGTGGTGCTGTGGGGCAGGCAGTTGGTTTGGCCTGGGCTTCCTCTTGGGCTTGGGGGGTTGGGTTGGTTTTATTACCCCCCAGCCCTAGCAAGGAGGGGGGCTGGGCTCTGCCTCACCACACTGCTGTGCCCCTGGAGTTGTGCCAGGGCTGCCTGTGCCATGCTGTGCCTGTGCCACGATTCACCATGCTGGGTGGCAGCTCTGGCACCATGCCTGGCACTGTGCTGGGCTCAGCAGGCCTTGTGCCTCACCCTGCTGCTTCCCAGCCCCACTGCAGCAGAGCAGAATGGTGCTGGGCTTGTCCTGCTGCTCCCATGCTGCTGCAGGGTGCTGGGGAGCTGTGCTCAGCCAGATCCAGGCCCTGCTGGAGCTGCACTGCACTTACCTGGTGCTGCTGGGGCTGTGCCAGTGCCAGGGCCAGGGGGGCTGTGCAGTGGTTCCCCTTCAGCCAAGCTTGCTGTGGGTCCCTGTCCTGCACCATGGTTGATCCTGGGCTGGACTTACCTGTGAGCAGCTGTCTGCCATCTGGGGCACTGGGTGCCAGGCTGCCCTGCTTGGTGGTACCAGTCAGAGAGTGCCCTCCAAGGGCATCCTGCCCAGCCCCCTGCCCACAGCAGGGATAGCTCCAGCCAGAGCAGGCTGCACAGGGACACAGCCAGGCTGAGCCTGAAGGGCTCCAGGGATGGAGCCTCAGCCACCTCCCTGGGCAGCCTGTGCCAGTGTCTCCCCAGCCTCCCTGTGCAGAGCTTCCTCCTGGTGCCCAACCTAACTCTGCCCTGCTCCAGCCTCAAAGCCTTGCTCCTGCTCCTGCCACCCCCCAGCCCTGCTGAGCAGTCCCTCCCCAGCCTGCCTGCAGCTCCCTGCAGACCCTGAGCTGCAGCTCTGAGCTCTCCCTGCAGCCTTCTCCCCTCCAGGCTGTGCAGCCCCAGCTCTGCTCCCATCCCACCCCAGTGCTCTGCAGGTTGGCACAGCTCAGCCACCTTTCCTTGGACTCCTGCAGGGTGGCAGCTCTGGCACCATGCCTGGCACTGTGCTGGATTCACCAGGCCTTGTGCCTCACCCTGCTGCTTCCCAGCTCCACTGCAGCACAGCAGAACGGAGCTGGGCTGGGGGCTGCCCTTCTGCATCCAAACTGGGCCTGGGGGCTGCCCTGGCCCTGGCTGGCAGCACCATCACCCCCACCAGAATAGAATAGAACAGGAATAGAATAGAATAGACCAGGTTGGAAGAGACCTTCAAGTTCATCACATCCAGCACCACCCAACCAGCTAACCGCTAGCAGCCAGCTCCCCATCCAGGCTCCTCCTCAGCACCTCCAGGGAGGGAGACTCCACCACCTCCCCAGGCAGCACGTCCCAGTGGGCAATCTCCCTGTCCTCACCTCCAGCCTGAACCTCCCCTGGCACAGCCTGAGACTGTGTCCTCTTGTTCTGGTGCTGGCTGTCTGAGAGAAGAGACCAACCTCTGCCTGGCTACAGCCTCCCTGCAGGGAGTTGCAGAGAGCAAGAAGGTCTCCCCTGAGCCTCCTCCTCTCCAGGCTAAGCAACCCCAGCTCCCTCAGCCTCTCCTCACAGGGCTGTGCTCCAGACCCCTCCCCAGCCTCATTGCCCTTCTCTGGACACCTTCCAGCAGCTCAACCTCCTTCCTAACCTGAGGAGCCCAGAACTGGACACAGGACTCAAGGTGTGGCCTGAGCAGTGCAGTGTCCAGGGGCAGAATGAGCTCCCTGCTCCTGCTGGCCACACTGCTCCTGCTGCAGGCCAGGATGCCCTTGGCCCTCCTGGCTGCCTGGGCACACTGCAGGCTCATGTTCAGCCTACCATCAACCAGCACCCCCAGGTCCCTCTCTGCCTGGCTGCTCTCAGCCACTCTGCCCCCGAGCCTGCAGCACTGCCTGGGGTTGTTGTGGCCAAAGTGCAGCCCCTGGCACTTGGCTGCGTTCAACCTCCTGCCCTTGGCCTCTGCCCCTCTGCCCAGGGCCCTCTGCAGAGCCTCTCTGCCCTCTAGCAGCTCAACTCCTGCCCCCAGCTTGGTGCCATCTGCAAACTTACAGCTGATGGCCTCAATGCCCTCGTCCAGATCATCAATGAAGATATTGATCAGGCTGGGGCCCAGCACTGATCCCTGGGGGCCAGCACTGGTGCCTGGCTGCCAGCTGGCTGCGGCACCATTCCCCACTCCCCCTCTGGGCTCCAGCCAGCTCCTGCCCCCTCCCAGGCAGCACTGGGGGGCTGGGCTGGGGGTTTTTTTTCATAGGAGGGGGGGGAAAAAAACCCCAACCCCAAAAAAAGGTTATGAACACAGGGAAGCAGTTTGCAAATGGAAGCAACTCCTGTTGGCATCAGAACAGTCCCCCCCCAAAAAACCATCCCCCCCCCCCCCCCAGCATGCAAGGTTCCTCCAGACATTTCCCTCTGCCACACCGCCCCAGGGAGGAAGGGGAAAGGGGGGAAAAAAAAAACCACCCAAAACAACCCCAAAAAGAAATGACCCCAAAAAAGAGATAACCAAGGGAAGGAAAGGAAACAAAAGAGGGAAGGAAGTGGCTGAGTCTCTCTGTGCCCCTTCCACAATGATGTCAAAGCTCTCTCTCTGGAAGTCACATAATAGATTATATTTGCAACTCGCTCACAGCAAATTCTCTGTGCCCCTGGGTGCTTGGGTGCTTGCTTTTTGTTCTTGTTGTTGGTTGGTTTTTAGGCTTTCTTTTTGTTTTGTTTTGTTCCTTTTTTTGTGTTGAGTTTTTTTTTTTGTGTGTTTTTTTCTCTGTTTGGAGAAGAAGAAAATAGCTTCATTTATACAAAAGAGTTCGTTATCTACAAGTTTGTTAATTAAATAGAAACGGCGGGGGGGGGGGGGGGGGGGCAAGGGGGGGAGTGGTGCTGGGCCCGGGGGGGGTGGGTGGGGGGTGGTGGTGGAGGGAAGGGGTAGGGATGAGCAGGGTCCGTGCCAGGCCCCCTGCTGCAGGCCCCCACCCCACCCCCACCCCCAGCCCCCCTACACCAAGGTGTAGGACTTGGAGTAGGCTCCTGCCCCCTGCTTCTGCGCCCTGCCCGCGCCCGACGTGCTCATCTCGAGGAGCGAGTCCCTGGAGCCCCCCACTTTGGAGTGCGTGGGCACCCCCGCCGGCGCCGCTGCTGGCAGGGGCGGCTGGGGGCTCGGCGGCGGCGGCGGCGGGCACCGGGGCGGCGCTGGTGGCGGCGGTGGCGGCGGGCACCGGGGCGGCGGCGGGGCCGGGCGCGGCGCTGGGCACGGGCAGAGTCCGCTGAGGTAAGGTGGTTGCGGCGGAGGCCGGGGGCGGCAGCCCCAGGGGCTTGGCGGCGCCGGGCTCCAGCGTCAGGTGCCGCGCCGGCGCGTGGTAGGCGCGCGCCAGGTTGCGGATGGAGGCTTCCCGCGGCGGCACCACCGGGCACGGCTCGTGGGCGTCCGGCTTGCGGAAGAAGGCCTCCGACTTGACGTAGAGAGGCAGGTTGCAGTAGTCGCCTGGTGGGGGCAAGAGAGGAGGCGGCTGAGGGGGTGGAGAGACCCTGCCTGCCCCCCAGGACCCCCTCATGGCCCTGTCTGTGCTGGTGGGCACCGGCTGAGTGCCACCGCTGGCAGCTGGCAGAGCCTGGGCAGTGCAATGTGTGGAGCACATCAGGGCTGTGGCATCCTCTGGCTGCCTCAGAGGGAGGGGGTGTGGCACTGGGTGGGCACAAGCTATGGATCCACGGAATGGGGTGGCATGGAAGAGACCTTAGAGATCATCCAGTGCCAACCCCCTGCCATGGGCAGGGACACCTCCCACCAGCCCAGGCTGCTCAGGGCCTCATCCAGCCTGGTCCTGAACACCTGCAGGCAGGGGCTGTGGGAATCCTTTCCAGGCTGGGGAAGGCTCTCTGCAGATCCTGCTGCAGCCAGGTCAGGATCCCAAGGGAAAGCCTTACAGGAGCCCCAGGGACGCAGACTGAGGCTGCTGGAAGGGTGGGGTGGAGAGGAAGGTGCTTTGTGCTTCTCCCTTTGCAGGAACCATCTCCTTTAGGGGCTTGTGCCAGGCAGGGACAGGTGGGCAGTGCCCACCCCCAGTGTCCTTCCCCCTTTCTAGGAACCACCTCCTTCAGCACCTTGGGTGGCTTGTGCCAGGCAGGGACAGGTGGGCAGTGCCCAGCCCCAGCCTCCCTCCCCCTTCACAGGAGCCAGCTCCGCGGGTGGCTGGTGCCCGGCCCCAGGGGTACTCACTCTTGCTGGCACGGTGTGGGATGGGCACGGCCACGGCCTTGCCGCGCTCGCTGTCCTGGGGCTTGGGCGGGGAGGCGGTGAAGCGGCAGATGCCCGGCTCGGAGGGGGTGCTCATGGAGGTCATGCTGTCGGCGTTGTCGGTGGTGCCGGTGGTCATCTGGTCGGAGGAGCTGTCGGAGATGAAGCACTCCGTGATCTCGAACTTGGCGTGCTGCAGCTGCTCCTCCAGCTTGGCGTGCTCGTAGGCGCGGGCCAGCTCCTCGTAGGTGGAGGAGGCGCTCTCGGTGGACACCATGCTGTTCCGGCCCTTGTCTGCGGGGGCACAGCGCCCGTCACCCACCTGGGCACCGCCCCTGCCACCGCCCTCTGCCGCCCTGCCCTCCTTGCCTCTCTCAGAGGCCTGCAGCCACCCCCTGCCATCCCCCCCCATGCTTCTGGAGGGGCAGTTTGGGGCTCCCCAGTGCAGGAGGGGCAGGAATCTGCTCGGCCCCAAGGATGCTGAGGGGGCCTGGGGCACTGAGAGCCCCGGGGGGGGTTAGGGTGGAGAGGAGAAGGCTGAGAGGGGATCTAATAAATGCCAATCAATATCTGGGGAGCAGGAGGCAGGGGACAGGGACAGGCTCTGCTTAGCTGCACCCTGAGGAGCAGTGGATGGAAGCTGCAGCCCAGGAGGTTCCACCTCAACAGGAGGAGGAACTTCTGCCCTGGGAGGCTCCCAGAGCCCTGGAGCAGGCTGCCCAGAGAGGTTGTGGAGTCTCCTGCTCTGGAGGCTTTCAGGAACACATCTAGATGGGTCCTGAGTGACCTGTGCTGGGTTCTGTGCTCCTGCTCTGGCAGGGGGCTTGGACTTGATGGTCTCTGGAGGTCCCTTCCAGCCCCTGACATCCTGTGAGCCTGTGAGGTGAGAGCAGAGCCCCAGCCCTGCCTGCCCCCACCCCCAGGCAGCCTGCTCAGCTAACCTGGAGCTCAACAACTCCCACAGAGCTGTCAGGGCTGGAAGGGAGCTCAAGGCTCAGCCAGTCCCAACCCCCTGCCATGGGCAGGGACACCTCACACCACAGCAGGTTGCTCACAGCCACCTCCAGCCTGGCTGCAAACACCTCCAGGGCTGAGGCTGCCACCACCTCCCTGGGCAGCCTGTGCCAGGCTCTCACCACCCTCCTGGGGAAGAACTTCTTCCTGCCCTCCCCTCTCCATCTCCCCACTTCTGGTTTTGCTTCATCCCCCATGCCCCAACCTGGCAGACCCCCGCTGGGAAGAGCCCTGGGAGCTGGGGCTGGCACTGTCAGGGCAGCGCTGGCACACCTGTGTCCTGGGAGAGGCTGGCACTGTAGCTGTCGCTCTCGGTGACGGTGATGCCGTGCTGGGACCCCACTGTCCTCCAGTCTGAGGTGAGGGTCCGGGCGGGGGTGGAGGCCTGGCACTTGGTGAGGGTCCACTGGCTGGAGTAGCGGTTGCGGGTGCTGTGGGCAGACTTCACACTCTTCCTTGACACGGGGTCTAGGGCACAGAGGTGGCACAGTCACAGCAGGCAGCTGCCAGGGACAGCCAGGACGCTGTGCCAGCACTCCCCATGCTCCTCCTGCCTTACCAACAGCTGCTCTAGGGCATGGCCAGCACTGGGAGCCCAGCACCCCACTGCCAGGGGACACAGAACCATGGAATTGGGCTGGAAAAGGCCTCCAAGCTCCTCCAGCTCAGCCAACGACCCAACCCCCCCATGGCCACCAAAGCGTGGCCCCAGGTGCCACGGCCACACCTGTTTGTACCCCTCCAGGGACGGTGACTCCAACCCTCCCTGGGCAGCCTGTGCCAACCCCTGCCCGCTCTTGCAGCACAGTTGTTGTTCCCCATCTCCAGAGCAGGCAGGGAGCAGCCACGCTGCCCCTGTGCTGCCAGGGTGCCTGCAGCTGCCCATGCCCCCCGCTGCCCCCTGCCCAGCCCCGCTGCTCACTGGTGCCGGGGCGGATGTCGGACATGTCGATGAGGGGCCCTGTGTTCTGGATCAGTGCTGGGTGGTGCAGGGACACCCCGGTGCAGAAGCTCTGGGGGTTCACTGCCTGGCTGAACTCCGTGTCCGTCACCGGGATGGTGGCTTTGTCGTCCCCTGGGGGAAGAGGGCACAGCTCAGAGCGTGTTCCCCAGCCCGTGCTCGGCACCCACCCCAGGATCCCTGCTGCCAGGAGCTCCACCAGCACCCTGGGACCTGTGGGGCTGGAACTCTGCCTGGCTGCTTTCCACTCTCCCCCACCCTGGACAAGGAGATTGCTGGGGGGCTGCCAGCATCGAGGGGAGCAGGACCCACGGGGCACAGCTCTGTCTCCTCTGCCATGGGGACAGCCTGGGGACACTGTTTGCATCTTGGGGCCGTGCTGGCCCACATCCATGGGGGGTTGTGGAGTCTCCTTCTCTGGAGACTTCCAAGACCTGTCTGGGTGTGCTGCTGTGTGACCTGTGCCGGAGTCTGTGCTCCTGCTCTGGCAGGGGGTTGGATTCTAATGACCTTCAGAGGTCCCTTCCTAACATCCTGTGAGCTGTGATCCCTTCCTGGGGCAGCGCTGCTGTGGCCAGGGCTGGGCCCCCAGGCTGCATGGTGCTTACCCAGCTGCTTGATGCCTTCCTTGTCCTCGATGAGGAGCTGCACGCGGGGGATGTCGATGTGCAGGCGGGGGCCCTGCGGGGGGCCCTTCACCGGCGTGTCGAAGCTGCGGTTATTCTTGCTGTGAGGCGAGAGGGGACGCAGGCCTGGCCATTACCCCAGGCACAGCTGGCTCCAGAGGAGCCAGGGCTTGCTGCCAGCCCCCCAGCTGAGCAGCACCCCCCTTGCCCCAGGAGAGCTCCAGGTTGGGTGCTGGCACCCTCCTGGCAGGCAGGAGCAGCCGGCGGCACCGGAGAGCCCAACACAACCTCCTCAGGTCTGAGCCCAAGGAGGGCTGAGCCTGAGTGAGGGCTGGACCTGGCTTAAAAGCACCCAGGACCACCTCCCCATCATCCTCACCCCTCAGGGACTCACCTGATCAGCATTTCAGCCAAGCTCTTGGCGTCTGTGCAGGAGACAAGAAAGAACACAGGGAGGGAGGCTCTCAGGAGAGCTGCTCACAGCAGAGCCGAGCCAGCACCGCGCAGCTCTGCCGCCTGGCCCCGTCTCACCTCGCAGCCTCTTCAGCCTCTTCTCCTTCCTCTTCTTGCGGATGATGAAGAGCAGAGCCACCCCCAGCGTGGCCAGGATCACAGGGCAGGCGATGGTGAAGAGCTTCTTCACGTCATCACCCTCCCCTTGGGCCGACTTGATGGGGGGGATGGTGCCTAGGGCAGAGCACGGGTGGGTGGTCAGTGCTGCTGGGTGGGGGGTCCCCGTCCCCTGCTCCCAGCCTGTCCCCTGCCTTTCAGCCTGTCCCCCACCACCTAGCCTGTCCCCTGCCTCCCAGCCTGTCCCCTGCCTTCCAGCCTGTCCCCCGCCTCCCAGGTCACCCCACTCACTGCCATCGTAGTCCAGGGTGGCAAACTGGGCGCTCTCGTTGCCGCAGCCGGCGCTGTTGCAGGCCTTCATGCGCAGCTCGTACCAGGTGGCCTCCCGCAGCTCGGTCAGGAAGACCTCGCTGGAGCTGTTGGTGCGGAGGCTCTGCCAGCCCCAGTTGCCCTTGGGCCTGTACTCCAGCAGGATGGCAGTGATGGGGCACCCCCCGCTGCTCCAGCCCTGCAGGTTCAGCCTGGCGTGCGTGGAGTTGATGTGGGTGAAGAGGTGCTGGTCCTTGCTGAAGGAGGGCTCTGCGGGAGAGGAGCCGTCAGGACGGGCAGCGCCCGGGGGGCAGCGCCCGGGGGGCACCGCGGGGGGCAGGGTGAGGGGCACCGCGGGGGGGGGGGGGGGGGGGCTCACCTCTGCCGTGGGTCTTGGCCTCGATGATCTCGCTGATGCGGCCGGCGCCCACGCTGTTCTTGGCTGCCAGCTTCACCTTGTACCAGGTGCCGCACTTGAGGCTCTCCAGCTTGAAGGAGCGCTCGGAGGAGCTGATGAAGACATCCTTCCACTCCTCGCTGTTGTCCACAGAGTACTGCAGCACGAAGCCTGCGGGGCAGGGGCAGGGCAGTGAGCAGTGCCCGGGCAGGGCCAGGGAAGGGGGTGCCACCCGGGGGTGCTCTGAGCACAGGAGGCTCCACCCCAAGGTGAGGAGGAACTTCTGCACCGGGAGGCTCTCAGAGCCCTGGAGCAGGCTGCCCAGAGAGGCTGTGGAGTCTCCTGCTCTGGAGGCTTTCCAGCCCCATCTGGCTGTGTTCCTGTGTGACCTGTGCTGGATTCTGTGGCAGGGGGGTTGGACTCAATGATCTCCTGAGGTCCCTTCCCCCTCCCCTACCATCCTATGATCCTGAGCCCACCTTGGGGCCATCCCATGGGCAAGCTGTGCAGTGCCAGGGCACCCAGCTCACACTGCTTCCTGCCCAGCTGCAGGCGAGCAGTGGCTTCCCCTCCCCTGGACACTTTGGAGACCTTGAAGATCATCCAGCTCCAACCCCCTGCCACGGGCAGGGACAGCTCCCACCAGCTCCAGGACTCATCCAGCCTGGCCTTGAGCACCTACAGGGAGGAGGCAGCCACAGCCTCCCTGGGCAGCCTCTTCCCAACCATTCCACATCAGCTCCCTGGACACCCAGCTGCAGCTCTGGCAGAGCAGTGCTGAGGGAAGGAAGCTTTCTCATACCTGCAGAGTTTCTCTGCAGAGGGAGGGTGAGGGCACCAGAACCTTCCTGGGGTGGCACAGCTCTGCCCACAGGGCACAGGCCGTGCCCAAGGCAGCCCTTTGTACCCCCACTCCCCCCTGCCCCCCGCGGTGCCTGGCAGCCCGGTGCCTGCCGCTGGTTATTTGTTTGGTGGCTGCAGCATGTTTTTAATATTTCTAATCCAATTATGACCAAATTTATCAACAGAGTCCGCTGGAGTGAGCTGCTGCTGGCTGGGGAGATCTGCTTGTAATTACTTTCATGCTTTTAATTAATTGTAAGCGAGGGCTCCTTCCCCGCTCCCTGCACCCCGCTCCGCGGGCAGCTGCCGCAGCCTCTCATCCAGCAGATGAATCAGAGCAGAAAGGAGGTTCTGCAGAGCAGGGATGCTCCAGGAGCCCTCAGCCTGCCAGGGACAGGGGGTGCTGGGGGACAAGGGGACAAATCCTGCCCTGGCAGGTTGCACCACTGCTGGGCTGCAGCCAGAGCAGGGAGAGCAGCAGCGCAGGGAGGGGATTCTGCCCCTCTGCTCTGCTGTGCTCAGCCCCCACCTGCAGCACTGCCTCCAGTTCTGGTGCTCCCAGCACAAGAAGGACCTGGAGCTGCTGGAGAGGCTCCAGAGGAGGCCACAAAAATGATTAGAGACTGCAGAACCTCCCCTGTGGGGACAGGCTGGGAGAGCTGGGGTGATCAGCCTTGGGAACTTAGAGCAGCCTTCCAGTACCCAAAGTACAGGAGAGCTGGGGAGGGACCTCAGACAAGGGCTGGGAGTGACAGGGTGCCGGAGGAGGGTGGCTCTAGCCCGGAGCAGCGGCAGCTGCAGCAGCCATACCTCGGATGGAGCTGCCCCCATTGTCCCCAGGAATCCAGGCCAGCGTGATGGACGACGCCGAGGTCTTGGAGACGGTCAGGCGAGGCTGGTCTGGGGGCACTGGGGAGGAGGAAACAGCCTGTGAGCACCTCCCAGGCACCAGCCATGCCCCCCAGATTGTGAGACCCCCCTGCCCAACGAGAGCCCCTGACAGGGGACAGACCCCGTGGTGCTTCACCCCACCAAGGGCAGGGACAAGCGAGAGCCCAGGCTTGCTGTGCCGCCTGCCCACGTGAAGCAGGCACAGAGGTGGGTCCTGAGGGCCCCCCAGCACCCCTCACCTTGCACCAGCAGGTTGATGATGATGGTGTCGAAGCCCCAGGTGTTGGTGGCCGTGCAGGTGTAGTACCCAGAGTCCTCTGCTTTGACCGAGCGCAGCACCAGGGTCCCGTTGGCCTGGATCAGCCGGTGGCCGTCCGCGGTCACAGGGATGGCGGAGTCCTCGCTGCCCAGAGGGGAGAGGGGACATCAGCCACGGGTGGCACAGCAGAGGGAGCACAGCCAGCCCTGGCCCCCGCTCAGCACCTGTCCTTGGTCCACTTGATGGCAGGGACTGGCTCCCCAACAGAGTTGCAGGGCAGCCTCACGTCCTTCATCCAGGGCGTGGTGACAGTGCCTCCAAAGGAGATGATCTTGGCAGGGGCTTGGGGACGAGGAGGAGGTCAGAGGTTAGCCTGGCACCAAGCCTCACGCACAGACCCCACAAAGTGTCACAAGAGCTGAGCCCGCCTGTGCCCTCCCTCCTCTGCCCCGGTCACCCCAGCTGGCCCCTGCTGCAGGCTGACAGACAGCAGCCAAAGACCCCCGAGGGACAGGGGGTGGCAGGGGCAGGGGGGGTGTCCCTGGGAGCTGGTGGCCTCCCCCTACCTTTCCCAGCAGGCTCGATGGTGACTTTCTCACTGATGTTGCCGCGGCCGGCGGAGGTGACCGCAGCCACCCAGAGCAGGTACTGCTGCCCGCGGTTCAGGTGGGCGATGCGGTAGAAGAGTTGGTCAGGGCTGGTCTCATACTCACTGGGAGCCTGGGGAGAAGGTACAGCCAGTGTGAGACCCTCACCCCCAGCACCCCCAGCTCGGGTGCCCCAAACACCCCAGCAGCAGCGAACCAGAGGCCAGCACCGTGCCTGAGCTGCCGGCAAGGAGAAGCTTCCTCTGGTCCAGCTGCCTGGCCCTGGGCATCCCCAACCACCATGTCCCAACCCGGGGCAGCCCTTTGCCCTTGCCAGTTGGCAAAGGAGACCCACAGCTCCCCATCACCCAGGAAGGCTCCCTGGGGAGCTGCCTCCACCCTCCCAGCCGCCCTGGCAGCCACCTCCCCGAGGTGCTCTGGCCCCGCCACACATCTCCCAGTGCCGCCGGGAGCCGGCTGGTGTCGTCGTTTCTCCAGGGAGCCGGCGCCCGGAGCAGATGGCTGCATGGTTTGTTCCCTGCAAAGGACACTTCCCCGGCTGCCTGCCGAGCCCAGCGGGCACTGGGCACGGAGGCAAGCCCTGGGCAGCCGCTCAAACCCCTCTGCAGTCACAGCAGCAGCCACGGGGCCCCCACAGCCCTGCCTGGGCTCACCTCCCCCCCCCACGGGCTGCCCCCCTCCCAAGGGGTAGCTCCTCTGAAGATCTCTGGCCCGCAGCCAGGCTGGGCACAAGCCTCCTTCACACCAAAACCAAAGCCACGCTGCCTGGCACCTGGGCTGCCCTGCCAGGGCTGCGCCACCGCGCTGGGCCGGACGCGGTGCCGGCGAGCACCGAGGCGGCCGAGCAGAGGCCTCTGGGCTGGTGGGGCTGCCCAGGTGGAGGCAGCCCAGCAGCAGGCACCTCTGTGAATATTGTCTCCTGTTCATCACTTCCCCCCTCCCCAAATGACAGTTTTGACAAGATGCCAGGAAAACAATATCGGCTCCCAGCGGTTTTGCAGTCGCTTTGATGAAAAGATTATGTTGCCCTGGAAACCAGAGGCTCAGATAGTGAAATGAGTTTGAGAAGGAGCTTTTGATAAGCACCAGGCTGCAGCCCTCCCATCAGCCTCTCCCTGGCGCAGGAGGGATGGGGCCAGGTCCGCTTTCTGGGGCAGCTGCTGGCACGTTTCCCCTCCTGGAGCTGGCACTGAGCGGGGCAGATGCCAGGGGAAGGGCTCAGGGGTGCAGCGTGCCCATGGCTGCCCTTCTAACCCTGCAGGGCATGGACAGGGCAATGGATACCAACTGCAGCACAGGAGGTTCCACCTCAGCATGAGGAGGAACTTCTGTACTGGGAGGCTGCCAGAGCCCTGGAGCAGGCTGCCCAGAGAAGCTGTGGAGTCTCCTTCTCTGGAGACCATCCAGCCCTGTCTGGATGTGTTGCTGTGCTGGACTCTGTGCTCCTGCTCTGGCAGGGGGTTGGACTGGGAGACCTCCAGGGGTCCCTCCCAACCCCTAACATCCTGTGAGCTGTGACCTGGCTTAAGGGACTGTGTGCTGCTGCAGCCCAGCAGCAGAGACCTTTCCTTCCCAGACAGCTCCCCACCCCCCTGGCACATCCAGCAGCTCCCCAGCCTCATGCCACCCCCACTGCCCATCCCTGTGCCCACCCCATACCGGCTGCCCCGAGCCGGGGCTGGAGCAGAAGATGGTGTACTTCCGGATGATGCCGTTGGGCTTGGCTGGGGGCAGCCAGGACACCACCACGCTGCTGGCAGAGGAAGGGACAGCCTTGATGCCAGCTGGGGGACCTGGAACTGGAGGAGGGAGAGAATGGCAGAGCACTGGGCAGGAGCAAGTGGGGGCAGGTCTGCAGGGCAGCAGTCACCCTGCCCTTGCCCCACTGCCCTCCATGGGCAGCTCGGGTGCCAGCTGAGCCGAAGGCAGGAGGCTTGACTGCAGCCCAGGCTCTGGTCTAGAAGCCAGGAGTGGCTTTTAATGGCCAGCTCCTTAACCTGCCCAAGTGGCTCCTGGCTCAGCCTTCCCCTGCCCAACTGAGCCTCCCCAGCAGCTGGAGCTTCCCAGGACGGGTGGGCAGCCATGCCAGCCCCCAGGCCGGGCATCATGCTACTGCCCAGCTAATGGCATTAAAGCAGGGCAGGCAGGGGTGTAAACGTTTAACCATCTGCACTCAGGGGGAAGAAAAAGAGAGGAAGGGAAATGCCCTGCCCCTGGCTGCTCTCAGTGGGGTTCCTCCACAACCCCACAGCCACTTCAGCTCTTCCCTGGTCAGAGCAGCCACAACGTGCTGTGGCACCAGCCAGTGCTCCTGGAACCCCAACTGCTGGCAGCAAGGCCAGCAGGGGCTGGCTCAGGCTCTGCCACCCTGAGGAGCAGCTGAGGGCACAGCTGGGCAGCACCAGGAGCCCTCCTCCCACCCCAGCTCCGGGCACTTGCTGGGCCGCTAAGGGCTCCTGCCCAAAGCTCCACCTTCTGCTGAGGAGCTGACCGAGCCAGGCAGGGCAGGGGGAGGGCAGGCAGGGCAAGGGGAGGGCAGGCAGGACAAGGGGAGGGCAGGCAGGACAAGGGGAGGGCAGGCAGGGCCCCTGCTGCCCTGGGCAGCGTCACTCACTGTCCTCCTTGGTCTGGATGTAGAGCACGCTGCTGCGGACGCCGTCGCCGGCCTGGGTGTATGCCAGCACCTGCACGCTGTAGTTGGTGAACTTCTCCATGCCCCTCAGCTCCACTCGCTCCCGGGTCGTGGTGATGTTCTGCATCTCACCCCACTCTGCAGCCAGGTGGAGCCCATCAGCCCGGGCCCCCCACCCCACCTCACCCGCGCTGCACAGCCCCCCATGGCACCTCACCCCACCCGCTCTGCACAGCCCACCCTGGCACCTCGCCGCACCTGCTCTGCACAGCCCCCTGGGCATCTCACCTCACCTGCTCTGCACAGCCCACCCTGGGCACCTCACCTGCTCTGCACAACCCACTCTGGCACCTCACCTCCCCTGCTCTGCACAGCCCACCCTGGGCACCTCACCCGCTCTGCACAGCCCACCCTGGGCACCTCACCCACTCTGCACAGCCCACCCTGGGCACCTCACCCACTCTGCACAGCCCACCCTGGGCACCTCACCCGCTCTGCATAGCCCACCCTGGCACCTCACCTCCCCAACTCCACCTACCCCACCCTGGCACTTCACCTCCCCCACTCTGCACAGCCCACCCTGGCACCTCACCTCCCCCGCTCTGCACAGCCCACCCTGGCACCTCCCCCACCCTGCCCAGCCCTCACCTCCATCCATGTAGAGGGACCAGAAGATGACCCTGTAGCCCTTGAGCACCCCGTTGAGGGTGCTGCGCGGAGGCTCGGACCAGGAGATCACAGCCACGTCCGAGGTGATGGAGATGGCTCTGACGTTCTCGGGGGGCTGGCTGGGAACTGAGGAGGGGAGGGGTGGGGAGCACAATCAGCAGGAGATTCTTTATGCAGAGAGTGGCCAGGCCTTGGGATAGGTTTCCCAGGGAGGTGGTGGAGGTGTTCAGGAAGGGTGTGGCCATAGCACCTGGGACATGGTTTAATGGCTGGGGGCGGGGGGTGGGGTTGCTGGTGGGACTGGGTGGTCTCAGAAGGCTTTTCCAACCCCAACAGTTCTATGCCAGGCTGAAGGAGCTGTGTCCCATGGGCCAGGCACTGCTGTACCCACACAAGACCCCAGCACGCTGCTGCCCACTCTTCCCAAGCTGTCCCTGGAGGCAGACACAGAGAGGTCAGGGAGGGATAGGACTGGGGGGGATGGAGCAGAACCAGAAGGGGGAGATCCAGGTTGGATGTTAGGAAGAAGTTGTTCCCCATAAGGGTGGTGAGAGCCTGGCACAGGCTGCCCAGGGAGGTGCTGGAAGCCTCCTGCCTGGAGGTGTTTGCAGCCAGGCTGGAGGTGGCTGTGAGCAACCTGCTGTGGTGTGAGGTGTCCCTGCCCATGGCAGGGGGTTGGGGCTGGCTGAGCCTGGAGCTCCCTTCCCACCCTGACAATCCTCTGATCTATGCTCTGCCTCCAACAGGTGGCTTGGCTCCTCCTGGAGCAGGGCTGGAGGTGTGAGCCCTGTGCTGCTGGGGAGGGGGAAGCTGCGGGTCCAGGCTGAGCTTCCCAGCGAGGGGGGGATGTGAGGTAATTAGCTGCCGTTGCCCCTCCAGAGGTGCCTCTGGGTCTGAGGAGCGTTTAAGCGCTCGTAGATCAGCCTAACGAGCCCCTCTGACAAGGATTATTGTTTCAGATTACTTGGGTGCAAGAATGTAAGCACCGTGTAATTAGGGGCAGGCTATAATAAACTAATACAGGCAGTCCGTTTGAACAAAATTAAGGTAATATAATTATGGAAAAGACACTGCTGCTAAAACAGGGCCCTTGAATACCCCGGGAGGAGTGCTAATGCAGCCAGGAAACGAGCCTGCTTTGACAGGCTAACGAGAGCCTTAATTAAGGATGAAAAACTGCAGCGGGAAGGCTCTGCAAAACTTTTGTCTTCTCCCTTTCCCAGCCCACTGAGGCCACCAGCGAGGCCCCCCCAGACAGAACCCTCCCTGGAGCGTCCACAACCCACCGGCATGGCCTTCTGATGGTGGGAAGCCAGTGCCAGGCATGTGCTGGCATCATGGTGCCCCCACAGAGTGGAAGGGAGCTCCAGAGGGCAGCCAGCCCAACCCCTGCAGCCAGCAGGGACATCCTCCCCTGCAGCAGGCTGCCCAGAGCCCTGCTGAGCCTCACCTGGAACAGCTCCAGGGCTGGAGCCTCAACCTCCTCCCTGAGCAGCCTGCTGCAGTGCTCCAGCAGCCTCCTGGGGCAGGACTTGTTCCTCACATCCAATCTCAGTCTGCTCTGCTCTCATCCCAAACCCTTGCCCCTGGGCCTGGCCCTGCAGGTATTTCCCAACAGTCTCTCTCCATCCTTCCTGTAGCTCCCTCAGTTCCTGGCAGGCAGCTCTGAGGTCCCCTGGAGCCTTCTCTTCTCCAGGCAGAACATCCCCAGCTCCCTCAGCCTGGCCTTGTAGCAGAGCTGCTACCACCCCTGCCCAGGGCAGCTGCTGGTGGGACCGTGCAGCCAAGAGCCAAACCACACCAAGTCTTGCCTGGGCTGGCTGAGGGTGGCTGGGATGGGGGCCCCCGGGGGGGGCTGTGGCAGGAGGGAGCAGGGGAAGCCCCCAGCCCCCGGCCAGGGCCAGCCTTACCATCCTCCAGCGTGGTGGCGTTGATCTCGCTGGACGACGGCCCTGTGCCGGCGCGGTTGAAGGCCTGCACCACCACCCCGTACTGGGCAAACTTCTTGAGGTTGTCCAGGGTGTAGACCTCGCTGTCCCCCGTGGCCTTCATCTCCACGATGCTGTACTGCCCGTTGCTGCCGGGGCTGTTCTCCCGGTACCCGATCTGGTACCCCCGGATCACTCCGTTCTGCAGCTCCTTCTTGGGGGCCTGAGGAGCAGGGGGTGCAAGGTGCTGGCACACACAGCAAGCTCGCCCCAGCAGGCCTGCAGGGTCCCTTGTCCCCTCCCTGCCTCCCCACTGGCTTTGCTCAGGCTGCTCAGTTTGCTCTGCCCCCAGCAGCGTTTGGCTGAATGCTCTGAGCGGCAGAGCAGGGCTGGGGAGGAGCAGTTGGGGGAGCTGGGGGTGCTCAGCCTGGAGAAGAGGAGGCTGAGGGAGACCTCATTGCTCTCCACAGCTCCCTGAAAAGAGGCTGAGTGAAGTGGGGATTGGGCTCTTCTCCCCAGTGCCAGGGGGTAGGACAAGAGGAACTGGCCTGAAGTTGTGCCAGGGGAGGGTTGGAGATGAGGAAAGATGTCCTTGGTGCCAGAGTGGTCAGGGCCTGGCACAGGCTGCCCAGGGAGGTGGTGGAGTCCCCACCCCTGGAGGGGTTGCAGATGTGTGGCTCTGGCACTTGGGGCCATGGTTTGGTGGCCAGGGTGGGGTTGGGTTGCTGGTTGGACTCAAGGCTCTGGGAAGGTTTCCCCAACCCAAACAAGTCTATGCCTGGGCACATCCTGCTGCCTTCCACCCCAGCAAGGTTGCCCAGCTGGAGCAGCTGAGCAGGAGGCAGGGGAAGCCCCCAGGGTGTGACAGCCTTCAGGAGGCAGTCCCAGGGATCGATGCTGAGTGCGCTGCCGCCGAGCACGCGGCGATCGATCAGGCCGATGGCAAATTTATGTTGGGCAGCCTGGGTGATCCATCTGGCTGCTGCACACTCCAAGTGGAGTGACTTATCTCACCACTGAAGCTGATTTGCCATTAATCTGCTTTCCCAGGGCTTAAGGGGAGGCAGGAGGCAGAAGTTGGAAGCCTCAATTTATTGGCTGGCCGCTTCGCTCCCAGCTCCTAACTTTAGAATCGATTTTGGTTCTCACTGTGCCCCTTTGGGAGAGTAAATCTGGTTCCAAACCTTATTGATCTCTGCTCTCACACCTTGCAGCCCAGGGCCTCGGGTTTCATGGCCTCATCCCCTCGCCCCCCCACGGACACCTCATGAGATAAGGATCTGGTTACAAACTCTGGTTAAGGACTCCCTGTGGTGGAGCTCAGCTGCTCAGCTGCCCACCTGCCCCTCAGCTTTTCATTTTCAGCTCACTGAATGGTTTGGGCTGGAAGGGACCTCCAAGATCATCCAGTTCCAACCCCCCTGCCATGGGCAGGGACACCTCCCGCCAGCCCAGGCTGCTCAGAGCCTCATCCAGCCTGGCCTCAAACACCTCCAGGGAGGGGAAATTTTGCCTGGAAATTTCTCCCTGGGTCCCAGGACAAGCTGCCAGCACAGAAGCTGGGGATGGCCTTTGGTGCTGCCCAAGCTCCCGTGGGCAGGGGAAATCCAAGAACCAGCCCAGCCCCACTCACCTTCCAGGTGACCTGGATGCTCTGGGACGTCATTGGCTGCAAGGTGACATCCATCGGCGGCCCGTCGGGAGCTGCGGGGAAGCAGAGGCAGGAGAGCTCGTTGAGAAGCTGCAGGGGGAGGGGGCGAGCAGGGGGAGGGGGCGAGCAGGGGGAGGGGGCGAGCAGGGGGAGGGGGCGAGGCCTCAGCAGGGAAACAGCTGAGGATCCCCCAGCCCCCGTGGCCGAGCTGGGGGCAGCACCTGCTTCCTCGGTGCTGATGGTCAGCTCCTTGCTGGGCTCGCTGCGGCCGATCTTGTTGAAGGAGTACATCCGGATGCTGTAGACAGAGGCTGGGTGCAGGTCCACGATGTTGGCCTGGTTGATGGTCGGGGAGATGTTCCTTGTGGACTGCTTAAAATCCCAGGAGTCTGGAAGAGCAGCAGAGTGAGGCAGGAGGCTCAGCACCTGAACGCCACTGTGCTTGGAGCAGGCCCAGAGAAGGGCAACAGAGCTGGGGAAGGGTCTGGAGAGCAGGGCTGGGGAGGAGCAGCTGAGGGAGCTGGAGGTGTTGAGCCTGGAGAAGAGGAGGCTGAGGGAGACCTCCTTGCTCTTTACAGCTCCCTGAGCTGGGTGTTGGACTCTTCCCCCTGGCATCAGGTGACAGAAGGAGAAGCAATGGCCTGAAATTGTGCCAGGGGAAGCTTAGGTTGGAGATGAGGAACAATTTCCTTTGCTGCCAGAATGGTCAGGGCCTGGCACAGGCTGCCCAGGGAGGTGGTGGAGTCCCCATGCCTGGAGGGGTTCAAGAACCCTGTGGCCGTGGCACTTGGGGCCATGGTTTGGTGGCCATGGTGGGGTTGGGTTGCTGGTTGGACTCAGTGATCTTGGAGGCCTTTTCCAACCCAAACACTTCCATGATTCTGTGATCCTGGGGTCCAGAGGAACAAGGAGGCCACACTCAGGCAGGTGAAGGCCCCAGGCACCTCCAGCTTTCATCCCCAGCCCCCGTGGGGTCTTCCCTCTCCTCGCTGCAGTTTGGGTTTGGTTCCTCACAAATATTGTCTCCTTTAATATTCCCTTTCAGGGGCTCCCACCCAACAGAAATTAACATATTTCATTACTGCTGCTCTCTCCTTCCTTCATCAAAGGAGCTGGGAAGCAGAAGATTCCCTTGGAGGCAGCCCCGCACCTGCCCACGCAGCCCAGCCCGGGGCCGCAGCGGCCGCAGCGCAGCCCCCGGCCCCAGCACTCGCCAGGAGCTGGCACAGGGCGAGGAGGGGATGCCAGGCATCACCCACCTGGCTTGTCAGGGCGAGGAGGAGGTGCCAGGCATCACCCACCTGACTTGTTCTTGTACTCGATGTCGAAGCCAGTGATGATGCTGTTGCCGTCGAAGCGCTGCGTCCACCGCAGGTTCATGCTCCGAGCTTTCACCTCGCGGATCTCCAGCTCCGGCGGGTCAGGGGGCTCTTGGGGGGACACAGTGGCAGGTTAGGGATGAGAGGCAGAGAGGCCCCACCCTGGGAGCAGGAGGATCCTCGTGGTGAGGTTGCCAAGTGTACCTTGGACAGTGAGCTGGATCAAGCCTCTGTCCTCCCCGTAGGAGTTGATGGCGTGGCAGGAGAAGAAGACAGAGTCCCCGCGGTCGGCTGGCTTCAGCTGCCAACGTTTCAGGGGGAGGAGAGGAACCACTTCAGTCCGAGCTGGCCTGAGCACCATGGCCTGAGCACCATGCCCTCACCTTCCCCCAGCATCCCAGCCTGCTCCCAGCACTATGGAGCTGTGCCCATGGGGCAGGCTGCCCTCCAAATCCCAGTGCTGAAAATTGCTTCCTAGGGGCAGCCCTGCAGAGCCCCTTCACCTCTCCTGCAGGCAGCTGAGATCCGGTGCGAGATGCAGGGGCTTGCCACTGCCAGCAGCCAGTGGCTGGTTCTGAGCTGGGGTCATTAAAGCTGGAAGCCTGGCTGCTCGCAGGGGCCCAGGGCAGCGCTAACTCTAACTGGTTGTAAAAGCCCAGGTGCTGCTCCTGGCTGCACTGCAGCCTGCAGTGCAGGGACAGACACAAGCAGAGCGTGGTGGAGCTGCAGCGTCCAACACCGCTCCCTGCCAGACCTGCCTTTGCCACGCTGGGCTCCTGAGTGCAGCGCCAGCCTGCGTGACGCCCAGTGAAGACCACCGCCCCCCCCCCCCCTTCCCTCTGCCCCCCACCTCCATCAGCCAAGCGGGGCAGCCTGGGGCTGCGCAAGGCCCCCTGGGGGCACTGACCTTGAGGGTGGAGATGACCTCGTCGCCGTTGTCCTTGGTGGTGATGGCGTAGCGCATGTTGCGGTCGGGGTCGATGACGGTGTCGCCCTTCTCCCAGCGGATGATGATCGGCCGCTCCCCCCGCGCCGTGCAGTTCAGCTCCTTCGTCTGCCCCTTGATGGCGATGGTGGTGTTGGGGTGGGAGGTGATCATGGCCGGGACTGGGGGGGAGGCAGGAGGTCGTCGCAGGATGTTAGGGGTTGAAAGGGACCTCTAAAGGTCATCCAGTCCAACCCCTGCCAGAGCAGCACCAGAATCCAGCACAGGTCACAGAGATCACATCCAGACGGGGCTGGAAAGGCTCCAGAGGAGACTCCACTCTGGGCAGCCTGCTCCAGGGCTCTGGGAGCCTCCCAGGGCAGAAGTTCCTCCTCATGTTGAGGTCTAACCTCCTGGGCTGCAGCTTACATCCACTGCCCCTTGTCCTGTCCCAGGGTGCAGCTGAGCAGAGCCTGTCCCTGTCCCCTCCCTCCTTGCCCCCAGCCCCCAGATATTGATAAACATTTATCCAATCCCCTCTCAGCCTTCTCCTCTCCAGACTGACCACCCCCAGGGCTCTCCACCTCTCCTCACAGGGCAGTGCTGCAGTCCCTGGTAGCTCTCCCTTGGACTCTCTCCAGCAGATCCCTGTTCCTCCTGAACCGGGGAGCCCAAAACCAGACCCAACATTCCAGGTGAGATCTCACCAGGGCGATGTGTGCCCAGATAGCTGGCTGCCAGCCATGAGTGTCCAGAGAGGTGGCTGGGTACTACCTGTGAGCACCCAGAGAGCTGGCTGGGTCCCCCCCGTGGCTGGGTCCCCCCCGTGGCTGCCCAGCCCCAGCAGCGCTGGGGGTGGCTGCCAGCAGGAGGCCCTGCAGCGTGCCCGGAGCAGCGGGCTCTGGGCTGCGCCAGGGAGCTCAGGATCGTGCAATAATGAAGCAGATAAATTTCCTAACGCAGAGCATTACAGCAGGGCAGACAATAAAGCGGCAAAGACAAACAAGCCGGCGCAGGCCCTAATGAAGAGAGAGGCTCCAGCCGGGGCCGCGCAGGTATGAATTATTGACTAGGGCTTTACACTCCCGAGGATGAGAGGAAGAATGTTTTCCATCACTGATTTGCATAATTCACTCCCAGAAACCTGGGCAGAATACAGAGTGGGATTGCACAGCGGCCAGGCTGCCTTTGCGCCGCGGAAGCCACAGATCGTGGAATCGGCCAGGCTGGAACCCGGCTCCGGGCTCCTCAGCCCAAGAAGGACATTGAGAGACTTGAAGGAGTCCAGAGAAGGGCAACAAAGCTGGGGAGGGGTCTGGAGCACAGCCCTGTGAGGAGAGGCTGAGGGAGCTGGGGTTGCTCAACCTGGAGAAGAGGAGGCTCAGGGGAGACCTCATTGCTCTCTCCAGCTCCCTGAAGGGAGGTTGTAGCCAGGTGGGGGTTGGGCTCTGCTCCCAGGCAGCCAGCAGCAGAACAAGAGGACACAGTCTCAAGCTGTGCCAGGGGAGGTTTAGGCTTGAGGTAAGAAAAAGTTCTTCCCAGAAAGAGGAATTGGCCACTGGGATGTGCTGCCCAGGGAGGTGGTGGAGTCCCCATCCCTGGAGATGTTCAAGAGAGGTGTAGCCCTGGTGGGGTTGGGCTGCTGGTCGGACTGGATGCTCTCAGAGGCCTTTTCCAGCCCAAACAATTCCATGATTATCTTGTTCCACCCCCCCTGCCACGGGCAGGGACACCTCCCACCAGCCCAGCTTGCTCAAAGCCACATCCAGCCTGGTCTTTAATGCTTCCAGGGATGAGGCATCCACCACTTCCATGGGCAAACCATTCCAGTGTCCAACCATGTGCCAGAGGATGGTGGGGGGAGGCCCCATGCCATGCTCTCCACCCACCTGGGCTGCAGCACCCACCATGGGCACATCCCAAGCAGTGACTGCAGCACAGGCTTGGGGCACCACAGATTCCCAGCTTGCAGCATGCTGGAAGGGAGCCTCAGAGGTCATCTTGCCCAGCCCCCAGCACAGCAAATCCCTCTTGCCGCTGGCAAACACCCCCAGCCCTGCCGCAAAGCCGCTTAGCCATGGCACTGCCATGGAGCTGGGTGGCCAGCCAGCGTGAGAGGCAGGCTGGAGGGGCAGGGGCAGGCTGGGTAAGGCAAAAAGAGAGAGAGGGAGAGAGGAAAAAAAATGCAATGCATAAACAAACAGCAGCGGCGAGTCCCGCGGTAATGTATGGTAATGACAGCCCGCAAAGGCAACACACGCTGCTCTAATGGGGCACCAGAGGCTCTAATGAGCTACAGCTCCATGCCTGGCACTGCCAATGTAATTCAATTAACAGCCAAGGAAACCTCCTCCTCCTCCTCTGGAGCTGCTGCAGTGAGTGGGGTGCAGGGCAGGTACCCACGTGGCACGGACAGAGTGGTGGTGCCCAGCCTGGCTGGCAACCCTGCCCCAGGGGGAGCATGGCATAGAGACGGCAGAGAGGTGGGAGAGTCATAGACACAGAATGAGTTGTTTGGGTTGGAAGGGACCTCCAAGATCATCAAGTCCAAGCATTAACCCAAGAGCAGTGCTCGGACTCGTGGCGTGCTGCTGCTGACATCAGCAAGGCTGCCCCTCACATCCTGGGGTCAGTCCTGGGACCCTCACTCCAAGAAGGACTCTGAGGGGCTGGAGCAGGGCCACAGAAGGGCAACAAAGCTGGGGAAGGCCTCAAACACAAATCATGTGAGGAGCAGCTGAGGGAACTGGGGTTGTTTAGCCTTCAGAAGAGGAGGCTGAGGGGAGGCCTCACTGCCCTCTACAACTCAAAAGGAAGTTGGAGCCAGGTGGGGTTGGTCCTTCTCACATGCAACAAGTGACAGCAGAAGAGGAAATGGCCAAAATTTGTGCCAGGTTGAGCATTAGGAAAAGTTCCTTCCCAGCAAGGGTTCTCAGGCACTGGGACAGGCTGCCCAGGGAGGTGGTGGAGGCCCCTTCCCAGGAGGGATTTAGAGGCCACATGGACGTGGTGCTGAGGGACAGGGTTTAGTGGCAGTGCCTCAGCAGCAGTGGCGGCATTGTGAGCTCTAGGGGAGTGTTGGGCTGGATGATCTCAGAGGTCTCTTCCAACCTCAGCAGTTCCATGGTTCTATGGGAGGCCACCTGCCATTCAGCACCCGGGGACAGGAGGCTGCTTCCCTGCATTCAGCCTTCACTTGGCCCAAGCTGGAAGCTTGGCTGTGGCCACAGCGGCCAAAGGGCCAGCGGAGCCCCACAGGGCTGCGAGAGCTGGGGGGCATCAGCCCCCTTCCTGGCAAGTGGCAGCCCCAGGAGTGGAGCTGCTCCACTGCAGGCTCTGCTCTGCTTGAAATGCAGTTATTGATGTTTGATTAAGAGCAGCTCCCTGGATGTAAACATTTCCACTTCTCTCAGCTGCTGGGTCCCGGGGGAGCGGCGTGCGGTCCGCAGCGGGGGGAGCAGCACAGCAAGCCCGAAGGAAAGCCCAACCAGCTGTGCAGACAGTGCCAGTGGGGCACAGAGACAGCACCTCTGAGTGCTGCCACCCAGCACCTGCTCTGCTGCTTGTGGAGGGACAGCATCGCTGGGACTGACCCTCCAGGGGCTGCTGGGGGCTGCTTCAGGCTGCCCCAAGCCCCCCAGCCTGGCTGCAGAGACACCAGGAGCACTGGCTCCTGCCTGCCAGAGCCCCAGCCAGAGCCCTGCTGCTGTGCAGGAGAGCCAGCCTCTGATGCCTTCTGTGCCTGCCCATGCTCCCTGTGCCCAGCCCCTGCCAGCACTGTGCCACACTCCCCCTGAGCCTTGTTAACAGGGCTCTGACACCAGGCTGGTCCCACTTGCTGGGCACAGATAAGGCTGGTGACAAAGGGAGGCTTGGCATGTTCTGCCATCCCACACCTGACTGGGCCACGAGCCGCTGGTGACAACTGAATGGGAACGGTGACAAGGGTGACAAGGGCTGTGCCTGCCTCCCTCACCCCCTCCTCCTTGTTGGGAGCCAGCTCAGTGATGTTAATTTGATTGCACCTACTGCAGCTTCCTTTCTCTGCTGCTGAGCTGAGCTCCACCTGAGGCAGGAGCTGAATTCCCACGGCATGGAAGCAACCAGTCCAGAGCTGCCACCCAGCCTGTGCCCCATCAGCGGGCAGCTGTGCCTCTCTGCCAGTCCCCTCTGCAAACCCACGCCCCTGGCCACGGCAGTGCCAGGGAGAGCTGAGCGCTGCCCCCCGTGCCTCTGCGTGCCACCACCCCATCAGCCCCAGCACAGCCTGCAGGGCCCCCCAGGGATGTGTCCCTCTGCATCCCACACTCCCTGCTCTCGACACTCGGGTGGGTGTGCAGCCATCTGCTAAATGCCATTTATCACGCACCGGTGGTGCCCTCACCTGTGCCCACCCCCCGGGCACACACTGCCATCCTCCAGCATCCCCTGGCTTCACGCTGCCCCTCACCAGGAGCTCACCACTTCCTTTCCAGAGCAAGGGTGGCCATGTCCCCGTGGCAGGGCAGGGAGATGCTGCCTGCACCCAGCCAGGCACTGGCACTGAGGGCTGAGCAGAGGATGGGAACGCCCCAGGTGTGGCTGCACCACAGGCATGGGACAGGCACAGCTGAGGGTCACATCCCCAAGCTGCTACCAGCAAAGCTGTGTGACTTCCCTTGCCCCCCACCTGACAAAAGCCATGGAGCTCCTCCTGGCACAGATCCTCGGGCCAGGACCATGCACACTGGTCTGCATCACAGCTCCCTGAAAGGAGGCTGCAGTGAGGTGGGGGTTGGGCTCTTCCCCCCAGTGTCAGGGGATAGGACAAGAGGAACTGGCCTGAAATTGTGCCAGGGGAGAGTCAGGTTGGAGATGAGGAAAAATCTCTTTGCTGCAAGAGTGGTCAGGGGTTGGCACAGGCTGCCCAGGGAGGTGATGGAGTCCCCATCCCGGGAGGGGTTCATGAACTGTGTGGCCATGGCACTTGGAGCCAAGGTTTGGAGGCCATGGTGGGGTTAGGATCTTGGAAGCCTTTTCCCAGCCCAAACGATTCTATAGGTCCATGATTCCACCACGAGGCCATCTCGGGCCCCGGAGCCCCGCGTGGCGCTGTCGGGGAAGGGGCTGCAGGCTGCCTGCCCTGGCTGCTCCCCTTGCCCACTCCAGGCTTTGTTCGGGCCGTGATTAACTTTCCCTTCAGCCTGTCTGCAGCGCTCTGACTTTCCAGGAAAGGCGGCGCTGATCTGGCTGTAATTGGCTGACATTTCACTAAACAAACAACTACCCCCCCCGAAACGAACCAAAACAAAGAGCTCCGCAGCTCGCTTAATTGGCTGTGGCGCTTCGCCGGCACCGATTCATCCCCAACCTTTTCAAAGGCTGCGAGGTCTCCAGGAAATGGAGAAGCCCGTGCATAATAAGGTTACGTGCTCTTCAAGTCAGCAAGCAACCTGTCCTGGGATGCAATTAGGGCAGAGAGCAGGGACACGGCAGCAGATCCAGCTCCCAGCCTGCTGCACACTCGCCCGGGATTAATCGCCTCGACTTTGTACCTGGCCCCCTTGAAGTGCCTTGTTTGAAGTGGCTCGTTTGGATTCATCAGTCGGTGGGAGAAATTAACCAGCTGACAGGGAGGGGAGCGGAGCCACGGGAAAGCAGAGGCTGACGGGGACGGGGGAGCAGCCCTCAGAGAAATGCCTGCCGCTGCCAGAGAACGCAGCGATGGCTGGGGAGGGGAGCAGGGGAGGGGAGCAGGGGAGGGGGGCAGGGGAGGGGGGCAGGGGAGGGGAGCAGGGGAGGGGGCTGCCTGAGCGGAGCTGCTCTCCTTGTCTTGTCCCAGGTGACTCCCCAGGTGTCAGACCCTCACCAGCACCTGGGGGAGGCTGTGCATCCCCTGCCCAGGGCGCAAACAGGAGGCTCCCAGGGCTTCATAGAATGGTTTGGCTTGGAAGGGACCTTAAAGATCACCCAGTTCCAGCCCATGGGCAGGAACACCTTTCACTAGAACAAGGCTGGTCAGGGCCTCGTCCTACCTTGAACACCTCCGGGGAGGGGAGACACACAGCCTCCCTGGGCAACCTGCTCCAGTATCTCACCAGCCTCACAACCAAGAATTTCTTCCTCATCTCCAGTCTCAATCTGCCCTCTTCCAGCTCAGATCCATTCTATCTCATCCTATCACAACAAGCCCTTGTCAAGAGTCCCTCCCTAGCAATCCTGTAGCTCCTTCAGGTACTGGAGGGCCTCTCCAAGGTATCCCTGGAGTCTTCTCTTCTCCAGGCTGAACAGCCCCAACTCTCCCAGCCTGTCCCACAGGCCCCCTCTGGTCCCACTCCAACAATTCCCTGCCCTTCTTGCACTGGGGGTCCCCGAATTTGGCATAGTACTCCAAGTGGGGTCTCAGCAGAGCAGAGGAGGAGAATCACCTGCAACCTCCACCCACTGTGTCCCCCCCCCCACATCCCATGGGACAGGGCAGAGTTTAGCCCTGCTGAGCCCAGCCCTGCCCCCAGCCGTGCCGGAGCTGCCACAGGGGAGCGAGCCCCTTGGAGAGGTGTGAGTGCTCCAACCCTAACGACGGCGGAGGAGCTGGGGGATTATGCAGCCTGCCGATAGCCGCGGGAGAGGAATCCAATGAGCAGCAGTTCAAAGGCGGCGCCTGACAGCACTTCCCAGCCCAGCCCCGGCAAATTAGCCCTGCGAGCTCCTTCCCTCCCGCACGATGTCCATTGATCGCTGGGTTTATTAAGGACAAAGTGCATTTAATAGCAAAAGGGAAGCAGGTCCCTGGAGGAAGGGGATCAATGCCCTCCCCGTGCCCTGCTCATCGATCCCGGGGATGCGCGGTGCCGAGGGCAGAGCCACGCGGAGGAGGAGAGGGCTGCACCGGGCCAGGGGCTGCACCGGGCCAGGCTCTGCTCACAACCCCCCCACCCCGCAGCCACAGCCACCTTCACCAGGCTCCCAGCCCCTTTGCCACCGTGCCCTGGCTACTCACTCTTCACGGTGAGGAACATGGACTTGCTGATGTCTGTGCCCACGCCGTTGCTGGCCTGGCAGAGGTAGTAGCCAATGTCCTCCTCCAGCACGTGGCGGATGAGCAGGGAGCTGTTGGGCAGGATCTGGATGCGGCCCGTGAGGGGGATGGGGTGGTACTGCTGCGGGTTGCCACTTCCTAGGATGGCACAGAGACACGGAGCTCAGCCAAGGCTGAGGAGCGCTTGGGAGGCTTGGTGCTGCCATACTGGAGGGGGCCTCTCCCCAGCCCCACGGGGTGCCCGGCTGCTGCTGTGTCTCATCCCTACCTTTGGCGTGTTTCCACATGACTTTGGGAGGGGGGTACCCATCCACAGAGCAGTTCAGCACCCCAGCTTTGCCATAAATGCCATCCTGGTTGTTGGGTTGCACCACAAAGCGAGGAGGCACTGAGCAAGTGGAGAGAGAAGACAATCACCAGAGCAAAAACCTCACCAGCTCCTCACAATCCTTCCTGCCCTGCTCCTCACCCTCCCAGCCTGCTCCATAGGACCACAGATGTTAGGGGTTGGAAGGGACCCCCGAAGATTATCAAGTCCACCCCCCCTGCCAGAGCAGGACCACAGAACCTACAACAGGTTGCACAGGAACACAGCCAGGGGGGGCTGGGAAGGCTCCAGAGCAGGAGACTCCACAACCTCTCTGGGCAGCCTGCTCCAGGGCTCTGGGAGCCTCCCAGTGCAGAAGTTCCTCCTCCTGTTGAGGTGGAACCTCCTGTGCTGCAGCTTCCATCCATTGCTCCTTGTCCTATCCTGCTTCTGAGGTGCTCCTGCAACCGGGGAGCAGCCTCTTCTCTCTCCCTCCCTTCAGCCTTGAAGTTGTCTCTGCTCCCTACCGTGCTGCCTCTCCACCACCCCCCGCCCGCCTGCCCCCCGCCCCGGGGCCCGGCCCGCACCGCGCACGATGAGCTGTCTCTCGCGGCTGACGGTGGCGGCGTCGTTGCTGGCGATGCAGGTGTAGTTGCCGTTGTGCTTGAGGGAGACGCTGGAGATCTGCAGGGAGCTCATGAACTCCTTGCTCTCGATGGTGACCCCGGAGCCGGAGAGGATGACGTGCCCGTCCTTCCTCCAGGTGATGTGGATGGGCATGTCCCCGGAGGAGACCACACAGGGGATGTAGAGGAGCTGCCCGATGGAGGCTGGCGGGAACTCGAAGGGCTGGATCAGCGGAGGGACTGTCGAGGGGAGAGGCAGAGAGCACGCTGGAGGAGCCCCATCCAGGGACAACCTTCCTCCAGCAGGGATGGGCTGCGGAGGGGCTCGGGGGAGAGGCTTCCCAGGAGGAGGAGCAGCCCAGAAATTAAGGCTGGCTTTTGTTTCTGCCCGGAACACGGCTGGGGAGAGCAGAGAGGACAGTGGGAAGACATCTCCCATCTGGCAGGGCCACCACGCTAAGAGCAGGGTGGAGAAACATTTACCTCCCTGCCCTGGGGAAAGCCCTGGCCTCCCCCCACCCAGCCGAAATTCCACCTCAGCATTTATCTGCTCGTGGAAAAGCAATTATTAGATGGATGCTTTTCTTAAAGGCCCCGGATTCCGAACCAGCCATTATCTTTCTGATAACTTAATTAGGCAACCGCAGCCTCTCTCTGGCAATGTGGGAGGGGGAAGAAAGTGGAGATGGAGACAATTAGCTTAACAAGGCTCAGCACCTGGTAGATGAGATCCTCTTTCCGCAGTCTCCGTAATTAAATTAGCAGGCTGCCAATTGTCCCCTCGGCAGAAACGAGCTGCCCTCTCCCGCGGGCTCCTCGCACCGCCCCGCACGGCCCCGGGCCGCCCTCTCCCGCGGGCTCCCCGCATCTCCCCGCACGGCCCTGGGCTCCCAGCTCCACCCCGGCACAAAGGGCTCCGTGCCAGGGCTCTGTCCAGCTTGGCTGGGAGCTCTGCGGAGCAGGGGGCAAGCTGGGGGGCTGCTTTCCACCCCCTGAGCTGCTAACCACTGCAGGCAGGGCTGGCTTGCCCCTTTGCCAGCCACAGCGACGTGGCTGGGGCTGCCGGAGCCATGGAGCCAGGCTGCCTGCTTTCCATAATTAATGAATAATTAATTGGGAATGCACTGCAGTCTATTGCAGAGCAGGGCCGGGCTTGTGGATCCACGCCTCTCCAACACGCCCCATCGGCCGCCTCTGAGCTGCCAGCAGAAGGACACAGAAGTCTTCCTTCCACAGAGGAGCTCTTCCCTGCCTGAGCTCCCCACAGCCAGAGCTTGCAGCAGCAGCAGCTGGCACCACACAAGGATCTCTCTGCCCATGGTGCCCACCACACAGCCCAGGACAGTGCCAAACCCCCATGTGGTTCATCAAAACCATGTCCCCTAGTGCCACAGACACACATTTTCTCCAATGCCTCCAGGCATGGGGACTCCACCACCTCCCTGGGCAGCCTCTGCCAATCCCTGACCACTCCTTCCATAAAGATTTTTTCCCTAATCTCCACCTGACCCTCCCCTGGCACAGTTTCAGGCCACAAGCTCATGGGGTGGCCAGGCACATGTGGCAATAAAAGCTTTGTGGGGCTCCACACCACCCTGCCCTCCTCTCTCTCCACAGCTCCATCTACTTGCTCTTCTCCGCAGAGCTGGCTCTGACTCTTCGAGGGCCTTGGCAAACCTTTCCCACAGGGTTTTTATCCCTGCAGCTAGGCATAAATCTCCAGCAGCTGTGCCAGGGGTGGGATGAAGACATCTGGCTGTGGCAGAGCAGCTCCAGCCGCTCACCTTCCCCAGCCTGCCACCGGCCACTAATCACCGCAGTAAATCCTGGCTGGGAAGGGTTTGCTCATTGTTGCCTCCCAGCATACAAACCTCGGCTGAGCTCCAGCAGCCTGAACCTTCTGATGGCATCTCCCGGCGCTCCAGGCACACACAGCCCTGCAGCTGCTCTCTCCACACCAGCCCTGCCCATCTCACTCATCCCAAGGACAAGATCAGCACTGAGTCATGGAATGGTTTGGGTGGGAAGGGATCTTTCAAGGTCAGGTAGTCAAAGCCCCCTGGAGTCCCATGGGAATGTCCCCAGCAGCACTTTGTCCCCATCACCCCTTGTCTTCTCCAGGGGACTCCTTGCCAAAAGGGAGTCTCCATCCTCCTGGCAGCCTCCCTTTATGTCCTGGTCCATGGTGACAAAGTCTCCCTTAAGCCTTCTCTTCTCCAGGCTGCACAAAGCCACCTCTCAACCTTTCCTTGCATGGAGACCCTCCATCCCTCTGACCAATCTCCAGGCCCTTCTCTGCACACTTTCCAGCCTGTCCACATCTTGTTTGTGGACCAAAACTCACCAACCTCCTCCTTTGGCAGTCAGCAGAGCAGGGGTGGCCATGCCCTGCCCTGTAGGCCCAAGGGGAGAGAAGCCCTCCTCAGCCACCCTCAGGTTATCCACAGCCTCCTCTGCTCAAAGCCTCGCAGAAGAGCCTGAGCTAATCAAGTGGTGGCATCGATAATCAGCTTGATGTGCTCTCTTGCTAGCCTCGCTCCTAATAAGGAAATGGTGGCTGGGAGGAGAGGGGAGAGGGAAGGGGGGGATCAGAGGAAAATCCAGCCCAGAAATACCCTGCTGGGTGAGCCCCAGACAGACAATTGGCCAACTCGGTGCCCGGCGCGGCCGCGTTCGGCGAGATCAGCTACTGCCCACACCGGGGATGGGCGGAGGGCAGGGCTGGGGACGGGCAGAGCTGAGCAGGCAGGGCTGGGGATGGGCAGAGGGGAGCAGGCAGGGCTGGGGATGGGCAGAGGGGAGCAGGCAGGGCTGGGCACGGGCAGAGCCGAGCAGGCAGGGCTGGGCACGGGCAGAGCCGGGAGCACTGCTCGCTGCCAGCACAATCTCAGCCAGGCACTGGGAGGGAAAGCATCCGGCTCAATTCATTAGGACTGATAGCTCCCTCAAAGGGGCTGAATAATTGATGGCCTCCAGAAGCTTTTAAGATGTTCTGTGTGCTGCAAGACCCAGGGTATGATTTTTTTAAAAGCCAGCACACAGAGCAAAACACAGCTGAGGGTGATCCGAGCAAAGGTTAGCTGCTTTCATCCGCTGTGTTTACACCCAGCCGCCTTGCTCCCTGCCTTGTCACGGGAAATGGATACGGCCCGGCACGGGGTGGCTGCGGGGGCCTGGGCAGGCCCAGGTGTAGCCACTCTGGCAGGAGCTGAGCCAGCTCCCGAGGGCTGCCCTGCCGCTGGCACAGTGTTCACAGGCACAGTCCCCTCTGCCACGCTCCTCTGCCTCTGTCCCACAAAGGACATTCACAGATTGCACTGGTTGGAAGAGACCCTCAGAGGGCATCCTGTCCAACCCCCCTGCAGGCAGCAGGGAGAGCTCCAGCCAGAGCAGGCTGCACAGGGACACAGCCAGGCTGAGCCTCAATGGCTCCAGGGATGGAGCCTCAGCCACCTCCCGGGGCAGCCTGTGCCAGTGTCTCCCCAGCCTCCCTGTGCAGAGCTTCCTCCTGGTGTCCAACCTAACTCTGCCCTGCTCCAGTCTCAAACCATTGCTCCTTGTCCTGTCACTCCAAGCCCTTCTGAACAGTCCCTCCCCAGCCTGCCTGTAGGTCCCCTTCAGACACAGCGACACAGCAACGCAGCTCTAAGGTCTCCCTGGAGCCTTCTCTTCTCCAGGCTGAGCAGCCCCAGTTCTTTCAGCCTGTCCCCACAGGGGAGATGCTGCAGCCCTCCAGTGCAGGCCCCTGGCCTCTGCACCTGCTTACCTTTCACGGTGACGTGGACGCTCTGGCTGATGGAGAGCTGGGGCTGGATCAGCACGCTGCACAGGTACTCCCCTTCGTCCATGCCCTTCTGCACGTCCATCAGCTTAAGGGTCCCGTTCTCAAAGACCACTTGGCGGTGGTTATCGGGCAGCAGCAAAGAGTCCTTGTACCACTTGATGGAGTAATAGGGGTAGCCAATCACCCTGCAGTTGATGAAAGTGTCCCTACCGGCTACCGCCGTGATGTTCTTCATGGCTCGGATGCTGGGGGGACCTACATATGGGGCAGGAGGGAAGAGGCAGGCTAGGTTAATTCCGAAGGGCAGGCTGCTTGCATGCAGAGCTGCTGCTACTCCAGAGAGAGCTTCGCAGGCAAAGGAGGCGACCAGAGCAGCCGGGACCCAGCCCGCGTTAGGGTGAGGAGCGGGCTCGGGCTCCTCCCTGAGCCTGTGTGGGGAAAGCTGCTCAGCAGCTGCACCCTCCAGCTCCTCGCCCGCGCCTGTGACAGCTCCGGGCGGCGACCGTGGCCCCTCCGCTGCGGCCGGGCTCCAGCCAGCCCCACCCTGGATCTCAGGGGCAACCTCAGCGCTGGGGAAGCTGTGCCTGCAGACACCACTGCTGCTCCTCACGGCGGGCTGGATGGTGCCTGGAAGTGTCTGTGCGGCAGCAGCCGTGGCCATCAGGCACACCACTGCGGCCAGAGGAGCTCTAGAAGAGATGGGGAATGCTCCCCCCAGGCCACAGCTGCTCTCTGCCTCTTTTAGGAGGAAACTGCCTGTGCTGTGCCAAACGTCCTCGACAAGAGCTGCTTTGGGAGCCTGACTGCTGTTGGCAAACGGATTTCACCTCCCCCAAAATACACCTTCTGCAGCCTCCTGCTGACAAGCCATGCACGGCTGGAGAGCCAGACAGTCCCTGCGTTCTGGCCGGCTCCAGTGCTGGCTTGAAGACCAGGAGAACGCTGCAGGTGAGGATCTCAACGAGAGGTTTCATGCATCAATAATTACATTGTTCTCCCGGAAACAGCAAACTAATCTAAAGCTTAACCCTATCTTGACTCCTCGACCCGAGGGTGAAGCAGGGTAACAGCTTAGCAGACACTCAGGGTAAGCTGATGGATGGAGCTGCCTGTGCTGGGACGCGTTTAGAAAAGGAGCAGGAGAGAAGGAATTAGCATCTTGCTCTGTAACCCTCTCCTGGGCCTGTCTGAGAGACTGCTGCATTCCAGGGATAAAAGATCCTGCATCTTATCTAGCGACAGCTTGTCAGGAGCTGAGCGAGGTGGAGGGGAAAGGGAGACAAGGACATGTCCTGCTCTGGCTTCTCCTGGCTGAGGGATGAGCTTGCTCCAAATTTCACAGCAAACGGCAGCAAACTGCAGACTCTCCTGGGACCGCAGCCAAAAGCCACCAGATCCGTTTCAGACCCGAGACACAAGCACAGCCCTTCAACCCTCCTTCTCAGGAGACAAATCCACGCTACCTTGGCTCTTGTCTCGCTCCCACCTGTAAGCCTGGGAGCTCTAAGCGGTGGTTATTGACGGGCAGGGGCTCACACCGTACCCTGCGCCTGCAAGCGCTGCCTGCAACGCAGCCAGCAACACGCTGGCGCCGCAGTAACGCGGTGATTAACGCGGCCATGGCTTTTAGCAGACAAAGAAAACACAGACATGACAAATCAAAGCTCATTCGCCACGATTTCATCTGCTGCCTCATCAGCGTTTGTCATGCAGATCCCTCTGCTGCAGGGAGCCCAGCTCCGTGCTGGGACTGGGGGGTATTTGGGAGGCCATGGGGGGACCAGGATGCTTTTGTTGCCACCACCAGTGCCTTCTCCAGCTGTGGGGTACCTTGGGGAGGTGTTTGCCAGCCCATGTGGCGGTTCTGTGGGGTGAGAGCAGGCCCTGACGTCCTTTTGCCCCTGCAAAGCTGAACTGCAGCTCTTGGAGGCCACAGGACCTCCTGGCTGTTGGCAAAACTCAGATTCAGATTGCAGCAGGGTGGAGGGGACCCTCAAAGGGCATCCTGTCCAACCTCCCTGCAGGCAGCAAGAACAATTCCAACTGGATCAGGCTACCCAGGGCCACATCCAGGCTGATCCTGAATGTCTCCAGGGATGGAGCCTCAACCACATCCCTGGGCAGCCTGTGCCAGTGTCTCACCACCCTCACCGTGCAGAACTTCCTCCTGCTGTCCAACCTAACTCTGCCCTCTGTCCTATCTCCACAGGCCCTTCTGAAGAGCCCCTCCCCAGCTGCAGATCTCATTCAGATACTGAATTGCAGCTCTGAGGTCTCCCTGGAGCCTTCTCCCCTCCAGGCTGAGCAGCCCCAACTCCCTCAGCCTGTCCTCTTCAAGCGGTGGGAGGCTCAACGCTGTGAGCGGGCAGGGCAGGTGTGGGGAGCTCGGGGACCGGGTTTGGGGCAGCTGGGAAGAGGAGGAGGGAAGACTGGGGGGGGAGGACATGGAGGGGGATGTGTGTCAGCTCGGGGGGACCAGAAGCAAACCCCAAAGCCCAGTTCAAAGTCCTATTCTGATATTTAAAAGTAGACAGGCACCTCTTACGTTTATTCGCGCTTGGTATTCGGCGCTGCCCACCGAGTTCCGCGCGGTGCACCGGTACACGCCGCCGTCCTTGATCTGCGGGCCCGTGACGTTCATGTGGCTGACGGTGGTGCCGTCCGACATGGTGTACTGGTTGGTGCGGTGCCCCCCGTCCCGCGGCACCGGCTCGTCGTCCAGCGCCCAGGTGACGGTCGGCGGCGGCGCCCCCTTGGCGGCGCACATCAGGGAGAACTGCTCCCCCGGGTTGACGACCTTCTCGCTGAAGGAGGAGACGATGCGGGGGGGTCCCATCTAGGGGGCGGCACCCAGGGGGAGGGGCGGTCAGGGAGCGGCAGCCACAGGGCGGCAGCAGTCGACCCGCTGGCAGAGATGGCTTCGAGCTCCTACCCGAGCCCCGGGTGGGGGAGGCCCAGCACAGGCCCTGGTCTGCAGCGTGCGTCTGCAGCCCTGCAGCTGGGACGTGCCGGTGGATGTGGAGCTTGGCCTAAGGGGACATCTGGCTCTGCAGGAGCCACCCCCCTTCACCAAACATCCAGCGAGCTGGATCAGGATGGGGCTGCCTAGTGAAAGGCAGTGCCTCAGCCCAGGGGCTGGGGCTGGACGAATCAACCCTCACCCTGGTGCTGTATTCCTGAGCTGCTTGCAGAGGGCACCCCCAGCCCAGCCCCCCCCAGAGGGTTTCACTGCCCTCCAGCCACGCATGAAGCTTCCCAGCACAGCCTGGGAGTGTGTGGCTCGGAGAGGGGCAGAGGAAAGCCCCCAGCCCCAGGCAGCCAGCTCACCCTCCAGCGTGATGATGGAGAAGTCCTGTGCTGTCTGGGACTTGCGGGTGGCAAAGCACTGGTAGGCCCCAGAGTGGCTCTTCTGGGCGGCTGTGATGAGCAGGGTCTCGTTGCTGATGCCCCGGATGGAGATGTAGTCATCCACCACCACCAGCTCCGTGTTGCGGTACCAGCGGAGGACGTACTCGGGGGAGCCGCTGAGGGCACAGGAGAGGATGACGGTGCTGCCGATGCCGGTCTTGAGCTTCTTTGGTGTCAGGGTCACACGCAGAGGGTCTGTGCCAGAAAGGGCAAGAGGGGGAGAGGTGTTGGCAGGGCCAGGCAGCGGTGGGAGGCATCTCGGTGTGGTTGGGCTCTGCCTTCCCTGCCCTGGCAGTGCCAGCCTGACTCCAAGGTAAATGTGGCCTGCGCTCAGCTGGGGCTGTGCCAAGCAGGCTCCCAGCAGGCTGCTGGTGCCCAGTCAGTGATGGTCAGGCACTCACAGGGTGCCAGGTTGGAAGGGACCCCAAGGATCACCTGCTCCAACCTTTCCAGGTAACGGCAGAGTTGCAACGAGCTCTCCCAGGACCCTGCCAAGCTGAGTCTTAAATCTGACCACAATGGAGAGGACTCCACTGCTTCCCTGGGAGATGATTCCAATGTCCAGCTCTTCTCATGGGGAAACACTTTCTTCTGGATTCCAGGGGGAATCTCCCCAGCAGCAACTCGTCCCCACCACCCCTTGTCTTTTCCACATGCTCCCCAGGCCTCTCTCCCTGCCCTGATGGGAGCAGTCAATCGGGAGGATAAACCTCCCGGGAGTGCTGCACCCTGAGGCAGCAGCTTCCAGGCTGCAAGGCAGTGCTGCAGAGACTCTCCAAGGCTTCACATTTCAGGAGGAGGTGGCAGGACAGAAGCCTCCCTGCTGCCCTGCCCTGCTGCTGCCCGCGGGCACTCACCTATGACAGTGAGGGTGCCGGTGACCTCTGCGGAGCCGAAGGTGTTGGTCACCTCGCAGATGTAGGTGCCGCTGTCCTCCACCCGCAGGTCGCTGATGGTCAGCCCTGTGATGCGCTTGGCCCAGCGGCCGTCGGGGGGCAGCGGCCTCCCGTCCTTGATCCACCGCACGGCTGGGTTGGGGTAGCCCGAGGCTATGCAGGGCAGCTCCACCAGCCTGCCGGCCTTCACCTCCCGGGACTGGAAGCTGTCTAGCATCGTGGGGATGGACTCTGCTGGGTCTGCGGGGAAAGGGGAAGGGGAGGAAAGAGGTTGACCTGGTGAAGAGGAGGCAGGGAGGTTCCTCAGGGAGAGCCCCTGGCATGGTGACCCTGGCATCGCTGAGCCCAGCTGGTGATGTCCCTGTCCCCATGAGCTGGTGGCTGTGCTGGGCAGTGCTGAGCAGCAGCACAGAATCACAGAATGCCAGGTTGTAAGAGAGACCCCAAGGATCATCTGGTCCAACCTTTCTAGGTGATAATGTAGTTGAAATGAGGTGGCACAGGATGCCAGCCACATCCTCTGCTGGCCATGGTGGCTCAGCACACCCAGGATGGGTGGCACACAGCCCTGGGTGGAGGAGGTGGGTGGGAAAACACAACTCAGTTGCTGATGGGACAAATAGACTCAGCCCCGGAGGAATTACTCAAGGTGACACCTAATTGGGTGCAAAACACACAGATTCTGTGGCACACTTCAACGTTTACAAGCAGAGAGGCCCATCAGGCAGCTGGCAAAGGAGAAAATTAATCACCGGGTCTCAGGCATGAAATTAAATTCCAGGGGAAAGAAACCTCTTCCCCTGCTGCCCAGCAGAAGGGAAATACCAGGGGTGTACATAAGGAGTGACCAGGGGGGCACCAGGCCACAGCCAAGCACATGGGGAGGGCATGATCCAGCTCTGCTCCTCAGGGGCTGCCTGCCATGATGGCCACCAAGGGTGGGACTCAGGATCTTCAGTGTTTCAGAGGCTGGGCAAGGTCTGGAGAGGCTCAGCCTGGCAGTCCCAGAGCCCTTCCCTGCTCTCACAGAATGGGACAGGTTGGAAGGGACCACTGAAGAGTGAGTCCAACCCCACTGCCAGAGCAGGATCACCTAAAGCAGGTCACACAGGAACACATCCAGGCAGGTTTTGAATGTCTCCAGAGCTGGAGACTCCACCACCTCTCCGGGCAGCCTGCTCCAGGGCTCTGCCACCCTCAAAGTAGTTTCCCCTCGTGTTTAGATGGAACTTCCTGCGTTCAAGTTGGTGCCCATTAGCTCTTGTCCTGCCACTGGGCACCAGTGAAGAGTCTGTCCCCACTCTCCTGACACCCTCCTCTCAGATATTTGTAACTCTTTTGTAGCCCAGCCCACCTAAAGGGGCTCCAGGAGAGCTGGGGAGGGACTTTTGACAAGGGCTTGGAGTGATAGGGAATGGATTGGAGATTGAGGAGGGTGAATTGAGACTGGAGATTAGGAAGAAATTTCTGAGAGAGGGTGGGGAGGCACTGGTACAGGCTGCCCAGGGAGGCTGTGGATGTCCCCTCCCTGGAGGTGTTCAAGGCCAGGCTGGATGAGACCTTGAGCCACCCGGGCTGGTGGGAGGGCAGGGGCATGGGACTGGATGATCTTGAAGGTCCCTTCCAACCCAAACCATTCTATCAATCTCTGAACCCCCTCCACAGCGTTAATTGTGGAAGCCAGGCTGGCAAAAGCATCGGGCAGGGGGTGAGCAGGCAGGCTGCAGCCAAGCAGTGAGCAGCGGCGAGGCTGAGTCGAGTGAACTCCCTCCCGAGCGGAGTCATTTGGGCGGCGAGCGGAGCCGGCAGCGCCGCGGGACAGGCGGCACTGGGGACTGCACTGCCTGCGCCGCAGTATCGTTTGCGTCTTCGTCACATCGCCTCAGCCTGCTCACATCGCCGCCTGTCACATCGCATCCCCTTGCAGCCTGTCGCCTTCCCGTCGGGGTGCGGCGCAGCGCCGCTGCCCACCGCGGCCAGCACCGGGGGGCTGCGGGCTCGGGGGTACCTGCCAGGCAGCACCAGCACCCTGCACAGCCCCGGTGGGACCCTCCCTCTGCTCCCCGATGGGATTCAGAGGTTGATAGAATGGTTTGGGTTGGAAGTGGCCTTCAAGATCCTCCAGTTCCAAGCCCCTGCCATGAGCTGGGACACTTCCCACCAGCCCAGGTTGCTCATCCAGGCCTCATCCAGCCTGGCCTTGAACACCTCCAGGGAGGAGGCAGCCACAGCCTCCCTGGGCAGCCTGTGCCAGAGTCTCCCCAGCCTCACTGAAAAGAATTTCTTCCTAATCAACTAATTCCTTCCTCATCTCTAAATCTGCCCTCCTCAAGCTTCAATCCCTCCCCAGTCCATACAGTCTGGGGGGGTAGCAATGCACTGCTGCCTCCTGCCCGCCTGGCAAACGGGCACTGTGGTGGGAGGGCGGAGGCAGAGGTGTGGTGGGAGGGCGGAGGCAGAGGTGTGGTGGGTGGGTGGGGGTAGGGGTGTGGTGGGAGGGCGGGGGCAGGGGTGTGGTGGGAGGGTGGGGGCAGGATGTGCTGGGAGGGTGGAGGCAGGGGTGTGGCAGGAAGGTGGAGGCAGGGGTGTGCTGGGAGGGCGGAGGCAGAGGTGTGGTGGGGAGGGCGGGGGCAAGGGGTGTGCTGGGTGGGCGGAGGCAGGGGTGTGGCAGGAGGGTGGAGGCAGGGGTGTGCTGGGTGGGCGGGGGCAGGGGTGTGCCGGGTGGGCGGGGGCAGGGGTGTGCCGGGTGGGCGGGGGCAGGAGTGTGGTGGGAGGGCGGGGGCAGGGGTGTGGTGGGAGGGCGGGGGCAGGGGTGTGGTGGGAGGGTGGGGGCAGGATGTGCTGGGAGGGTGGAGGCAGGGGTGTGGCAGGAAGGTGGAGGCAGGGGTGTGCTGGGAGGGCGGAGGCAGAGGTGTGGTGGGAGGGCGGGGGGCAAGGGTGTGCTGGGTGGGCGGAGGCAGGGGTGTGGCAGGAGGGTGGAGGCAGGGGTGTGCTGGGTGGGCGGGGGCAGGGGTGTGCCGGGTGGGCGGGGGGCAGGGGTGTGCCGGGTGGGCGGGGGCAGGAGTGTGGTGGGAGGGCGGAGGCAGGGGTGTGGCAGGAGGGCTGGGCACCACCGTGGGGGCAGGGGAGCGGCTCACCTGAGACGGAGAGCCTGGCGCCGTTGCTCTGCCGCGTCTCGCCGCTGTACTTGTGCTTGGTGATACACCTGTAGGTGGACAAGGCATCTTCCTTCTGCACGTCAGATATGTACAAACCTCCGTAAGAAGTAATAAAAAACCTATTTTCTGGAGACACAAAGGGAGGAGAGGGGTGAGCGAGCAGCCAAGAGCCAGCACCTCTCCCAGGCTCTCGGCACCCGGGGCAGGCACAGCTCCCACGCTCCAGGCAGGAGCCAGGCAGGCAAAGCGAATCCCTCCCTCCATCCCCTTGCACTCCAGCTGCAGTAGGTGAAGCCTTTAGCTTCACCTTCAGGGCTGAGTTTCAGGCAAGCTGGAGAATTGAGCCAGAAGAGGAGAGCAGCAGTCTCCTGTGTGCACCAGCAGCCCCCATGGTCATGGCCACAGCCTGTCTCCACCCAGCACCCAGGCACAGAGCCGGGCTCAGGGTGTCCTGGCACACAGCTGAGATACCCAGGGGCACAGTAGCTTGGCCACAGCCTGGTGCAACCAGCTCTGGCCTCGGAGGGGCTGCAGAGGGTGAGCAGAGCGGGTGGCACGCCGCTCTGTGCCGCGATGCTCCGTGGCACGATGCTCTGCCACGCGCTGCACAGCAACCTGGCAATTAAAAGTGAATCTGTCCTGCTGAGTTAATAATTAACTTAAGTTACTTAGAAGCACAGGAAAACAAATAAGGGCTTGAGATGCTGTTTGAGTCCTTGGAGGGGGATGGCAGGCGGCAGGCAGAGAGCACAGCCCCAGGCAGCGCTGCCAAGGCAGCCCCCTCCACCAGCAGGGCCTGGAGCCTGGCACACATGGGAGAAGACATCTTCCAGTGGCTTGTGAAGCCACCCTGACCCCCATAATTCATCAGAACAGTGTCAGTAATTAACAGGAATAGAAAGCCCTGGCTGATGGCTACCTGGGGAGCAGGGTAAGAAGCTTCCCTGACCACCCAGCCCCTGTCACCCTACCCCAGGGCCGGAGCTGACAGTGACTGCAAGCTTTGACCCCAGCTTCTGTGGGGCTTCTGGGGTTTGTTCCAGCTCCAGATGCCACTGAACCTCATCCTGGACAGGGTGGTCCATCCATCGGCCTGGTGGCACCATGTCACCAGCCAAACCGTGGTCAAACCCATAAGTGCAGCAGAACCACGAGTGGAGTGCAGGAGGAGATGCCAGCCTGAGCAGCCTGGCTGTCCTCTCTCAGGGCAGGACCACATGAGCCCTACTCTGTGACTGCTGGAGGGGACAGACTGGCAGAAACTGGGGCTCCTCACCCAGAGGCTCAGAGCACATCCCTGGCACTGCCCTGCTCCAGCTGCAGCTCAGCTGGAGGCACTTGTTCAGCTCCAGTTGCTTGATGGGAGACTACTGGGGACTCCAAACAGCCAGGAGCCTCCAGAAAATGTGAGCCTGGCTGTGGTTAGCAGGGGCACAGGCAGGCTCACCCTGGAAGCAGTGGGAGTATGAGCAGCAGCCCCATGGGGTGCCACGGGTGCCATCCCCACACCTCCAGAAGCCTCCTTACAAGCTGCAGCCCCGCAAGGCACCACGGGATCCACACCTCCATCCCTGCCCGGAGAGGTCGAGGGCTCCCCAGCCAAAACCTCAGGCATGGTTTAGCCTCCACCCCGCAGCAGGGCCGCCCCAGTGCAGCAGCACATCTCTGCTGCACCAGTGTGCAACTGGGAGCAGATGTGCAGCAGCCTGAGGCTCGGAGGTGCCGAGGGAGTGACAGAGGGGGGAGGGGGAGCGGTCCCGCAAGCGCAACTGGAACAAGATGCAAATCAAACATTAATTTTTCATCTCCCATCAAACCAGTAAGCGAGGAATATTGGCTGCACTGGAATTTGAGATGGGGGGAGCCAGTTTCCATGGTAACTGGGCTGTATTTTGCAGAGTGCTCAGCAGCCCCCACTGGGCTCCCCTCCCCACCCCCTCACGCACACCCGTGCATGGTGAACCGCGGCCCTGCGCTGCTCCTCTGCAAACAAAGCCCTGCCACTGCTGGAGGAGCCCGAAGCAGGGGTGCTGGGTGCCCCACGGACCTGTGACAGCAGCAGCAGGGCCCACAAGAGCCAAACCACTGCCCCGCAGTGAGGCCAGGGGAAGCAGAGCCTCAAGCTCCTGTCTGGGCAGTGGGAGAATACAAATCCAAGCCCTGCCTGAACCCACAACCCCCCAACCTGCTGCAGCCCCCCAACTTCCCGAGCCTCCGTAGGCGAGACGGAGCCTCTGAGCTGGGGCTCAAGCCAGGGCACCCACCCCAGAGACAGGAACGGGCAGGGAATGTGCAGCTAGCAGCAGGCAGCCCTGTGCCGCGCGGCGACGGGAAGCAGCTGTCCCCCGCACGGCGCAGCTTCAGAGCTGCCGTGACAGCAAACGTCAGGGCGACACAGCCTGACAGCACAGCTTCCTTTTGGGTGTTTCTTTTTCTCCCCCCCTGAAAAGGGACAAGTGACTCTGCCAAGGAGTGCTGCGCTGGTTGAGGGGAGAGATGCAGGGCAGTAGTTGATGTAAACGGCTGCGACAGAGCCCGCGCCGGAGTGACTTATTGCTGAGCTTGCCAGAGAGATTAACATCGAAGGTCGCCGAATAAAATCAGATCTTTCTGCCTGCCAGGAGGTGGAAAAGCTTTACGGGAAGCAGAGGATTAAGTACATCTGTGGCCAGGCTGGAGCGATGTGCCTCTCATCACTCTTCCAGCCAGACCTGAGCCGGTGCCTTGGGGCACGCCTGGAGAAGTACCTCAAGCCCAGCCCCGGGCAGCCCCTGGGAGCTCACCCAAAGAACAGCAGCAGGGGTAGAAGGGGGTGGCCACACACAGCAAACTTTGGGAGGGTCTCTTACCATGTGTGCACACCCACAGAGATGGAGAGTCCAGCACAGGGCCATGGAGATGCTGAGGGGGTTGGAAGATCTCTCAGATGAGGAAAGGCTGAGAGAGAGAGAACCACAGGACTGGTTTGGTTGGAAAAGCCTTCTGAGATCACCCAGTCCAACCATCGCCCTGACAGCACCGTGGCCACCTCCCAGAGTGCCATGGCCAAACCAGGTAGCTGGGTCTGGAGAAGAGGAGATCTCATCAATGCTTTCACATGGGTGGGTGTCAGGAGGATGGGGCCAGACTCTTCTCAGTGGTGCCCAGGGACAGGACAAGAGGTGATTGGCACAAACTTGAGCATAGGAAGTTCCTTTTAAACATGAGAAGGAACTTCTGCACCATGAGGGTGGCAGAGCCCTGGAGCAGGCTGCCCAGAGAGGTGGTGGCGTCTCCATCTCTGGAGTCATTCCCAACCCACCTGGACATGTTCCTGTGTGACCTTCTCTCGCTGACCCTGCCTTGGCGAGGGGGGTTGGACTCGATGCTCTCTGGTGGTCCCCTCCAGCCCCCACTGCCCTGTGATTCCCTGCCTCGCCGTTACCGACAGCATCTCCTGCCTCGCCGGCACGCAGCGGCCATGAAACTCCAGCAGCATTCCCAAGGGGCTCCCAATTTCCAGAGAAAAATTGCAGCCCGTCCTGGCTACCAGCAACTGCTCCATCCACCAGGGATTTATAAAAGCAATGGGGTCAGGGCTCCAGCAGAGAGCACATTTAATAGTTCATGAGACTAATGAGATAACTTCCCCTCGGTACTCCGGGGCCGATATTTCCTGGCGCTCTCTGATTTAACTGCGTGGGAATCAATAGGTGCCAGCCCTTATGAATTAGCCATACGTGGAGCACTGCATCCCAAAGCATCCCAGGCAAACCCAGGAGCGGCTGCCTTCTATTCCTGGCCGCGGTTAAAGTGACAAACACCTCCCCTGGGGTGGGGAAGCCCCAAAGAACAAAGCCTGGGATTTTCCACTGCTGCTGCCTCAGCACTTTGCTGCTGTGACTGGCACAGGGTTGGCCTGGGCATGAGGAGCCTCCCCAGGGTGGGCCAGCAAACCCACCCAGCTGGGAATCTCCGTGGCACAGCGTGGCACAACGTGGCACTCCTTGCCCTGTCTCCCTGCCATTGCTGGATGGAGCAGGGTACCGGGATGGAGTGCCTGGCTGGGGCAGGGGGCATGAGGCATAGGAGGGGGCTGCCAGAGCTGCTGCTTGTCTCAGCAGGCTGAGCCTTGCTTGGTGCCACAGCAAACACCAGGTGTGGTGGCTTGAAGTTCCCCCCAGGGCAGAAGGGACCTGTGGTGGGTGCTAAGATTAAAGATCCACCCCAGAGGAGCTGAAGGGGAGCTGCAGCTCGAGCCCAATGCAAATTTAATCAGAGCCATGTGACACCCAGCAGATTTATGTCCCTGTTTGCTGCCATCCAGGTTCCAGGGGAGGTGTGTGGCACTCACAAACCTGGTCCCCAGAAGCTGTGACACTCCCTGCCCTGCTGCATATCCCAGGGAGGGCATGGTGTGGGCAGCTGCCTGCTCTGGGATCTGCCTGTGCTGCCTTTCATCCTGGGGAACTGGCTGCAGCCCACCGCCTGCTCCTGCAGGCACCAGGGAGGCTTTGCTGACCTGGAGACCCAGATGTGAGCATAGCCTCCTTGGAAAGCCCTTCCTGGCTGGCTGCAGGCAGAGGGGCAGGCAGGAGTGCAGGCAGGGAGAGGCAGGAGCGCAGGCAGGGACGAGGGGAGCGCAGGCAGGAGCAGGCAGGGACGGCAGCCGCACTCCGCCTGCTGCTGCTGGCAGCTGCGGAGCCGGAGAGGGGGAGCGCAGAGGAGGGCTGGAAGTCGGGCAGCCGTGACGAGCTTTCCGCCTCCCCTCCCTAATCTCCTTTGTACGCAGGGCTCCATCTCCTCCCGTGACAGGATTAGTGCCGGGCTCTCATTCTCCTCTCCCAACAAGATTTTATTTCTAATTACGCTGTAATAAAGCCGGGCGCGCTCCCAGGGCTGCTTCCAAATGACTTGTCGACACTCGGCGAGATTGGATCCCAGCCGGGCCGCTGCCTGCGCGCTGCCTGCGCTCATTAGCCATGCATGAGGGAGAGGCTTTCAGAATGGAATTACATTTAAATGGCTTGTCTGAGAGGGAGAGGGGAAACAAAACACAGAGAGAGCGAGCGAGAAGCAGAAGGCAAGGTTTAAAAGGAGGATATCACTGTCACATCCCTGTCACACTGCTGCCTGCCAGCCGTGGTGCCAGGTGCCTGCTCCTGGGTGCCCCAGGGACCCGGTCGTGGCTGGTTCAGCTGGGGATGGGATCCGTCCCCCCTTCTGCTGGCTCACCCCTGGCAGAGCCCAGCCAGGCACTGCTCAGCGCCGGCTCCCTCTCCAGTGAATCGGCTCCGAACGCGTCACGGAATTGCTGGCAAGCCCCAGCCGGCTGCCAACAACTCAGCACATCCCAAAAGGAAACCATGGGGGGTTCTGAGCACCGAGGCTGGCTCTGACCTCTGGACTGACGGCTGGAGAGAGCCACCTCCTGCAATAGCTGTGGAGAGCAGCGACCTGCAGCTGGCACTGCTGGATTGCAGCTCCTGCCCGGCACGCAGGAAGGGACACAGCCCCCGAGCCCCTCATCACAGCACTGCCAGCCTGCAAGACGACAACAAACAGCACCGAACATCTCCACCCTGCCCTGCTGAGATAGGTGCCTCGGACACCGGGGGCTCCGGGCTGGGACAACGCCACGGCCAAGGGACACCGACAGCAGCTGCCGTGGTGGTGGCCAGGCTGAGCAGCACCGCCAGCCTCTGGAGCCAGGAACTTCCCTGGTGGGGCTCAGGAAAACGCACGCTGAAATAATTGTGGGATTGGTAAATCAGCTATCCGTGCGGCAGTCCGTGGTTGGAGGCAGCCTCAGGAGCACCACAGCCAGACCACCCTTTCCAGACCTCTTCCCAGCCACTCCGGTGCCATCCCCACGGCCAAAATGAATGCCCAGCAGCGTGACAAAGAGTTGGCAGCGAGCGGAGGAAGGGAGCGAGGGGGTTCAGGGCCACTCACATCACAGGGAGCAAAAGTCGGTGAATAAATCCTTGCCCTCGCAAGGGATCTGCCGGGCGGGAACGGCCCGGCTGAAGCTCCTGCCCCGTGCCCTGCTCTCCCGGTCCCACAGCAAGCGTTAGCCCCCAAAAGCTTCCACTCCACCTCACAATTAGCATCTCTGTCACTTCCCTCCCGCCGCAACGGCTTCACCATCTGCATTTCTCTCTCTGGGCAAGGAAAGCAGGAGAGGGAAGGTCCCATTTTGTGCAGGGGAAGATTTTGGGGGGAGGGGGAAGCAAAGGACTGCGTGAACAGAGCTTCAGGAAATCACAAACGCTCACTTCCCTCCAGCCGAGCACGCCGAACCCTTGCTGCATTGCTGCTCCCACACTATTTCCCCGCACCCTGAGCAGCGGCTCTGGACCTTCCCCGCTCCACTCGCAGCCTGCAGTCGCTGCCGCCGTGGATGATGCTTCCCAGATACAGGCTCGGGAGTTGGAGGACTTGGGAAAACCACCGTTAGGGAAGATCTCTTCCCATTAACTCCCTCAGAAGCCAGGCGTCCTGCGGGGCTGCCAGGAGTTATTAAATCAAGGGGAAACCACTGAGCAAAGGGCCAGGCTGGCAAGGAGCGTTCCTAGAAGGAAATCCAGGACTACGCGACCCAGGGAATGGGATTCATGCGGGCACAGAGGAGAGCAGGGCTCTCCTGGCTGGGTTTTAATGCACCTCCGAGGCCCCAGAGCTCTTTGCAGACACAGGCAGCGAGAGCCATGCGTGTTTGGGGACCCTTCGGTTTGTTTGTGGACGTGATTTTGAAACTGACCCACTTTCCCCGGAACAAACCGAGCAGGAGGAGCTCTCCCGGGTGAGGGGACAGCTCCACACCCTCCGATCCGGGGCTGGCCCACAGAGGGGTCCCTGGCACTGCCCGAGCTGGCTCTATCCCAGAAGGAGGAGGAATTAATCTCCCGAGGTGGTCCGGAGCCGTCTAATACCAGCAGAAAATTACAGAAGAGGCTGAAGAGCATTACAAAATGAATAGGAGGGGACCAGAGATTTCCATGGCTAATCCTGTTAACGAGACAATTTCTTATCAAACTCATTATGTGGCAGAAAGCAGGGGGGGAGGGAGGGGCTGTGAAGGGAGCCTGGGAAAGAGGGGGGGGAAGTGACGGCAGGCAAAAGGCATCCCCAGCCCGGGGCTGGCAGGGGAACACCGGGGTTGGCAGGAGGGCACTGGGGCTGGAAGGGGAACACCGCAGCTCTGCACCGGGCGCATCCCTCCGGCGAGGACTGCGTTCCCCGTTCCGAGGGGAGCCGCAGGTTCCTGGAGTGACATTTAGCACAAACCAGCTGCGCTCGCAGCCCTCTCCCGGCGCTGAGCTGCGGTGGGCACAGACGACAGCAGGCACCAGGAAACACAAATAAATAATGACAAAAATCCAGCGGGATGAGGCTCAGCACACCACAACAAATCATTCTTTTTACTGGCGTAGTTCTTCTTAACCTGTTAGGACCAGCCTCATTTTCCAGGAGGAAGCGAAAGGAAAGGCTTCGGACTGTGTCCTGCCTGGGCTCTGGTGCAGTGTGGGCTGGGAGCTCGAGGTGGCATCCCAGTGGGGCTGGGGATCCGGGCAGGGGCTCTGCCCGCCGGTCCGCCCCCCCCCGCCCCCCATGCTTGCAGCTCTGCCTGCCTGGCACCCGCGGAGCTGGCGCCTGCCTCCTGCTCAGCCATGCAAGAGCGAGGCAGAGCAGCCTGGCACAGCCAAGGGACGCCCGAGGAGGGACAGCAGGGTCCCCAGCAGCCCCTCCGGCTCCTGTCCCCGCCCGTGGCAGGGGCTTCGCCGTGACTTTGTGCGCAGCGGTTAATTCTTCTCCTTAATTTGCTATTTAAAAACCCGCGGAACTCGTCAGATTTCATGCTAATGAGAAGAGAATCTGGATCGAGGACTGTGCAAAAATTTGCATCTCAAAGAGGAAAACAGGAAGTGGCTAAGAAAGGAAAATCCAGCACCGAGGTAGCTCGTAGGGCCATAATTAGGCTAATGCTGCCTCTCCTCTGTCAGCTCATTTCCATCAGCCCCAGGGTAGCAGGGGACAGCGGCAGGCTCCCTCACCACCCTCGCCGCAGCACCGAGGAGCATTTCCCCACCGTGGTACCCGGCCCTGGCACGAGGGGTGCCCAGAGCCAGGCTGGCAGCGTGGGATGGAGCTCAGCGCGGGGAGCAGAGCAGTCCCACTCCCCCAGGCAGGAAGAGGATGCACATCTGCAGAGGCTCCTCCAGCGGCACCACCAAGGCCATGGGTGCCAATTCCCACCCAAAGGGAGAAAATCCTGCAGCCCCCTGGCGCCGCCTCAGCCATTAACCTCCTGGTGACTCTCTGCCCCCCACTGCGAGGCGCCCAGCCCGGGGTCACAGCGAAGCCATGGCTCTGCCTGACCACCTGGCTGCCTTTCAGCCGCCTTCACCCTGCCCCACCTTGGCACCAGCCGCTGAGCAGAGCCCAATAACCATTCTGAGTCTCCCCCATTTGGAGAGTTTGTCCTGATTCGTGGTTGGGTTTTTTTTTTCCCCCCATCAATTCCTCCTTCCCCCCCTTTTTTTGTTTTGTTTTAATTGGGTTCTGTTGCTGCTGCAGACAGCACTGTGCAGACAAACTCCAAAGGGCTCTACCCAAGATATTTGCTCATAAAGAATCCATCACGGACGCCAGGAATGACAGAAATGGAGAACACCTAATGAAAACAAAGGGGAAAACAACAGGTACTCCAGTCCTTGGCCATCCATCAACGACCCTGGGTTATTAAAGATACAGGAGGGACCCCAAATCCTCCCATCTGCAATCAGATCTGGGAGAGACAAACACCCTCAGCGGAGGAAATTCTTTGCCCCCACTCCAGCCTGCAGGAGTTGTGGCGTAATTATGATGAGAGTCAGGCTGCAGGATAACACCAGAATTATTTTCCCCACTTACATTGTCAAATGATCATTTTGCCCTGCAGTGAAATCTCAGTAATTATAATGCTGATCCATGAAAGAACAAAGAAATAAAAAGGGGGGGGGGGGGGGGGGGGGGGGAAGGCATAAAAATAAGCAAGCTGTGTTTCCTTGCAGGGAGGCAGGGGAGGGGGTGGGGGGGGAGAGGCCTAAGCACAGTGTCCTTCCTCTCATTAGCCTTCCCAGGGCTGTGCATCCCTCAGCCCAGCAGTGAGAAAGCCTCATCAGAGGGGTGAGCCCCTGGTATACTTCCACCAGGTGATGGGGAAAGGGAGAAAGCATCTCCTGCCCATCATGACAGGGTCATGGAATCACAGAATTGTTTGGGTTGGAAAAGGTCTCTGAGGTCATCCAGTCCAACCAGCAACCCAACCCCACCATGGCCACCAAGCCATGGCCCCAAGTGCCATGGCCACAGGTTCCCTGAACCCCTCCAGGCATGGGGACTCCACCACCTCCCTGGGCAGCCTCTGCCAGTCCCTGACCACTCTTGCAGCAAAGGAATTTTTCTTCCTCTCCAACCTAAGCCTCCCCTGGCACAATTTCACGTCACTTCCTCTCCTTCTGTCACCAGATGCTAGGGAGAAGAGCCCAACCTCCACCTCACTGCAACCTCCTTTCAGGGAGCTGTAGAGAGCCATGAGGCCTCCCCTCAGCCTCCTCTTCCCCACTGAGAGATAACATCACCCCCACTGAGCTCCTAGCTCTGCAGGGACTTCCTGGCACGGGCTGCCTACAGGCTGGGTGGCCATGGGATGGAGGGGACATTGGCTGTGCAGTGAGAGAAGAATAGAATTGGATAGAATAAACCAGCTTGGAAGAGACCTTCGAGATCATCAAGTCCAACCTATCATCCAGCACCACCTAAGCAGCTAAACCATGCAACCAAGCACCCTGTCAAGTCTCCTCCTAAACACCTCCAATGATGGTGACTGCACCACCTCCATGGGCAACACTTTCCAATGAGCAATCGGGGAGAGAGGAGCAGGGGAGAGAGGAGCCGGGGAGAGAGGAGCCGGGGAGAGAGGAGCCGGGGAGAGAGGAGCCGGGGAGAGAGGAGCCGGGGAGAGAGGAGCCGGGGAGAGAGGAGCAGGGGAGAGAGGAGCAGGGGAGAGAGGAGCAGGGGAGAGAGGAGCAGGGGAGAGAGGAGCAGGGGAGAGAGGAGCAGGGGAGAGAGGAGCAGGGGAGAGAGAGGAGCAGGGGAGAGAGGAGCAGGGGAGAGAGGAGCAGGGGAGAGAGGAGCAGGGACAGAAAGCAGCGTGGGGGTGAAGGAGGAGAGGGAGGCAAACAGAGCCGACAGAACGCTTGCTCCAGAGCCCTGGGCTAAATTACAAACCGGTTTAGTGAGGTGGAAAGCTGCAGTGAGCTGAGGAGGAATATGTGGAAACCATCTGCAGCTTTAAAAAGCATCTCCTTCCCCATCGCCCCCCGAACATATTCTTCTGCGGCAAGCAAATAGGATTTGTTGTTGTTGTTTTGTGCAAACTGTGAGGGAAAAATTACTAGAAACATGCAGGGGGGTTTTGCCTTCTTGAGTACTGAGAGGCTAAATATGCCCTTCCTTCTGTTGAGAATAGTAACAGTCATCTTAAAATTAACTTGGGCTGCATCAGAGCCTCACAAACAGTTGCGAATCCGAGGCTGCAGGAAGCAGGAGGAACCTGCGCTGGGGCTCTCCGCGCGTGGAGCTGACAGATGTCTTCCTACATACAGTAAATATAGGTCGGCTTTTCCTACCCAGAGAACTGTGGATCTTAATTAACCAGGCCACTAGCAGCATATGGAATCATTGCTTGCTTTTTTTCTTTTGGCCCCCCCCCTCCTTCTCTCCTTTTTTTTGCAGCTTGCTTCACTCAACCTTCCCTCGGTGAGGTGGAGGGAACAGGGGCACGTGCGAGGGGCCTGCCGCCTCCTCCCGAGCTGGAGTTCTGGAGCCCCTGCTACAGGAAGGATCTGGAGGTGATGGAAGGTGTCCAGAGAATGAGCAGAGGGCTGCAGCTCCTCTCCTGTGAGGACAGACTGAGAGCGTTGGGGTTGTTCAGTCTGGAGAAGAGAAGGATCTGAGGAGACCTCATTGTGGCCTTCCAGAGTCTGCAGGGGGCTACAGGAAAGCTGGGGAGGGACTTTTTAGGGTCTCAGGGAGTGATAGGACTGGGGGGGATGGAGCAAAACTAGAAATGGGGAGACTGAGACTGGATGTCAGGAGGATGATCTCCCCCATGAGGGTGGTGAGAGACTGGCACAGGCTGCCCAGGGAGGTGGTGGAGTCCCCATCCCTGGAGGTGCTCAAGGAACCTGTGGCCATGGTGGTGTTGGGTTGCTGGTTGGACTGGATGAACTCAGAGGACTTTTCCAACCCAAACAAGTGCATCATTGTGTGCTGGCAGTGTGCCCCCAGCCCTGGGGGCTGTCAGGAGAACGTGGCCAGGAGAGGGCCACAGCTTTTAGCCTGTTGGTGAAGCCTGGAGCCGCTGCTGTTATCTGGTGCTGCAGGATCCTCCTAACGAGGTCCAGAGGGCACGGAGCTGCATGCCTATGGCCCTGCCCCAGCCCTGGCTTTACCCAGGGCAGCCCGAGGGGGTTATTAAAGCTTTGCAGACTGAACCACACTCCTCCTTGTAAGCCACTTCTGGATTAAATTATCTCCTGGCTGCGAGCGCCAGAGACAAACGAGCTAATGAAATTCATGCTGCATTATGATAAAGTCCTCAGGTAGGGAGGAGGGGAAGAGCTGGGGGAGCCTGGGCAAGACAGCAGCCCTGCAACACCCTGATGAGGGCACTGGGGGAGCACCTGCCCTTCACGCAGCTCCTCACACAGAGGAGGCTCTGAACACAAGAGCTGGGCTGTGAAAGCCCTGAATTAGAGGGATGGGAGAGCAGGGCCCAGCACACAGCCTGGGGTCTCTCTCAGGCTGCTACTCTACAGCCACAGTGCAAGAGGAGTGTAAACAGGCCACACTGCTGGTGGTGGGGATGCTCTGGCTCCCCAGGAACCACAGAGTGGATGGAAAGGACCTCCAGAGATCACCCAGTCCAACCCCCACGCCAGAGCAGGGCACACAGAACACATCCAGATGGAGCTCCAAACCCTCCAGAGGAGACTCCACAACCTCTCTGGGCAGCCTGCTCCAGGGCTCCAGCAGCCTCACACCAAAGAAGTTTCTCCTCATGCTGAGATGGAACTTCCTGGGTTCCAGTTTGTGTCCATTGCCTCTTGTCCTATCACAGGACAGCACTGCACAGAGCCTAGCACCTTCTTCCTGCCCCCAGCCCCTCAGACATCGATGCTGCTGTGTGGCTTCAGACAGCAGAGTGAGTGAGAAGCTTCCTGGAGCTCCAGGAGGGACATCCCGAGGGCGCAAAGCTCCCTCCGCAGCACAGAACACTGCAAGGGAGCTGCAAATCCCTGCCCTACCCTGGGAAAGCCAAGGCCTTGTTCTGATCTGCTGAGAAAACCCAAAAGCCTCAGGAGAGGAACTCTAAAAACTCAGGAGGGAAGTGGAAGGATCCCACCCTGCCCCTCGCTGCCACGGCCCCCGGCGCCGGCGCAGACAGGCGCAGAGCATCCCCTGCCTCCTCCCCTCCTCCCCTCTCACCAGGGGAAAGGGGAAAAAAAAGATAGGAGGAAAAAAAAACCTCAGTGAATGCAACTGGAACAAAGAGCAGAACTTCCTCCCTGCTCATTAGTGCTGCAAAAAGCAACAGAAGAAAAAAAATCCCCAGGACACAACCTCCTCTGCAGCTCTGAAGTCTGAATGGCTCCGAGAGGCTGCCTGTGTCTGTGCCTCGCCTTCCCCCTCGCCCAGAGTCGGCCTGCAGAGCCCACGCCAATGGATTCACCCCAAATCCTCCTGCCCTGCACGCAGGCTCTGCCTCAGGGCAGGCAGATTCCAGCACACGAGTCCCTCCTGCCGGGAGGAGCAGGCGGTGGAACACCTCCAGAGCCACAGAGGCTACCATGGGCTGCCATGAGCCCTCCTCCATTCACCCACAGCCAGGTGCTGGGAAGGCTCAGGGAGCAGCTGAGGAACCGACCCTGGTGCTGCCTCTGCATTGCTCCCTTGAGACTGGAAGGCATCCATCCACTGCAGAGCATCTCTGGGGAACAGGGAGGCTGGGAGGGGGAGCAGCCCCTTCCTCCCCCCACATCTTATCAATAATTATTAAGACAAGGCAAATGTGGTGACCTAGTTAGAGGCCCAAGAGCACACCCAGCCAAGGTGGCTTTGGTTAGCAGCCCAGCAGCTGTGACAGAGCTGTGGTTGCTGTGGGGTCTCAGCATCAACATCTGCACCACACAAGAAGCAGCAGCACCCAAAGCACCAAGGGGCAGAGGTCCTCAGAGTGCTCCTGCTGCAGACCCCAGGAGAGCAGCCTGCACGTCAGCGGATGCACAGGTTGCCAGGGGAGCCTGGGAGAGCTCTGGTACCTGCTCAGCTAGCAGAATTTATCTGCAGGCATGGCACCTGGACCAGAAATTGCTGCTACACTGAGCAGAGCAGGCTGGCAGCACTCACTCAGCAGCACTGGCAGCAGGAGCAGCGGCGCCCTGCCCCCCTCGGTGGGGTCTGAGCACGGCGGTGCTGGAGAGCCCTGGGAGCCCTCTCCCTGCTAGTGGGGACCCTCTGCTCCCAGCAGCTGCCCTGCCGTGGCATCAAGTGGGGCTCCTGACCAGGATGCTGTGGAGGGAGCCCAGCAGCCAGGTGTGTGCCAGCCCCATGCTGCCCTTGGGCAGAGCAGGATGGAAGGGAGATGGAGCTGGGGGACTCTAGGACCACACTCACTGCACACCTCCTGACTTGCATCACCTTCCTCAGGTTGCTGTTCCCCAGGGCTCAGCTTAGCCTGGCTGGAAATGGCAGCGTGCCCACCAAGTCTCTGCCCAGCACTGCTGGCTCCTGACCAACCCTCCAGACACCTCTTGAAACCCTTGCTGATAAACTCTGGCAGGTAGCACCGAGACCCACAGGAAGGAGCAAGCAGGGCAGGAGAGCTCTGCTGTGATCCCAGCAGCTTGCCTATGCCACCAGGCTCCACCCAGAGGCTTTGATTTGGGGAGGTTCAAGACCCACCTGGATGTGTTCCTGTGTGGGCAGCTCTAGGGGATCCTGCTTTGGCAGGGGGGGTCAGACTGGATGATCTCTAGAGGTCCCTCCCAACCTCACCCCCCTTATCATCCTATGAAGACAGCACCAGACCCCCAGCAGGAAAGCAGCAGCAGAACCCCAGTGATGGAGAGGGGCAGCCCCAGCAGGGAACTCCCTCAAGTCAAAGCAAGAGGAGCACTGGAGAGGAGGGAAGTGGCCCCAGAGCCATCCTCCCAGCTTGCCCAGGGCACTGGGGGCACAGAGGAGAGGAGAGCCAAGGGTTGAGGTGGAAATAGATTCAATGAAGCAGCCAAACTCACAGCAATGCCCACAGGGAGTGCACAGCAGCCACAGCAAGCAGGAAGGTTCCTGGGGAGCAGAACGGGGAGCAGGTCCCTCCAGGCATGGGGGAAGCAGGAAGAGGAGAAGCAAAAAGCCTTCTCCTCCCCACACTGCCTCCTTTATACTGAGCTTGCCCTTTATGTGATGGGATACACCTGGAGCCAGCTCAGAGCAGCTGCCCTGGCTTCTGTCCTCCCAGGTGCAGCTCCTGGCTGATTGCTGAGGGCCTGCAGCCCCTGGCTGGCCCAGGACTCTCTCCCAGCAATCCCAAGGCACACAGAGCTGCACAGCACCCTGTGCACCCACCCTGCGCTCTGGGTGCTGGGGTCCTGGCAGCTGGGACCCCATAACTGGCCAGCAGCAGATGTGTGCAGACCCCCCCAGAGCTTTATCTGAGACCTGAGCTCCTGCCACACTTTGCTCCCCTGCAGTGCCCCCCAGGATGGAGCTCTTCACCTTGTGCAAGTGCCAAAGGCTCTCAGAGCTGCCCACCCCCAGCCCTGCCAGCTCACAGCAGTGCTCAGGGCAGGGGACAGGAGGAGGACAGCGAGGATGCTGTCATCACCAGCCTGGGGGGACACCTCCTCAGCCACTGGCCTTCTGCCCACGGCTCCCCCCTGCTCTGCACGGTTCAGTGCTGCCTCTCCAGCATCCGTGCTGCCAGGACAGCCTCAGGCCCCGGTGCCAGCTCCAGCAGGCACTGCTGGCCTCCTCTGTGCAGGCTGCAGCAGAGAGGCAGCAGCCCGTGCTGGGAAGCCACCGTGGCTGGGGCACCCCAGGAGCTGTGCACAGGGGGGTGCAAGGGGAGAGCCTGTGGCACACAGCACCCAGCCTCACCACACAGCACCCAGCCTGGGCACACCGCACCCAGCCTCACCACACAGCACCCAGCCTGGGCACACAGCACCCAGCCTGGGCACACCGCACCCAGCCTCACCACACAGCACCCAGCCTCACCCCACAGCACCTAGCCTGGGCACACAGCACCCAGCCTCACCACACAGCACCCAGCCTCACCACACAGCACCCAGCCTGGGCACACAGCACCCAGCCTCACCACACAGCACCCAGCCTCACCACACAGCACCCAGCCTGGGCACACAGCACCCAGCCTCACCACACAGCACCCAGCCTCACCACACAGCACCCAGCCTGGGCACACAGCACCCAGCCTCACCACACAGCACCCAGCCTCACCACACAGCACCCAGCCTGGGCACACAGCACCCAGCCTCACCACACAGCACCCAGCCTGGGCACACAGCACCCAGCCTGGGCACACCGCACCCAGCCTCACCACACAGCACCCAGCCTGGGCACACAGCACCCAGCCTCACCACACAGCACCCAGCCTGGGCACACAGCACCCAGCCTCACCACACAGCACCCGGCCTGGGCACACCACACCCAGCCTGGGCACACCACACCCAGCCTCACCACACAGCACCCAGCCTCACCACACAGCACCCAGCCTCAACACACAGCACCCAGCCTGGGCACACCGCACCCAGCCTCACCACACAGCACCCAGCCTCACATGTCTGGCTCCAAAGGCAACAGACCAAGGGGCACTCCCTGCTCATGAGCTTAGTGACAGATCCCCACTAAAGGCCTCCTTCACCCCACCCCCCAAAAAACCCCAACCCACAGCCCTTCTGTCTGGGGCAGGGACACAGCTCTCCATCCCTCCCCAGCCTGGCAACGCTGGCACTTGGGCCCTGGTGCAGCCCCTGCCAGCTCTCACCTCCCAGAGCTTGTCAGACCTGATGGGTGCTCATTATTCACCCCTTCAGCTGCTCTTCAAGCCTTGCTGGCCACTGCTCCCGGCAGCTGCTGCCTCACACACATCTGATGCAGTGCTGGAAGGGTGATGTGGGGAGCAAGCAGGGGCAAAGGGCTGAGCCCCCAGCCCGGGGAGGGCTCCTGGTGCTCCTCCCTGACAGGAGACAGCAGCAGGGCCAATTCCCAGCCCCTCCACAAGCAGTTTCCTCTTAAATCACTGCGAGGTTCACACACACTCGCTAATTACTCAACCTGCTCCTCTGTCAGATGAATAATGAGGGGAAAAATAATCAGCAATTTGTTCAAAAGCAGAGGGAAGGCTTTATTGCAGGGCTCTGCTCTGCATACTGAGACAGAGCTGCTGCCTCCTGCCCAGCCCTGCACAGAACAGCAGCCCCGTGGCACACACAGGAGCAGCCTCTGCCAGGTGCCCAGCACCCAGGGGCGTGGGTCAGACCCCACCGAGACAGGGAGAGCTGCTCTGACTCACGGAGGTGCTCCTTGCACCAAGGTTTGCAGCCTGGGTTCAGAGCAATCAGCTTCGAGCTGCTGGAGGTGGAAGGGTCAGGCCAGGCCACAGTGCCTGGACACCAGGAGGAGGAGCTGCAGCTCCTGCTGACCTGAGCTAAGCTGCTGGACAGGGCAGCATCCCTGTTTCTCATGGAGCTCGGACCAGAGCTGCCAGCTCGTCCCTGCAAGGACGAGGCAGCTGCAGCGGGGTGGCTCCTGCACCCCCAGCACAGGGCCCATCAGCCACAGCCCCCTCAGTGCTCACAGCAAGCAAGAGATGAGAGCCAAGCAAGCACTGGGCTGCCTCCTTCCAGCTCCTCTCAGCAGAGCACAATGACTGCAGCAGAGCCCTGCCCAGGACATCCAACGTTCAAACCCCTCCAGCAGACCCCGGGGTGGAAGCCAGCGCGATGCCCTCCCAGGCACCATTTCTGTGCCCACCCATTCCTCCTGAACCCACACAAGGAGGAGAGGGGGCAGAGGGTGATGGGGCTGGCTGAGAGCTCTGTGTGCCCCTGCTCCTGGGACAGCTGTGCCTTGGAGGAGGCACACTGAGGAGCTTCCACCTCCTCGGAGCGCTCGGCAGCCCAGCCAGGCCTCGCTCTCCGCAGTGCTGCTAATTACCACGGCGCTTCCAGAAGGCAGGAATAATTAAGGCACCTTCCTGTTCCCCAGAGAGTGAGAGCAGGGCCTTGGTGGATGGCACAGGGAGGAGAAGCCATTTCCCAAACCCCTTTGCTTTGCTTCAGATCTGGGGGCACAGCGTGGTGCCTGAGAGCAGCAGGGAGGATGCTCCGCAGGGGATGCTGCTGTCAGCACGCACCCAAATCAGTCAGGAGGAGAGAGGGAGAGAGGGAAAACCCTCTGGCATGAGAGGGCTGCACGGGAAAACTCTGGGTCTTGGTTGCAAGAGGCTGTGAGGAGCCAGCAAGCCTGCTCCTGGGGAGCCATCTCAGCCAGGGCATCGCTGCCTCTGCAGGGTAATTATGGCAGAGCAAATCAGCTACCAAAAGAGCACCACAGAGCACCAGCACTGCAGGCCCCCACCCTGCACCCCCAAACCTCCCAGCACCCTGCACCCCCAAACCTCCCAGCACACTGTGGCACCATGGGGCTCTGTGGGCAGCTCTATGGACAGGGCCACCAAGAGGGAGCTCCATGGCCAAGAGCTCTGTGGCCACCAAGAAGGAGCAGAGCTCCACAGTGAAGAGCTCAGTGGCCACTGAGAGGGAGCTCCACAGCCAAGAGCTCCATGGCCACCAAGAAGGAACTCTGTAGCCACCAACAGAGAGCTCCATGGTCACTGAGAGGGAACTCCATAGCCACCAAGGGAGAGCTCCACAGCCACTAAGAGACAGGGCCATAGCCACTAAGGAGCTCCATGGCCACCAAGAGCTCCATGGCCACAGCTCAGCTCTCTGCCCAGCTCCACCTTCCAGGCAGGGGCTCCACAACTCCAGCAAAGTTGCAGAGCAGCCTCAGCCTCTCTGCATGGCAAACCTGAGCGCAGGCCTCTTCTGGAGCGTAATTAGAGAGAGGTGAGGGGAGGATGGAAACAAAAGGCAGCAATAAATCACTGCCCTGCTGCTACCCGAGGAGAGATAATTAAGTTTCTGCCTAGAGTGGAGTTGCTGCCAGCAGTCCTGGAAGGAGATAAACATAAGGTGGGAGGCCAGGCTGCGAGAACAGGAGCAGAGAGGGGCAGGGGCTGGGGCTGCTGCTCAGTGAGGAATCAATCAGAGAATTGTTCGGGGTCAGAAAAGGCCTCTGAGATCACCCAGTCCAACCAGCAGCCCAGCACCACCCTGGCCACCAAACCCTGGCCCCAGCTGCCATGGCCACAGGGTTCTTGAACCCCTCCAGGGATGGGGACTCCACCACCTCCCTGGGCAGCCTGTGCCAGGCCCTGACCGCTCTGGCAGCACAGAGATTTTTCCTCATCTCCAACCTGACCCTGCCCTGGCACAATTTCAGGCATTGCCTCTCCTTCTGTCACCTGATGCCAGGGGGAAGAGTCCAACCCCCAGCCCACTGCAGCCTCCTCTCAGGGAGCTGGAGAGCAGTGAGGTCTCCTTCAGCCTCCTCCACACCAAACACCCCCAGCTCCCTCAGCTGCTCCTCCCCAGCCCTGCTCTCCAGACCCTTCCCCAGCTCTGTTGCCCTTCTCTGGACCTGCTCCAGCCTCTCAATGTCCTGCTGGGAGTGAGGAGCCCAAACCTGAGCCCAGGATTTGAGCTGCAGCCTCTCCAGTGCTGAGTGCAGGTGAAGTGTGTTCTCCAGAGCTACAGGGAGGAGCTGTCAGGGTTCCTAAACGTTGGGCACAGGATGGCACAGGGCACCAGTGTGTATCCTGAAAGGGCTCTGCCAGCCTCATCCCCAGTGCTCCCCCTAAGGGATCTCCCTCTTCCCAGGTCCCCACCACCACCCATGCATGGTGCAGAGGGTGCATACCTGTAGAGGCTCCTCTCTGCCCTTCCCCACAGCGTTTCAAGGCTCTCAGGCAGCACTGTGATGGACACTCTCCCGTGGGCACTTCCACAGCTCTGCTGATGCCATCCCAGGAGACACTGCCCAGTGCCACCTCCACTGAGAAGTCAGACTGCAAAGCTCAGGCCCGAGGGGGACAGCCCAAAGCCAGCGCAGTGCTGGGAGGGTGGTGGCTGAGGGAGAGTCTCTCCTGGTGCCCCAGCCCGGGGCAGACACTGCCTGCCAGGACCGCGGTGCTTGGTGTCCCGCCTCCAGCCGCTGCTCCCTGGCTGGCCAGGAGGAGCCTCCGAACGCCGGTGCAGGGCCGAGAGCCCCCAGCTGCCATCTGGCCGGCTGAGGAGGATTGCTTTTTCCTTTTCCCATGCAGATATGGAGGAGGGGGTGGGGGAAGGCTGAGGAGAAACGAGGCTGCAAAATGAATTCAGCAGCAATTATCCTCAAATGTGCCTGGGAAGAGAGGGGAAGGGCTCCACGGCTGCGTCCAGCTCCGCTTCCCTTCGCTCCCAGCTCCAAGGGGCGAGCAGGGGAGGGGGCAGCAGCCCCTGCCTCGCTCCCCCGAGCACCAGGCAGGCCGGGGGGGGACACAGAGCCGGGAGGGAGACAATGCTGCACATTAAAATGCCACAGATGGAGCTTGCTGCGGCCCTTGCAGTCTGCTCAGAGCTTACTGCTGGGCCATATTGTATTAGGACTGGGGGCTGGGGGGGTGGGGCTGGGGGTGTTAGTTATTTCATATTTGAAACACATTCCATCCCCTCCTCGTGCAGGATGGGACCAAGCCAGCTCTTGAGCTGCAGCCAGCTTCCCCCAAGCAAGCCCACACGGAAAATGCAGCTTCCTCGATACAAACTGCTTGCAGGAGGTGAATTCCTTCTGCAAAGCCTTTTCAGATGAGGCAAATGATGATGCCTGGCAGTGAAAGCCCTGCCCGGGGTGAGGTGGCACTGCCAGGTGAGGGCAGCTGGCTGCAGCAAGGAGACACACAAGGGAAGAGCTGAGGCAAAGCTGGGGAGGGGTTGGTGGCTGTCAGGCTCCTGCAGCCATCCCAGGATCTCAGAGCAGGATCTGTCCCCATGAGTGGAGACACTGGGACAGGTTGGCCAGGGGGGTTGTGGCTGCCTCCTCCCTGGAGGTGTTCAAGGCCAGGCTGGATGAGGCCTTGAGCAACCTGGGCTGGTGGGAGGTGTCCCTGCCCATGGCAGGGGTTTGGAACTGGATGATCTTCAAGGTCCCTTCCAACCCATTCTGTGACTCCAGAGCTGCCTGGTAAGGAGCAGGAGGACCCTGTGGCCCTTCCCATTGCTGCAGTGAGAGGGGTGAGGGTCCCACCACAAAAAGGTGAAAGGGGACTGACAGAAAGCACAGCAGGGCTGCCCAGGGAGGACTGCCAACCCCCTGCCCTCTCCAGATGAGAAACAACCCCACCTGCAGCCCCCTGTCCTCACGAGTTCCTCTCTTGCTCTCAGCCTTTCCACATCTCCTTTACCAGCCCTGGCTCCAAGTGCCTGCTCAGGGCAAGGGAAGCAGAGATCTATAATTGATGGGGTGCTGATGTGTGCAGCCCAGCCCCAGCACCCAGCCAGCTGCTCTGCACGTAGCCACGCTCAGGTGCTGTCACGCCACATTTCCCCCAGCGTGGCAGAGCCTGGCTCCTGCTGCCGGCGTGGGGCCAGCCCCAGCCCCGTGCAGCTCGGGGTGCCAGCAGCTGCAGAGGTATCACTGCAGGAGCTCCTGCCTCTCCCTGTGACTCTCCTGCCTTCTCCAGCCTGCCCTTTGGGCCTTTTTATCATCACAGGATGGTTTGGGTTGGAAAGGACCTTAAAGATCATCTAGTTCCAGCCCCCTGCCATGGGCAGGGACACCTCCCACCAGCCCAGGCTGCTCAGGGCCTCATCCAGCCTGGCCTTGAACACCTCCAGGGAGGGCACATCCACAGCCTCCCTGGGCAGCCTGTGCCAGTATCTCCCTACCCTCACTGGCAAGAACTTAGTTCTAATCTCCAGTTTAAATCTGCCCTCTCCCAGCTTCAGTCTGCTGCCCCTCATCCTACCACAACGAAGCCCTTGTCACAAGTTCCTCCCCAGCTTTCTTGCAGGCCCTTCAAGGTATTTGAAGACTACTATAAGGGCAAGTGCTACAAGGGTGCTACTTCCACAGCCTCCTTGTCCTCCTCCTCCTTCTCTGAAACCCCATCTGGATGTGTTCCTGTGTGACCTGTGCTGGATTCTATGGTCCTGCTCTGGCAGGGGGGTTGGACTGGATGAGCTTCGAAGATCCCTTCCCACCCCTAACATCCTCTGATCCTATCACACTATCACAGTATCACTAAGGTTAGAAGAGACCTATGATGTCTCGTTGCTGGTGAGCCCACACCCAGTGTCCCCAGCTGTGGGCCTCTGGGGTGCTGGCACCCCTGTGCCCTCCCAGCAGTTCCTCCTACACCTGCAGCTCCTCTCATGCAAGTCGACCACCAGTCACCAGCCTCCTCCTGAGCAGCTGTGAGTGCTCGGAGCCAAGGCCAAGCTGCAGCCAGGGGGAGTGAGGCCTTGGAAGCACGGGACCCGTGCCAGAGGGACGGGAAGAGCACAGCAAATGTCAGTCCCCACATTCACCGTGGGGAAGCGAGAGGCAGGGAAGGAGGGGGCTGCATTTCCTAAGCGCCTGCCGCATCGGGAAACAAAGACTGATAACGACTCTTTTAGTCACCCCTTAATTACACATTCCGGGTACGTTAAGAAAGGAGAAATGCATCTCAGGTCACTGCCTGTCACGGTGACAAAGGCCCGTGATGAGCTCTGTATTCAAAATATTTGCAGTAATTATCAGTGCAGCTCCCCTTCGGGGGCGCGGGGGGGAGGCTGCTGCTTCGCCCGGGGGGAATCAGCTCGCAGCCTGCTCCGGCTCCACCGCACTCCAGATAAATATACTCGTGCCTGGGTGTATTTTTACCACCGTGCCCGCACATGTATCCATGGAGAAGAACCTATAAATGCCTAGCACTCATCTTGGGGGGCTGGAGAGCGGGAGCAGCGGCACAGGGGCTCGCTCTCCCCCTCCCCTGCCAGCGCTGGCAAGGATGCCCTGCTGGCTGAGACACCATGGCCTCTGCCGGATTGCCGAAAGTGGGAGAGGGTCCTCCCAGCCCGGGGGTGAGTGCTGCAGCCGCGGCTTGGTCAGATGGAAACCAGCCCTCTGCTGATGAGCAGCCCAGGGAAGGAGCGAGATGCTCTGCATGCAGATGGAGACTGACCTTTAATTAGAGCATGAGCATGCACCAGGGGGAGAAAACCACCAGGACTTCCCTGGGCACCTTCCCTTTCTCCAGAGCAGCAAGAATCAGTGTCACTACATCAGCAACTCGAGTTTTCCAGGGGGAGCTCCCACAAAACATCCTCTTGCCTGTGCTGCTGCTGAGCCCAGCCCCCAGGAAGGCTAAGAGGAGGAGGATGGGTGGCAAACGCTGTACCCAGGCTCCCACTGAGGCTGCTGGCAGGATCTGATTGTGAGCAAAGCAAGAGAAGGGCCAAAGGCATTCAGTATGTGCTGCCTGTCCCCCAGAGTTGCTCCTGCCCGCCAGCAGGACACAGAGCAGACCTCCTGCCTGTGAACATCCTCCTTGCTTGATGCAAACTAACCTGTGCCAAGAGCCAAGCAGAGCAAGCCCCCTAAAGCCTTGCTGCCACTAAGGCACACGCCAAGGTGCCAGCCTCGTCGGACTCCGTGTTGTTTCCCCCTGGCCAACCTCCCCTGCTGCACTGAGCCCAACACATCCATATGCTCCAGGGCCACCCCTGCTCCTCAGCAAGCATTTAATCTGACTGGACAGGAGCAAAAGGATGTAGATATAAATGGGGCAAGGAGAAAATAGTATTGCTTGAGGTTCCTGGAGAAAGCATCTGGGAACGGGAGACTTATTAATAAATTCTTCTTTGTTCTGTATTGTCTGTGATAAATAGCCACACTCAGCATCAATAACTGCAAACATCCTTGGGAAGGAGAGAGAGGCAGAAACCCATCAGGGCTGCTGAAAGCAGAGAATGGATTCAATTTCAGATTTGAAGGCAAATTTCACCACAGCCCTAAACAAAATTATCCGACGGGGGGGCTGGCTGTGGCCACACACAGGCAATAAATGGAAGGGTTATGGCTTGCCCAAGCCAGGCAACCTCTCCCAAGAGTTGTAATAGCTTCAGCTAAAGGACAAGGCAAACAAAACCCACCCCCCACAACCAACCCAGCCCCGTTCAGGAGGATGCCTGTGGAAGAACAACACTGCTGCTTCCCAGCAAGGAAGGTTTTCATTGAGGGACAGCAGCGCTATGACCCTAGAGATTGCTCAACCCCCCACCCCTTTGCTGGCATCCACCACAGTGAGCCTCCACGAGATTTTAAGCACTGCTGAGGCCTCGATAATTTTGGGGGTAGGAGGGAGAAGGGAGCAGCAGCAAGAGGCATTCCTAATGGCGAAGGCATGGAGAACGCAGCTTTAGGGTTTGATGATTGCATTAGATTGGTTTTCTCCCCCCTCTTTCCTTGTTTTTTATCAGAGAGATGAAAAATGAGCAGCTACCACCTCCTAATTCGCTGCCTGGGGACTGGATTCCTCCCTGCTGCTGCATGAGGAGAGGCACCGAAAGCAGCAGCGTGCAGGAAGCCAGTTAGGTTTGGGGAGAACCCTCCCCACCGTGGCACCAAACAGCAGCTGAGTGCAACGTGCAAGGGCTCCAGAAAGCCTACTGCCGTCCCTGGGCACGGAGCAAACTCCAGGTGTCCAGGTGAAGGGCTCTGAAGGCGACACAAATCCAGACGAGAAACTGCACAGCTGCCCGAAGCTGTCAGCCAGCACTGCCTGGCCTCGCTCGGCAGGGGTGGGGGGAGGCAGCACCCCCGGGGTCGTGGCATGGGGATGGAGCTAGGGCACAGTTACACTCCATGGGCTGGGAGAGGTGGGCAGAACCCGAGGCCTCAGCGTGGGCAGGGTCTGTTGCGAGCACCCAAGGGCCGGTAGGCAGCCACGAGTCCCGCGGGTCGGCCAGCACCGTGGAGAGCGGCTCAGGACCGCCGGGCGGGCCAGCACCACGGCCAGCGGCAAAGGGAGGCAGCGCTGGTCAGCGCCACGGCCAGCACCACGGCCAGCGGCCAAGGGAGGCAGCGCCGGGCAGCGCCACGGCCAGCACCACGGCCAGCGGCCAAGGGAGGCAGCGCCGGGCAGCGCCACGGCCAGCACCACGGCCAGCACCACGGCCAGCGCCTCGCCCCCCACCCCCCGCCCTCCTTAGAGGCTGCGGGGTTTGGGTTCTTTCCCTGCACCCCCGGCAGCAGCGGGGGTTTCCTGCCCGAGGTGGTGGCACTCTGTGGGCTCTGAGCCTGACAAGGCAGCAGGGGGAGGGAATTCAGCCGCTCAGCTCATCCTCCCCACAAAACCCTTCCAGCTGCCAGGCATATTTCCACCTACGGATGTAGAGGCTTCCCTGGGAAGCTCCGAGGAGTAGGAAGTGCCATCCAAGATGGTCTGAAGAAGCAGCACAACCACCCAGCACATGCACTGAGGATGTGAGGAGATACAAGCAACAGTTTTCCTTTCCCTGATCAGTTTCTCCCCCGAGAGATCACCAAAAGCCCACCAACAGCCACAAGCCCTGGGCCAGCTTTGCACCTGGAGGGACAGGAGACCTCCTGCCACTCGGCCGTGGGACAGAGGAATTTGTGCAGGCACCTGGGATTATTGGCCAGGTCCAAGCAGAGCAGCTCTCTTCCAACCACACAGAGAGCTGAGGGCTGCTGCTGCAGCTCCCTTCGGGCAGCACGAGCAAGTTTCAGGCTGTTGTCACAGAAACGAGCACAGCTTGCTGGAGTTCCACCTGACTGAAAGACTAAAGGAAGCTTTGTGCCCAGCAGCCCTGGAGCAGGGCATCCCCTTTTCCTTCTGTGTTAATCCTCTTGCTCTGTAACCACTTTTCCCCCCCCTCCTCACGCTTTAACTTGGAGCACCAGGAGTTCAAAAGGATAAAGTGCACTAAGAGTTCTAATGCTGAGGAAGATAGCAGCCTGACATTTTAATGACACTAATGCTCTGGAATTTGCAGAATGATCTCTGTAATGCAGATCCCAACACCACTCCCTCCCCTCTGACTACAGCCAGCTCCAACCACACAAAACCCCACAGGCAAGAGCTCAGCCCCTCCCGTGGTGTCCAAGACAGACACTGATCTCCCAGCACCGTGTCCAGAGACATCCTAGGGATTATCACCTTCTCCCCTAGCAGGTCAGAGAGGACTGCTCCTCAGCCTCCCCCTCCCAAAGAGCTCAGCTGCAGTGACAACTCAAGCAGTGGTGTGAAGACATAAAGGCAGCTTCTAAGGAGCTTGGCTTTTGCTTTGTCTCTGTGTAACACCAAGCACTCTCAACACCGCTTTCCCAGTTTGCATCCTGCAGCATCATTCCCAGGGCATTGCTTACACATCCCACAGCCCTGGCTGATGCTACTCAAGTGACTTGGTTCTTTGTCCATGTCAAGCCTGATATCCATCCTCAGCCAGTGCTTGTAAATCAGCAAGGACAGGACACTGGAGGTGGTGCAGGAAGGGACAGACAAATAGGAGGAGCATCCTTAAAAACAAAGAGGACAATTCCAGTCCACAGAAACAGAGTGGCAAGATACAGGCAGCAATGAGCTCTACTGTGATGGCCACATGAGCCCCTGGCACAGGTCAGGCTCTGCAGGCCCTGGTTAGCTGCAAGCCTCAACAGCCAGGAGCACTGCAGGACATTTTGGGAGCTCGTGGAACGGCAAATAGCTGCCCCATCCCTGCAGGCAGGGCAGCTTTGTGAGCTAGCAGCAGCCTTGGCTTCACCTTCCCCTCCATCCTGCTCCCACACCTGGTGTCCAGCCAGAGGAGTGGCTAAAATCATCTAAGGACAGAGACAGAGAAAAGCACTGAAGGGAAACACTTGAGTTTGCCACTGAAATGTCCCCACCTGCACCTTCAGGGGCTGCTGCTCTCAGACATGAGCAAACCTCCAGCCACTAAGCATCTGCTCAAGCCACAGAACACTCACTCAAGCCCCTGGTTCTGCTTCCTCGGGGGAAACAGAGTCCTTGCGCTTTCTGCCCCCCTTCTTTTATGCCCAAGTTGATAAAAGCCCCTGGATGGGCCACGACCACCAGCCCAGCTGGATGAAAAGATTCAGATCTATGACAAAGCTCAGAACTCTGTCAAAAAAAAAACCAGAGCCAAAATGCAGCCAAAGCCAAGGCAGTTGGTGAAGTTCAGACCTAGTGATGGGAGGGAAGGAACTGCTTCCCTCTCAGGCTTTGAACCGCGCTCACGCTGCTCCGCAAAGCTGAATGGCAACAGGCACCAGGGTCCTATTCTGGCTTCCCAACCCCTCTCCTGTGCCTGCAGCCCCCACGCTGGGCCCGGGCTTAACGAGCAGGAATTTGAAAGGGGAACTCGACAGAGGCTCAAAACGAGCTGGAGTTTGGTGTGCAGAGTCAAAGGCAGCAGTAACTGAGTGGCAGGAAGCCCGAAGAGTAAATGAGAACTGTTACATCTTGTGTCTAATGAGTGACACCAGGGTAACGCCGGCAAATTGCTCACCTGGAGACAGCGGTGCTGAGCTGCTGATGGATGAACAAGCTCTTTTTTTCCCCCCTTCCCCCTCATCAGCACACATCACAGTGAATGATGGAGCATCTCTGCCTGGTGGTGCCCGAGACTGGCACAGTCACTTGCTAAATCCAGTCCTGCTGGTGAGAGCTCGGTAGAAGGGCAAACAGCACCAAGTCAAACCCTCTGCTGACAGGCTGGAAAAGCTCTCCAGGGCGCAGCTAACGCCGGCTGTGGGCCTCCCACCTTTGGCTTCTGAATGAAAATCATCAAGGCAGGCAGGATTGATGGAATCATAGAATGGTTTGGGCTGGAAGGGACCTTGAAGATCATCCACAGGGACACAGGCACTGCCGGGCAGGGATGCCTCCCATCAGTCCAGGTTGCTCAAGGTCTCATCCAGCCTGGCCTTGAACACCTCCAGGGAAAGGGTAGCCACAGCCTCCCTGGGCAACCTGTGCCAGTTCCTCCCCACCCTCACTGTCCAGAATTTCTTCCCCATGTCCAATCTACATCCACCACCTGAGTGAGGACACGGCGGTGCCAGCGACGCCAACGGGCACCATCAGAGCGCCAAAGCAGCTCAGAGAGGGACCACCAGTGTGGTGCAGCAGAACAAGCAGGTCAGATTTAGGTGAAGAGCAGCAACATTTCGGGGTGCTTCCCCTCCGAGCTGGAGCGCCCTGAGAGCGGCACCGCGTGCCGGATGCGTGCGGCTGGCACCGCCCGGGCACGGCGGCCGGCCCGGCCCGTGCCAGGCAGCCAGCGAGCGCTGCCCGTCACGTGGGGAAGCCTCACGGCTGAGCTGCGATGCGTAAAAGGATTTACAGATGTAAAGCCACATCTCGATAACGCTTGGAACAAATCCCTGACATTCTTCACACAGCTCTGCACTAACAGGTTGGGCTCTAGCAGAGTGGAAACGGCAGCTCCCCGCTAGCTCCGGCGGGGCCGGCCCCCGTTTAACCCTTTGAGGGCTTCTCCCCCTGCGGAGAGCGAGGTGGAGCCGATGGGTGGAGGCAGGAGCCTGGGTGCTGACAATTATTCTCCGCTCAGGACTAGCCATTTGCATGCAGTTCATTTGTGATGCAGAAAAGCTTGAACCTGTCATTACTGCTTGGCATCAGCGCGGTGCTGTGAAAAGGCACCGCTCGGATCATGCGCACAGCGCTGCGCCCCGGCGCCTTTAATCTAGGCTAAAATGACAATGAGGGAGAGCAGGAGGGAGGCAGGCAGGGAGAGGGAACCGTGGAAGGCATCTTTGCCATAAACAGGAGTGAGATCCTCCAGCAAGCCAGGCACAAGTATGGTGCTCAGGGCTCCCAGGGCCTGGGCGGGCGTGATGGGGGCAGGCTGGAAGCGAGAGGGTTTCACAGAGCAGATGAAACTGGCCTGGTCCCCTCTGGGCAGCTGGCATCTGCCCAACAGAACTAACCCCCAGAAAGGCTCCAGGAGCCACCATTTTGCTGTGTGCACACAGGCCAGCCAGGATGCCCAGAGGTCCACCCCAACAGCAGACCTAGCACCTCCTCCTCCCCCACCATCCTCCCCAAGCACGGTGAGATGGGGATGGCAGCGAAGGCAGGGGAACAGATGGAAAGCAAAGCTCTGCTCCCCATGGCTATCTTCTGCTCCTCCCAACAAGCAGGGCTCACAAATGCCTCCTTGGCCAGGCCAGGCTGATTCAGTGAGCAGGGAGGTGGCACTGCCCTCCCAGCACCCAGCCTCCCCTGCATCTCTTGCCTCTGCCCATGTCCAGCACCTGGCCCCAGGCAGGGGAGCACAGATGGCAGTGTGGGCAGACGTGGAGTGACCCTAAAGGCCAAGATGCAGCTGAAGCCCTGCCTGCAGCAAGGGCTTGAACAGCTCTGTCTGAAGGCACTCAGAAGCTGTTCTTGCTCGGCAGCACCTCCCTGCTGTGTCAACATCCAACTGCTCTGGGCTAAGAACTCGACCTGCACGGCTGCCTGTGGCAAGGTGTGCCGGACCCTGACCACGAGTGCTACGGAAAAAGCACTTCCCAGAGCCCATTCTGAGCACCAGAGGAGACCTCACCCTCCCCACGCCTGTGGGGCAGCCTCCTGCAGCCCAGCCCAGCCCAGCCCAGCATCACGGCGAGGCTCAGGTGATTTGGGAGCCCAGATCCCATCACGATTCGTTGCCAGCAGGGAATCCAACTCCCTCGTTACCTTTCAAATGAGCGGAGCTACACATGAATATTAAACACCACCTCCTTCTAGTCCCAGGGAAAAAAAAAGCCAGGCTTTGAGCATCCCTCATTAAGATGCACTGGCCGCCTTGCACAGGGAGCCCAAGAGCCAATTAAGCAGGCCTGGAACAATCCGAAACCGAAGCTGTGTGCCCAGGTCGGCTCCGAGCCGTCGGCAGAGCTGGCGCGGGGGTGCTCCCCACGGTGCCCGAGCCCCAGCTGCTCCCAGGCCCTCTCCCAGTCCATCCCAGCTACACCACCACTCACCACCACCAATTACATGAGCTGCTTGATGCCTCCCTGCCTGGGATGGGTCTCTTCCCAAACCTGTCCCTTGCCTGCCAGCCTCTTGTCTCCCTGCTCTGCTTCCAGCAGGGGAGAGGAGAGAGCCTTCAGCCAGGCTCCTTTGCTGACTTCCAAGTGCCATTACTTAGAATCATGGAATGCTTTGGGTTGGAAAGGACCTTAAAGATCATCCAGTTCCAACCCCTTGCCACAGGCAGGGACACCTCCCACCAGCCCAGGTTGCTCAAGGCCTCATCCAACCTGGCCTTGAACACCTCCAGGGAGGAGACAGCCACAGCCTCCCTGGGCAGCCTGTTCCATTCTCCTTTCAGTTTCCTTTCTCCTCACCTCTTCTCCTTCCTACAGACCATTTGATTTTCTACTGGAAAAGCAGCAGAATGGAAAGGGAGAAGGAGCCCTCCTCATGCAGACTGGCAGGGTCCTGTCTGGAAGACCCCATCCACCCCCTCCCTTCCCGGGGAGGATTCCACCAGCTCTCACCTGAGTGAGGTTTTGGGCTGGGCCAGGGTGAGGAGCAGCTGGCACTGTGAAGAGAAATGGCCAAGCAGGCACCTGGGAAGGGAAATGGCCTTCCAAGGCCAGGCAGCTCCAACCAAAATCCTCCTGGGCCCAGCAGAGTTTGTATCCACACACAGCAGGATTTCAACCCCAGAAGGCAAATGAGAGGAGGAGGTTGGAGCTGTACGTGCACGAGGCAGCCTCAGCACAACTCCACTTGCTGTGTGTTAAATAACTCTTCCAGGGCATGAGTTAAATGGCAGCAGAGAGCAATCAGGGGACAATAAATCCCTGGCTGTAAATTCTGGCATTAGGCTGTAAGACTCCAATCATCATTCCTGGCTGGCAAGAGGCCCCCAGCTCAGGGAGCAGGGGCATGTGGGGCAAGCCCAGAAGGGAGCAATGCCCCCTTGGGTCCTGACCCCTCACTGACCATCTTCCAGCCCCACTCACACTCCCCAGAGGCTTCTGTTCATTTTGTGCCCCACTGCAGAGGCTCCCCAACGTCACTGGGGCCCCACAGGGTGTTTCCAGCACAAGCAGTGAGGTTTCCAGGTGAGTCCATAGCAAAGCCCTGGAGGCCACTTCCCAAAGCACCAAGCAGCTCTCAGTGCCCTGCTGCCTGCAGTGCTGAGAGCCCTGGGGCTGCCTAGTCTGGAGAAGAGAAGACTGAGAGGAGATCTTATGATAGCTTATCAATATCTGAGGGGTGGGGGCAAGCAGCAGGGGCCAGGCTCTGTGCAGTGTCCTGTGCTAGGACAAGGGGCAGTGGACACAAACTGCAACCCAGGAGGTTTCACCTCAATATGAGGAGAAACTTCCTTGGTGTGAGGCCTGGAGCAGGCTGCCCAGAGAGGTTGTGGAGTCTCCTGCTCTGGAGACCTTCAAAACCCACCTGGATGCTGTCCTGGGTGACCCTGCTCTGGCATGGGGGTTGGATCTCTGAAGGTCATTCTCTGATCCCATACTGTTGCAAGGACAACAAGGCTGGGGAGAGGCCTTGAGCACAGCCCTGTGAGGAGAGGCTGAGGGAGCTGGGGTTGCTTAGCCTGGAGAAGAGGAGGCTCAGGGGAGACCTCATAGCTCTCTACAACTCCCTGAAAGGTGGTTGTAGCCAGGAAGGGGTTGGTCTCTTCTCTCTAGCAACCAGCACCAGAACAAGAGGACACAGTCTCAAGCTGCACCAGGGGAAGTTTAGGCTGAAGGTGAGGAGAAAGTTCTTCCCAGAGAGAGTTATTAGCCATTGGGATGTGCTGCCCAGGGAGGTGGTGGAGTCCCCATCCCTGGAGGTGTTCAAGAGGGGATTGGATGTGGCACTTGGTGCCATGGCCTAGCCATGAGGTCTGTGGTGACAGGTTGGACTTGATGATCTTTGGGGTCCCTTCCAACCTTGGTGGTACTGTGATGCTGTGAGACTGTGCTACTACGAGACTGTGCTACCTCACCCTCCCCACAAAAGCCAAGCCCAGGGGCATGCAGGATCTCCTGAGCCCCAGGGCAGGGAGCTTCCAAACTACTTTAGGGGGAAAGGGTGGGGGTGGGAAAGGGAGGCAGGAATCCAGGGTGTCAGCGAGGCACCTCGCAGCGGTGCAGCCCTGCCTGCTGGAGCTGCTGCTGCTGCTGCTGTTGCTGCTGCTGCTGCTGCTGCTGCTGGAGCTGCTGCTGGAGCTGCTGCTGCTGCTGCTGGAGCTGCTGCTGCTGCTCTGTGGGACGCCTGTGATATTTTATAAAGTTAATAACTTTTTTTTTTAATTGGCTGAGTTCAGAGAGTCGTGTGAGCAATTAACAATAATTACGTTTAAGACACTTAAATTCCAGGATGCACCACAAACACTGCAGCATTAAGCCATAAAAACCCTCGATTGTGCATTCAAATTACATTAAGGGCCTGTTGGAAGGAAGAAGCTCTCGGTTTCAAGAGCCCCAGCTCTGCTCTGTTTACACAACGAGGTTACATCAGACCCCGCTGCAGCAGCAGCAGCAGCAGCAGCAGCAGCAGCAGCAGCAGCCCCTTGCTCAGTGCCCCTGGGCACCGTGCAGATGCCAGGCCCTGCTGCCCTTGGCTGACCCTGCTGACCCTGCCTGGCAGCCCTCAGGGAGGTGACCTCAGCCTCTCCGGCCACGTGTGGGCAGGCAGCGAGGAGCAGGGACTGGGAAGTCACAAAGAATGGTTGGAAGGGACCTCTGAAGATCACCCAGCCCAGCCCCCTGCCAGAGCAGCAGCAGCCGGGGCAGGGCACACAGAACACAGCCAGCTGGGGCTGGAAAGGCTCCAGAGCAGGAGACTGCACAACCTCTCTGGGCAGCCTGCTCCAGGCTCCAGCAGCCTCACACCAAAGAAGTTTCTCCTCATGGTGAGGGAGAACCTCCTGGGTTCCAGTTTGTGTCCACTGCCCCTTGTCCTATCACAGGACAGCACTGCACAGAACCTGGCCCCTGCTGCTTGCCCCCCACCCCTCAGATATTGATCAGATCCCTCTCAGCCTTCTCCTCTCCAGGTTAAACAGCCCCAGGGCTCTCTGCCCTTCCTCCTCAGACAGATGTTTCAGTCCTTTCATCCTCCTCATAGCCTCTGTTGGACACTCTCCAGTCTATCCCTGTCCCTCTGGAACTGGGGAGTCCAGAACTGGACCCAGTCCTGCAGCTGTGGTGTCAGCAGGGCATCGTGTGGGGGCTGGCTGCAGCCTCGGCCAGCACCGCGGCCCCGGCACCGCTCCTGGGCAGGGAGTTTGGGCCAGTGCTGCTTTCCCTGCAATCAGCAGGTGCCAGAGTGAATTATTGATGCCAGTTCTCAGTGACAGGTGAGGCATTTTATCTCTGCAGCGTTAATAATGCAGCAGTCATGATCCTCCACTCTCAAATGTCAAGGAATTCTCAGGTTACCCTCTCCACGCTCACAACTTTCCCCCCGGCCTCCCCTGCCTTGTGGCGCCGAGGAACTCACCACCAGCTTCCCACCTGCTCCGTGGCAGATGGCACTGGGCAGCACCCCAGAGCAGGGTCATCCTGCCTCCCCCAGGGGGCCCCTCCAAGCCCCACCAGCAGCACCTGAGCCAGGAGCCTGGCCAGCAAGTGTCAGACAGCCACAAGAGCAGAGGAGCGGACGGGCAGCCAGAGCTTGCCGCTGCCTTCCAGAGCAGCCCCAAACACCTCCCTTCCACACACCCCTGCTGCTGCCTGGGGGCTTGGCACAGCTGGTGCCCCTGCTCATGGCACAGGCTTTGCAACTAGATGGTCTTTAAGGTCCCTTCTAACCCAAACCATTCTGTGGCTCTTTGCAAACACCCTCAAGAGGAGCAGAGCCACACAACATTGCCCTTAGGGGGTGAGCTGCCCTCCTCTGCCCCCACGGCAAGACCCTCTGGCTCCCTGTGCACCACGCCGGACACACACCGCTTGTGGCCCTGTTTCATGCACTCCAGGCACAGAAAGGGACCCTTTCAGAGCCAGGAGGGCTTTGGGCTGGGGAACAATAGCAGCCTAATGTCTCCATTTTGAGCTGTGAAGGCGCAGCTGGCGTGTGCCTCCGGCAGGGAAAGGACCTTCCTGGAGCATGAGGAAAGAGCAGGCTGTGCTCACCCACAGGAACAGCAAGACCTGAGCATCCCCAGCACCCCAGAGGCACACAAGCAGTGTTTGGCAGGGGCAGCTCAGGAGCCACGACCCCCAGGATGGCAAATCCCACCCAGGACAGGCTCGGGTAGGGCCAGCCTCCACCAAGCAGCAGAGCCAGGGGCCAAGCCTGGGTGACACAAGGCTGCAGGGAAGGTGACAGCCAATCTTGCCCAGTGCCAGGGCCAACAGAGCCCTGCCAGGGGGATCCATGCTGGCACCTGCACCCTGTCCTGCCCCCAGCTCCTCACTGCCCCATGCAGGGCTTGCTCCAGCCTCCGCATTCCGACGGCACGGCCTGACATTTATAGGGGGAAGTTTTATTCCTGCTGTAAATAACCTCTAATAGTGTAGGTCATTACACTAATTACAGCAGATAATTAATTCCCTGGTTCTTGTTAGACCGCTGCATGCTGCAGGAAGGGTGCAGTTCATTATCTCCCCCTGCAATTATGGCCTCCCTTCCCCTGCCAGCCCCACCTCCAGAGTCTGAGCACTTCCTCGAAGTTGTTTATCGTGCAACCATCGAGCTGCTGTGAGGATGAGGAGGTGGAGGGGCTCTGGCTCTTCCTCCCACCCCCTCCACACAAACCAGGAGCAGCTTGTGCTGCAGAAGCTACCCCTCTGCCTCACACGGACGCTTTTTGGCCATGGACTTGAAGGCAGCTACGAGAGAGCTGGAGAAGGACTGTTTATAAGGGCCTGTGGGGGACAGGAACAGGAGCAAGGGTTTGAAGGCAGAGCAGAGCAGGGTGGGTTTGGGTTGGACATCAGGAAGAAACTCTCTGCTCTCAGGATGGGGAGACACAGGAACAGGTTGCCCAGAGAAGTTGTGGACAACTCATCCCTGGAAGTATTTAAGACCAGGCTGGAACAAAGCCAGCCCAGAGGCAAACCCCAGCCCCAGGTGCCACTCAGGTAGAGCCAGCCTGGGCTACTCCACCTTGCTGAGCGCTGAAGCATCAGCTCACACCCACCCTGATGGGAGCATTCCCATTGCCTCACAGTCAGGGTGGGGAGACACTGGCACAGGGGGCACAGGGGGTTGTGGATGCTCTTGCCCTGGGAGGTGTTCAAGGCCAGGCTGGATGAGGCCCTGAGCAACCTGGGCTGGTGGGAGGTGTCCCTGCCCATGGCAGGGGCTTGGAACTGGGTGATCTTTAAGGTCCCTTCCAACCCAAACCATTCCAGGCTTCTATGACATGCTTGGCTCCTGCTGTCCCCAGCCAGGTGCTGGGTGTGAGGTGAACTCACCGAGCAGCGTCACCACGGGGCTGGGAGGACTCTTGGGGGCCTGCAGCGTGTCCCCCAGATCCCAGGGGGATTTTCCAGTGGGCAGGCAGGGCATGGCCCCCATCAGCAGCAGGAAAGCTCTGCTCAGTCACCTGGAAAAGGTCCCTGCAAGAGCCTGCCCTGCTGGTGCCTGTTCGCGAGCAGCAGATTGATGATGGCTCTGCCTCGGCGCAGCTCCGGCTCCCCAGCCCAGCCTGTGAGCAGGAACATCTGCAGGATCTCAGGCCGCCACGTACAGGCATCTACCACCTCCTGGGCACAGATGGCAGAATAAAGACAACCTGGCAGCCGCAGCTCTCACAGCTCCCTCGGCCTCGGCCTCGTCCTGCCCGGCTCCGTCAAGCGCCGCAGTGGAACACTCGGCAGTGCCAGAGCTGCAGCAAGGGCAGCGCCGAGGGAACAGCGGCTCCAGGGGCTCTGGAGGGCTGGGAGGCAGCTCCACAGCCAGCTGGATGTTAGACTGGAGATGAGGAGGACATTTTTGACAGTGAGGGTGAGGAGACACTGGCACAGGCTGCCCAGGGAGGCTGTGGCTGCCCCCTCCCTGGAGGTGTTCAGGGCCAGGCTGGATGAGGCCCTGAGCAGCCTGGGCTGGTGGGAGGTGTCCCTGCCCATGGCAGGGGGTTGGGACTGGATGATCTTGAAGATCCCTTCCAACCCAACCCATTCTATGATTCTATGATAGACTCAGCAGCAAAAATCCACAACAACCCTGCCTGCCCAGCACCCTGCCAGGGAAGCACGCTGGGGGAGGCTGCTTCTGCCAGGCACGCAGCTGAGCTGTGGAACTCGCTGCAGCAGGATGCTCGGCGGGTCCAAGGGCACAGCCCAGCCCTGGAGGGGCCTGGGCAGGGCCGGCAGAGCTCACACCTGCTGCTGGAGCAAGGAGAATGAATTTTTAAAAGGCCCATAAACCCCGATGCTTGCAGGCATCAGCTGAGTGCTAAGGAGGATTAGGAGGAACTATCTCCTGTGGAAAGCTTATTCCACATGAATTCCACTGAAGGGATCCTTTCATCTCCCCCTGGAGCATCTCTTTCCCCTGGCCTGATGCGCCGTGGCACTCCCCGAGCTCAGATAATGCATCCGCAGGCGGCGAGGCGCCCGCGAAGGCTGACAGCTGTCACCGGCACCGACTGACGCCGGGCTGACAGGCGGCGGGACGGCAGGACGGCAGGAGGGCGACCCCCGCCCGGCGGGACAGCAGGACAGCGACCCCCGCCCGGCGGGACAGCAGGACAGCAGGACAGCAGGACAGCGACCCCCGCCCGGCGGGACGGCAGGACAGCAGGACAGCGACCCCCGCCCGGCGGGACAGCAGGACAGCGACCCCCGCCCGGCGGGACAGCAGGACAGCGACCCCCGCCCGGCGGGACGGCAGGACAGCGACCCCCTCCCGGCGGGACGGCAGGACAGCAGGACAGCGACCCCCCGCCCGGCGGGACGGCGGGACGGCAGGACAGCGACCCCCCGCCCGGCGGGACAGCAGGACAGCGACCCCCGCCCGGCGGGACAGCAGGACAGCGACCCCCACCCGGCGGGACGGCAGGACAGCAGGACAGCGACCCCCGCCCGGCGGGACAGCAGGACAGCAGGACAGCGACCCCCGCCCGGCGGGACAGCAGGACAGCGACCCCCGCCCGGCGGGACGGCAGGACAGCGATCCCCTCCCACCAGGACACTGATCCCTTCCCAGCAGGACAGCGATCCCCCCCAGGACACACAGCCACAGTGCCCAGCAGTGGGAGGCAAGGTGGAAACCTGCGTTGCTCCCAGGCTGGGTGGCACAACAGGGCTCTGAGTGGCACTGCCAGTCCAAAGTGCAGGCACTGATGCAGCCCTGGCATCACAGAATCACAGAATTGTCTGAGCTCACCCAGTCCAACCAGCAACCCAACCCCACCCTGACCACCAAACCATGGCCCCCAGTGCCATGGCCACAGGTTTCTTGGACACCTCCAGGCATGGGGACTCCACCACCTCCCTGGGCAGCCTGTGCCAGTCCCTGACCACTCTTGCAGCACAGAAATGTTTCCTTATCTCCAACCTAAGCCTGCCCTGGCACAGTTTCAGGCCATTGCCTCTCCTTCCATCACCTGAGAGCAAGGAGCAGAGCCCAACCCTCACCTCACTGCAGCCTCCTCTTGGGGAGCTGTAGAGAGCACCGAGGTCTCCCCTCAGCCTTCTCTCCACATTACATGACCCCAGGTCCCTCAGCTGCTCCTCCCCAGCTCTGTTCTCCAGCCCTCCCCAGCTTTGTTGCCCTTCCCTGGACACCCTCCAGCATGGAGCATGGCCTTGGAGCTGGCAATGGCTCTGGGGGACAACAACCTGCCATGGACATACCCCCAGCAGCTTTCCCTGCCCAGCACATCTCAGAGCATAGATTCACAGATTGCACTGGGCTGGAAGGCAGCCTCCAGGGGCATCCTGTCCAACCCCCTTGCAGGCAGCAGGGACAGCTCCAGCCAGAGCAGGCTGCACAGGGACACAGCCAGGCTGAGCCTGAATGGCTCCAGGGATGGAGCCTCAACCCCAGCCTGGGCAGCCAACTGCATTGCCCAGAACCTCTCGAGGAAGGGAAAGGGTTAAAGGGCTGCCATGTGCCCCTTCCCCTTTGCCTCAAAGAGGAGAGGCAGGGAGTGCATTAAAAACTGGGTTAAAAATGGCTCTGCTCTACCTCTCTTATCTGCTTTGTACTAAAAGCCCTCAAAGAGCGGCAGGTTTTCACGCAGCACTTCCCCCTCTAATCCCCTTTTGTTAGCTCTGATACTGGCACTGCAATACCAGCCCTGGCCAGGGTGATTTAGGAGGGATTACAAACCCTCAAATCCCACAGCCTGCTGCAGGGTGTGGGGGGGAATAAATAAAAATCATAACAATGTTTCCTCAAATCAAAGTTCATACAGAGAGAGAGAGAGAGAGAGAGGAGCACAGCACAGAGCCCTGCCCCGGGGACTTTGGGAGGGAGCCCAAGGCAGGGGGGTGGGAAGCCACAGCAGACAGCACCCCCCAGCTCAGTGCCACCCTCTTGGCAGTGAGGGTGAGGAGGCTCTGGCACAGGCTGCCCAGGGAGGCTGTGGCTGTCCCTTCCCTGGAGGTGTTGGAATGGAGCCACTGGGATGTGCTGCCCAGGGAGGTGGTGGAGTCCCCATCCCTGGAGGGGTTCAAGAGGGGATTGGATGTGGCACTTGGTGCCATGGTTTAGCCAGGAGGTCTGTGGTGACAGGTTGGACTTGATGATCTCTGAGGTCTCTTCCAACCTTGGTGGCTCTGTGATTCTGTGTTCAAGGCCTTGAGCAACCTGGGCTGGTCTGAGGTGTCCCTGGCCCTGGCAGAGGGGTGGAACTGAGTGATCCCTTGCAAGACCCTTTCCAAACCAAACCAACCCAAACCCAAATCCAAACCCAACCAAATCCAAACCCAACCCAAACCAAATCAAAATCCAAACCAAACAAAATCCAAACCAAATCCAAACCAAACAAAATCCAAACCAAATCCAAACCAAACCAAATCCAAACCAAAACAAATCCAAACCAAATCCAAACCAAACCAAATCCAAACCCAACCCAAACCCAACCCAAACCAAATTCAAACCCAACCCAAATCCAAATCCAAACCAAATCCAAATCCAAACCAAATCCAAATCCAAACCAAATCCAAACTCAAACCATTCTATCAGTCTACAAATCTCCATGGACCTGGCACCATGCCCAATATCTACACCATGGCTCTGGCACCCTTGAACTCAGAGCATGCCAAAAAAGCCCCCAACCCAACTTGCAACCCTGGGTGGTGGCCTTGTGGCTGGGGAACAGCAGCTGTGCAGCAAAAGCAGCAAAGTGGGGACTGAGGGAAGCTTCTCCTTGCCCCCATCCTGTGCCATGCTGGGTGTGAGGCATTGGAATAGGTAACCTAGGGAGGTGGTGGAGTCCCCATCCCTGGAGGTGCTCAAGAGAGCTGTGGCCATGGCACCTGGGGCCATGGTTTGGTGGCCATGGTGGTGCTGGGTTGATGTGGGACTGGATGACCTTTTCCAACCACAGCAGTTCTATGAGTGTTTGATCTGCAGCAGGGCACAGCAGTGCCATCAAAGCCAGCAACAGGAGGGCAGAATGAGACTGGAGATGTGGAATAAATTCTTTCCAGTGAGGGTGGGGAGGCACTGACACAGGCTGCCCAGGGAGGCTGTGGCTGTCCCCTCCCTGGGAGGTGCTCAAGGCCAGGCTGGATGAGACCCTGAGCAGCCTGGGCTGCTGGGAGGTGTCCCTGCCCATGGCAGGGGATTGGGACTGGATGATCTTGAAGGTCCCTCCCAACCCAACCCATTCTGTACCCCTCTGAGTAACTCTTGTCCCCCCCCCTGGCCCAAGGGGCTCTGCAGGGCTCCTCCTGTGTGCATCAGCCTCGGTGCTCCCGATGAAATATTGCCGGTGCCACTCCTGTAATATACATGTCAGAGATGCAACCTCATTGTATTGATCTCTGGCTGGCTGCTGGGGTATCCATAGTGGAATTAATCCATCTGTATTGCCAGGAAAGGGGGGGGGGGGAAGCAAAAAAAAGCTGGGGAGAAGGTAAAGCTCATCTGACAGCTGCGATTAAGGCTGCGTGAGAAGCGCTTTGCGCGAGGGGCCGAGGCCTGGCGGGGAGCGGGGGGCAGCCTGCCGGCAGCGGCTGTACACTCGCATCTGCCTAACTGAAGTGATGTCCTACAGGAACTGATGGAGGCCAGACCCAAGCTGGGGCTCAGGATGTCTCTGGCTTCCCCCCCTCCCCCCCAGCAGCGTGCCCAGGGCTGCCTGGCGTTGCCCTGGCAGCGGCGCCCCTGCGCCCGGCACAGCGCTCGTGGGGAGGTGCTGGCAAAGGGGGCAGGTGGTGCAGCCATGGAGGTGGCACAGACCCCGAGGGTGTTGTGGTTCCCCTTCAGAGCATCCTAGAATTGTTTGAGTGGAAAAGATCCTGTTATAGATGTATATTCATCACAATCCCTAAGATCCTCCAGTCCAAGCAGCAACCCAGCACCACCATGGCCACCAAACCATGGCCACAGGGCTCTTGAACCCCTCCAGGGCTGGGGACTCCACCACCTCCCTGGGCAGCCTGTGCCAGTCCCTGACCACTCTTGCAGCAAAGAAACTTTTCCTCCCCTCCCACCTAAGCCTCCCCTGACACAATTCCAGGCCATTTCCTCTTGCCCTATCACCATTTTTTGGTTGGAGAAAGCCTCTGAGGTCACCAAGCCCAAGCATGACCATTAACTCACATCCCCAGGCAGGTTCATTTCCCTGTCAGCTCCTCAGGCTCCCAGCAGGGATTCACAGAGCTCCATCCTGCATGGCAAAACTCCTTCCTCCACTGCCCAGCTGCCTGAGCATCACCAGCCCCTCCACTGGGCCCCAGCAGTGGGAGATGCCCAGGGGCACACAGCTCCTCCCTCCCCAGGGACCTGTGTTTCAGGGAGGGGCAGCAGGGCACAGGAGGCCCCAGGAGTGTGGCACCTGTCAAGCAATATTAGAACCACTTCTGTTGGCTGCTGCCAGGCCTGTGGAGGGCTGTGAAATATTCATGGTCCCTGCCACTCGAAGGAGGTCTCCTTGGTGCTTCCCTCCCTCTCCCTACCACTCTGGGGCAGGACCAGGGAGGGAGAGCTGCCACCTCCCTGCCCTTCCAGAGGCTCCAGGCTCAGCAGACTCCCCAGGCACCCTCCAAGGGCTGCACCACGGAGCCTGACCAACCTCTTGGGATCCATCCCGCTGGATGGCTCCGTGCCTGCCACAGAGCTGTGGGGCAGGGTGGGAGCCCCGGAGCAGCAGGGCGTTTGGGGCACCCCTGCCATCAACCTCTCATCCAAACCCAGAGCTCCTGCAGCTGGGGATGTGGAGACAGCTCATCCTCATCTCACTGCTCTCCCCAGCCCCCCGGTTTGGGGCCAGGCTCTTCACTCCACCACGAAATTAAAAGTCATGTGTGCAGCTAAATCAATTAAGATCTTGTTTGCAACACCTACAGATAAATCCCACCCAAGCCGGGGTCTGGCCAGCTGGCTGAACATTTGGCTTGTTCTCAGCAGGATGCACAACAACACAAAGTGCTTAGGAGCACTCATCTCCCAGAGAAGTAAAGCCCCTTCCTAATCCACTCCCTTCCCCCCTCCTCCCCCTCCCCTCTGGACCAGGGGGCTGGCTGAGCCCCCCGGGAGAGGGGAGAACCTCCTGCTGCCTGCCCCAGGAGGAGGAGGAGTGGTGGGAGCTGATGGGGGCACCGCTGGCAAGCCAGGAACCTTTCACACCCAGGGTTCCTCCTTGCTGCTCCGGGCATGCCTCACCTTCAGCCACCTCCTGCCCCAGGGCACAGCTGCCCCATCCAAGCTGGCACCACGGGCTGCCAACACGAGCTGCCCTGCGGTGCCCAGCCCCTGCCTCTGCAAGGCTGCCCCTGGCCAGGAGGAGCATCGCTGCTGCTTTCACAGTGCTGCAAAGCCACCGACAAGGATTGATTGACTTAGTTCCACCAGTTCCAACCTCCTGCTTCCCCCTGGCAGCAAGTCCCTCAAGTCTCCCACGTGAAGCTTCCAGTGTTGGACTGGAGGCTGTGGGGGGAAGGGAGGGAGGGAAGGGCAGGGAGGAAAAAAGGTAAAGCAAGCACAGAAAAAAACCCCTTCAACAAAACAACAACAACAGGAAAAAAAAAGGCCCTCAGCAAACTCCACACCTTCTGGCAAAACCCAGAGCACCACTTACACAACATCTTCACTCTCTCCATTATTTATAGTGCAACTGAAACATTTATTCCCACACGGAGCCGCCGGAGCGGCGACGACTCCGCTGCAGCCACCCCGGCCCGGCCACGGCCACCAGGAGGGAGGTGGGAACAAAGCCAGCCCAGAGGCAAACCCCAGCCCCAGGTGCCACTCAGGTAGAGCCAGCCTGGGCTATTCCACCTTGCTGAGCGCTGAAGCATCAGCTCACACTCACCCCCATGGGAGCCTTCCCACTGCCTCACGGTCAGGGTGGGGAGAGACTGGCACAGGGGGCACAGGGGGTTGTGGCTGCCCCCTCCCTGGAGGTGTTCAGGGCCAGGCTGGATGAGGCCTTGAGCAGCCTGGGCTGGTGGGAAGAGTCCCTGCCCATGTCAGGGGATTGGAACTGGGTGATCTTTAAGGTCCCTTCCAACCCAATCCATGCTGTGATGGAACTGAAGCCAACCTTGCAGCACAGCGATGCCCAAGTGACTCCAGGAGTGTGGCTGTGCAAACCCCCCTGGAAGAGGCTCCTCCAATGGGCATTGAGGATGCTGGCCAGGAGCTCTGCCCTACCCCAGCACTGCCTCTTTCTTCAGTCAAGGAGAAGAAAGAGAAGCTGCACAGAACAAGTCTCACCCCAGCACAGGGATGGAATTACAGTTCCAAAGCACAAGGAATCAGGTTCCAGGAGCTCACATCCAAACCAAGCTGATCCCAGACCCTTGACCATGGTATGGCCCTGACCTGGAGGGGCAGGAGGTCACTCACACCCCAGACCTCTGCCCTTGACCCCAGCACAGAACAATCCCTGGCTCTGCTCCAGCACACACAACTCTTACACTGTGCCCAAACCTTCACCACAGGCACAGCTCTGCCCCAAAATCCCCAACCAAGGGCTCAAGCCTCTTGGTTTGCAACCATTCTCCAGCTCCCCTCCCAGCTAACTCTTATGGGCACCAACCCAGACCTTCTGGGTGTAAACCACCTCTGAGTGAGTGGGAAGAGCAACGCCTGGGGACTCTGTCAACAGAACCAGCTGGTGGCACCCCCACGACCCACAAACATCTTCTGATGGCAAAGGGCTCTCCTGGCAGGAGGAAGTTAATCACTGATGGATTATAGGTGGGCTGAAGCCCAGCTGCCTGAGAGCCATGCAAAGCTGATCAATAGCTGTTCATCAATAGAGTGATCAATCACCTCCACCAGTAAATACATCCCAAGGAGGCCCCAACCCCATTAGGTGTCCCTGCAGTCACAGCCCAGCGCCGGGGTGCAGTGCAATCTGCTGTCGGGAGCACCCAGCAGCCGTGCCCCTGCCAAGGCTGGCAGCTGAGGCCACCCTGCCTGTGAGTGGGCAGAGCTGAAAACCAGCTGGAAGCAGCAGAGGCTCCCAGGCAGCTTGGGTGGGCTGGGTGAGGAGGGACAGCTGCAGCGCTGCTCCTGCACGGGACAGCGGCACCCGGCCTGGAGGACACGGGCACCGCCACGGTGCCAGGCAGGGCCAGGGCTCTGTGCCCTCGAGGGACAGTCCCAGGGCAAGGGTGAAGGCCACGGGGCAGTGCTGGCCCAGGACCAGCAGGACACACCATGCCAGCACGCTGGAGGTGTCTCCCCCTCTAATAGGATCTGTGTCTGGCAATCTGATTGCTGGGAAGCAGCAATGCAGAGCGGCTCTGGGCTGCAGCAAGGATTAGCTCCACAGCCCCAGAGGCCAACTCATTGTTCAGCTGCCTGGCAGCAGCTGTGCCTGTGTGCAGCCAGCCCTCTCCAGCCTGGCCCTGAACACCTCCAGGGAGGGGACATCCAGGACCTCCCAGGACAGCCTGTGCCAGGGCCATCCCACCCTCACTGCCAAGAATTTCATCCTCATCTCCAGCCCCAGTCTGCCCTCCTCCAGCTCCAATCCACTCCCTCTCATCCTGTCACTCCCAGCCCTTGTCAAAGGTCCCTTCTCAGCTTTCTTGTAGCACCCCCCCCTCCAGCACTGCCTGAGAGTGGGCACCCCTGGCACTTGGGGCTGGAGAGAGCCACCCCAGCAAGGTCCAGAGGTGCTGGCAGTACTCAGAAGGGTTTCACACCCCAGCCCTGGGTCTGTCCTCTCCCCACACGAGATGAAATCCCAGGAGAGGGAAGGGGTAGGAAGGTTTGAATGGCACCAGGGAGCCTCTGAGCCAGAATTGCTGGCAAGGAAGTGTGAAGCTGTAGGAATTAGAGCCCTGAGCCACCAGGGACAGAGGCATATTGACTGAGGCCAGAGCCTTTAATAAGGCTGCTAACAGCCTTGCTTTTACATTCATCCCTGCTACAAGCTGAACAAGCCCAGGATGAGTTCAGGCTCCAGCACAGCACTTGCCTGGCTCAACTCAGGGATTACACAGCCTTGTAACTACAGCTCACCTCCTCTCCCCTTCCTTCCCTCTTTCTGTTCTTCCCTGGGGTCAGGTCAGAGCAGCTCTTCCCTCTCCACCTTTTGTTTTGTGCTTTGCCTGCAGATCACACAAGTACCTCCAGGTCCCACCCATGCTCCATGCTCTACCCCCTGCCCTCTCCTTTTGTAGCTGGGCAGGAGCAGGGCACCACAACCCTGCTTTGTTCCACTCCTCTTGAGGGATTCACGTACACAGAGTCATCACAGCCAGCCAGCCCTGGAAAGCTCTGCAATGCAACCACCACCCACCTGCAGCTGCCCTCCCACACACATCTGTGGGCACAGCAGTGCACACTCAGGTCATCTTCAGATGGTGACAGTGTCCAGCATGGGTCAAGGGGTGGCAAAGGGCAGGAGGAGATGTGGCATGGAGAGGAAAAGAGGCTGCAGTACAGGAATATTACCCACAGGCTGTTGGCCAGGTCAAAGAGCCTCCAGCATAGAATCATAGAGTGGTTTGGGTTGGAAAAGACCTCTGAGATCATTGAGTCCAATCTTCAACCCAACCCTACCATGGTCACCAAACCCTGGCCCCAGTGCCATGGCCACAGGTTTCTGGAACATCTCCAGGCAAGGGGACTCCACCACCTCCCTGGGCAGCCTCTGCCAGGCCCTGACCACTCTGGCAGCAAAGAAATTGTTCCTCATCTCCAACCCTGGCACAATTTCAGGCCATTTCCTCTCATCCTATCACCTGAGACTAGGGAGCAGAGCCCAACCCCCACCTGGCTGCAGCCTCCTCCCAGGGAGCTGCAGACAGCAATGAGGTCTCCCTCAGCCTCCTCTGCTCCAGGCTGAACACCCCTAGCTCCCTCAGCTGCTCCTCCCCAGTCCTGTTCTCCAGACCCTTCCCCAGCTTTGCAGCCCTTCTCTGGACATCTTCAGCCTCTCAATGTCCTCCTTGGAGTGAGGAGCCCAAAACTGAACCCAGCACTCAAGGTTTGGCCTCACCAGTGCCCAGTGCAGGGGGACAATCACTGCCCTCAATGCATCCCTCAGCAGGGGGGCATAGAATCACTAAGGCTGGAAGTCTCTGAGCTCACTGAGCCCAACCATCAGCCCAGCCCCACCATGCCCAAAGACGTGGATCCCATCGGGATGCAGCCAGGCAGTGGGGGATGCCCGACGTGGGATGCCCTGGCCGCGGCTCGGGACCAGGGGCGTGGAGACAGCGGCGTCGGGAGCTGTGCTGGGGGGCACAGGGAGGCCAGGGGAGAGGGAGGCAGCAGCGAGAGCCCTGACCCGTGAAGGAGGGGCCGCAGGAAGCCCCCTGGGCTGCCCACATGCTCGCTGTCAGCTCCACACGAGCCGCTGCCCTGATGCCTTCACCTCCCCCCCGCACCGCCCCGCGGGCAGAGCCCGGCCCCGCTTCGCAGCCGGAAAGGGGAGGGCGATGCCCGGGCACGTTGGCACCGGCACCTCCCCGTGCCCACAGCCCTGCGACCATGCCGCGGGACACGGCCGGCAGCTCCAGCCGCGGCTGCGGGCGCCTGCTCCGGCGGCAGCAGCAGCAGCAGCGTTAGGGCTGCGCTGAAATACAGCGGTGGGAAGTCCCCCGCTGCTCCCTGTGCAGCATTTTATCTTAATAACATTTTATCTCGGCTGACAAGCCTGTGTAATGCGGTTTAAAAGCCACGGCTGGGCTGACACCAGAACGGGGGAGAGGGAAGAAAGCTCTTCCCTCCCGCCTCAGACATTTGCTGAGGTCACAACTTTGCAACCTCTGGGCTCTATCTCGCTCGCCAGGCTGGGAGGCTGCTTTGTAGCGAGCTCGGCTCCAGCAGCAGGAGCTCAAACCCTGCTCCTCCCTCCCGTTCAGGGCTCCCGCAACAAAGGCTGCAGCTCCGGCTTCTGCCTCGCAGCTTGTGCCGGGGGAGAGCTTTTCCTCTCCCCCTGCTTCGTGCAGCAAGTGCCAGAGGCTTTGAAGGGGGAGCTGGGAAGCTTTGCCTCGTCCCAGGGCTGGCAGGAGGTTGAGCCCCGTGGAGCCACCTGCCTGTGCTACCAGCAGGGGGGCAGCAGCCACGCTCAGAGGCACAGGTGAGGCCCCCCCAGCCACGGCACAGCCCTTGCCTGGATGGGCTCCAGCGAAGCCACCTGCAGCAGACCCAGTCCACCCCAGCTGCCACCATCTCCAAGGGTGGTCCCAGTGCCACAGGACACCCTGCAAGCAGCAGAGACCTTGCTGGCTGCAGGCACTGCTGAGCACCCCCAGCCAGAAACAAGACTGGAACCAAACCATGCTCCAAACTTGGGCTGGGTATCAGGAAAAAGTCCTTAGCTGCCAGAGTGGTCAGGGACTGGCACAGGCTGCCCAGGGAGGGGGTGGAGTCCCCATGCCTGGAGGGGTTCCAGCAAGGTGTGGCCATGGCACTGGGGGCCAGGGTTTGGTGGCCAGGGTGGGGCTGGGTTGAGGGTTGGACTGGATGACCCCAGAGGCCTTTTCCAGCCTTAATGATTGTGTGAAATCCAACCCAGCAGAGCAGGCCCAGAGCCCATCCCCTGCAGCCAGCACAGCAGCCCCAAAGCCAGGCTGTTCCACACCTCCATCCCTGGGGCCACTGGGGGACAGGTGGATTGAAACCCTCGCAGCAGCCCAGCCCTCCTCAGAGCAAATCCTGCAGCAGCCCCAGGCAGGAAGCCACAAGGGTTAAGCTCTTCCTGCAGGAGCTAATTTAAGGTCAGCCAAATCCTGCTGACAGATTATTTTGCACCTAAAGCGTGGCTTGGCCACCACAGCCTGGCAGGACCTGGGGGGCAGTTGGAGGAGCTGGTGGCAGCTCCATGACCCACGCTGGAGGATGGAGCAGCCCTGGCCCAAGAGCAGGACTGTGGCAAGCATGGAGGAGCTCTGCTCCGTGCCAGGTGCCAGATGAAGCTGCTGAGATGCAGGCAAGAGCCCACCCCGTGCATGCCACAGGAGTCTGCCCCCTCCCCAGCCTGTCACTCTGTCACCTCTGCTTTGCTGTGACAGACAGACAAGCCCCAGCTCCCAGGACCATCAATTATTCACTGCACCATTTCTGAATATTGATGTTAAAAGCAAGCTCCCAGCTCGCCCCTGGCCTCTCCACTGCCACACCACAAACCCCTCCACAGCTCCACGGAAGCGTGGGGGGCAAGGGGGCACCATCCAGTACCACCTGCATGTCCACTGCCCTCAGCTCTGGGCTCAGCAGGGGAAACCACCTCGGCCCTGGCATCGCCCGGTGCCCGCCCTGCTCCCGAGGGACTGATCCTGGCACCCCGGGAGGAGCCCAGCAGCACGGCGCTGGCAGGGAGGAAGGCTGATGGAAGACAGGGCTGTGTTGGTGGAGACAAAAGCAGCTTGCTCCCTCCTCCCTCCCTCTTTCACCAGAGGATATTTGCAAATAAGCATTTCCTGCCTCTGTTTATACAACTTCAGGAGACTTCCAGCAGCAGCCTGCTCCCCACACCGTGTCATTACCCTTCATTAGTGCAATTTCCCAGGCTTTAGGTGGCTGCAGAAGGAAAACAGAGGATAATGCACCACTCTGAGAGCTGCAGAGAGGAGGAAAACAGGGAGGGGAGCAAGGCTGACTTGCAGCCTTCTGGCCAAGGCATTCCCAGAGCTCCAACATCTGCTTCCCTCCTCTCGGCACCCCGCGGGCACCTGCGGCTCCTTGTGCCCACCCAGCGGGGCACCAGCTGCCACGGGGCAGCGGGGGCTGAGGCTGTCCAGCCACAGGCTGCATCCTCAGGGGACACCTAAGACCCTCTAGCAGGACAAGGGCACCCCCAGCACCGTGGTGTGGGGGCTGCTGAGCCCAAAGGGTGCTGCCCACCCCTGCCCAGCTGCGGTGACGCTGGGCACAGGGGCATGTGGTGGTGCTGGCTCTGCAGCTCCAGCACAGCATCCTCAGGGTAATTAGAGGCTGAGCTCACAAACGAGGTGGATGTCAGCACATTTCCAGAGTGCTCCTGCTCACTGCTGGGCAAATTAAGCTGTTTCCAGCTCTGCCAACCTCCCTGGCAGCCCTGGTAGCCCCTCAGGGCAGAGGCAAAACCCCTGCAGGCCAAAGCCCCTGTACCCAGCACAGCAGCTGGCAGAGCAGCGTGTGACCCACAAGCCAACATCCACCTCTGCTCTCCCATACCAGCCCTGCAGCTCCCACAGGGACATGGAGCTAGGTGCAGACTGCTAGTGTGCCCCTGGGGCAGGCAGCACAGCACAGGCCCCCCCGTGCCCAGGGCACAGGGGCTTGGGCACTCTGCAGGGCACTGAGCCAAGGCTTAGCCAGGAAGGGTGAGCCAGATAATGCGAGGTTGAGCACTGCTGGCTCGTTCAGTAACCACAAACAACCCTCCAGAGGGACTGGAGCAGCCCTGCTACACCACACAGACACATCCTGCTGTTGGGTTTCAGAGCAGGAGGGCAGCTCTGGCTCTGCACACCGAGAAAGAGCAGCAGAGTGCCACAGGAGCAGGCTGCCCAGGGAGCTGGTGGGGTCCCCAGCCCTGCTGATGGTCAAGAAACCCGTGGCCATGGCACCTGGGCAGATGGTGGAGTGGCCATGGTGGTGCTGGCTTGAAGCTGATGGTCTTTGAAGGCAGAAAGAGTTCTGTGATTCTATGATGCTGGTGGAGAGAGGATGCCTTGTGCCCCCCTCCCCAGCCCTGCAGCAACACAGGCAGGGGGCTGCACAGAGCTCCCCCAGCCCAGGCCCAGAGCAGCCTCACTCCACAGACCTCTCCTCCCCTCACAGGCCCCTGGGGGGGGATTGAGTGTCCAGCACAGGTGGGCAGCTGAGGCTCCACTGCCTCAGCCCCACAGAGTGCTGCAGTTGGAAAAGCCCTCTCAGGTCACCCAAGCCCAACCAGCAGCCCAGCACCACCCTGGCCACCAAACCCTGGCCCCAGCTGCCATGGCCACAGGGTTCTGGAACCCCTCCAGGCATGGGGACTCCACCAGCTCCCTGGGCAGCCTGTGCCAGGCCCTGACCACTCTGGCAGCAAAGACATTCTTCCTCCTCTCCAAGCTAAGCCTCCCCTGGCACAATTCCAGGCCATTTCCTCTCATCCTACCACCTGATATTAGGGAGAAGAGACCAACCCCCTCCTCACTCCCAACCTCCTGGAGCAGAGCCCAGTGCTGCTGTGCCTGCTGGAGGTGGCAGCTAGGGAATGAGATCGCCAGAGAGCGCCCAGCTGGGCAGAGCTGGCACCTGCCCCCCTGCTGCCCACTCCTGCTGCAAGAGGGAAGGGCTCCCAGGAAAGAGCCCTCGTTTGCAGATGCTCTGAGACCCGAGGCAGCTTTTGGGTTGCATCCCTGCTGTACACAGCCTGGTTTATCGCCCTGATGCTTCCTCCTGCAGCTCGGCCCCGCCGCGGCCCCTCCCCAGCTCACGGCGAGGCCTCTCTGCCCCTCCTGGAGAAAAACCTGGGCTGAAATTGCAGATTAATTAAAAGCTGTAAATTGCAGAACCAGATGTGCTAACTCACAGCCTCAGCCTGCCACGAGGAGGAGGATAAACCATTTGAAAATGGAAAGGAAAGAAGGAGGGAGGGGGAAAAAAAGAGGGGGGAAGGGAGGGGGAAAAAAAGAGGGGGGAAGGGAGGGGGAAAAAAAGAGGGGGGAAGGGAGGGGGAAAAAAAGAGGGGGGAAGGGAGGGGGAAAAAAAGAGGGGGGAAGGGAGGGGGAAAAAAAGAGGGGGGAAGGGAGGGGGAAAAAAAGAGGGGGGAAGGGAGGGGGAAAAAAGGGGGGGGAAGGGAGGGGGAAAAAAAGGGGGGGGAAGGGAGGGGGAAAAAAAGGGGGGGGAAGGGAGAGGGGAAAAAAAGGGGGGGAAGGGAGAGGGGAAAAAAAGGGGGGGAAGGGAGAGGGGAAAAAAAGGGGGGGAAGGGAGAGGGGAAAAAAAGGGGGGGAAGGGAGAGGGGAAAAAAAGGGGGGGAAGGGAGAGGGGAAAAAAAGGGGGGGAAGGGAGAGGGGAAAAAAAGGGGGGGAAGGGAGAGGGGAAAAAAAGGGGGGGAAGGGAGAGGGGAAAAAAAGGGGGGGGAAGGGAGAGGGGAAAAAAAGGGGGGGAAGGGAGAGGGGAAAAAAAGGGGGGGAAGGGAGAGGGGAAAAAAAGGGGGGGAAGGGAGAGGGGAAAAAAAGGGGGGGAAGGGAGAGGGGAAAAAAGGGGGGGAAGGGAGAGGGGAAAAAAGGGGGGGAAGGGAGAGGGGAAAAAAAGGGGGGGAAGGGAGAGGGGAAAAAAGGGGGGGAAGGGAGAGGGGAAAAAAGGGGGGGAAGGGAGAGGGGAAAAAAAGGGGGGGAAGGGAGGGGGGAAAAAAGGGGGGGAAGGGAGGGGGGAAAAAAGGGGGGGAAGGGAGGGGGGAAAAAAGGGGGGGAAGGGAGGGGGGAAAAAAGGGGGGGAAGGGAGGGGGGAAAAAAGGGGGGGAAGGGAGGGGGGAAAAAGGGGGGGAAGGGAGGGGGGAAAAAAGGGGGGGAAGGGAGGGGGGAAAAAAGGGGGGGAAGGGAGGGGGGAAAAAAGGGGGGGAAGGGAGGGGGGAAAAAAGGGGGGGAAGGGAGGGGGGAAAAAGGGGGGGAAGGGAGGGGGGAAAAAGGGGGGGAAGGGAGGGGGGAAAAAGGGGGGGAAGGGAGGGGGGAAAAAGGGGGGGAAGGGAGGGGGGAAAAAGGGGGGGAAGGGAGGGGGGAAAAAGGGGGGGAAGGGAGGGGGGAAAAAGGGGGGGAAGGGAGGGGGGAAAAAGGGGGGGAAGGGAGGGGGGAAAAAGGGGGGGAAGGGAGGGGGGAAAAAGGGGGGGAAGGGAGGGGGGAAAAAGGGGGGGAAGGGAGGGGGGAAAAAAGGGGGGGAAGGGAGGGGGGAAAAAAGGGGGGGAAGGGAGGGGGGAAAAAAGGGGGGGAAGGGAGGGGGGAAAAAAGGGGGGGAAGGGAGGGGGGAAAAAAGGGGGGGAAGGGAGGGGGGAAAAAAGGGGGGAAGGGAGGGGGGAAAAAAGGGGGGAAGGGAGGGGGGGAAGGGAGAGGGGGAAAAAAGGGGGGGAAGGGAGAGGGGGAAAAAGGGGGGGAAGGGAGAGGGGGAAAAAGGGGGGGAAGGGAGAGGGGGAAAAAAGGGGGGGAAGGGAGAGGGGGAAAAAAGGGGGGGGAAGGGAGAGGGGGAAAAAAGGGGGGGAAGGGAGAGGGGGAAAAAAGGGGGGGAAGGGAGAGGGAAAGGAAAGAGCAAAAAGAAAGTGAATAAGGGACAAAGAAGAAAAAAGAAAGGGAAAAAGTGGGGAAAAAAGAGCAGGGGAAAAAAGCTGCAGGAAAGATGAAGAGCTCTCGTTTCAGAGTGTGCTCTGTCCCCCTGAGCTGTCACATCCAGCCCACAGCCACGTCACTCCATCCTCACTGTGGCCCAGCCAGGACTCCCAGCCTGGCCTCCCAGGCCCCCTGAGATGCTTCACACACGCCAAGGAATCAGTGTGGAAAAGGTTGGAAGGGACCCCCTGAGCTCATCGAGTCCAACCCCCCTGCCAGGGCAGGGCCCCCCAGAGAAGGTCACCCAGGAACACATCCAGGAGGGTTTGGAATGGCTCTGGGCATGGAGACTGCACCACCTCCCTGGGCAGCCTCTTCCAGGGCTCCCTCACCCTCCTCGTGCTCAGATGAACTTCTGACCTTCCAGCCTGCACCCCCTGCCCCTTGTCCTCTCCCTGGGCACCACTGAACTATGCCTGGCTCCATCCTCCTGACCTCCACTCTTGAAGTATTGGTCAGCCTTGAGGAGAGCTCCCTCAGGGAGCTGTTTGCCCTCCCAGCCCTGCCCTCCCATCCCAGTGCCAGCAGCTTGCTCCCGCAGCCGGGGCAGGGGCACTGCTGCTGCTCAGAGCATGCCAGCCTGCTCACACCGAGCTCCAGCTCCACATCCACATGCAGGGAGGGACAATGCCACGGAGGACACCCTCCCAAAGGTGGCCTGCCCCTGCCCCGGGGCTGCCCAGATCCACCTGACCAAGCTCTGCCTTCCTGAGGGCCAGGGGGAGCAGATCCCACCCTGCTGCCCTGCACAGCTGTGCCAGTCGGGGCTCTAAGAGGGGACAGAGACAGATGTGATGCTCCCCGGGGCTGGGGACACTGCTTTTGGTGCCCAAGGACAGTCAGACACGTGTGACCACCATCTGCTCCTGGCAGAGCAGGAGCCAGCTCGGGCACAAGGGTCACCCTCTGCCCCTGTGCTGCCACTGACCTGCCCTGAAGGACACAGATTCATGGACTGGGTTGGAAGGGACCTCAAACATCATCCAGTGCCAAGCCCAGGATGCTCAAGGCCTTGGACACGTCCAGGGAGGGAACATCCACAACCTCCCTGAGCAACCTGTGCCAGAGTCTCCCCACCCTCACTGTCAGGAATCTCTTCCTCACCTCCAGTCTCCATCTGTCCTCCTCCAGCTTCAATCCATTCCCTCTCATCCTGTCACCACAAGTCCCTTGTCAGAAGTCCCTTTCTGGCTATCTCCCTGGCACTCCCCACACCCCTCGAGATGACCCTGGTTAGGACAGGGAGAGATTATTTGCTCCCTCCAGTGCTCCCAGCCCCACTCTGACAGCTCTCCTGCTGGCACAGTACCTGCCCTGCCCCGTGCCCCCTCCTGCTGCCCTCCTCCCCTCTCTCCCCAGGCAGGCTAGCAGGAGAGGGGCAGAGGCAGCAGCCTCCCTCCCTTCTTGAGCACCTCTTTGCTGCAGATCTCCTAATGCATTTCTTGGCCAAGGGTGAGGAGATTAAACACTCCAGGGAAGGGGAGCTGACACGAGCTGACAGACCTGAGTCTCCTGCACATGCATAAGTGCCAGTCCTCATCACAAGGATGCTTATTTGCCAGCCTCGTCCCTATCACTTTGGCTGGGAGTCAATCTAAATAAAGCAAATCCACTCCTCCTGATGGGGAGAGGCAGCTGCTGGGCTGTCAGGAGGCTGAACTCGGCTGGCATCAGTCTGGAGTGGAAGGTGCTGCAGGAACACTGCACGTGGCACTTGCAGCCCCTCAGGGGCAAGGGGAAGGGATTCTCCCCTGCCTCGAAGCAGCTGTGCCAGGAGGCAGCAGGGAGCCCCCCACAGCCTTGCCCATGAGGAGCTGGGCTGCTGAATCCTCCCTTCCCTCTGCCCTGCTGAGAGCACAGCTGCAGGATTGTGCCCAGTTCTGTGCTCCCCAGTTGCAGAGGGACAGAGAAATACCCAAGAGCGTCCAATGGATGATGAAGGTGCTGGAACATCTGTCTGAGAAGGAAGGGCTGAGAGCCCTGGGGCTGTTGGGCATCAGAAGAGCAGCCCCAGAGGGGATCTGATCAATGTTATAAACACCTGAGGGGTGGGGGGCAAGCAGCAGGGCCCAGGCTCTGTGCAGTGCCCTGTGCTAGGACAAGGGGCAGGGGACACAAACTGGGACCCAGGAGGTTCCACCTCAGCAGGAGGAGAAACTTCCTTGGTGTGAGGCTGCTGGAGCCTGGAGCAGGCTGCCCAGAGAGGTTGTGCAGTCTCCTGCTCTGGAGGCTTTCCAGCCCCTCCTGGCTGTGTTCTGGGTGCCCTGCCCTCGGACTGGGTGATCTCCAGGCTTCCCCTCCAGTTCCCCCATCCTCTCAGCCTATGATCCTCTCTTCCTAGGGGATAGGACTGATCCCAGCAATCCCACACAGGTTTTTTTCCTCCATTGCTGAGGACCATCAATGCCAACAGACCTGCACAGCTGCCTGGCAGCGCCCAGCCTTCCCCAGCACGGCTCCCTGCCTGCCCAAAACCTGGCACTGCCAAACTTCCCACCTCAGCCGCAGCCCAGGGCTTGCCCATCCCCTTTTCTCCTTCCTTCCTTCCTACCCCTCCAGCGCTTGGCTTCGAGGATTAAGGCTCATTTCAAACGAAGTTTTCATTCTTCTCTCCCCCCTCTCCTTGCTCTCCTTCTTTATTCCCCAACTCATTTGCATCACAAAACCCGAAAATTAAACAAAAGCTGCTTTTTGAGTCTCCACTCATTACTCCCTTTACATTTGTTAACATCATTATCTCCAGCTGAAGATGGCAAACTATTATCAAATGTTGCAGAGCTTTTGTAGACCTCTTGCTCTATTACTCGGGGAAATGGCTTTAATGCTGATGCTTTTAGAGGGCTCTTTTTTTTTCCGCATCAGAAGCGAGAAAGGAGATTACAAAAGCCCTACCCCAGCGGCAGCCTTGGGTACTGAGGGTGGTTTGCCCCTGTCACATCCAAGCAGGAACAGGGTGCTGGGAAAGCAGGAGGAAAGAGGGGGAGGGGGAAGGGGAAAAAAACCCCAACCACAAAAAGCTTTTCCTCCACCACACCACCTCCCTCTGAGCCTGGGATTCACCAAGCCTCTCTCCTCTGCACCTCCTCCCTTCCCTCAAACACTTTTCTGCAGGAGGAAGGATTGCAGTGGAAGCTGGGATGGAAAAGAGCACCTGGGGAAAAAAAGCCCCAAACTGAGCTGGGCTTGGGAGACTTCAGCACCACAGCTTTGGCTTGACCAAGGGTTCAGGGACCTTGGAGGTCCTTTCATAGGATGGTCCAGGCCAGGAGGGATCTCCAAAGGTCACCCAGACCAAGCTCCCCACAGTCAGCAGGGACATCCCCAACTAGAGCAGGCTGCCCAGGGCCTCCTCAAGCCTCACCTTGAATATCTCCAGGGATGGGTCCTCAACCACCTCCCTGGGCAACCTCTGCCAGTGTTCCACCACAAACAACTCGATGAGTCCCAGGGGAGCCATGGCTCAGGGGTGCTGAACCCCTGTCCTGAAGCAGGGGGAAAGAAAAGGTGGAGAGCTGGAGCTGCTCAAGGGATCACAGAATTGTTTGTCTGCCACTCACCCCAGGCCTTTCCAGCCCCCAGAGCTGCCCTCACCCAGCACAGCAGCCAGGCCTGTGCCCAGTCCCCACTTGCAGCACCGGAGCTGATTTATGGTGCCTGCAAGAGAGGTCAGGGCTCCACAGGCTCCCATCCACCACTTCATTAAACTGGAGCAAAACAAACAGAATGAACCTGAAGGCTGAGAGCCCTGGCTTCAGCCCAACCCTCCCAGCACCTTGAAGAGGCTACAAGAACGCTGGGAAGGGACTTTTGACCAGGGCTTGGAGTGAGAGGATGAGAGGGAATGGACTGAAGCTTGAGGAGGGCAGATTGAGAGTGGAGATTGGGAAGAAATTCTTGGCAGTGAGGGTGGAGAGACACTGGCACAGACTGCCCAGGGAGGCTGTGGATGTGCCCTCCCTGGAGGTGCTCAGGTCCAGGCTGGATGAGGCCCTGAGCAGCCTGGGCTGGTGGGAGGTGTCCCTGCCTGTGGCAGGGGGTTGGAGCTGGATGACCTTTAAGGTCCCTTCCAACCCAACCCATTCTGTGGTTCTATGAATCTCCTATTGAGCCAGGACTGGGCTCAGGCAGGAGACCAAAGCAGCTCTCTGGAGTGGGCAGGGTGGTGACATCCTCCCTGCAGCACTCCTGGCACCACAAGCAGCGAAATGCCGAGGCTGAGGCAGCAGAGAGCAGCCAAACCCTGCCAGAAAGCTCTTAGGAGGTTCAGCTCTCCCTAGGCAGAGTGCTGGGCAGGGCTGAGGGCAGCACACGAAGCCTGGCACAGGAGTGACCTGCTCTGGCCACCCACAAAGGCAGAGATCTCCACAGCCTGAGGTTCACACTTGGTCAGCCAGCCCCTGAGACCCCCATGCTGAGGTTGAGCTGACTCCTTTGTTTTCCACCCGGCTTTGGGTGTTGATTTAAAGCTGCCCAAACAAATAATTACAGCCTTATCTGCAGCAGGCAGCAGCATTAGCTCCAATTCATCATTTTTAGCTCCTTTGTATCATACATTGTGGCTAAATAAAGAAGAAATTCAGCCATTCACACTTCACAGGGCGCTGGCACCGCAAGCTGCTCTGCCAGCAGGGTGGAGATGGGCACTTGGGCAAATCTGGGCTCCACTACAACAGAAAAGCAACCTCCAGAGGACTCTTCCCTGCGGGGAAGGAGAAGCCCAGGTGGGTTTTGAACAGCTTCTGGGAGGGAGGCTCTCAGATCCGCAGTGCTCGAGGTACAGGAGTGCTGCTCAGCCAGAGAACGCTTGGGGAGGGCTGCCCCAAGCTGGGACACCACTGAGCTGGGGAGGAAGACCCTGCACCCAGCAGCGGCGGCCCCCTGCACCCAGCAGCAGCAGCGGCGGCCCCCTGCACCCTGCAGCCCCCTGCACCCAGCAGCAGCAGCCGAGGCCCCCTGCACCCAGCGGCCCCCTGCCCCCAGGAGCCCCCTGCCCCCAGCAGCAGCCCTAACCAGCTCAGGTTGCTGAGTTGAATCCTGGGGACAATCACCCTTGTTTTGATCACTGTCAGGTCTGACCCAGGCTGTCCAGAGAGGTGGGAAGAGCTCCATCCCTGGCAGCATTCCAGGCTGGGTTGCACGGGGCTCTGAGCAACCTGCTAGACACCGGGACAGGCTGCCCAGGGAGGTTGTGGATGTGCCCTCGAAGGTCCCTTCCAACCCAAACCATTCTATGATCTGCTTGCCCGGGCCCAGGATGGCACCTACAGCCCTGCAGGCAGTGCCCAGCAGTGGGCACCAAGAGAAACATCTCCTCTGTGAGCCTGAACTGGGCACTGCCTGCACTGGGTACCCCGGGACGGGATGCCAGGCACCGGGGAGGGGCTGGGGGGTGGTGCCAGCAGCTGAGCAGGCAGGGAAGCAGCTGCTTGGGACATGCAAACAACAGGCACGGCTCGGCCACGAGGATTGACAGCTTCAGAGCTGCTTTGGGTGGAGAGAGACCCAGAAGAGGCAAGAGAGGCTCTGCAAAGGCAGGGATAAAAGATATTGCTCCGGAGAAAACACAAGAAGGCTGAAACCCAGCGTGGTGCAGCCTTCAGATGCGACGGAGATGAGCTGCCAACGAATTGCTCCATCCAGAGGGAATTTGGGCTTTGTAAGGTGGGGAGGGAGGGCTGGGAGGGACAGAGGTGTCCTGCCCAGCGCCCAGCGCAGCTCCAGGACCACCAGAGTGGCACCAGGCAGAAAGGTGTAAGGCAGGAGGAGAGGGAAAGGCAGGAGGAGAGGGAAAGGCAGGAGGAGAGGGAAAGGCAGGAGGAGAGGGAAAGGCAGGAGGAGAGGGAAAGGCAGGAGGAGAGGGAAAGGCAGGAGGAGAGGGAAAGGCAGGAGGAGAGGGAAAGGCTGGAGGAGAGGGAAAGGCTGGAGGAGAGGGAAAGGCTGGAGGAGAGGGAAAGGCTGGAGGAGAGGGAAAGGCTGGAGGAGAGGGAAAGGCTGGAGGAGAGGGAAAGGCTGGAGGAGAGGGAAAGGCTGGAGGAGAGGGAAAGGCTGGAGGAGAGGGAAAGGCTGGAGGAGAGGGAAAGGCAGGAGGAGAGGGAAAGGCAGGAGGAGAGGGAAAGGCAGGAGGAGAGGGAAAGGCAGGAGGAGAGGGAAAGGCAGGAGGAGAGGGAAAGGCAGGAGGAGAGGGAAAGGCTGGAGCCTCGGCAGTGCGGCCAGCCAGAGCGACCCCCCGCCCCTCACCCCAGCTATCTGTGGGGTCCTGCCCAGCCCTTTCTGCTCATCCCACTCCTCCCTGCCGTGTGGGGACACAGGAATCTCAGCTTCCAAGTTAAAAACAGCCCTGGTGCCTAAGCCTCCAAGGTGCAGGCAGGGGTGACCTCTCCCCGGAGCCGGGAAGGCAAAGCTAAACGAGTCCCAAATTCGTCTGGGCTGTAAACGTCAATTTTCTCCCTGAAAGAAACGAATGTTTGTGATGAATGTTTTCTTCAGTGCCTGCTTTTGGCAGCGCTGCCATCTGGGAGGGGAAAAAAAAAAAGGGGAAATTAAAAAGAAAAGAAAAGAGAAGAATCTCTGCCACGCTCTCCCTATCAAAGATTTTTTTTCCCTCTCCTCTGCCTCTTAATAAATGGTTAAAAGATTGCCAGGAGTCCGAGGGGCCAGCAGCTTGTTTACCACAAGTGGCTTCTGTCACCGAGTAAAGCACCTTTGACTGATAAGCTTAGAGCCCCTGCCAGGCCACATGCAGCTTCCTCCGCAGCCCTCTAACAAGCAACATTTTCAGAAGCACTTTAGCTATGTTGGGCACTTAGGAACCTAATCCCTATCGACTCTCAATGAGATTTATGCTCCTGAATGGCTGGCTCGCTTCTCAGCCAGGGCTCTGGGTCATTCAGAGCCTTGCAGAGATCTCACCCGACGCCCCCAAGTCATTGATTAGCCTGTTAACACCATCCATCAACAACAAAGCTCCGAGTCTCAGCCCCCAGCCAGCCCCCAGCGTGGGTCCCGGGATCCCAAAGCCTTCAGGAGGGGCTGAGGGTGCATCCGACAGCCTGGTTCCCGAGAGGATGGCAAGCCCCAGCAGACAGCCCTGGGGTGGCAGAAGGCAGCCCAGCACTCTATAGGGGATCATTCAGAGCCTCGCAGAGATCTCACCCGACACTCTCCCACCCCCGAGTCACTGATTAGCCTTTTAACATCATCCATCAACAAGACAGAGCCAACCCCCACCCCAGCAAGCCCCCAGCCAAGCCCCCAGCACTGTGCACGGGTCCAAAAACCTTCAGAAGAGGCTGAGGAGGCATCCAACAGCTCCTGCTGACAGCCCTGGGTGGCAGGAGGCAGCTCACCACTCCTTGGGGTGCAAACTGCAAAGAAGTTCTTTCCAGTGAGGGTGGGGAGATGCTGGCACAGGCTGCCCAGGGAGACTGTGGCTGTCCCCTCCCTGAAGGTGTTCAAGACCAGGCTGGATGAGGCCCTGAGCAGCCTGGGCTGGTGTGAGGTGTCCCTGCCCATGGCAGGGGGGTTTGGAACTGGATGATCTTGCAGGTCCCTTCCATTCCATCATGGAATCACAGAACACATCTGTGTGGAAGAGACCTCCAAGCTCACCCAGCCCAACCCTCCACCCAGCACTGCAGGGCCACCACTAAACCACCTCCCTGAGCACCGGCTCCAGACGCTGCTCTCACACCTCCAGGGCTGGTAACTCCACCAGCGCCCTGGGCAGCCCATTCTGATCCTCGAGAACCCTCTCAGGGCGAGGAATATTTCCCGAGACCCAACCTGGATCCAGGGGTCTGAGGAGCTGCCAGGCACGGGGGGAGCAGCGAGGGGCTGCCGCTTTGGTGCTGGGGTGAGTGACTAACCCGAGGGGAACAATCAGATCCTTTTCCAGATTTGGCAACACATCAGCACAACAACAACAACAAAAAAAGAACCTCACTAATTACATGCTTGAGCACAGGCACCAGAGCAGTGCCCTCCCTGTATTTTCTCCTAATTGTTCTCCGAGCCTTACAGAGCCGCATTTAAATAAAAATGAAGCAGTTATTTAAACTGCAATTAAAGATGGAGAGGTTTTATTTTTAAACTCCAGCTCTCGGCAGCAGAGGAGGGGAAGAGGAAGGGGAGCTGTGCAGGGGACCACCCCCCCCACCCGGCACCATCCCCCCCGGGGGCCGCCCGAGCCCCACGGTCAGGCGGGCTCCGGAGCAGCGGCACAGCACCCAGCGGGCGCTGCCCCCAGCACTCCCGAAAGGTTGCTTTGCTCTCCGTGCCCGGTGCTGGCAGCTGGCACAGCCCTCAGCAGCTCCCCGGCTGGCACTGACCCCGCGCCAGCAGCCCCAGTGGCTCGGAGCAGGTACGGGCAGCAGGGCTTGGGTTGGGAGCCCGGGCAGAGCCCTTGCTCCGAGCAGCTCCTGCCAGCAAACGCTCGGCCGCGGCTCGGAGCCTGCGGAGCTGCCTCTGCGGATCCCTTTCGGGGGAGGCATCGGCACCGCTCTGCTCACCAGGTGCCCACCGCCACCACGGCCCAGGGTGCCCGCCAAAGCCCAGCCCTGCTGTCCCTGCGGATGTTCAGGCCGGCACCGCGGCCCTCGTTGCCCAGCCAGGTGGGCACCGGGCAGCGTCCCGTGCCCGGAGCAGGGAGCATCCTCTGCCGGGAGGGCGGCTGCTGGGAGCAGGGCTGGGGAGGGAGGAAGGGAGAAGCAACCACAACAAAAACCTCACCCTCTCCTTTCAGGAGGCAGCAGAATTTATCAGCCTGCAGCCCTTCACATCTGTCTGCTCATACAAAATGAAAGAGGCTTTGAAAAGCAGAGGAGATGAAATAAAGCTGTCTGTGTGAGCGAGCTGGCATCGCTGCCGCTGCCACCGCCGCAGCAATAACGACCCTCATTGTTCCTGCATCTGCCTGTGTGCGCGGGGGCACGCCGGGGGGAGGGGCGCGCACACCCTCCCCCCCGACACCCCCCCCACGGGCAGGCACCCCAGCCCTGCTGCCTGCTCAGGGGAAGCTGGGCACATAGCTGCCAGCCTCCCCAGGGGGCACCGGGGCAGTGATGGCACAAGGCAGCTGTGGCTTCAGTGCTGGTCCCCTCTCCCTCCACTGCCCATCAGGAGCCCCCAAGGGCAGGTGGCTCAAGCTCAGGAAAAACCTGAGGCTAGCAAAGAAGTTTTGCCCTGTACCTGCTCCCACATCACTTGGCTTTGCTGCAGCCATCACTGCCAGGCTGCCCTGGTAGGCAGAGCTCCCCTGGGGACACCAGGGGACAGCAGGAGCAGAGCCAGCACTGATGCACTCTGGTAGGTGACAATTGAACGGGAGAGTATAAAAGCAACAGGGTCTGGGGCAGGGAGCAGAAGCTCAATGTGCCAGCAAACAGCTGCTGGAGGGAAGCCTCTCCCCCCAGATCCATCCCTTGGGCTTTTCCAAGGGGGATTCGGTGCTTTCCAAGCCCACCGAGGTGGTGGCAGCCCTGCAAGAGTGCTCCAGGCAGAGGAAGTGGCTCCCAAGGGTCCCTCAGGCAAGGTGGCTCAAAGGTAGCCCATGGCTGAGCATGGGCTGCAGCCCCTGTGCCCAGCATGCACACAGAGTGGGCACGACAGTGCCAGCCTGAGTTGCTCCAGTGCCCACAGGGACTCCCAGCCCAGAGGATGTCACCTGCCCTGCAGCAGGGAGGTCTTGGAGAGGCACAAAACCTTACAGTTTAGCAAAAGCCTTGTGAGCAGGGGACAAGAGCACCACAGCCCTTGTAATCCAGCAGGAGCTGTCCCCTGAGCTCGGCGATGCTGGCAGCAAGGAGCAGCAGACACGTGGAGCAGGAGACCTCATTATGCAGCTCAGCTCCAGCACGAGCTGGGCCTGTAACCTTCTCCAAGGGCTGAGTCTCAGCAGAGAGACCTCTTGGTGATGTGAGCCCCAGGGCCCCCAGGCTGCCCCCGGCAAGCCCTGCTGGCTCAGGAGGTCAGGAACACTTGTCAGCACAGGAGGTCAATCAGCCCTTCTGCACCCCTGCTGCATGGGTCACTCCCCTGCCCTGCACGCTGCCAAAGCTCCAGAGCATCCTCCTCTTGCTCCTAACTTCTGTCCAGTGTCTTACAAACCCACAGTCTGCAGTTCCTGAGCCCCCAGCAGCTCAGGCAGGTACGAGGCCAGCTGTGCAATACAGGAAACAAGCCTCTTGGCTAGGTCTGCATTAGGCACCAGGCAGTCATTTACTGCCTACGTGCCTCTGCCCCCATCCATCCCTCCCTCCCTCCCTCTGTGTGCTGTTTTGACCCTCCCCTGGGTCACAGCTGCTCCTCAAGGTGGCTGAAGTCCTGCACTTGCAGGTACACAGAGATGGCAGCTCCAAGAGGAGCTTCTCTTCTGTACCCCATGCCTTGGTGTGCCCTGCTTGGCTCATGCTCTACCATCCCACAGAGCTTGGAGCAGGGGCAAGGACACCACACAGGCCTGGGATGCCAAGTGATGGATCAACAGCAACTCTTCTTTCCCCAAACCCCTCCACAGACTTCCTCCTCTATCCCACAGAGGACACAGCCAAAGGGGCCCTAGATGGAGCATCCCCTCCTGCAGAAGCTGCAGCAGCAGAGCAGAGCAGCAAACCACACCGGGTCAGGATGCCTCAAGCTCACCTTCAGGCAGTGCCTCATGGCCAGCAGCCCTGGAGCCTGCAAAGGAGACACCTTGCACCAGGAGAAAGGAGCCAGGGCTGCACCCAGGGCAGAGGCTGCTGGAAACCTACAGCTCCAGACCCTCCATCCCACCTGCTTGGCCCACAGCTTCACAGACTGCATCAGGTTGGAAGGGACCCTGAAAGGGCATCTTGTCCAAGCCCCCTGCAGCCAGCAGGCACATCTCCCACTCGAGTAGGCTGCCCAGGGCCACATCAGGTCTGCTCTGGGATGGGACCTCAACCACATCCCTGGGCAACCTCTGCCAGGATCCCACCACTCTCACCGCGCCTCTCTCTCTTCCTGCTTGCTCCCAGGATCCAAGCACCCAAAGAGCTGCCCCTGAGCACCTCCCCAGCCACGGGGAGGCCACCACGGTGCCCTGTGCGCCAAGGCCAGCCGGCCCTGCCCTACAGGGCCCCAGCAGCGACCGGGCACCGGCACCACGCTGCTCACCAGCAGCATCTTCCTTGCTGGCCGCGGTCCCTGGCTGGCTGTGTGTGTGCATGCGTGTGTGAGATTGTCTCCATCGTGACTCTGCATTATCAGGGCTGTAATGAGTCCTTGTTAAAGTGGATTTGATGGAATAATTATATTCCAAAAAAACCTGCAGGAAAAAGCTCTCTCTCTCTCCCTCTCTCTCTCTCTCCTCTCCCCTCTTAAAGGGCAGGATCATCAAAACGTTCTCGCCACATTATTTGCAGTCACACCTTCTGCTGCATCTGCTCCCTTTAAAAAATCTCTAACTCCAATCTGATCTGAATATATAAATCTGAATTATCACAGCAAAAGGAGATGTGCTCACACCTTTTTTTATCTGTTGCCATGGCGATTAGATAAAATTCACGCCAAGTCTCTGGGGAAGGATGAAATGATTTCAGACAGAATCTCACCCCACTTGGTGAGAATAACGCCTGGAGCTACTTCCCTCTGTAACAGGTCTGGGCACATGTCACAGCCAGAGAGGGTGGCAAGGGGTGGCGGTGGTGGGGGAGAAGCCAGGACACCTCTAGAGATCTCGGGACCGACGGAGGAGAAGGTTTTGCGGCACCCGCAGAGAGCGCGGGGTCGGACAGCGCTGCCTCGCATCACATCAGGCTGCTGCCTGCCGCGCCGCAGCCCGGCCCCGGCGGAGCCACACGCGCGGCGGGAAGGACAGGTCCCTGCCACCTTCTGCCCGCTGGGCGCAGCTCTCCCGCTGGAGCTGCCCGTCCACATCGCTCCGCACGGGAGGCAGAGGCAGCCTTGGGCGCCCTCCTCTCCCCCAGCGCGCCGGGAAGGTCAGGGGCAGCCAGCAGCCTGCTGTCCTGCCGCGGGTGGCACTGGGCACACGGCAGAGGGTACCTCACGCCTGGCACGCTCTGAACCGTGGGCTGCCTGCTGCCAGGCACCTCGCTCCGAACCAGCCAGCACCACTCTGCATTCAGGCAGCACCGAACCAAAAGGCTAAGGGCTGCTCAAGCTCCTCAGCAACTTCTGTCCCCAAGCCCCCTCGGCGTGTGACAAACACACAAACCAGAGCTGCCTTTTGCCTCACTGTGTTTACTCCATCCCAGCTTTCAGCTTTCCTCCTCCAGTATCAGGGGATTGATGTCCCCCAGAAGCAGCCTATTGACACCAGGACCATGCTGAATTACCCAGGTCCTGGCTCTCCTGCCCCTTGGATTGTCTCTCCCAGCACGCAGCACCCCCAGGTCACACAGCTTCACAGAGAGGGTTGGGAGGGAGCCTCCAAGGGCATCGTGCCCAGCCCCTCTGCAGGCAGCAGGGACACCTCCAGCTGGAGCAGGCTGCCCTGGCTGGGTGCTAGCCTCACACTGCTCCCCAGGCTCCCCACAGCTGGGGGGGATGGTGCTGGAATTTGTGCTCCTCAAGCCTCTCAGATTCCAGAGGAAAATGCAGCAGGAGGAGGCAGGGGCTGGGAGGAGAGCCCTGGATGGCCACACTTGACCACAGGAAGGCTGCTGCAGGTTCACTTCCCACCTCTCCAAACAGCTGCTGAGAGGAGTTTCACAATGCTGTGAGCAGCCTTGGGCACCACAGGGGCTGGGACAGGAAGGTCAAACTCCGCTCATAGCTGAGCCACCACAAACAGGTGAGGTTGGACATCTCCTGAATGCCTTAAAGCTTCAGGAACATCCACAAAAGCCACCTCCAGCTCCCCAGAACTCCTTTTTGGGTCAGTTCCACCCTTTTGGCAAGCTCTCTGTTTTGCTCCCCAGAGGGAGGACCATCCCTGGAGGTGTTCAAGAGCTGAGTGGCCATGGCACCTGGGGATGTGGTTTAGTGGCCATGGTGGTGCCAGGGTGCTGGTTGGGCTGGCTGATCTCAGGCCAGAGGAGTGCTCCTGGGCTGGCCAGAGCAGCAGATTCTCTGGCTCCATGGCAAGCCAAGCAGTGCTCCCCTGACCCCCAACAAACCACTTCACAACAGGAATTGCTCCCTCTTTCCCAACAGCTGAGGCAGAGGGGTCTGAAAACACAGAACCAGCCAGGTTGAAAGAGACCTCCAAGCCCACCAAGTCCAACTGATCACCCAGCTCTAACTGATCAACCAGACCATGGCACCAAGTGCCTCCTCCAGTCCTTCCTTGAACACCTCAGCTCCACCACCTCCTAGATGATCTCTCAAGGTCCCTTCCAGCCCTTAACATTCTGTGATGCCCTGGGCAGCCCATCCCAATCCTGCTCAGCAGCAGAGCTCTTCTCCTGCTGCCATTCCTCCCCCCACTCAGAGAGATCAAACAGCAGCAGCAGAGTTTGCAATCACAACCTGGCTGCCGAGCGTGCTCTGCACAGCCCCTGCCTGCGCCAGCGCCGCCCGCGCCGGTCCGGCCAGCTGGGCTGCAACCAGCCTTGGGAACCAGGAGCAAGATTGCTTCTGCTGAGAGCTACCAGCAAAGGGGGGGAAAAAAAAGGAAAAAGGGAAAACCAACAACAACAAGAAGCAGCAGCAAATGGGTTTTTGAGAAGCCTGTAATTTCTGCACAACCCTTGACTCCGCTAAACACACATCTTCAGGCTCCCGGCACGGCGAGGCGCAGAGCCCGGCCGCACTAACGATGATTTATGGGCAGGGCAGCCTCCCATCAAGGATTTACCTCTGATTCCAGGGTAAGTTACCATCTTGCCAAGATAACCAAATGATGCAACTCGCCACCCAAAGCCCCTCCTGCAGCCTGGCCCTGCAGAGACAGAGAGCGGGCAGAGCGCTCCCTGAGCCGGCCTCCAGAGCCCTGAGTGCTGGCAGCTGCGCCTGGTGGGGAGGTTGGAGGAGATGATCTCTAAGGGCCCTTCCAGCCTGAGCCATTCTGGGATTTTATGATCTTTGAGGGGCTGGAGGGTGTCCAGAGAAGGGCAACAAAGCTGGGGAAAGGTCTGGGGGACAGGGCTGGGGAGGAGCAGCTGAGGGAGCTGGGGGGGTTTGGTGTGGAGCAGAGGAGGCTGATGGAGACCTCAGTGCTCTGTGCAGCTCCCTGAGAGGAGGCTGAGGGAGACCTCAGTGCCCTCTGCAGCTCCCTGAGAGGAGGCTGAGGGAGACCTCAGTGCTCTGTGCAGCTCCCTGAGAGGAGGCTGAGGGAGACCTCAGTGCCCTCTGCAGCTCCCTGAGAGGAGGCTGCAGCCAGGTGGGGGTTGGGCTCTGCTCCCTAGTCTCTGGTGATAGGAGAGGAAATGGCCTGAAATTGTGCCAGGGGAGGGTTAGGTTGGAGAGGAGGAAAAATTTCTTTGCTGCCAGAGTGGTCAGGGACTGGCAGAGGCTGCCCAGGGAGGTGGTGGAGTCCCCATGCCTGGAGGTGTGCAGGAACTGTGTGGCCATGGCACTTGGGGCCAGGGTGGTGCTGGGTTAAAGGTTGGACTCAACGATCCCAGAGGTCTTTTCCAACCCAAACAATTCCTATCATCTCCTTGAGCAGCCCTACCATGTGCCCCTACAAAGACACCCTGGCCAGGGGCTCTGGTGGAAAGAAGCAAGAGCAGCAGCAACCCCAGACACATCTCAGAGCTTCCTAACCCCAACACTGCCCACCAAGAAAACAGCAAAACCTCACCAAAGGGCTGCCCAGGCCATGCATGGAGCTTCTGAGAGGGCCAATGCTGCCTGCCCCAAAATCTGAGCTACAAAATGTTCCACTTTATGGAGGAGAAAGCAGGGAGGCTACGGGGAGCAGAGTCACTTCAGAAGAGTTTACTGCCATGGAGAGGTGGATGGAGGCTTTTCCTGCTCATCACAGCTGCACCAGGACTCACTGGGAAGATTCCCCAGCTTCTAGGGGAAGCACTGGGGGGGAGTCTCAGGAAAAGCAGCGAGTTTGGCACACTGGGGTTAGGGAAGAGCAATGTGGTATGCAGCCAGCCCTGCTTCTGAAGGAGCTCTGGCACCTCCACAGCACTTCTCCCCACCAGGAGGGTGGCCAGGCGGCTGTGTGTGCACGTCTGGGTGATCACCACCGGATCACCACCGGGACCACACTTCAGCCGGCTCAGCCCTCACGCTGCTTGCTGTGAGCAAGCAGGGACCTCCCCTTCCTCTCCTGCCTGGCTCAGCGCTGGGACAGGAGCAACAGCTCAGCAGAGGCTGAGAAATGACCACGGGTTTGGTACCAGCAGAGGCACTTTGGGCTCTGACAGCAGCAACAAGGCACACACAGGGAAAGAAGAAGCCTCAGGCAGATCCTCTGTTTGCAATCCAACGGCAGAGGATGTTTGCTTGTGTTGACTCTGCACTGTAACACAATTTATATGTTCTGTCTTTAGGGTAATTATTGCTTTAGAATGTTAAAATCGTTCCACCCTAATTAAATCATCATATTAAAATGAGAAAAAAAGAGAATAATCCACTGCCACAGCAAACTGCAGAACTCTGCCGGGGGAGAGCAGCCCAGGGCGCAGGCCGCTCGGTGCCAGCCGGCCCTGCTCCTCAGAGGGGCACCGGCACCGCTCCACCCCTGCCTCACCTCCCTGAGTGCCCACCACAGCCCTGTCAGCACTGCAGGACCTTTGGAACAGGGCCCCCTGCACCACCCAGGGCGTTCAGTGTGGCCAGCAGGAGCAGGGAGGTCATCCTGCCCTGTGCTCAGCACTGCTCAGGCCACACCTTGAGTCCTGTGTCCAGTTCTGGGCTCCTCAGGTTAGGAAGGAGGTTGAGCTGCGGGAAGGTGTCCAGAGAAGGGCAAAAAAGCTGGGGAGGGGTCTGGAGCACAGCCCTGTGAGGAGAGGCTGAGGGAGCTGGGGTTGCTTAGCCTGGAGAAGAGGAGGCTCAGGGGAGACCTTCTTGCTCTCTCCAACTCCCTGCAGGGAGGTTGTAGCCAGGCAGAGGTTGGTCTCTTCTGCCAGGCACCCAGCAGCAGAACAAGAGGACACAGTCTCAGGCTGTGCCAGGGAAGGTTTAGGCTGGAGCATAGGAAGAAGTTCTATAGAGAGAGTGATTGGCCATTGGAATGTGCTGCCCAGGGAGGTGATGGAGTCACCATTACTGGAGGTGTTCAGGAGGAGACTTGATGGGGTGCTTGGTGCCATGGGTTAGTTGATCAGGTGGTGTTGGATTGGTTGGACTTGATGACCTTGAAGGTCTCTTCCAACCTGGTCTATTATTCTCCTCTGCTGAGCATGGGACACTCCCTTAGCATTCCCAACCACCCCAGAAGCTCCTTACACGAGCTTGTGGCCAGGGAGGTGGTGGAGTCACTGTCACACTGGAGGTGTGCATGGAATGTGTGGGACTGGCAGGGACAAATGTGGACATTCTTCAGCAAGAGAAGTTGGAAGGGACCCTAAAGATCAGCTGGATCCAACCACACTGCCAGGGGGTTGCCCTGTCTGGGCAAGAGGCTGCTGTGGGCATGGGCTGGCTGCTGCTCAGGGAGAGCTCCTGGCTCTGAGCACCCAGCCAGGGCTGACCACGTCCTCCAGGTGAAGAGTTCCACATTGGATCTCATCCCAGGCCTGTCAGGAAGGGGTCAGTGCTGGGGAGGAGGAGCTCTGCACACTCAGGTCCTGACCATGGGCAGAGAGCTGGCTCCTGGCCCTGGTGCTGCCAACCGTGACAGGCACTGTGCCAGCCAGGGCATGGCCTTGGTCAGGAGAGGTGGTTGTGCTCCCTGGGCAGTCACCCACCCAGGTGGGTGCCCCTCTGTGCAGGGGGCTGCATGCAGACCCTGCTGATGCCTCCTCACAGCCCCAGAGCTCAGCTTCCCCTTGCCCACCTCCCAGCACATGGGCAGTGCTGAGTCAGCAGAGGAGCTGAGCTCAGGAGGAGCAGGCTGCCAGCAAGAGCCAGCAGAGCCTCAGGGCCCCCTGCCACCCCCCTCCAGGTGAGGCACTCTGCTCCTCCAGAGCAACACACCCCTGCAGGAGGGACTACAGCAAATCCCCTCTCACACTCCCTCAGTGCTGCCCCAGACAGTGCCAGGCTTGTGCCCTGCTCCTGGTGGCATCTGCACCACTTGAGTCTGCTCCCCCAACACCTGGCACCGTCTGCCCTCCAGCCCCTGCTCCCCAGGGTGCTGCCAGGGCAGCAATGCCAAGGCCTGGAGGAGCCTGGGGACTTGCTGACCTGCAAGCAGATGCCAGGCTGTGAGCTTGGGGCAAAATCCTCTAACTCTCTCTGGATCCCCCTGGGGCTGTGGCTATTGATCACTTTACTACTAGCTTACACAGGCTGTGCCAGGCAGCCAGAGCTGCCATCAATACAGGCTCTGAGGAGGGAGCCCAAAGGTCATCCTGGTACACAGGGACACAGCGCTGGCCCCACGCTGTGCCCAGCACCTGCCCACAGGCACAGGGGGCACGGGGGGCAGGCAGCTGGCAGGCAGGGGCACGGGGGAGAGGGGCACGGGGGAGAGGGGCACGGGGGAGAGGGGCACGGGGGAGAGGGGCACGGGGGAGAGGGGCACGGGGGAGAGGGGCACGGGGGAGAGGGGCACGGGGGAGAGGGGCACGGGGGAGAGGGGCACAGTGCTGTTTTGACTGAGTTCCTTTGCTCATGCCTGCAGCACTTGTGCAGACCTCCAGAAGCTGGAATGGTTCTGGGGCATCACCCCCACAGCAGAGTCACAGAGAGACCCCAGGGATCATCTGCTCCAACCTTTCTAGGTGACAGCAGAGCTGCACTGAGCTGGCTCAGGACCCTGAGCCTTCACCCTGACCAATGCAGAGGACTCCACTGCTGCCCCTGGGAGATGATTCCAGTGCCCAGCTGTGCTCATGGGGGAAACATTTTCCTCTGGAGCCCAATGGGAACCTCCCCAGCAATTCCTTGTCCCCATCACCCCTTGTTTTCTCCATGGCACTCCTGGTCAGGAGGGAGCCTCCATCCTCCTGGCAGCCTCCCTTTATGCCCTGCTACTTGGCCATACCAGCACCAGTACCAAGCAGCTCCAAGTGGGACAGGCACAGCCCGGGCAGGCTTTGCTCCTGCTGCCAGGCACACCGAGAAGCCAGGCTGGGGCACATCTGCCACCATACCACACACCCCTGAGCCCAGAGACACCCAAAGGACCAAGCACAGCGCCAAGGAGAGCCTGAACACGACGGATCTGCTCACACCACCAGAGGGTCATCACCAGAAGCCCTTCCTGGGCAGCACCGGGGCGGACGATGCGCCGAGAAAAGCCCTCCCAGGGCGGCGAGCTCCACACCGAGAGCCAAAGCAGGCCAGGCTTCGCCAAGAGAAGGGAGGCTGCTCCTACCTGGGATGATAGAGACGGTGTCCTTCTCCCAGGAGACAACACTAACATATTCCTGCACTGAAGAGGGGATGAGGCACTTGAAAACAGCCACGTTTCCACGCATCGACCTTTGGTCCTCCACCCGAACGGTGTACGGCTCCCTGAAAACTGTGGAGGAGAGAGCAGATGGTTGGGAGCCTGACAGTGCTGCAGGGAAACACACTGCCTTTTGCTTCAGTCCCACGGCTCCCAAACAAACCAACCCACCCAGCAGCACGCTGCTGCCACCCAAAACACTCGGGCAGGAAGCAGCTTTCCCCTGGGATCGCGGGCTTGGGCTGGGCGGGCGGCGGGGGAGGGCCTGCCCCGGCTCCTGCCACGGCGCTCAGCATTGCCGGGGCTTGCCACCAGGGGCTTGCCACCAGGGGCTTGCCACCAGGGGCTTGCCACCAGGGGCTTGCCACCAGGGGCTTGCCACCAGGGGCTTGCCACCAGGGGCTTGCCACCAGGGGCTTGCCACCAGGGGCTTGCCACCAGGGGCTTGCCACCAGGGGCTTGCCACCAGGGGCTTGCCACCAGGGGCTTGGGAGTCATCGAAGCTGCTGAGGCAAAGGCTGGCAGCAGCCAGGTTTCAGGACAGGGACACCAGAACTGCAATGCTCAACCTCACACCTTGGAGAGACTCATCCCCCTGCTGCAAATGCAGCTGGGAGGGACAGCCTGTGACAGAGCCTGGCAGCCCCCAGAGGGATCGCTGGGGAAGCAGAGGACAATTTCCCAAGCAACAGCACAGTGAGAGCCATGAGCTGTCCCCATCATGTGCCTGATTCCTCAGGGAGATGCTCATCCCTTTGACAGCTCCATGCTGCTCCCTGGACCAGTGACAAGGACTCCCCAGTGCCACAAGGCTCCAGCAGCACTCACTAGATGAGGCAGAGCCATCCCCAGCCTCTTCAGAGAGACAAAATGATGCCACCGTGGCCAGTGGCACAGGCAGACACCACCAACTGCTGCAGGCTGAGTCTAACCCTCAGGGAGTGCAGGTCCCTCCTTACTGTGACAGCTGTGCCCTGCAGGACCAGGACAGGTCCTTCCTTCATCACCTAGCAAGACCCTTGTGCCAGGGCAGGAGAAGCTCACCAACCCTCCTGAGGCAGAGCTCCTCAGCAGCCCCCAAAGGAAGGCACCCAGTGGTCACCCATCCTGCAAAGGTGCCAGCAGGAGAGGGTGACATTGCTTTCACCTCGAACCCCAGGGCTCCACACACCAGCTCTGCACCCAAGCAGAGCAGCAGTGACCAGAAGATGTGAAGTGCAAGCTGCAGAGAGCTGGAGAAGCCTCCCACGGGGAGGGACCCCAGAGGCAAAGCAGATTAGGCAGCAAAAGCCTCCTTAATCACACGGAGCAGGAGGTTTATTCACAGGCTTTAAAGGCCAGTGGGGACCAGGAGGAGCACTCAGCCCAGCCTCCTGCAGGCTGACCACGGCTGCCCCAGCAGCTCTGACCCTGGCCTCTGGCTGCCACAGGGAGTAATTGCCACCAGGGTGACCTACGGCCACAGCTTACAACTTTCCCTTGGCTGCAGGGATGGCAGAACCTCATCAGCAGGGAGAGGACCCTCCAAGGGCATCCTGCCCACAGCAGGGAGAGCTCCAGCCAGAGCAGGCTGCACAGGGACACAGCCAGGCTGAGCCTCAATGGCTCCAGGGATGGAGCCTCAGCCACCTCCCTGGGCAGCCTGTGCCAGTGTCTCCCCAGCCTCCCTGTGCAGAGCTTCCTCCTGCTGCCCAACCTAACTCTGCCCTGCTCCAGTCTCAAACCCTTGTCTACTGCTCCCTGTGCTCACCACCAGCTCCTTCGAAGCTCCCAGAGGTTTGCTCCCTTCCTCCCCTTTCCAGCTGCCTTTATTTGTCTGCTTCACAGAGCTCTCCTTGCCTTCCCTCGGTGCTCTGCCATAGAGAGCACTGGAGTGCAGCTGGGACACAGCTGACCAGGAGGGAACAGAAGCAGGGGAATGTTTCACAACCTCTCCCAAATGCCACAAAGCTGAAGCAGCTCAGGCTGCCACAGCTGGAACCATCCCCTGGTGGCCCTCAGGGTGCCCCATGTGTGGGCCAGCACCACGCACCCCTGGCTGCTGCTAGCTGCACCAGCAAAGGGCTCTCAGCTGAGTCCCACCAGCAGCAGGGATTCATAGAATGGGTTGGGTTGGAAGAGACCTTAAAGATCATCCAGTTCCAACCCCCCTGCCCCCAGCCCAAGTTGCTCAAGGCTTCATCCAGCCTGGCCTTGAACACCTCCAGGGAGGAGGCAGCCACAACCTCCCTGGGCAGCCTGTGCCAGTGCCTCCCCACCCTCACTGGGAAGAATTTCTTCCTCACCTCCAGACTCAATCTGCCCTCCTCAAGCTTCAACCCATTCCCTCTCATCCCATTCCCTCTCATCCCATCACTATGGATCCATCCAGCCCAGCCTGGGCAAAGGCAGAGCAAAGGCTGCTGCCCTGGGGAAGCCCAGCCTGCAGTGCCTGGGCACCAGCGTTCCTGCCGCCCATCTGCTGCCACCCTGCATGCCAGGCTGTGGCTTCTGGGTAACCTGGGCATGCTGGTAAATAATTGACCCCCGGGGAGGGGTTAATACTCATTTGCCCTGCAGTACAAGGCATTAAACCACAAACCCCTGTAGTCACTTCTGTCGTGTTCCCTCTGCCAGCCTCACTTTTAATAGGTTACATAATGAAGCCGTTCCTGGGCTTTGGCCCTCCTCAGCCTGGTCAATAATTTACTAGAATGGCTTTGGCACTTGGCTCTTTGCCACAGGCCTCCTCTTCTTTTGGGTGTTTTGGGGTTTTTTTAGCTTAATAAGCCCTGGCAGGCTGAGGCTGGGTGGGAAGGGACAGGCTTGAAGAGGGCATGAGTGAGACACGAACCCAGAGGTGGTCCTGCTCCCCCTGCAGCTAAGAGAAGCTCCCATGTGTGGCTGGGGGTCAGGGGGGGATGGAGCAAAACTGGGAGTGGGGAAATTGAAAGTCAGGAAGAAGCTCTTCCCCATGAGGGTGGTGAGAGCCTGGCACAGGCTGCCCAGGGAGGTGGTGGAAGCCTCCTGCCTGGAGGTGTTTGCAGCCAGGCTGGAGGTGGCTGTGAGCAACCTGCTGTGCTGTGAGGTGTCCCTGCCCATGGCAGGGGGTTGGAGCTGGCTGAGCCTTGAGGTCCCTTCCAAGCCTAACAATTCTGTGATTCTATAACTGGGGGTGGACTTGAAGGTCTCCAGAGGTCTTTTCCAACCCCTAACATCCTGTGTAACAGCAGCTCAGAGGAGAGGACCTCTCCTGCTGCCAGGCTGCAGCCTCACCACAGCCTCCAGGCACTCACTGGAGACCCTCATGCTGCACATCACTTCCCTGCTGGCCACCCCAGGCCTCTCCTAGGCAGCAAGCAGCCTGAGGCAGAGCTGTCTTAGCTGGGGCAGGATGCTGCTTGGCAAAGATGTATTGGCAGCCCTGCTTACCCAGCACCCCTAGGAGGAGAGGCTGAGGGAGTGGGGTTGCTTAGCCTGGAGAAGAGGAGGCTCAGAGGAGACCTTCTTGCTCTCTGCAACTACCTGGAGGGAGGTTGTAGCCAGGTGGGGGTTGGTCTCTTCTCCCAGGCAGCCAGCACCAGAACAAGAGGACACAGTCTCAAGCTGTGCCAGGGGAGGTTCAGGCTGGAGGTGAGGAAGAAAACCTTCCCAGAAAGAGAGATTGGCCACTGGAATGTGCTGCCCAGGGAGATGGTGGAGTCCCCATCCCTGGAGGTGTTTAGGAAGAGCCTGGCTGAGGCCCTTGGTGCCATGGTTGAGTTGCTCAGATGGTGCTGGGGGAGAGGTTGGACCTGATGATCTCAAAGGTCTCTTCCAACCTGGTTGATTCTATTCTATTCCCCTGCCCTCCTCCTGCTCTCCACCCACACAGCACCCACTGATGCCCTCCAACAGCAGCCCTGCTTCTGTGCTCTGCTCCTGGGTGGGCAGCAACAGTGCCCATTGGCAGTGCCTTGTGCCAGGGCTGCCAGAGCAGCCCCAGGTGCAGGCAGAGCAACACCTTAGCCCCAGCAAGGCAGTGGGCACTGGGTCCTGGCAGAGATGCCAGCAGCCTGCTCGCCTTCCAAGCAGCCCAAATCCAGCACCCCAACACCAGCAGGCTGCCAGGGGGGCAGAGAGAGCCGAGCTGTGTGCGCGCTCTGCGTGCCGAGCAGCGGAGCAGGGCAGGGCAGAGCAGAGGCAGCGGCGGGCGCCAGCCCCACGCCCGGGGGGGCTCCTACCTGCTTTGACGCGGATGTTGGGGCTCCTGATCTTGCCAGCCGAGTTCTCAGCTGTGCAGAAGTAGTCGTTGTCGTGGATGAAGCTGTTGAAGGCTGATGGCGAGAAGGGGTAGAGCTGCAAAGTCCCATTGGCATGGACGTGCCTGATGTGCGGCACATCGTAGATGTCGTCGCCCGTGGCCAGGTACCACCGGAGGACGGCGCTGGGTGACCCCGCGGCCGGGCAGGGGATCACCACCCCCACTGTGCTGGAGAAGGTCACCTGCTGGATGGAGTCGTTCACAAAGTAGAGGCTGGTTCCAACATCTTCAGCATGTGCTGCAGGGGGAGAGAGCAGAGCCGCCGGGGCGGGAGGGTTACCACGGGCATCGCCCGGCCCCCGCGGGCACAGCCGGCGCCCTGGCACCCCTTGCCCCCCGCCTCCCCCCCAGCAGGGCAGAGTAAAGCAGGGGAGCATCAGCTGGAAGCACAAAGCCACCTTCACAGGCTGGTGCTCCTGCTGGCAGCAGGGACCAGGGATCACAGCCAGCCAGCCAGCCAGGACAGTCAGGGGCTGTGGGAGCAGGGAAGGGTACCCAGGGCAGCCCTCAAGGCTTCCCCAGCTGGCACCAGGTCTGACCATGCCTCAGCACCCACAGGCCTGAGCACACCCACATGCAACAACCACCACCCAAGCACCACAAAGCAGCACCAGTTCCCCTGCAAAGCCTCATGACCCCCAGGCTGGAGCCACAGCCAGCACCCCAATACCCCATCAGATCCCCAGAGCAGCTCCAGCTGCCCATCAGGGATCAGGGCAGGACCCTTCCCGTGACAAAGCTGCAGCACCCCTTGGAGAGGGGCAGGAGAGCTGTTCAGTGCTGCTCCCCACTCCCAGAGTCAGCAGGAGAGGAACCTGGTCCCACCTCACCCAGAGCCCAAGCTGCAGCCTGGTGCCAGGCATTCCTGCACAGCCCAAAGACCAAGAGGTGCCATGTTCAAGGGCATGGTCCAAGGCAGAGCTTGCAGCATCCCAGATGCCCAGGAGCAGCTCCACAGGGCACTTCCCTCCTTCAAAACAGGGGACAGGACCTTTTCATCCAGCTTGTACATCCATAAAGATCATCCAGTCCCAACCCCCTGCCATGGGCAGGGACACCTCCCACCAGCCCAGGTTGCTCAAGGCCTCATCCAACCTGGCCTTGAACACCTCCAGGGAAGGGACATCCACAACCTCCCTGGGCAGCCTGTGCCAGTGTCTCCTCACCCTTGCTCTGAAGAATTTCTTCCTCATCTCCAGTCTCAATCTCCAACCCATTCCCTCTCATCCTGTCACTCCCAGCCCTTGTCACAAGCCCCTCCCCAGCTCTCCTGTAGCCCACTTCAGGTACTGGAAGGATGCTCCAAGGACTCCCTGGAGCCTTCTCTCCTCCAGGCTGAACAGCCCCAACTCTCCCAGCCTGTCCCCATAGAGGGAGACTCTAGGAACTCCTCCAGTCCCTCCTTCCCAACCGAAGCAAGATGGGCTATAAATAAGGAGGAGGAGCCCCAGCCACTGGGATCTGGCTGCTTTTTTTAGCCACACTCTTTGCAGGCTGGTGCAGGGCCGGGGTGGGGACGCAGCCCTGGGCGGTGTATTAATAGCTGGGGCTGAGCGCAGGGCTGCCGGCGCCGCCCAGCCAATGAGCAGATCAAAACCAGCCACGGGGGACCCTCCCTGACCTCGATTTCTTCACTTGGGGAGGAGGGGACAGGAGCAGGGAGAAGGAAAGCCTCCCCTCCAAGGGTGGCCTTGTGGCTGCTTGCCCAAGGAGAGGCTGGTTGAGCATCACTGGCACCTCACCAGGAAGCCTCCTCCAGCAACCTGCTGAGGCTGGGCACCTGGCTTGGTGCTGTGCCACCAGCCCAAGATTCACAGATTGCATCAGGTTGGAAGGAAAGCTCAAAGGGCATCTTGTCCAAACCCCCTGCAGCCAGCAGGGACACCTCCAATTAGAGCAGGCTGCACAGGGCCACGTGAAGTTTGACCCTGAATGTCTCCAGGGATGGAGCTTCAACCACAGCCCTGGGCAGCCTGTGCCAGTGTCTCACCACCTCTTGTGCAGGACTTCCTCCTGATGCCCAACCTAACTCTGCCCTGCTCCAGTTTCAAACCCTTGCTCCTGCTCCTGTCACCCCAAGCCCTTCTGAACACTCCCTCCCCAGCCTGCCTGTAGCTCCTCTTCAGATGTTGAAATGGAGCCCTAAGGCCTCCCTGCAGCCTTCTCCTTTCCAGGCTGCACAGCCCCAACTCTCCCAGCCTGTCCCCACAGGAGATGTGCTCCAGCCCTCTGAAGGGAAACCCCAAAGCTCCTCACCCTGTCCCAGAGCAAAGCCACCTCCAGCCTCCTCCCACCTGGACACTCAACCTCACCTCTCTTCTCAGCACCCATGAAATCAGAGGTGAGAGCATTTGTTTGCTGTTCTCTGTGGACTCTGCACCGAATCATCACCTCAAAGGCCAAAGTTTCCTCCTCTGCCTCCTCAGGGCTCCGCTGTCCCGCACCAGGGGCACTGCACAGCCAGAGCTGCCCAGCGAAGCTCTCCACATCGCTGCCTGGCAAGGTCTGGTGCTGCCACCACACCAGACAACAGATTTATAGGTCAAGGGAAGCATCTCCACATCTCCCCATGCACCAGCTCCCCACGTCCCCGCACAGGTGGAACAGACAAAGCCATTTCTCCTGCCCTCCCTCGCTGACAAGCCGCAGGACGAGGACCGGAGGAGCGAAGGCTGCAGCCGGGCTGCGCGGAGCTGCTGCGGGGCCACGCTTGGCCCTCTGGATGTCATTTTGTGACATCTCCAGGCTGGTTTGTCGTCATGAATCAGCACTTCCCTTCATCAGAGCAGCACGGTGCTGCTCCCCAACAGATGAAAGAGGCAGAGGCACGTTTGCAGGCGGAGGAGGCAAACAAAGCCCTCGCCAGCAGCAGCCAAGCTATTTGTGGCAACGCCTGTCGAGAGCAGCAGAAGATGGCTGGAGCTGGGGCAGGCACGTGTGAGGAGCACAGCAAAAGCCACCCTTCCTCACCCACCCACCCACCAGCCTGGCACCAGGAGGGCTCAGCTCTGCTCAGCACCCCAATGACCACCCACATCTGCTCAACTTGGCACCTCTGCCCCAGGTCCAGACCACAGCTTCGATTCACCCAAAGGGAAACACTCACAGGTTGCAAGGGGTGGGAAGGGAGCCTCAAAGGGCAGCTTGTCCAGCACCTCTGCAGGCAGCAGGGACACCTGCAGGGCAGGCTGCTCAGGGACACATGAAGTCTGTTCTTGAATGTCTTTGTCCAACCCCCCACAGGCAGCTGGGACAGCTCCAGCCAGAGCAGGCTGCCCAGGGACACATCCAGGCTGAGCCTGAATGTCTCAAGGGATGGAGCCTCAACCACAGCCCTGGGCAGCCTGTGCCAGTGTCTCCCCAGCCTCATGGTGCAGAACTCCCTCCTGATGCACTCTAGGACTTGAAAAAGCAGCACCTTTGAGGTGCAAGAGGAGAATCACCTGCAAACAGGTCCCTAGGAGGTCCTGTCCCAGGTTCCCATCAAACAGGAAGAGGCAGTTTGAGAGACAGAGTCCCAAGGGGTGCTGGGGGGCACGGCGCCGCTGGGGGGGCACGGCGCCGCTGGGGGGCACGGCGCCGCTGGGGGGCACGGCGCCGCTGGGGGGCACGGCGCCGCTGGGGGGCACGGCGCCGCTGGGGGGCACGGCGCCGCTGGGGGGATCCCCATTGGAATCCAGAGGAAAATTTGCCACCTTGAGCACAGTTGGACATTGGAATCATCTCCCAAGGCAAGCAGAGCCCTGCATTGGTCAGACTGAAGGCACTGCTCCCAGGGTGCTGAGCCAGCTCACTGCAACTCTGCTGTCACCTCGAAAGGTCAGAGCAGAGGATCCTTGGGGTCCCTCCCGCCCCGGGATGCTGAGAGGCTACGACAAAGACCAGAGAGCATCCACAAGCCGAGAGGGCAACACCTTCCCCCCAGAGAGCAGCCAGGAAGGGTGGGAGATGGATGGGCGAGGGGCTGGGGTTTGAAGAGGGGAGAAGAACCCCTCCTGAAGGGAGGCACTCAGCTCTCCCTCCCAGCTTTTTTTTTTCCAGGTCAAAGGGAGAAAAGGCTTTTGCAGAGGAAAATGGAGGTTATGGGATTGGCAATAGTTATGTGACAGACGCAGAGAGTTAAATCCAGATAATCTCCTTTACCATTTAGCATTGAGCACCAATCCCTAATTCCATCTTTCATAAAACTGTCTCCAAATCACCCAGGAGAGATTAAACATTTCAGGAATAGTGGCTGCAATGTATTTTTAAACCAGAAAGCACTGCTCGCATCTGGTCAGCTCTGCTGACCCTAACCTAAATACCCAGGGCATTAATTCACAGCAACCTGCACAGAGGAGCCAAAATGGAACAGTTTCTGCCGGGGAGGGGGGAAGGGAGGGTTTGCAGAGCAGGAGCGGGGGAACCCAGCCCCGGGAGAGCAGCTGGGAGCCGCACAAAGCCCTGCGCGGGGCCGGCCGCAGCCTGGGCTGGCTGCGAGAGGCAGGAGCTGGAAGTTATCAGAGTGCAATCTTCCCAAATTGTGCTAAATTACAACCTGCAGCTGCTGAAATATTAATCTCTCTGTCTGAGCTGGGCGAAGCAAGTCATTTTGCTATCATCATCCCCCCCTCGGAATGTTTGCCAGCCCGGGTGGCTGGGCTCCCCAAACTCAGGTACCTGCAGCAGCGGCGCAGCCAAACGCACTCCTCACCTCTAACCCCCCAGACCGTCCCCAGGCCACCTGCTTCTGGAAGAGGCAGCCAGGAGAGGCTCGAGGAGGGCAGATTGAGACTGCAGATGAGGAGAGAGTGAGACTAGGGAGACACTGGCACAGGCTGCCCAGGGAGGCTGTGGATGCTCCCTCCCTGGAGGTGTTCAGGGCCAGGCTGGATGAGGCCCCGAGCAGCCTGGGCTGGTGGGAGGTGTCCCTGCCTTGCTAGATGACCTTTAGGGTTCCTTCCAACCCAAACCATTCTATGATTCCATGAGATGCAGGCACAAGTCCTGTGTGAGCAGTAGCAGAGGCTTAACCTCAGCCTCTGTACCATCAGAGAATCACAGAGTGTTAGAGGGTGGAAGGGACCTGCTGAAATCATCAAGTCCAGCCCCCCTGCCAAAAGCAGGATCACCCAGGGGGATCACCCAGGGGGATCACCTCCCCAGGCCACTGCCCAATGACACGATCCCTCCTCTCCTCCATCCCACCCTTTGCTGTGAGGTGGATGTAGGGCTGCTCTCAGACACTGACAAGCTCAGTGCCAGTGCAGACAGAGCTTTTTCTCCTGAACTAAGAAGCTTTTTCTGCCCATGATGCTCAGACATCACCAGGACTCCCCACCAGCCCCATGCCCACCCAAGGCCAGAGAATTCCTCCAAGCTGAGCAAGGTCCTTCGCACATCAGACTGCGTGGAACTCCAGCAGAGATAGGGAAAGGCTACACGAGTTGTGTTTCAAGGGTGCTCAGGCTCTCCTCTAGCACGGGGATCCAGCCTGGGCTGCTGCCATTCCTCAAGGGGTGGCAGAGGTCCATGACTGCCCACCTGCCACCCAGCAGAGGGACTGCAAGAGCCACCAGGGCTTCTCCAGCCAGCAGCTGGAGGGGCTGCAGGGCTGCTGTGCAGAGCAGCAGGGCTAATCACCACCTCCTCACTCCTTTGTTATCCTCATTAAGGGGGTTTGACACCTGCCCTGCTCAAGGGGAAAGTGACCTGAGGCTTGGCACGCATGGCAGGGTGGGAATTACAGGCAGGTGGCAAGTCCTCATCTTTCCCCTCCTCTGCCTGAAGACCCAGCAGCGATGCCATCACATCCTGCCTGCCCCCTGGAGCAGTCCTCTGCCTTCCCTGGTACCAGCTTCCTGCAAGCCCTCAGCCCTCCTCCTCAGGACACTTCTAATGGCCTTTCTGCTAATGAAGGGAGCAGCCTTGGAGCTGACAGAGCCAGAAGTGGCATCCCCCAGCACCTCAGAAGGGGTGGGGAGAGGAGTGGTTAAGTTGAGGTGAGAAACACGAGGCTGGCACCCTCTCAGGAGGTGCACACCTCCTGCCAGGAGCATGGTGCAGCCATGCAGGATGCCATCCCTCCTCCCAAAGGGTTAAAGCCATGATTCCAGCCCAGAGGCTTCCCCCACATCGTGGCCAGGCTCAAGGGGTGTGGAAATTGCGCCATGAAACAGCAAGGAGGGCCTGTGGCGTTCAGCTGGTGCCCAGCACAGCGATGGCCAACACCACAGCACCTTCCCTGCCCTGGCATCGAGGTTCAGCCACCGCAGGAGTGCCAGCCCTGTGGCACAGCCCCCGTGGCCTGAGCACCGTGGCCCTTCCTGCCTGGCAGCCAGCACCACCGAAGGGCACTGCTCAAACAGGCTTGGAGCTGCCTGCTCCTTAATGCATCTGCATGGAAATTAGGGCCTGAGCCACCTCCAGCGCTTACGCCAGCACCCAGGCTGAGGCTGTAACCCTTGCCTGGCACAAGGAGAGCTCTCCCTGATGATGTGCCCGGCCCCTGCACCTCCCACGTCAGCTTGCTGAGGTACCAGCCTCACCACCCCATCCACACAAGGGGCTGGCTGAACATCCCCCAGCTCTGCACCAGCTCCCAAGCTCCCCAGCTTGCCCAAGCCTTTCCCAGGGGCCCTCTGCTCTGGGGGGTGAGGATTGATGCCAGGCACCACAGGCAATGGCCTCTGCCTCCCCTTCCACAGTCCACTTCCACACCTCAGCCATGCTGGACCCAAAACCTGAGGAACTACAGCCAGGTCCCAGGGGAACATCTGGTGACACTACCAAGCCAGGGTGACAGCACAACCCCCCTCTGAGGCCAAGGCCAAGCCAAGCAGGTACAAGGGGATCCACACACACCTGCTGCCAGGCTTTCCCTGGAGCCACTGCTCCGTGCCATCTGTGCCACACGAGGATTTGCCCCAGCAGGGTTGAGAAACGAGGGGAACCCATCAATGGGGCGAGCTCCAAAACCTCCCCACCTCCTCCTCCTCTTCCCCCCCAAGCTGTGCTCAGTCCCCTCTCTCAGAGAGAGGCCAGCAGAGCCCTCTCCAAGAGGCAGCAGCAGCTGGGGCAGGGAAATGGCTTTCCTAAACACTTGGTAGAAGGGCTGCTGGCAAATGATGGCGGCAGCAGGCAGACCGCCCCTGCTGGGCTCGCCTGCTCCAGGATCCAGGCGCAGGGAATGGGGACTCGCAGCATGAGGGTTATGTAAAACCACTCCAGGAGCAGGAACGCTGCTCCCAGACCCGGCGCTGCCCAAACCTCCCAGGCAAGCCTCGGAGCGACCGCGGCGACGGAGCATCTTCCTCCTGCGTGCCCCCCTAGCAAGCCAGGCTCTGCGTGGCGGGGTGCAAGATGGCCTCACGTTCTCCATGGCACAGCCCAGAGCCCGTGTGCTGCCATGGCAGAATTCCTGCCACAAAGAGAAGCTTCCAGCCTCATCCCTGCGCTCGGCTCACCAGCGGCTCCAGAGGAGAACGGAGCACTGCCCACCCCTCCAGACCAGGGCTACAGGGGTAGGGTGCAGAACGTCACAGTACAAAGGTGCCCTCTGCCATGGCTGCCCAAGACGAAGCCCCCAGCCGCTGAGCGGCCCCCAGCTCTGGGAAGGGCTGTGCCACGGCACGTCCCTGGCACCCACGCTGGGCACTGCCCGCTCCTCTGCACAACCAACCCACCCAGGAACCTTGGGGTCGCCTCTCTCTCCATTTCCTCACCCGAGGGCAGGAGGAGCTGTGGGACTTGGGGCAAGTGACCACTGCGGCTCC